>NC_086112.1:24480420-25680420 GCF_963921235.1 Mobula hypostoma | reverse complement strand
GTAGAAATTTATTGCTATATGGAAAGCTATCAATTTTACTTCCAAGTACAGTGAAAGCGCACTATACTGAGTAGGTTTAACAGCATAATGTTTGAAGGATGAACCCAGAATCCCATTCACCTGTCAGGAGGGTTTTTTTCCAGACCTGCTTTTGCAATCCTTTCTAACTTTCAAATTCTAAAACCCCAAAATCCTTTATGGTAAAGTTTGCCTGAGCAGATCATTACAATGAGGATAACAAAGCTGCTGAAACCTCTTACTAAAAGTCCTTCAATTATTTGTACCAAGTTATATTAAGTATAGGAACTCTTCTTACAAACAGAAAAATTCTGGATCCACATCTCTCTTAACCACCAAAGATCAAAGTACATATATGTCTCAATATACAACCCTGAGATTCATTATCTTGTGGACAAACTCAGTAAGTCCATAATAGAATAATAGCCATAATAGAGCAATGAAAGACCACATGGGTGTTCAAGCAGTGTGCAAAAGACAACAAACTGTGCAAATACAAAAATAAATAATATAGAGAACATGAGATGAAGAGTCCTTGAAAGTGAGTCCATATGCGGTGGGAACATTTCAATGATGGGGCGAGTAAAGTTAGCCCCTTTGGTTCAAGAGCTTGATGGTTGAAGTGTAATAACTGTTCCTGAACCTGGTGTTGTGAGTCCTGGGTCCTGTATCGCCTTTCCAAAGGCAGCAGTAAGAAGAGAGCGTGACTGTGACGACGCTTCTTGTAGATGTGCTCAATGGTGGAGTGGGCTGCTTTACCCTTGATGGACTGGGCCACATCCACTACTTTTTGTAGGATTTTCCGTTAAAGGGTGTTGGTGTTTCCATACCAGGCTGTGATGCAGCCAGCCAATATACTTTCCACTACACACCTAGAGCAGTTTGTCAGTTTTAGATGTCATGCCAAATCTTTGCAAACTCCTAAGGAAGTAGAGGCACTGCCATACCTACTTAGTAATTGCACTTGCACGCTGGGCTCATGTCATTGTCATTGCCATGCTGAACTGACTAGGGTCTGCAAGTGAGGAAACAAAGAATCTAATTGACCAAGGATGTATTGAGGACAGAACTCACTTTCCAGGTCTAACATATTTAACAATGTGTCAGTGAATTGAAAAACCTTAGCCTCAATAAATGACATCTTTCTTATTTGGTGAAGGTGAAAGGATACTGAAAATCATATTCTGGCACTGCATGCCTTGGGATTGTGGAGGGGAAAATGTTAAAAGTCAGCAAACATACAGTTCATTGATTTTGTGGATTTTTTAAAACATTTTTTATTTGCTCTTGGTGTTGAAGCCTAAACAAATAAACAAATTTCCTTGAGCCATGCCTCTGAATGTGGTCAAGCTTTTAATTGGAACTGAATCAGAATCAGGTTTGTTGTCACTGGCACATGAAATTTATTGTTTAATGGCAATAGTGGGATAGTGTGCGTGGGTTGGTGGACAGTTCAGAAATCTGATGGCAGAGAAGGAGAAGCTGTTCCTAAAACATTGAGTGTGGGTCTTCAGGCTTCTGTACTTCCTCCCTAATGGTAGTAATGAGATTAGGGTATACCTTGTATATTTATTTATTTACTGATTCAGATATGGCTTGGAGAAGACCCTTCATGCTACACTGCTCAGCAGGCCCCAGTTTAATGCTAGCCTAATCACAGGACAATTTACAATAACCAATTAACCTATCATCCAGTTCATCTTTGAACTGTCATAGAAAACTGGAGGAATTCCACGTGGTCACAGGGAGAAAGGTACAAACTCCTTACAGTCAGTGGCGGGAATTGAACCCGGGCCGCTTCTGTACCGGTTGCGCTACCCACTACACTGTCGTGCTGGATATAAGGGTCCTTAATGATGTATGTGTTTTCTTGAAGTATCACCTTTCAAAGATGTTCTCAGTGGTGAGAGGCTTGTGCCCGTGATGTAGCTAACCGTCCACATCCTTATGCAGCCTCTTACAATCCTATGCAATAGGCTCCAGACCAATGCATCCAGATGGTCATGCAACCAGTCAGAATGATCTCTACCGTACATCTTTAGCAATATGCTAGGGTCTAACATACCAAATCTCCCCAAATTTCTAATGAACTCTAGTCACTGCCATGCTTCTGTCGTGATTGTGTCAACATGTTGGGCCCAGGATAGATCCTCTGAGATGCTGATGTCCCAGGAACTTGAAACTACTCACCCTTTCCACTGCAAATCCTCAAATGAGGATTGGTGTCAACCAGAGGTCAAAGTCCTGTCTGAGTTGCTGTCTGTGTATGTGGATGGGTGGGTGGGTGGGAGGAAAGGGGCTTGTGTTGCTGTTGTCATTTGGGTGCTTGATGTGTTTTGTGTTATCCTGCCAAGCATTGTGGGAATGCTAAATTGACGCCGGAATATGTGGCAACACTTCCGGGCTGCCCCAGCACATCTGTAGGTGTGGTGGTTGTTAACACAAACGACGTACTTCACTGTATGTTAAAATTACATGTGATAAATCTGAATCAAAAGCTATAACCCTAGCTCATGTGATCATTCCCCACAGTTCCACTTTTACAGACCTAACCATATCTTTGAAAATCTCCTCTACACCTTCTCTAGAGCAACCACATACTTCCTGTAAAGTGGTGACCAGAACTCTATATGGCAGTCAAGCTGTGGCCTAACCAGGTCTTTACAATCCAGCATAATCCACCTGCTCTTATATTCCATGTTGTGACTAAAAAATCAAAACTTATTCTTTTAGCTGCTTTATTTTCTGCAAGAAACTTGCCAAAGGTTTTAAGTTTAATGCTTAGGAACCCCAGTGGGAAGTATTCCTTTACTTCGGTTTAAATACACACTAAAGAAAATACTTCATCTTGTAGTAATGTGATACTGCATATCACTTGTCTTTTTACAGAATATTTCTTAGCATTGTAATGATATTACCTTGTTTTTGATCACTGCCAGTATGTAGATACTTGTTTTGCTTCACCACTGTTGCTTTCAGATATTTCATTCTACATTATGAATTTTGAAAATGCCAGTGTGAGTAACCATTTAATGTTGGTGTAATTGACTAACCAGAGTCCAGATTCGTGGCATGACGGTATGGATCAGAATCAGGAGGCAGGGATCAGGTAATAAGTCAAAGTTCTCATTTATTAACGCAATAACGTCAGACTTCGGATGTAAGAAATCTGAAATGAAGACAAAGTACGGGGAAATACTCTGTAAATCGAGCAACCTCTGGAGGGCGCAACAAGGTTAATATCTCAAACTGGGTGAAGTTTTGGAAAATTACTGAAAGGAAGTCTGCGAATGGACAGAAAGTAAGATATATTATGAAAAGATGGTGAGAATTCAAGGCAAAGATGCATGGTAATGGGCCAAGATGCTGATGCAGAATCATCACCTTAAATCGTTGAACTTGTTGAATCAGAGAGGCTACAATGTCCTTAAATGGAAAATTTATGTTGGTCTCAAGCTTCTACTGAAAGCTTCAAATAATGTTGGAGGAAGATGGCAAGGTAAAAGTGGGAGTAAGTCAAGAGTTGGATGCATCAGTAAGGGAGATGAGGCTGAGTACAGGGCTACGGTAGGAAATTTTGTCACATGGTGTGAGCAGAATTATCTGCAGCTTAATGTGAAAAAGTCTAAGGAGCTGGTGGTAGACCTGAGGAGAGCTAAGGTGCCGGTGACCCCTGTTTCCATCCAGGGAGTCAGTGTGGACATGGTGGAGGATTACAAATACCTGGGGATACGAATTGACAATAAACTGGACTGGTCAAAGAACACTGAGGCTGTCTACAAGAAGGGTCAGAGCCGTCTCTATTTCCTGAGGAGACTGAGGTCCTTTAACATCTGCCGGATGATGCTGAGGATGTTCTATGAGTCTGTGGTGGCCAGTGCTATCATGTTTGCTGTTGTGTGCTGGGGCAGCAGGCTGACGGTAGCAGACACCAACAGAATCAACAAACTCATTCATAAGGCCAGTGATGTTGTGGGGATGGAACTGGACTCTCTGATGATGATGTCTGAAAAGAGGATGCTGTCCAAGTTGCATGCCATCTTGGTCAATGTCTCCCATCCACTACATAATGTATTGGGTGGGCACAAGAGTACATTCAGCCAGAGACTCATTCCACCGAGATGCAACACAGAGCGTCATAGGAAGTCATTCCTGCCTGTGGCCATCAAACTTTACAACTCCTCCCTTGGAGGGTCAGACACCCTGAGCCAAAAGGCTGGTCCTGGACTTATTTCCTGGCATAATTTACATATTACTATTTAACTATTTATGGTTTTATTACTATTTATTATTTATGGTGCAACTGTAAGGAAAACCAATTTCCCCCGGGATCAATGAAGTATGACTATGACTATGAAAGTAAAATCATAGGTGAAGATCACACTTTGCTGAATAGAGAGGTTCTGCATAATAGATACAATCTGTGTTTGGCAAAGCCACATCATGAGACATCAATGCAATGATGATTTTGTTAGAAGTCAATTGATTATCTTCTGGTTTCTTCCTTTCCAGTCCTGAAGAAGGGTCTCTGCTCAAAATGTCGACTGTTTATTCATTTCCTTAAATTCTGCCTGACCTGATGAGCTCCCCCAGCATTTTGTGTGTTGCTCTGGAATTCCAGCATCTGCAGAATCTCTTTGATGATTATCTTTATTTTTCATATGTATATTGAATCATAAGACCATAAGACAAAGGAGCAGAAGTCGGCCATTTTATCATGAGCTGATCCATTCTCCCATTTAGTCCCACTCCCCCACCTTCTCACCATAACCTTCGATGCCCTGGCTACTCAGATACCTATCAATCTCAATACCCAATGACTTGGCCTCCACTGCCACCCGTGGCAACAAATTCCATAGATTCACCACCCTCTGACTAAAAAAATGTCTTTGCATCTCAGTTCTGAATGGGCGCCCTTCAATCCTTAAGTCATGCCCTGTCGTACTGGACTCCCCCACCATGGGAAACAATTTTGCCACATCCACTCTGTCCATGCCTTTCAACATTCGAAATGTTTCTATGAGGTCCCCTCTCATAGTCACCTCACTATAGGAAGGATGTGGAAGCATTGGAAAGGGTACAGAGATTTACCAGGATGCTGCCTGGTTTAGAAAGTATGCATTATGATCAGAGATTAAGGGAGCTAGGGCTTTACTCTTTGGAGAGAAGGAGGATGAGAGGAGACATGATAGATGTGTACAAGATAATATGAGGAATAGATAGAGTGGATAGCCAGCGCCTCTTCCCCAGGGCACCACTGCTCAATGCAAGAGGACATGGCTTTAAGGTAAGGGGTGGGAAGTTCAAGTGGAATATCAGAAGAAGGTTTTTTACTCAGAGAGTGGTTGGTGCGTGGAATGCACTGCCTGAGTCAGTGGTGGAGGCAGCTACACTAGTGAAGTTTAAGAGACTACTAGACAGGTATATGGAGGAATTTAAGGTGGGGGCTTATATGGGAGGCAGGGTTTGAGGGTCGGCACAACATTGTGGGCCGAAGGGCCTGTGCTGTGCTGTGCTATTCTATGTTTTATGTTCATTCTTCTAAACTCCAAGGAATAAAGTCCGAGAGCAGACAAATGTTCCTCATATGTTAACCCTCTCATTCCCGGAATCATTCCAGTGAATCTTCTCTGAACCCTCTCCAACGTCAGCACATCCTTTCTTAGATAAGGAGACTAAAACTACCCACAGTACTCTAAGTGAGGTCTTACCAGTGCCTTATAGAGGCTCAACATCACATTCTTGCTCCTATACTCTATTCCTCTAGAAAGGAATGCCAACATTGCATTCACCTTCTTCAACACCGACTCAACCTGGAGGTTAACCTTAAGAGTATCCTGCATGAGGACTCCCAAGTCCCGTTGCATCTCAGAACTTTGAATTCTCTCCCCACTTAAATAATAGTCTGCCCGTTTATTTCTTCTGCCAAAGTGCATAACCATACACTTTCCAACATTGTGTTTCATTTGCCACTTCTTTGCCCATTCTCCCAATCTATCCAAGTCTCTCTGCAGACTCTTTGTTTCCTCAGCACTACCGGCCCCTCCACCTATCTTTGTATCATCAGCAAACTTAGCCACAAAGCCATCTATTCCATAATCCAAATTGTTGATGTACAACGTAAAAAGAAGCGGCCCCAACACGGACCCCTGTAGAACATCACTGGTAACCGGCAGCCAACCAGAATAGGATCCCTTTATTCCAGCTCTCTGTTTCCTGCCAATCAGCCAACACTCTATCCACGTATGTAACTGTTCCATAATTCCATGGGATCTTATCTTGTTAAGCAGCCTCATGTGTGGCACCTTGTCAAAGGCCTTCTGAAAATCCAAATATACAATATCCACTGCATCTCCCTTGTCTAGCCTACTTGTAATTTCCTCAAAAAATTGTAATAGGTTTGTCAGGCAGGATTTTCCTTTAAGGAAACCATGCTGAGTTCTGCCTATCTTGTCATATGCCTCCAGGTACTCCGTAACCTCATCCTTGACAACCGACTCCAACAACTTCCCAACCACCGATGTCAAGCTAACAGGTCTATCATTTCATTTTTGCTTCCTTTCCCCCTTCTTAAATAGCGCAGTGACATTTGCAACCTTCCAGTCCACCAGAATCATGCCAGAATCTATTGACTTTTGAAAGATCATTGCTAATGCTTCCGCAATCTCCACAACTACTTCCTTCAGAACATGAGGGTGCATTCCATCTGGTACAGGAGATTTATCTACCTTTAGACTATTCAGCTTCCCGAGTACTTTCTCTGTGGTAATTGTGACTGCGCACACTTCTCTTCCCTGACACCCTTGAGCGTCCGGTATACTGCTGATGTCCTCCTCAGTGAAGACTGATGCAAAATACTCGTTCAGTTCCTCCGTCATCTCCTTATCTCCCATTACAATTTCTCCGGCATCATTTTCTATTGGTCCTATATCTATTCTCACCTGTCTTTTACTCTTTATATACTTGAAAAAGCTTTTAGTATCCTCTTTGATATTACTTACTAGTTTCCTTTCATAGTTCATCTTTTCCCTCCTAATGACCTTCTTAGTTTCCTTCTGTAAGCTTTTAAAAACTTCCCAATCCTCTGTCTTCCCACTATTTTTTGCTTCCTTGTATGCCCTCTCCTTTGCTTTAACTTTGGCTTTGACTTCTCTTGCCAGCCTCGGTTGCATCCTTTTTCCATTTGAAAATTTCTTCTTTTTTGGAATATATCTGTCTTGAACCTTCCTCATTTCTCGCATAAACTCCAGCCACTGCTGCTCTGCTGTCCTTCCTGCTAGTATCCCTTTCCAGTCAGTTCTGGCCAGTTCCTCTCTCATACCACTGTAATTTACTCCACTGAAGTACCGACACATCGGATTTCGGCTTCTCTTTTTCAAATTTCACAGTGAACTCAATCATGTTATGATCACTGCCTCCTATGGGTTCCTTCACCTCAATCTCTCTAGTCACCTCTAGTTCATTACACAACACCCAATCCAGTACAGCCGATCCCCTAGTGGGCTCAACAACAAGCTGTTCTAAAAAGCCATCTCGCAGACATTCTACAAATTCTCTCTCTTGAGATCCAGTGCCGACCTGATTTTCCCAATCCACTCGCATGTTAAAATCCCCCACAATTATCATAACACTGCCCTTCTGACAAGCCTTTTCTATTTCCTGTTGTAATTTGTAGTCCACATCCCTGCAGCTGTTAGGAGGCCTATAAATAACTGCCATCAGGGTCCCTTTACCCCTGCGATTTCTTATCATGCAGTGACGTGTGTCATTTTGTGTCAATGAATGACACATTCTGAGGATGTACTGGTGTCGCCATGCTTCTAACACCAAGGTAGTATGTCCACACTTACTAACCTTAAGCTGTACCTATTTTAAATGTGGGAGGTATCTGGAGAAGCTTCTCCGTGGATTGTCACCTTGTCGTGGTGGAGAAGCTTGTGTGGTCCTGAGATCCCGAGAGCGATGCCGTCTGGAGCTATGCTCCTGGTAGGGTCACCCATGGCGGTAAAGTCGAGGGTGAGGTCCCTGACAAAGAACAATCCAACCAAGACTTCAGTGATGGAACAGGCGGACGAAGTTACTTCGAACTCAATGGCTGTGAAGGCGGATGAAGGCTGCAACAAATCCATCAGCTCCAATCGTCGTGGTTTCCATGCCATTGGAATCAGATGGTTGATTTGTGCAGTATCGTGTGCTTCTTGAAGTGCAACATCAAGTGCACGTTAAACAAATACACGCACAGGCGTCTTCACTCCGTAGGCCAGTTCTTCAGAATGAAGACTATCATCCTCGACCTCGAGGGATAGCCACGACGACGACGTATCTAGAGAAGCTGCGCTCACGGGGAGAATGTATAAACTGCTCCAGGCAGCAGCGAGAATTGAACCTCAGCTACTGCTGCTGTAAAGCTTTGCGCTAACTGCTGTGCCGCCGTGCAATGCATTAAATTGAAAGAAAGCTAGGCTAATTCTCATTTCACTTGAAGGATAATTTGAGGGCCTGGACAATGGGTAAGAAGGTGATACAAAGGCAGATTTCACACCTCGCCCCTATCAATACATGTTACAGGATGGGCGGGAGTATTGTGAGTAATTGAAGGTTGAATCAAGCTGTTGTAACCTTTCACCTGAGAATGCTGAAATGGAAGGGAAATCTCTGTTTGGTGATGAAATTGTGCAGACAATGTAAAGGCTAGTGGTGGTTCTGGTTCTGAAAGAGAAAGGAAGGGGTAAAAACAAAGATTTGGAATGGAACAAGTAAAGTAATGCAAAGCATCCTCCTATACACAATGTATGGCTCCACGCCATACCCAATTAGCATCTTGTAACATGACATTTTGGGAGTGACCTATTGGACGGGATCGACCACACACTATTATAGAAGGTGCCTAAATTCATTATGTGGAATTGAAGACTGGCCTTGAGGCTCTGGCTTCTATATTTGGATCTGTAATCTATCCCACCAGATCACAAATGCAGTGAAAAATAAATTTCACCTCCATAAAGATTTTACCCTCTCATCATACATTGTTGTCCTACAGTGCAGAGTGCCTAAATCTTCTACCTGTGTTGTGGTAATCTCAACTGGGGCAATTTAGCAGGAACTGAGAATATCTATTTCCAGGAGGGGATGATTGATTAACATTACAATATTAGAGTTACGTGATTTAAATTCCATTTCAAAGAGTCTATGGCTGCTTGATGTTAACAAGGCTTCAAGGTTTAAGAGAACTTTAACAGAAATTTCTTGTTAGTGAGGTGGTTCAAATCTTCAGTGTTTTGGAAAAATAATCTATTTGCGCATAAATGTCTGTTGTGTTAGAAATTAATGTAATTAATGAATTCTCCCATACTAGTTGTAGAGCCGGAGTGATAAATGGTGTGTGGAAATCAGAGTGGGGGGGAGGGAGGGAATGAAGGCAATTAATGAATTGTTAGAATGATTTTGTTTAAAAGTTTCTACACCAGAAGAAAGTGTAAACTGGTTTTACAATAAGTGGTTCACATGCTCTGTGACTAGAAGAAGATCAGTAAACTCCAGAAGAAGATTCAGGCAAACTCCACCAGAGTACAGTTGACGATTACACCAATACGATATAAAACCACCATGAACTGCACATTGCTCTCTGCAGACAATTATAGATAGTAGCAGTCATTTTGTGAAGTAGCAAAGTTAGATGAAGCAACAGTTCTTTAATATTGATTTGTCGTTGACCAAAACGAGATCCAGAGTTATGTTCCCAAATTCAATCTGATGATGTCCTCAACAAACCTACACAAGTGTATTTGCTCAGATGATGCTGGATGGCAGCCAGTATGGAGAAATTTGACAGTTTTCCTCCCCCCTTTTTAAAGGAGCTAAGGTCAGCTGTTGGCATCTCTCTGCTGCACCATCTGAGATTTATTACCTCAGGGCAGACCACATGCCCAGCCCATGACTCTTGATCTGCATAACTCAGTTACTCGCTAACTCAGCAGCGTCTGAGTTGTTGCGAAAACACAGACTGACTCTTGGCCTCATCCATAAGGTAACGACTTTACTACCTCAACGTATTTGTTTTAAAGTGTGCATTGTTTTCAAAAGACAGAATATATTTGCATTCCCTTTATCTTTACTAACCTGAAGCAAAATATCTAGGATGTGTGTCAGGTTATATAAGCAGCACAGTGGTGATTATTATCAAATAAATACATTAGTGATCTCATTATAGGAGAGATATGCCAACCAGAATGTGGTAAATGTTTTCCATGGAGATGGTTCTCCAGATCAACTATGCGCTACTGACAATTCAACTTCAATCAACTCGGTGAAAGACGCTCTTTGGTCGGCCCGAAACTTGATGATCTACCAGCACATGGAGATGTCCGTGGGAGAATGCTGCCGACTGGCACATTCTCAGCTGCAGGAGTACGTGCTGAGGGACGCACTGAAACTTGGTGCAGCCCCCGCAAGGGCCCGGTGGGGAAGGACCACGGTATAGGTTTCTTCACCCGCGGGAGTGGGAGGGGTTGGGTGGTGGGGAGTATACCCCTCAACAATGGTGTGATAAGGTGAACAACTGGAGTGCCACGTGGGTGGCCATAAGTATGGATAGGTACAGACCATAATGGAAACGTATGTAAAGGATGGAAAGTTATTGAATGGTTTATTGTATGTAATTTTATTTTTATTTTTGAATAAAGTATATATTGAAATAAAAAAAATACAGCATAGAAATGTGCTGTTTGGTCCACCTCATCTATTCAGACCATCATGACTACCTACACCAACCACTTGCCCACATTAACCCCATATCCTTCTATGTTTTGCTCATTCAAGTGCCTCTTCAATGTTATTATCATTCCTGCCTCCAGCACCATCTCTGGCAACTCATTCTAGTCATTCTAAGTCCAAAGTTTAAAAAGTTCAAAGTAAAATTTATAATTAGAGTACATACATGTCACCACATACAACCCTGAGATTCTTTTCTCTGCGGGCATAATTAGCAAATCTATAGAATATTAACTGTAAGCAGGATCAGTGAACAACTGTCAAATGCAAATATAAATGAACAGCAATAAATAATGAGTATGAAATGAAAGAGCATGAAATCACCCAGATAAAGAGACCTTAAAGTGAGACCATCGGTTTTATGAACACTGGAAATAGATTGAATGTGGTTGTCCTCTTTTGTTCAAGAGCCTGATGGTTGAGGGGTAGTAACTGTTATTAAACCTGGTGGTGTGAGACCTGAGGCTCCTGTACCTTCTGCCTGATGACAGCAGCGAGAAAAGAGCGTGGCCTGGGAGGTGAGGATCTTTGATTATGGATGCTGCTTTTCTACGGCAATGTTTCATGTAGAGATGTGCTCTATGTGCACAATACCAATGCTCCTTGGAGTTGTGGTCTGAAATTTTTCAACTTATTCTCATAGGCTTGATGTGTTAGTTTTTGAGTTGCTTGGTTTATTGCTGTATTTACAGTGTTCAATGGCAATGCTAATCATCTCTATAAATTACATAGCCTTGCCAGAAAGAGGTCATACAGGGTGTGCATAATGGAGGATTTGACTGTTTTCCCTTCCTTTACACTTTGTACCTAAAAACTGAGTACATTCCCTCAGTTGCAAGCACCTTCCAACTGCGTTCCCACGCAGTGTTTTTCTAAATAGTTGCTTCTTGTATCCAGAGGAGAAAAGTTCTCGCCAGGATATACAGTCACATATTCATCTTCCCACTGAAGGCACCACCCAATGCAGCCTGAATAGTTATAAGACCAGAGCAGAATTAGGCCTATTGAGTCTTCTCCACCATTATATCATGGTTAATTCATTTCCCTCTCAACTCCATTCTCCTGCCTTCTCCATGTAACCTTTGTCCACCTTACTAATCAAGACCTATCCACCTCTACTTTAAATATACCAATAACTTGACCTCCACGACTATTGCTGGCAATGACTTCCACAGATTCATCGCCCTCTGGCGAACAATATTGCTCCTTATCTCTCTCCTAAAGTGGCATCTTCTATACTGAGTTTGTGTCCTCTGGGTCCAAGACTCTCTTACTGCTGGACACATTCTCTCCGCATACACTCTGTCTAGGCCTTTCAATAATGGATAGTTTTCAAAGAGGTTCCACCCCCCCCCCATTCTAAACTCCAGTGAGAACAGGCCCAGAGGCATCACGTGCTCATACATTAACCCCTTCATTCCTGGAATCATTTAATAAATTTCCTCGGGACTCTGTCCAATGCACATCCTTTCTTAGTTATGGAGCCCAATATGTTCTAATGATCTAACTGTTTGCTGCTTTTGCTTACTCGGTGTGCTTGGGTTAACTGCCATGTACCGATAATGCTGGAGGAGACCTCAAGCAGCCTGTGTGGTTTTCCAGTATTAACGTGTTGTCAACCATGGAATATGAGATCACCTCAAAGGAGTTTGCAGTTAGGCCCTTCCTGAGGAATGTGTGCTTAACTGTTTCGTTAGAAAAAATTAGAAAACTAGAATATTGTTTAAAAGGAGGGAGACCATACTGATGTACAAAGGAGTCTAGGTGAACTCATGTGGGAAGCAATGAAAATTAAGCGTAGGTTAATTAGGATGTCAAGTAGAATAATGGCCCTTTTTATTCAAATGCATTGACTAAAATACAGCAGAATATGTATACTGCAGATTTGTATTCTACAGGTATACCGCAGAATTTGTATCTCCTTAATGAAGGTGGAATATAGCTGCATTGGAGAGTACTTAAAAGAAAATGTATTAGTTTGACTCATTTGCAGAAAGAATGAACAATTTTCATGCCATCTGCATATCTACGAATCTGTTTTAATTTATCATCCGTGTGTCATCCGTGTATCATCCACCCCTCGTCGTCCCCTACCTGGATCCATCTGCTCAGTATCAAATGCAGTCTCTTTATTTTAGGTTTCCAGTATCTGCAGATGTTTTTTTTGCAGATTTTAATCTACTGTAACATTCTGACTGATTACAACTTCCAATCATTCGCATGCTCAAGGATACATGCCACGTCTCCTTCAGAGAAAGGTCACAAGAAAAGGCTGAATGAGTGACAGGAGAATATCTTTTATTCATAGCTTCATTGCCTGGCATGAAGCAGCCACTGATAGCTTAGCTTAAAAAAAAATTCAATGACTCCCATCTTGCTGTCTACCTCAAAACTATCTTCAAGGCCCTTTTCCAGACAAAGCCCACATGTTGTCCCCATTACGGAGTTGTGCAAAGTTGATCAGGCTGATCAAACCAATGACCTCCGGACAGTTTAAACATTTATTCACCTGTTAGATGAGGATTCTAGTCAACACGTAGATAAGAATGTGCACAGTTCTGCTGACAAGAACAAAAGGACTAATAAACCAATGGATTAGGTGAGAGCTCCTAACCAAAGCTTGGAGGTTCTCGTTCTCATTGATGAATAGACCAATGCAAGATAAAAAAAAATCATTATGACATTTGCCAAGAGAGTAAGAATGGACCTGCATAATGTTCTAGAATTATCCAGCATAGAAAAAGGCTCTTAAGCTCAATCCATCCATACCAACCAATGGTCACCCTTCCATAACAACCCCATCTCCCAGCACTTGGTCTATAGCACTCTATGCATAATTGCTTATCTGTAATAATAATAGTAATAATAATAATAATTGCTTATCTATAAGTTCATCTTAACACTTCTTAGGGGCGGCATAGTAGCACAGTGGGTAGCATTGGCGCTCTGGGTTCAATTCTGCCGCTCTCCGTAAGAAGTTCGTACGTTCTTCCCCGTGACTGCATGAGTTTCCTCCAGGTGCTCCAGTTTTTTCCCACATTCCAAGAACATCTGGGTTCATTGTTTAACTGGTCACATGGATGTAATTGGACGGTGTGGGCTCATTGGGCCAAAAGGGCCTGTTACCACCCTGTATCTCTAAACAAAATAAAAATAAATGTTTGTAGCAACCCAGCGTCAAATACTCTCTCCTGGGCTGCATTCCACTCTCTGGGTGAAGAAGGTTCCCCTCATATCCCCTCTGAATCTTTTTCTCTTCCCCAAAACCTACGTCCTCTAGTTTTATCTAGCTCGGATATTTGGAGAAGTTTCATTCAGGTATCCCAACTGTACCCCTCATCATTTTATCTAGTGACCCCCCTTGCTCCATTGCAGCTTTTCCAGTCTCCCCTTGTAACTGAACTGCTCCAACCCAGGCAACATCCTGGTATATCTCCTCTGCAACTCCTCCAAGGCCATCATATCTGTCCCGTACCTTGATCACCAGAACTGCAGCTGAGGCCTGGCCAATGTTTCAATGTTTTATAAAGTTGAAGGATAGTCTCCTTACTTTCTTGATTTGATTAGATTAGATTAGCTTTAATTGTCACATGTATGTCGAAAAATACGGTGAAATGTGTTGTTTGCATCAAATCAAATCAGCGAGGATTGTGCTGGGCAGTCTGCAAGTGCTGTCATGCTTTTGGCGCCAACGTAGCATGCACGTAACTTACTAACCCAAACAGGGAGTCTTTGGAATGTGGGAGGAAACCAGAGCACCCGGAGGAAACCCACACAGTCACAGGGAGAATATACAAACTCCTTACAGACAGCGGTGGAAATTGAAACTTGATCTTACAGCTGGCACTATAATCGTGTTGTGCTGATCACTATGTTATCGTGCAGTGTATTCGGTGCACCAGTTAATGAAGGCTAGTATTGTGATGCCTTCCTAACTACGTTATCTATTAGCATTTTCACCTTCAACGATCTATGGACTTGTACTCTAAGGTCCCCACCCTCCATTCCCAATACTCCTTAAGACCCTACTATTCATGATATATTTCCTTTCCTCATTAGTGCTTCCAAAATGCATCACTTCACACTGGATGAAACTCCATCTGCCTTTAACAAAGCGTCTGAAGACCAAGACCACCTTCCATACCACCTACAACTCTGCCTATCTCCATGCCACCCATGAATTTATTGGCCTTGCACCCCTCACCCATATCCAAATAAAGCACAGATATTACCAACAAGGATCCTTTCAGGACACCAGTAATCACAGACATACAATTACGAAAGCAACCTTCTCCCATCGCTTTCTATCTCCTATCCAGTTTGCCAATTGATCCAAGGGCCCTAACCTTTCAAACCAGGCTCCCATGTGGGACCTTGTCAATGGCTTTACTTAAGTCCGAATCACATCGACTGCCCTGTCCTCTTCGATATACTTTATTACCTCTTCATGGATTTTATTCAAATTAATCAGACAGGATCTTTCCTTGAGTAAACCATATTGGCTGTCTCTGATTAATCCCTGCCTTTCCAAATAATAACCTATCCTCTCCCTTTAATTTTTTTCCTCGTATCTTTCCTGTCACTGATGTGCAATATATAGTTACCAGCTACCTTTCTTGAAAAGGGGGACAGTGTTTGCTGTCTGGTACCTCACTTTCTATGAATCTGTGGTGGCCAGTGCTATCATGTTTGCTGTTGTGTGCTGGGGCAGCAGGCTGAGGGTAGCAGACACCAACAGAATCAACAAACTCATTCATAAGGCCAGTGATGTTGTGGGGATGGAACTGGACTCTCTGACAGTGGTGTCTGAAAAGACG
Source organism: Mobula hypostoma (assembly GCF_963921235.1). Taxonomy (NCBI): domain Eukaryota; kingdom Metazoa; phylum Chordata; class Chondrichthyes; order Myliobatiformes; family Myliobatidae; genus Mobula; species Mobula hypostoma. Next base: position 25,664,815 of record NC_086112.1, on the reverse strand, counting down.
ATGCTGTCCAAGTTGCATGCCATCTTGGTCAATGTCTCCCATCCACTACATAATGTACTGGGTGGGCACAGGAGTACATTCAGCCAGAGACTCATTCCACCGAGATGCAGCACTGAGTGTCATAGGAAGTCATTCCTGCCTGTGGCCATCAAACTTTACAACTCCTCCCTTGGAGGGTCAGACACCCTGAGCCAATAGGCTGGTCCTGGACTTATTTCATAATTTACTGGCATAATTTACATATTACTATTTAACTATTTATGGTGTTATTATTATTTATTATTTATGGTGCAACTGCAACGAAAACCAATTTCCCCTGGGATCAATAAAGTATGACTATGACTATGACTTGTATCCCATGAAGATTTAAAAATCTGATGCAGAGTCCCTGCAATCTCTATCCTAGCTTCCTGCGGTGGACTAGGAGAAAGGTGCAGTCCTAGGCATTTATTACAGCCCACCCCTAATGTCTGCCAATTCTTCAAGTGCTTCCTCTTATTTTTATGGATATCTGCACTGGGCTGTACCTAAACCTTCACTGAATTCTCAAACTACATGCTTCTTTTATGAATACCTGTGAATAGCATTCATTTACGACCTTAGCCATACCTCTTGGCCTCAGTTGTTCTTTAACAGCTGGCAGATTTTGTGGGCTCAGTGCAAGTCACATTCAGTTGGACTTGGACTTGAAGGAAGCCTCCAAACCACAGAGCTCCATCCTGCTCTATCTAGTTGTCTATGGCGAATAATCTGACATTGCTTAGCTTGACATGAACTGTTGACGGACTGACTGACTGCAGCTACGATTCACATTATGTCTGGAAAACAGCCAGCGGTGAAAAACCCGAGGGCCACAACGATCTCTACTGCATTAGAGTTGACAGTGGCAGCTGAGGCAACGAGTTGCATATTTGCTCATGAGGAGCATTCTCCCTGGGGAAGAGCAGCCTCTTGATCCACTACTCTTCCGATAAAGCTTTGCAGCTCCGAGCCTCTGCAGCCTACAACGATTCTCTCACGCTCCAAGTAGCTCTGTTTGCTTTCTTCATTTATTGGTGCTGCTCCTCTTCCATTGGCACAAGATTCAAAGGTTCAAAGGTCTGTTTATTATCAAAATATACAACTCTGGAATTCCCCTGTTCTCCAGGTAGCCATGGTACCAAGAAAGAAAAGAAATGCATAGATGCATTTCCAAAGATATCTCCACCTCCAGAAAAACAGCGTTGTCGATACACCATGAAATTTGCTAGGTCATGCAAATTAAGAAATTATTTTGCAACCAGATGAAATTTGCCTGACATTTGAAGTAAATTAAAAGATAAACCTTGTTAAGTTCCAAGTGAGCCTCAGACAAGTTGGTCTTCTGCAGTGTTTCTAAGCTGGGATATAGAGTCAGTATGGTAAGGCTGACAGAATATCACCTTATAAGTTGCTAATTTGAATGTATTTTTTCATTCCTGGCCATGTCTAATGGGGAAATTTGTCATTTAAATTGCCACCTGTTCAGAAGTTTGAGGGATAAATCTCCAGCAGAAACAATAATATTTTACCCAATCATATTCACCCTGACAAAACGAGTAGAGGGTGGGTTAATATCAGAATCCTTCACAAAAAAAGCAGCTCAATTTAGCTTCCCTGCTGTTTACATTTTTATCAGGATTCTAATCTTAACCCTGACACAGCGAATCCTTCACATCAAACCTGGCATTAACATCACGTGCAACAAATAAAGACCAGATCTGGCTTTGACTTGGAATGAGGTTTCCTCTGCGGATGACTTTTCCTGAGCTCCAGTAATCTCTTTCCAAAGAAAAGGGACAGGAATGTAACCAAAAGAAAAGTAGCATCAACAGGAAGTCTTTGGGTCTTTCCCAGTTGGTCCACTGTAGCTCCACCAGGAGACGGGCAGATAAGGTTTATTCGTCTATCCAGAGTTTTCACCAATTTGTTACCAAAGTCAACACCAGCCAAGAACTTGAAAGCACGTTTGTGGTGCCCTAAAAATTTTCATATGTCATTTTTGACCTTTTATCCCTAGAGACTAACAACTATTCTGAAGGTGGAATACCATGTTTGTTACTGTTATGTTATTTGTATACTTAAAGCGGAAAGAGACTGAAGAAGGCCACTGTTCATCAATAAATAAAACGTGTTTACATTCTTTATCAGTGGTGTGTTCGTTCTGTAAGGTCCTCGTTTATAGTACCTTCTGCCTTGTGCATTTTATTTAAGATTATACTTTGTGGTTTACTTATCATGCTGTGATTTAATTTAGAGCGCTCCACATCAGAAGGGGAATAGCTGCAACCTTACAAACTAGAATAGCGTGAGAATTCTTGGCGGTAACTTTGTAAGGAAATGTGGCATCATCCACCACAGAAAGAAGCCTTTCAGTTCAGGGTGACGCAGAAGGGTCCTTGAAAGAGCTGTTCATTTAATGCTACCTTCTGGCTGCCTTGATATCTCAGCTAATATTTAACGTACAACCATATGTCCAGTTATTTTTTTTAAATGTTAGTATTGAAACCACTTACACCGCTCTTTAGGATGTTCTTTCCAGATCATACATTGCCAAAATACTCGTTTTCTTGCTGTTTCTTTTTGCATTTATTTAAACCTGCACCCTAGGATCAACAGTTGTTCTGTCCGCAGAAACAGTTTATCCTTGGGAGGGAGGGAACATTGACTTAGACCATGAGAGGCCTGCGTCGGGCATTTTCATGCCTTACAAGGCGCAGATTGGAAGTCTGTGTGGGGCGCCACTCCTCACACAGACTAGAGCAATGTGTGATTAAGTGCCTTGCTCAAGGACACAAACACGCTGCCACAGCTGCGGCTCGAACTAGCAACCTTGAGGTAACTAGATGAACGCCTTAACCACTTGGCCATGTGCCCAACACGTTTATCCTTATTTTATCAAAATATTTCATAATTGTCCCTAGTTTTATTAAATCTCCCCCTTGAAATTCTGTTTTAAGATGAATAAAACTAACTTATTTCCACCTAATGAATTTGGATGATAGAATTGATGGCCAAGTTTGCAGATGATCCGAAGATAGGTGGAGGGACAGGTAGTGTTGAGGAAGCGGGGAGGCTGCAGAAGAACTTAGACAGGTTGGGAGAATGGGCAATGAAGTGGCAGATGAAAAACAGTGCCAGGAAGTGAATAGTCATGCACTTTGGCAGAAGGAATAAAAGCATAGACTATTTCCTAAATGGGGAGGAAATTCTAAAATCCAAGGTGCAAAGGGACTTGGAAGCCCTTGTGCAGAATTTCCTATAGGTTAATTTGCAGGTTGAGTCGGTAATGAGGAAAGCAAGTGCAATGTCGGCATCCATTTCGAGAGGACTAGAATATAAAGCAAGAACATAATGCTGAGGTTTTATGAAGTACTGGTGAGGTCTCTCCTGTAGTACTGTGAGCAGTTTTAGGCCCTTTATTTAAGAAAGGATGTGCTGACATTGGAAAGGGTTCAGAGGAGGTTCACGAGAATGATTTCGGGAATGAACAGGTTATCATACGATGAGCATTTGATGGCTCTGAGGCTGTACTCATTTGATTTTAGAAGAATGAGGGAGGATCTCATTTAAACCTATTGAATGTTGAAAGGTCTAGATAAAGTGGTTGAGGAAAGGATTTTACGATGGCGGGGGAGTCTAGGACAAGAGGGCACAGCCTCAGAATAGATAGATGTCCATTTAGAATGGAGATGAGATGAAATTTCTTAAGCCAGAGTGGAATTCATTGCCTCAGGCAGCTGTGGAGGCCAGTTCATTGAACGTACTTAAGGTAGAGGTTGATAGGTTCTTGAATAGTCAGGGCATGAAAGGATATGGGGAGAAGACAGGAGAATGGGATTAAAAGGGAAAATGATCAGCCAAGATGAAATGGTGGAGCAGACACAATGGGACGAGTGGGCTAATTCTGCTCCTATGTGTTATGGTCTTACACTCTCCTGAAAGTCAGTAAATCATCTCTGCACTCTCTCTAAGACCTGACAATATTCTAAGGATTTGGTGCGAAGGATAGGCGATAATATTCCAACTGAGACTATCCAATGTGTAGTAAAGGTTTACCATTAAATTCCATTCTGTGTCTCTGATGGGGGCGCTTGGATATTTTGTACATTCCCTACATTTTGTGTTTTCTGAGCCCCCTTTTTTCTGCTAGTCCAACTAGGCTCATGTCTTCCAAACACTATTTATTTCCTCTAGCTTCTATCAGAAGCATTCTCCTGCACTTATCTGCGTTGAAATTCGCTTGTCAATTTCCGTCTCTTTCTTTGTCACTCCATTCACTAAGTGTGGGCCTGTCACCAGGCCTACTCAACACAATCAATGTAACTTTTATTTTTAACAGTTACAACAGTAAGCTAATACATTGCCTATTACTTCTCATCTTCAGAGAAAAAAATGTCACTGTCTAGCCCATTAAAATTCTACACATTTCTGTTGCATTAAAACTGTAACTGGCTTCTTTCCCCTTCCTTTCCAGTCCTGATAGAACATCTCAGCCTATAACGTTGACTGTTTATCCCTCTCCATAGATTCTGCCTGACCTGTTGAGTTCCTCCAGCATCTTGTGTGCGTTAGCAAGCCCTGTCCACTCCCACTGCCCACTCTAGATTTACCCCCAGTCAGCATTCTTTGTCTCTGATGAAGTATGATGCCCATTTAGGTACAAGGTTGCAGGCAAAACACTATGGCCAAGAAAGCTCACCAATATCTCAACTTCCTCAATAGGCTAAGGAAATTTAGCATGTCCTGTCAACCCTCACCAATTTTTATCAATGCACCACAGAAAACATCCTATCCAAGGAAAGCATTCTAACCAAGCATCACAGCTTGGTGTGGCAATTGCTCTGCCTGAGACTGCAAGAAATTGCAGAGAGTTGTGGACACAGCTCAACACATCATGAAACCTGCCTCCCCTCCATGTCTACACTTCTTGCTGCCTCAGTAAAGCAGCCAGCATAATCAAAGATCCTACCCAGCCTGGACTTCCTCTCTTCTCCTCTCTCCCATCAGGCAGAAGATACAAAAGCCTGAAAGCACATACCCCTAGGCTCAAGGATAGCCTCTACATCACTGTTATAAGACTATTGAATGTTTTTTTTTTGCGTGTCGCACCAGACAGTCAGCCATTCTTGTCTGGCACGTGGTGCCACGATTGGTCTCCTTTCGGATTTACCGGGTCACGATAGGAACGTTCCTGGCTCGACCCTTTTTTTTTTACGAGGCCGAGTGGCTAGCTCGAGGCTCAACCCGGCACGGATGGAAAGCATGCCTGGGAGGTGGCCCGACTTGGATTCGAACTCGGGAGCCTTCACTCCAGGGTCCGGCACTGATGCCACTGCACCACCAGCCGACCCAGTGAACGGTTCTTTGGTATGATAAGATGGACTCTTGACCTCACAAACCACCTTGTTACGACTTGCAACTTATTGTCTATCTGCGCTGCACTTTCTCTGCAGCTGTTGCACTTTATTCTGCATTCTGTTATTGTTTTACCTCGTAAAACCTCAATACACTGTCTAATGATTTGATTTTTTAAAATTTTACAGCAAGGTAACAGGCCCTTTCGGCTCAATGAGCTGTGCTGTCCAATTACACCCATGTGACCAAATAACGTACTAATCTGTACTTCTTTGGAATGTAGGAGAAAAACGGAGCACCCGGAGGAATCTCATGTGGATATGGGGAGAGCGTACAACCTCCTTACAGACAGTGGCAGAAGTAGACATGGGATCCTGGTGCTTTAGTAGTATTGCACTATCACTTTGCTACCATGGCGTTTCAACAACATGCAAGACAAACTTTTCACCGTAACTCGGTACGTGTGACAGTAATAAACCACTTTTCCAATTCCAGTTCCCGTGGAAACCCGCAGCAGCTGATGCATCGCTGATTTGTCCCACAACGTGCTGTTACTGCACCCAACCTCACCACCAGTCGCAGTGCGTGGAATCTCTTGGCAAGGAAACAACGTGACCCTGTGAAAAGGAGGTTAGGGTCCTCGCTAAATGTTTCCAATACAGATATGGAACCTGAACCTTTGACCTTTTGATTTGGCAAGGATTCCAAGTCATTATCGATGGAATAGCTAATACCTTTTGCATTTAAAGACTATAGAAGCACTTATAATTAAAAGGTATGCCACAACAGAATTTTGTGAGGTTTATTTTAATATTTTTTTATTAAGAATATAGGACAGCACAGTACAGGCCTTTTGGTCCACGATATTGTAGTGACTTTTTTACCTACTCTAACATCACTCTAACCTTTCCTCCCACACATAGCACTCCATTTTCCTATCATCCACGTGCCATGTGCCAATCATATTTTAACAATTGTTTTAAATAACTCTGTATGTATTTTAAAAGAAATGATATAATAACCCCTGGGGCTAGAATGTAGAATATCTTCCAACGAAACTGAGGATCAAGAACATTATAAGTGAAAGTCACCACTTGACAAAAAATAAAACCTATTAACTTTCATGATAGCATTCCTGGAAAATAATTTTTACAGCACCCAGTTGACATACGAGTGAAGTCCCAGGCATTTATTTGTTAGGGGAACTTTTTTGTTTGTTTCTGTTCTACTGACTACAAAGAAGTTGTAGATAATTTACATCGAATATAGAACTGTGCAGCACAGGAATAGGCCCTCAGCCTACAACTTCTGTGCCGACCAGAATGATTTAAATCAGTTTTCCAGCAGAGATACCACTCCTGAAGTAAAGTTATAAAACAATTGTGAAATAATCTGAAAAGAAATTCTAGGGATGCTAAGCAAAGTCATCAGCTTTGGGGCGGCTCGGTAGCGTAGTGGTTAGCACAATGCTTTACAGTACCAGCGACCCAAGTTCAATTCCTGCCACTGCCTGTAAGGAGTTTGTATGTTCTCCCCGTGACCACATGTGTTTCCCCTGGGTGCTCCGGTGTCTTTCCACCATCCAGAGTTGTACTGGTCGGCAGGTTAATTGGTCATTGTAAATTGTCCTGTGATTAGTCGAGGGTTAAATCGGGGGTTGCTGGGTGGCGTGGCTCCAAGAGCTGGAACAGCCTATTCTGTCCTGTATCTCAGTAAATAAACAAATAACACAATGCCACACTGGCAAATTGCAACCTATTCAGTATAGTTACATTTGAGAGTGACCACCACAGCTGTGTCACATTGGCACCTTTTTTGCTATAAAGCGTTTTAGAGGAATATTTGATTTCCTTTTCAGAGCCAGCATCAGGATATTTTAACATCAATGAATTGTAACGTCTTAGAAACGAACCAGCAGCAAGAGATTTCACACTGTCAGGTTTTAATGTTAAAACCATTATCTTTATTAGTATCTACTCATGATATAGTAACTTAACGAGATAAACAAAAGTTAACTGTGTTATGTGTGTATATGTGTGTAAATATAGCTCCCAAACTATTGAGCCTGGGGGGAACAAGGCTTAGAGTCTGGAGTTGGTAAAGTAGGAAAGTTCATTCATCCATGTAATAAACGATGGCAGAGATTTTTTTTGTAATCCACGCTGTAATGTACAGAAAAGCTAAGCACGAAGTATTCCACAGGGTCCACGTCAGGTAAACCAAGTAATAGTCGCCGAAGATCTTGTCCGTAGAATCCGTCCATGTACGAATTATCACCAAAAGTGACCTGTCACAGGAATATCGTCTTCGAGTGCTTACCACACAACATACCCAGGCAAGGGTTAACACAAGTGGTCCCCCAGGATATCCCCAAAACCCACTCCTATGGATTATATGAAGTGACAGTCACACATTCGTTGTGCCCAGTGTCATCGATTAACCCAATCTTTTGGGTAATGGGAAAGCTTTAGACTTCACCCATTCTGGAGCAAACTTGCCCCGGCAGTTTGTAGTTCCAAGTCTTGCGAAGATAGCAAGAGTAACTGTTTTCTCCCTCTCCCTGTCCGTGTGATTAAGTCCACAGCAGGCTGCCACAGCTTGCTACTGACGTCAGAGTCCCGCCTCCCTTAGGCACTCTTAAAGAAACAATCTCAGTAAACGACCGCAGGCTCGTAACAGTATAACGGTTATAATAAGAGAAGCAAACTTTGAGAATCCCGCCAATATTTATGTATTTAACTAGCAAGTTAAATCTGCTTCAATTTTTATCCCTGTTAATTTAGGCTCAATGTGAAATGTAACTTTCTCATCTTCTTAGACATTTCCTTAGGGTCAAGGATGACTTTCTTGGTTTCCAGTTCTTTGGTTTCTGAGGTGACCTGACAAGTCGAATGTGGGGCCTATAGATTCCATAAAAGATGGGACAGGAGGTATGTGCGTGTCTATGTGGGTAGACAGGCGTTTTAATGAGGTAGAGCATCCTTCCACCATGTACGCTGGGCTTCCATGCACTGCCAGTTCGTTCACCCAAGCTTCTTAGTATGATCCTGACTGCTCTTTTTTGGCTTTGAATGATTATCAGCCAAGGATTCTCAGGGAATGCTGCATCTTTTCATGATAATCTCAAGAAACATAACCTTTTCCTTTGTCCATTTGTATTCTCTTTCTGTAACAGAGGCATAGACTAGTAGTATTGGGTTTTGCTCTACAGCTAATTTTAAATTAATATACCTTTTGTGGCATTAGACTATAGTTGCCTATAAATTCAACTGACTTTAATGAAATAGAGTGCAAGGCACTGACGCTATTATTTAATGTATTGTTCCATTCTGTCTCAATTAAGCACCTTAGCAGAAGGCGATCTTTTGTAATTGTTCTTCAATGAATCTGATGTTGCTAAGTAGTCCCTGGAGAAAAATTTTTCTTTTCTCACAAACAGTAAAGCAGAGGCAATGTGAATTTATTGCCACCAGATAGTCAGAATGATACATCTATATTGCTCCTGTTCAGAAAACAATGTATAATGTATCTTCTTCTAAGAGCTCACAGTTAGTTCCATGCTTTGAGATTTTTCATAGAAACCTAAAGCCAATTCATCCTCTGAAGATGCTGTGGACTTTTACGACTATAAATGTGAAGCCAAATAGCCTGGTTTCAAATTAAATAGCTTTATGAAGAATTAAATATTATTTATCTTTAGAAAGCAAAATTTATTTTGCACGAATGTATTTGAGGAAACAGCTGACATTGAAATAATTGTTAGGAAGTCCAGTCAATATTTGAAAGGCTTTGGAGTGTTGAGACACTAGAGCCCAGGCAATCTACAGCCAGTGGCCACTTTATTAGGTACACCTGCTAGCCAATGAAAATATCTAATCAGCCAATCATGTGGCAGCAACTCAATGCATAAAAGCATGCAGACATGGTCAAGAGCGTCAGTTGTTGTTCAAACCAAACACCAGAATGTGGAAGAAATGTGACCTAAGTGTCTTTGACCGTGGAATGATTGTTGGTGCCAGATGGGGTGGTTTGAGTATATCAGAAACTGCTGACAGTTCAGAGGAGAATGACCAGACAAGCTTAAGCTGACAGTAACTCAAATAACCATGCATTACAACAATGCAAAAGAACATCTGTGAATGCACAACACAAAGGGTCTCGGCCTGAAACGTCGACTGTACCTCTTCCTAGGGATGCTGCCTGGCCGGCTGTGTTCACCAGCAACTTTGATGGATGTTGAACCTTGACATGGATGGGCTACAGCAGCAGAAGACCATGAACGTATCCACAGTGGTACCTAATAAAATGGCCACTGAGTGTACTTTCTTTTGTGTCTGCTATAAAGCCCTTATCCATGTCTTTGTAAGCTCTGTATTTATTGTAATGTATTTCCATTAATTATCCATCCTCAACCCTCTTCAAGAATCTTTCTGTTCAGAACAATTCTGAGCATGCCATATCATGTCCCATCAGCCTGTGTATTAATCCCATCAAATAATATGCAGTCATAGAGCACTACTACACCAAAACAGGCCCTTCAGCCCATCGAGTATGTACTCAGCTGTTTTTCAGCCTTTTCCCATCGACCCACACCTGACCCACACCACACCTTCCATACCCCTCCCACCCTACATCAGAACCTATTTAAATTTCTCTTAAAGTGTTGCAATCAAACCTGCATCCATCACGTCTACTGGCAGCTCGTTTCACACTCTCACCGTCTTCTGGGTGAGAATTTCCCTCTCGGATTCCCTGTAAATATTTCATCTTTCATGCTTAACCTATGGCCTCTTGTTCTAGTCTTACCCAAGGTCAGAGGAAAAAGCCTGCTTGCATTAACCCTATCTATACTCCTCATAATTTTGTATACCTCTATCAAGTCTCCCTTCATTCTCTTGCACCCCTATTATAATATCTCAGATTTATTTGTCCTGATAGTTAATTCCAGAGTTTCCATTCTTCTCACAAGCCTTCCATTCAACCCTCCTCTGCCTTCCATAACTCCAGCTTTGTAGCACTTACCCTCTAGAATTCCACCTCTTCACTACTCTCTTGCTTTATGACCCCGTGAAAATTTCACTCCTCCATCGTCATAATTTTGATGTTTAAATGCCTCCATCTATAGTTTCACAGAAATACAAGAGACTGCCTTCCTGATGTAAGGTTTCAACCTGAACCACCGGTAATTCCATTCACCCTGCAAATGTTGACCAATGTGCTGATTTCCTCCAGCATATAGTTTGTTGCTCCACCTTTGGTTTGCTGTATATTTGCACTTGATATTAGCTCCATGTAGCATTTTAAGATGTTGATGTCATCCTAAAGACAGTGCAGAAAGAACTCATGAGAAGAATTCAAGAGATAATGGATATTAACTCCAGCTTTTAATTCCGACATCTCCCCGCTTCCTTGTCAGTCCTGAAGAAAGGTCTTGGCCTGAAATGTCGACTGTTATAGTTTTCCATAGACGCTGCCTGACCCGCTGAGTTCTTCCAGCATTCTGTGTGTATTGGTTTGGATTTCAAGCATATGCAGATGTTCTCGTATTTATTACTTATACGCTTACTTACACTACGGTTTTTGTCTAGCTTGGAAAGTTCAAAAGGAGTGTGGATGGATCTGTAAAGGTTCTGAAATCAGGAGCAGTTTTCTGGTTGGTGAACAAGGGAAAACTGTTCCTATTATATATGTTCAAGGACACAGATCTAACATGATGGGCGGGTACCTCTTTATTCTGAGATTAATTCTGATCTGCAAATCATTTCCTGTAAGGATGGTGTCAACAGAATTAAACAGTGCTTTCAGAAGGAATGAATTTAAGAGTTACTGCAGATGCTGGAAATCCAGAGTAACACACACAAAGTGTTCCGAGGAATTCATCAGCACCTATGGAGACTTGGTCCTGTTGAAGGGCCCTCAGCTCATAACATTGACTTTTTATTCCCCTTCACAGATGCTGCCTGTCCTCATGAGTTTCTCCAGAACTCTGTGTGTGTCATGCTTTTAGAAAGCAACTAGTTAGGCATCGGAGTAATTCCAATGAAAGGGTGAGAAAATGGAACTAGGGGACTGCTCTTTAAAGAACAATAGGCTAAATTGCCTTGTGAGCTGTAATAATGTAACTTACTTACTTTTTTACACCGTTTTTCTGTTTCTAAAGCTGTCAGCTTCCTTTAGCTGGTTTAACAACTTCAACGTTTACATTCAAATGAAGATAATGATCATTCACAGAAGGGTCACCTGCAAGAACTGCCTATTTAAACCTTCCTGCCAAGTGGACTGGAAATGATTTTAAAGAATTTTAATACATAATGCTTAATGAACATGAAAATTAAATGGGCATTGACTGATTAAACGCAAACAACAGGAATTCTGCAGATGCTGGAAATTCAAGCAACATACATCAAAGTTGCTGGTGAACGCAGCAGGCCAGGCAGCATCTATAGGAAGAGGCGCAGTCGACGTTTCAGGCCGAGACCCTTCGTCAGGACTAACAGGATTGACTGATTAAACCTAGTCATGTTTGCATAATACCAGAAGATGACCAGGAAGTGTGCCTGATGGTTGTAAAATCCTAACAGGTTCATTAATGGCCTACCATCTTTCATTATGCTGTCTGTTCCTCAAGCTCTTCCCACTTTCACACCACACAATTGATTTTTAATGCCCTGGTGCAACCGGGGACCTATAAAGCTTCATCTATTTGAAGTAATAGTTAACGAGAGGTTTAGAGAGTCTGGAATTATAAAGTATATTTGACAAAATACCAGCTGATTTATTTGTTTGCAGAATTAAAGCACAGGTCACAGTGAAGGTACAAGTATAAAACCAGCTAAATTGAAGAAAGCAGTTCTTTAAACTGGATGGAAATAAATAGTAGTGTCCCTAGTTGTTTTTTGGACCTCTGCTTACCATTCTAGCTTGTCTTTCATTACAAATGATAATGTCTTAACAATTGCAAAAAGGCACAAGATGTACACATTCAGAAAAGTGCTATTTATTTGCAAGTTTGTACACTTATTATGTACACATGTTGAATATTGCACAGTCTAATGTCACTGTCAGTACCACTCGTACCACAGGATATTCCAGAAACAATATTTGTGACAAGCTTCTCTTCATTAATATTTCTGCAGGTGTCCATCACAGAGTGCAGAATTGTTCTGTACTTCAGTCATAACAAAGTAAAACGACTTTGCGTGTTATTTTCTGAATGTCCCTTGCTTCACGAGAGCTTCCCTATCTTTTCTCATCTCTCAGCTAATCCATTTGAAGCTGGTTGATATGAAGAAATAATAGTGTATTTATACCGTTTCTTCTCATAGAAGGTTAGAAATAATAGTTCAACACTAGGAGCTATGGGCAGAAGTGATTTTTATCAGACAATATGATATGAGCGGCATTGATCGTGTGGATAGTCAGAGGATTTTTCCAGGGCTGAAATGGCTAACATGAGAGAGAACAGTTTTAAGGCGCTTGGAAGCAGGTACAGAGAAGATGTCAGGGGTAAGTTTTTATGCAGAGAGTGGTGACTGCATGGAATGGGCTGTTGGTGACTTTGGTGGGGGTGGATACGATAGGGTCTTTTAAGAGACTCCTCGACAGGTGGAGCTTAGAAAAATAGAGGGCTATGGGTAACCCTAGGTAATTTCTAAAGTAAGTACATGTTCGGCACAGCATTGTGGGCTGAAGGGCCTGAATTGTGCTGTAGGTTTTCTGTGTTCTATGTTCTAATCCATTACATGCACATATGGACCTTAACTGGAGCTTTCTGTCGTGTTACATGAACCCATGTATTTCACTTCAAAGTTCACAGTAAATTTATTTTCAAAATACATATAGGTCATCGTATACTACCCTGAGATCCATTTTCTTACAGGCTTTCACGGTAGAACAAAGAAATAATTTGTGAAGGAGGATATGGCATTGTTAGCGGACCAACATGGGTGTTATGTGAACTGGTAGGTGTCCAATGTGGTGGGAAGGCTGGATTTAACACAGTTCATGACCATTCGCTCGAAGCACTTCATTATTAGTGAGGCCAGTACCAACATGAATGTAGTTTTTGAGTCAGCTTCTTGGGCACCGGGATGAGGTGGTGGCCTTGAGGCCTGCGCGGATGGTGAGTCCGATCCAGATGAAGGAGTCAGTGAGAACATCTGTTAGCTGGACTGCACAGTCTCTGAGCACATGGCCAGGTATACTGCCATTTTCATTTCAACGACTCATGTGGGTTTCAGTTCCTTGTGGGCATTTACAGAAAACAAGTAATACAACAGAATCGGTGATAAACTACACACAAAGACTGACAAGCAACCACTGTGCAAAAGACAACAAAGTCTGCAAAAGAAACAAATAATAACAATAAATAAATAATATTGAGAACATGAGTTGCAGAGGCCCATGAATATGCAGGGAATGGAGGGATACAGATCCTGTGTATCAGAGGCAACAGGTTTAGCCTGACATCACATTCTACACAAACATCGTGGGCCCAACTTCAAGCACCATGCTATGTTCTGCACATAGAGACGGACGGAAAATACTGATGTGAATTAATACACCAATTGGAAGATTCCATTGGACAGAAGCCACTAAATTACCCTGAGATTATCGTTGGTAATGAGAGATTCATGCATTCTGTGGTACTTGCTGCTGCCATTTTCAGTAAATGCAATAGGAAAGCAGTTTAACACACCGATTGGAGGTCAGTCCAAAGGACTGTTGAATTTCAATAGACCATCTACTAGCAAGTGTACAATGAATGACTGAATAGAATAAAGGACTTTGAACTTATTAAAGCGTGAGGCAATCGCTGATAGTTTGTCAGATAACCACTCTATATCTAACAATGACATCAGATCCAGCTGTGGCTTGTTCCACACCAATTACATTCCTCCTGATCCAATTAGTTAAAACAATAAAAATATCTTTTACCTTGTGTCCAGTGAGAGTAGTGCTCACTCTACTGTTTAATTTTGCTTAAAGAGATACCAGCCATTGCTGGCCTCTGTCCTTTGACCCTGTCATATCTGTTCTCACAATGAGGCTTTCCACTCCGATGACACCCATGATTACCTCCTTTTGTAGACAATGGGGATCCCCCACCAACACTGCATTTCAATGCAGCCCTCCCCCCAATCTCCCTCACCACTCCCCAGACATCACAGCGATAGAGTTCCCTTTGTCCTCACCTACCGCTCCATAAGCCCACACATCCAACATATCATCCTCTGCAATATTGCTATCCACCATGGGATCCTACCACCAGGCAGATCATCCCGTCCCCTCCCCGTGCACCCCCCCCCACTCTTTGCAGGGATGACTCTCTCCATGTTTCCTTTGTCTGCTCATCCTTCCCCACTGATCCCTCTTCAGGCACTTATCTCTGCAACCATTCTCAGCGTTACTCCAGCCCCTGCACCTGCACCATTCAGACCCCAAAACAGTCCTTCCAGGTGAGGCAGTCCTTCATATGTGAATCCACTGGTGTCAATTATTGGATCTTGTGCTCCCGTTATGGCCTCCTCTGCATTGGCGAGACCTGAGGGAACCACTCTGATTAGCACCTTCGCTCCATCTGCCATGACAGTCTGGATCTCCCAGTGGCCAGTCATTTTAATTCCACTTTCTATTCAACCTGTCTGTCCATGGCCTTGTCAACTCACATCCTACTTGGGTAGTCTCCAACCTGATGACATAAACATTAAACTCTCTACCTTCTGGTAACCATTCCCATCTGTTCTCCCCACCGCTTTGTTCTCCTTATTCCACTGACCCCATCATCCCATCTCTTTCCTCTCCACTGCCCTCTAGATTTGTCAATTATTCACACCTTCCTCCCTCTGGTTCCCCTCCAACTCCTTCCCTATATTCAATGATTCACTGTCCTGATGAATCACTCTAGAACACAGAACAGTATAGTATAGTACAGCCCCTTTGCCCATGACATTGTGTCCATCTTTCCACCTGCTCCAAGGTTAATCTAACACTTCCATCCCACATAGCTCGCCATTTTTTCCCATCCATGTGCCCAAGAGTCTCTTGAACGTCCATAATGTACCTGCTTCTACCACCACCCCTGTTCCATGTTCTGTGTAAAAAGCTACCTCTGACATCCGCCCTGTACTCTCCTCCAATCACCTTGAAGTTATCCTCCTAGTATTAGCCAAATCCACACTGGCTAAAAGCCTCTTGTCTGTCCACTGTATCTAAGCCTCTACCAAGTCACATCTCATCCTCCTTCTCTCTAAAAACTATAGCCCTAGCTTGCTCAATCTGTCCTCACAAGGCACCATCCTGGTAAATCTCCTCTGCACCCTCTCGAAAACTGCCACATCCTTCCTATAATGAGGTGACCTGGACTGAACACAGTACTCCAAGTGTGGTCTAACCAGAGTTTTATAGAGTTGCAACATCACCCTGTGGCTCTTGAACTCAATCCCCCGACTAATCAAGGCCCTCACACCACACACCTTCTTAATCACTTTATCAATTTGCTAGGGAATTTTGATAAATCTATGGAGCTCAATTTCCATTCTTCCTCCACACTGCTGAGAATCCTGCCATTAACTCTGTACTCTGCCTTCAGGGGCAGATCAGCCTTAGGAAAACAACTGTGCCAGCTTGTCCCCTTTCTGTACCCAGGCTCACTTCTAAACTAGCAACACTTGTCTGGGCGGGATAGAGACCATTTTAAAAAGCACATTCACTACCAAAGGTTAGACAGGTGTTCTTCTTACAGTTAAGGAGAAATCAGATGGAGATGTTTAAAAACATATAATACCTCTATATAGGAAATGAGAAGAAACATTTTTAATTGCTTAAAACCAGAGGACACCAGGGAAGGATATTTGTAAAGAGAAATAGAAACAGCGGAAGAATTAGCTTTCATTCGGCAAGTTGCTGCGATCCGGACTGCAAGTAGGTTCAATAATGTTCAAAAGGAAATTGATTAACCACTTTAAAGGACAAAATATGCAGGACGATCAAGGAAGATCATAAAGCAGGGCAGATTGGATAACCCACTTGAGCCATCACCAGCTTGATGGGCTGAATTCTATTCTTCATGATCCACTCCGCGTCAGTTTGCTTCCTATTCGATGTGATCACAGCCTAGATTTTAAATATTAGGTGTCTAATTTATTTTTGTTCAATTTTGATCGAGTCATGAGATAAAACAAGCTGCTATAGAGACGGGAGCTGCAAACTGCTTTAAATTACAGACAAATCGCGGGCTGGCTGAACATTAATCCACGCCATCATTTTAATGAAGGATTTTTTTTACAGGGGGTAATAAATGAATAAATAGTTTTGCATCTTAGCTGGCAGACAGGATTCAGGTGACTGTTTAGTTTACAGTGAATATGTACTCCGCCCACTTTCTTGCTAAGTTACTCGTGGAACAGAGTCGCACGGCGTAAGATCGCTTTAGAAATAATGCTGCCGTGAAAATGAAAGATTTAGAACAGCGAATTTGACGTCCTTTTGTAGTTTATGCGATCTTATGCTCGTTAATTGATTCCGCCCGAAACACTTACAGTGGCGAGGCTGCACTGAGTGTACCGGCTCCCAATGTACTGAAGCATGTAAACCTATTCCTGTCAGACACCCCTTGCTGAAATGTTGCATCCAGCTCGGACAGGCGGAGATGGCGAGAGTGGATTACAACAAACAATGGTGTGTAATTGCGCGGTAAATTTCGATAATCGTAGTTCCGACAGAAGGTAATCGATCCAAGCGTACTCTGCATTTCCCTCTCCACAGATCTCGTGTAGCCAGCTGAGTGCTTCCGGCAATTTATTCTTTCAATTGTCCGGCATCCGCAGTATTTTGCTTTGTCTGGCGGCAGCAGCCACTGTTTTACCACGGTCCGTGCAGCAGCCTCTGAGCAGAGCCCCTGGGAACCTGGCACCTCTGAGTCCCATTAATGTTATTTTGGAAGTTGCATCCGCGTTTGTACCTGTTGAATTGTAGCCAAACCACATCCTATATACGGAACAATGTGAGGACTGTAGTCGGCCCAGCGTCGGAGCTTAGTTTACACCCGCGTCAAATGAGTCCTTTAAACCTCCGCGCTGCGTTCGTTATCCTCTGCCGTCATGGCAACTCATTCTGATAATTACTCCAGTGTCTTTTTTATAAGGGAGAGGGCCACCAGTTTCTGATTGAACGGTGTCTCTGCTGTGTGTGTGTGTGTGCGTGCCATCCTCTCTCCCCGTGTGTCGAGACGGGTGTGGCGCGGACTGCTGAGAACCGAGAGATCGGTGTTTGTGGTGTGTAGTATAATCTTAAGAGAAGCAGGCGACAGCTCAACACCGCCCCCCTCCCCATCCCTCACGGAACGACCACTTTGTTAGGCTCCGAGTAGCCCCTGGCAGAGACAGTATGGTACTTTTCAATGTCTGGGAGTCTGCCCTCCTTCCCTCTCCCTGACCTTGACCGTCATCTGCCTGAGGCTTAACCTCGGGCAAGCTGCAGACAGCATTATTATTAACTGCGGGCAGGGACATTAATTAAACTCGCAGGTAAATTTACTGAGTTAGACTACACTTGGAAGCACTTGCTGATTTACTAGACTCGGAAGAATCCGCCCCGGGTCCCAGGCAGGGTCGGGACACCAGTGCAATGGAATTAATATTGTCCGGGAAGAGTATTTAATGACTTTATTTCGCAAATCTACTGGACGTTGGTGGCGTCTCCGCTGTAAAATGAGCAGGGTGGGTTCGAGGGCGGGGAGAGGGGGAGCGTTACGCTGAAACCATCAGTGGCGGGCGCTGACCGCTGTCTGGGGCTTGTCGCTTCGTCTTGATGCCATGATTCGGTCAGCCGTGACTCCACGCCCCGGCTTGGACGCTGTGGGCGGAGCCCGTGCTTCGGCAAAGTGACTGGGGCGGTGGAATCGGGGCTGAGCCCAGGATACTGTATCAGAGAGCGGATCCCTCGGCCGGGACAGAGCGGACCGTTGGCACCCGCCCCTTGTCCCCCGGACACATTGGGACGGGCAGAAAGTAGCTGTTCACGGGCGCTCACGGAGCTGCTCCCAAGCCCCCCGAGCATGTCCGACTCGGACGACATAAGTGAGTTTGGATTCATCGTTGACAGGATCTCCCGTGGTGAGGTAGGTGGCTCCATATGGAGGGAGACATGCCCTCTGTAGCTCGGAGGAACGAGGTCGGTCTCCCTTGCATCTGCAGGGTGCTGGGACAGCTGCGAGCAATTCTACAATTGCTCGATGGATCTGTAGTGGTTCCTTTCCCTTCAGAACGGCTCCGGGAACTGGCCGGCAGAGTCCACGGCCACCGGGTGGGTTACAGATGTATATGCGGGAGAGAAGGCAAGGCAGGACTCCCACCTATTCTTTCTCGGGACATTGCACACTGCCCCACGGTCTGAGTTCCCCGAGCTGTCTTTGCTAGTCCGGGACGGCTTTAGTATGGCACTGTGACTCTTCACCCCACCCCTCCAGACCTACGCTTTGTCCGACCCTCCACTGCAGGAGCCAAGCGCGTGTGCTGCTGAGACAGTGGATCTCCGCAAGTTGAATCCGAACCCGTGCAGCTGCGTTGTTTCAAATACGCTGCATCCCCTGTATCATCTACAGATGGGACCTTTCCTCTGTCCCAGATCCACTTTCCCACTAGTACCGACTCGGACAGCACTTCTGCGCTATAAGACAGTTTTGGGTACGGTTCCCATGACGTCTCTCGCTGCAGCCCAGCATTTCTCCTGGCCAACGTTGGTCCTTGGTCGGATCGGGGGTCCCTCCCATTTAATGCAGCCCGGAAACTTGCTGCTCCACGTTTGCACGTCTAACAATTAGAGGGATGGGCGGCAAGATGTGAGCCCCGGGCCAAACCGGTCAGAGCTGGAAAGTATGGGTGGTGAGGCTCGAGGGGTCTGACGTGAAGTGTCTGTGGGCCTGTGCTCCCCTACCATTCACCCCACTCTCTTCGACTTGTGGTTCCTTGGTGACTTGCAGAACACACCTTGCAAGGGCCCCCCTGAACTTCCAGTTGCCGGTCGCTTTAATTCAACGCCCCATTCCGGTAAGGATGCCCTCGATCTCCTTGGTCTCCTACACTGACCTTTAATGAACAATTTAAGGACAGGGAATCGCACCTCAACTTCTTACTGGCTCTGTGCAAGCCCTTTGGAGCTTAACAATTTCTGATAATCTCGCTCTTTCCTCCTGTCTTTACTGACGCAGTTACATCTTTCTGCTTAAAATTAATTTCTCGGTGATTAATAATAATTGAGGCCTACTATACAGATTCCCTCTGATCTCCCCTCCCCAGCCCTCTCTCCAACTCAGTACTTGCTTTCCCACGTTTCCACGGTTGGCAACCTAACACATTGGCCCACAGACGCTGACTGACACGTTTCAGATTTCCAGCACCTGCAATTATTTGCTTCAGCCATATTTATCAAAGCTGGAAGATTACTTCTCAGGCAGACTTGAATGTTACTGTCTATAAGGACTATAGATGCGTAGGAACTTCTCGCCGAGGCTGGTGAACCTCTGGAATTCTCTACTCCAGAGGCTTGTGGAGTCTAGGTTTCTGGAAGCATTTGGGGGCGGCACTAAATGACGCTTTTACAATGCCAGCGACCCGGGTTCGATTCTGTCACCGTAGGGAGTTTTCCCATTAACCATATGGATTTCCTCAAGGTGCTCCGGTTTCCTCAACATTCCAAACACCGGTCAGTAGGTTAATTGGCCACATGGGCTCGTTGGGATAAGGTCCTGGTGCTATGTTGTATCTCTAATGCAGAGAAAAAAAGTAAAAAAAGAGACTATTACATTTTTGAAAGATTCGGGTGTCGAGGGGATTGGGAAATTGGCACAGACAAGGAGTTGAATAGATCAGCCAAGATCATATTAAATATCAGGACAGACCTGAGGGGCCAAATGGGACAGTGGTATGAGCACAATGCTACTTGCATTCTCATAGTTTACTGAGTCAACTGCTGGATGAATACAGGGTTAATGGCAGGATTCTGGGCATTGTGGAGGAACAGAAGGATCTTGGGGTCCACCTCAATATATAATACCATGTACAGTACTGAGCAAAAGTCTTAGTACAGTAGTGTATGTACTTCGATAATGAACTTACTTTGAACATCCATAGATCTCTGAAAGTTGCCGCTCAAGTTCATAGCGTAGTTAAGAAGGCGAGTGGTGTGTTGGCCTCTGTTTTCGGGGAACTGAGTTCAAGAGCCATGAGGTAATGTTGCATCTCTGTAAAACTCTGGGAAGACTGCTCTTCGAGTATTGTGTCCGTTTCCGGTCACCTCATTACGGAAGGACGTGGAAGCTTTAGAGAGGGTGCAGAGGAGATTGACCAGGATGCTGCTTAGATTAGAGAGCATGTCTTATGAGGAACTATTGAGCAAGCTTGGGCTTTTCTCTTCGGAGCAAAGGACATTGAAATGTGACTTGATAGAGGTGTACAAGATGATAAAAGGCATCACAGCCAAAGCTTTTGTCCCGGGGGAATACGGTAAGACATAATTTTAAGGTTTAAGTGGTCAACTAGAGCCAGAGTGGAAATGGAAATTTGAGGGAGCGTTGTTTATGCTGATTGGTGGAAAGTATGGTGGGGGGTAGAATGTCAGTGGTAGGATTTACATAGAGAGTGATCGGTGGATGGACCACACTACCAGGGTGATGGTAGTGGAGGGAGATTTAAGAGACTCTGAGATAGGTAGAAGGATGAAAAAATGGAGGGTGATGTGAGAGGGAAGAGTTAGAGTAGGTTAAAAGGTCGGCACATTGTGGGCTGAAGGACCTGTATTGTGCTGTACAGTTCTATGTTCTAATCTCTCTCTTCTCTCCATAGGTTCCCATTAAAAACATTGAGCGGGAGTTGATCTGCCCATCATGTAAGGAGCTCTTCACTCATCCCCTGATCCTGCCTTGCCAGCACAGTGTCTGTCACAAGTGCGTCAAGGAGCTGCTGCTGTTCAGGGAGGATGCAACTACCGAGACAGACTCAGAGTTCTCCAACCCAGCCACCCCTGTCAGCAGCCCCAGAGCACGTCGCCTCTCCTCGGCCAGTGTTGAGAGGCTCGACAGGCTCACCCGGACAGGTAGGCATCACCCGCACCACCACTGACAGAAACAACTTCCAGCAACCGTTAAAAAAAACACATCAAACTTTATTTACACACTGGTGATATCTCTGTGTTATTGTATGTTTGATTAGGCTTGATATAACACTGGCAAAGTTTTGTCCCAGTTCAGCACCATGGATGGCTTTGAAGAGATAAATGCAAGAGATTCTGCTGATGCTGGAGACCTTGAGCAACACACACAAAAAGCTGTCGAAGCCCCGATGAAGGGCCTTGGCCCAAAATGTCGAGTGTTTATTTCTCTCCATAGATGCTGCCTGACTTGCTGAGTGCCTCCAGCGTTTTGTGTGTGTGGCTTTGAAGAGGGCACAGGACACTTTTTCCTCGAATGAATTGGGGCAAAGTAGGTTAATCTATAAAGATAAGATCAGATGCCTAGACAAGGCTTATACTCTCTTGATATTGAAGGTATGTGTGTGTGTATATAAATCTATATATAGGCAGATAGGCAGGTAGATCTGATGGGAGTGCCAAAAAAAGAGGATCTAACAAAAAAAAACATTCAGCATTGATGCTGGGAAGTTCTTTTCATCTGGAGACTAATGCAAATCTGGAGCCTTCCAGAAAACTGTCGCGATTTGGTCAAAGCAAAGATAAATACATTTTTTAAGCACAAGTATTAAAGACTACAGAACCAAACTAGATGGATGATCATAGAATTTCTGGTGGGAGCTCCAATGGAAGGTGGTCTTAAACAGCCAAGTTTCTCATAATATTGCCATTTATCTCCAAGTGGCTGTTAAACCAGATTTAAGTAACTGGTTGGATCACTTATCAATTTTACAGATTTAATCACTGACTCTCTTTGATATTTTTATTGGCGAAGTCAGTCCCATAAGCATAAGGCACTCAAAATACTTATTCAAAAATGACGTGAGACTGGGACTTCACACGTTTCTGCAATAACAGCAGGGTCCCTTGGCCTGGCCCCCGAGTCTGTTTCCCAGCCAGCAGCATCTCTTTCGTGATGCAAGATGCAAATTGCAGTCTCAGTTTCAGATCAGTCAAACAGCACAAACACCAGTGAAACACAACAATGCTATTTGCGAAGGCTATTTTGAACATCTGAATTACAATAGTGATTACATACATTAACATGGCAATGCCCTGAAAGTGTGATAATGACTAGAAGCAAACATTTAACTTTTCACTGTCCAGTTTAATTTGAAAATATAGTCTGCTATAATAATCATGCAATTATGTGACAGTTTAACAAGAAATGTTGTAGCAAATTAATGTCTTGGCATAGAGGTTTGCATAGTGTGAGAGCACATTGGGAATTTGGTCTGCATGGTTAGCCCAGCAGTCTACTCCTGCCAGACCCCTGGTGACTTCTGCCAAGTGACTTTCGATATTCCAGTCAAGTAATTGACTGCAAGAGACATTTTAATGCAATTATACCTTACAGTCAATATCAGAGTGCTTTCATTAGTCCCCTATGTGGTAAAGTTGGCGGTGGTGACGTGAAGTCCTCAGCATTGACAGTGCACTCATGTGACCAGAACAAACAAGGACAAGGAAGCATTCTGCTAGTCATCGCTTCATATTGAATATCACAACAGCAATGAAAGGACATTGTCAGGCTGACCTAAATGTCCATCACCATGTAGCACTAGTAGCACTACAGCTGGCGGAAAGATAGAGCTGCTGTGCTGAGCGTTGTAGCAGGCAATGCAAGATCAAGAGCAAAATTCTCTGCTCTTGTCCTCATCAGCCTACCTCTCACCCATGGATTTGACCATAATACTGTGGTGGGAGTGGTCAGTGCACAAATCTTGAGGAGATGGAATCCCATTCTCACACAGGAGAATCTGTTTGAGGCTACTACTGCTAAATGGAGCAGATTTAGAACATACCTAGCAGCGCAAAACCAGACATCCACAGTGTTCCCCAAGGCAGTAACACTGGTGTCTAATATTCAGATACACTGGCATGTACTGTATCCATCACCCTGCTCGTCCCATGAAACCAACCCTGCTTTACAGAGGACTGTAGAGAAATACCAAAAAAAGGAGATGCAAGCTGGTAAAGTTACCAGATGCACACTGAACGTGGATGCCTAGGCAGAGTTCAGTGATCTCAGTAACAACAGTTGAAATCAAACTTCTTCAGTCTTGCACTATTCATTTGCTGATAATCAGCCGGCTAATGGGAGGAGGCAGCTACAGGAATATTTGAGTCTGAATGATGATAAGGCTTGACAATAAATACAAAACTTGAAGTTGAAGTGTTTGCATTCATTTTTATCCAGTCATGGTGAAACGGGGGACCCTCTCATGGCCTGCCGTCCCTGTCAGTATCCAGCACTTCCTTTGCTAATTGTAGTATCAAGAATTAGCCAAATACGCAGAATACTACAAAATCCACGGGCTCCAACAGCAATCTTGCCTTGCTGTTGAAAACTTGGGTTCCAGAAAGAGCTGTACCTTTAATCTCAATGCTGCTATCATCAGTGTGGGGGAAAAATTCCAGGTATTTTTGTGTTAATCAAATCCAACCTGGACAATGAGTGCATTGCTAACCTATTGTTAAACCTCACCAGGGTGGCAAATTGGGGTCATTGGCTAGGTGATTGCAAAATATTTAATTCCATTTGTAACACCTCAAAAAATAAGGTGGCCCATGTGCTCACACTGAAAGGCTTGGGCAACCTGCGGGCACAAGCTGGCAAGCAGTTGTTCCACACAAAATCTTAATAGAGGAAGTCTGTTTCCCTCCCATTAGCATTACCATTAATAAATCTCCCACTGTTGCCCTTGTATGGGAGTCTTTGCCAGCAAGAAATATAACTTGGCCAGTTGCATAACTTCTGTGGTTAGTGTGGCAAGAAAAGCAGGTCAGTGGATGGGTATTGTGGTTCTAATGATTTATCCCCTAACTTTAGAAAGATAATCTTTTCAGCACTTCTGCCTGTATATCATTGTGAATGGTGGATTCTGCCTTTGTTGAGAATAAGGATGTGCTTGGAAGCTCCTCTTTCTGTTTGCTCTTTCATTGCCCATCATCATTCAGGATTAGATAAGGCAGAACTGCAGAGGTTTGATCTGACCCATGTTTATTTTGCTCTGCCTATTGTGTGTGGCTTCCGAAAGTTACAAGACACAAATCAATGGTGTGATGGAATACTCCCTGGCAGCTTGAATAAGTGCAATTCCAAGATCAATTTAAGAAACTCAACCTCGCCCAAGAGAAAACAGCCAGCGTTAATTAGCAGCCAGTCCTCCAGTCTAAACTCATCCTTCACGTCCAGTCATCGATGGCTTTGGAGTTATGCTATTTACAAGAAACAATGCAGAGACTTAGCAAGGTTTCCTCTTCAACGTCTGTGCCCTGCACCCATCTGGAGAAAATAGGCAGAAGGTTCATGGGAATCCCACCATAGTGCAATTAATTTTCAGCACCAGCAACTGGGGCTCGATTCCGCTGCTGTCTGTAAGAAGTTTGCACGTTCTCCCCATGTCCATGTGCTTTTCTTCCGCGTGCTCCGGTTTCCTTCCATATTCCAAGTATGTACTAGTAAGGTTAGTAAGTTGTGGGCCTGCTACGTTCGCACCAGAAGTGTGGTGACACTTGTATAATCCTCACTGATTTGATTTGATGCAAACAACATATTTCACTGTACGTTTCGCTGTCTCGATGTACATGTGACAAATAAAGTTAATTTTTAAGTTAATCAGCAATTTCCCTTCAAGTCGCATTACTCTACTTGCTAATTTGTTTGAGTTCTTTCATCTTGGACCTCCTTCCTAAAGGAGTCTGAGGATATTTTCACTATATTTGCGGTATTTATGCACATTTTATTCCATATCCATACTTCAACCTCTAATTTTATTTTTTTTATATAACTTTCATTTATAGTTGTTGAATATTGTTTTTTGTTGCATGTTGTGCCAATACACTGCAACAAATTGCTAATACATAAAAATGTGTATAGCTAATGAAGTTGCCCTTGATGTGACAACAATGCTTTAAAAAGGCAGCTTCCATTTTGTGTTGGGGTCGAAAATTTATCCTTGAATGGGAGGACAAAGCAATGTAAATTAATATCTGACTAGGTAAATCTGATGGTTTTGAATTTGATTTTAATATCACGAACAGGAGATGTGATCTTAATGAGAAAAGGCCGTTTAGGGATGGAAGCATTCTATCTTAGAGTAGTTTCAGCACTGCAAGTCTGAATGCAGTGGAATAAATTTTGCAAAAGATAAAGAAAAATATTCAATACGATAATGCACAAAGATTGTGCTTTACTAATTTCCTTGATTATGCATTTTATTCTAATCAGTGAAGTTGTAACTGAGATAAAGATTCCTCTTCTTTGTTGGAGCAGTCTACATCTAACTTTGCTTCCAAAGATCCACACTGCACAAATGTGACATGTTGCATTTTTACATCAACTAACTGTTCAATGGCCAGTTGGAATGGGATTTCCAATACAATACCAGTTAGTCTCAAATAGATTTTTCTTTTTGGGGCTGTTCAAACTAATTTGGACGGCCAACAGACAGAGATTTTTAAAAATAAAAACAAGAATTATATCAATTTCATAACGTCTCTGAGACTTCCCAAAGTACCTCACATTTCATTTGTCATGTGGTGTTGTCCTTGGAGCCACGATGCATATTTTGCCTGGCTTGTTACACATAGCCATTGCCTTCCCATAAAGGGCCCAAGGCTGCAAAGTCACATGCTGCCTGAATGAATCCTTGCTGTTAATGTCATTGAGGCATGCACTGATTTCGTTCATAAATTAGGAATGCCCCATCCGTTCGCCTTTTGCTTTAGGCTCCAGACAAAAGAAAAATAAAATGTAAATAAAAATATTACTTACCATTAGACCATAAGATATAAGAGCAGAATTAGGCTATTTGGCCCATCAAGTCTGCTCCACCATTTCATCTTGGCTGACCGATTTTTCCCTCTCAGACCCAATCTCCTGCCTTTTCCCCGTATCTCTTAATGCCCTGACCAATCAAGAATCTATCAACCTCTGCTTTAAATATACCCAATGACTTGCCCTCCACAGCCGCCCATGGCAATGAATTCCATAGATTCAGCACCCTCTAGCTAAAGAAATTCCTCTTCATCTCTGTTCTAAATAGACGTCCGTCTATTCTTGAGGCTGTGTCCTTTGGTCTTAGACTCCCCCACCATTGGAAACATCCACTCCACGTCCAATCTACCTAGGCCTTTCAACATTTGA
Source organism: Mobula hypostoma (assembly GCF_963921235.1). Classification (NCBI taxonomy): domain Eukaryota; kingdom Metazoa; phylum Chordata; class Chondrichthyes; order Myliobatiformes; family Myliobatidae; genus Mobula; species Mobula hypostoma. The sequence goes on along the minus strand of NC_086112.1, from coordinate 25,638,102 downwards.
TAGGTTTCAATGAGATCCTTCACTCATTCCAGTGAATACAGGCCCAGAGCCATCAAATGCTCTTCATATGACAAGCCTTTCAATCAAAAACTCCTTTGAACCCTCTCCACTGTCAGCACACTCTTTCATAGATAAGGGGCTCAAAACTGCTTACAGTACTCCAAATGAGGACTCACCATAAGGCCTCAAGGTTACATTCCTGCTTTTATATAATAGTCCTCTCAAAATTAATGCTAACATCGCATTTGCCTTCCTTACCACTGACTCAAATTAACCTTCAGGGAATCCTGCTCAAGGACTTCCAAGTCCCTTTGCACCTCAGATTTTTGAATTTTTTTCTCCGTTTAGAAAACAGTCTAGAGTTTTATTTCTTCAATCAAAGTGCATCACCATACACTTCCCAACACTGTATTCTGTCTGCCACTTCTTTACCCGTTCTCCTACTCTGTCTAGGTCCTTCTGTAGCCTCTCTGCTTCCTCGAAATTACCTGCCCCTCCACCTACCTTTGTATCATCTGCAGACTTGAGCAGAAAGCCATCAATTCTGTCATCCAAATACCATTATTTACAGAGTTTCATGGCACCTTTCAAGTGTGAGGATGTGTCCAGTTCCACTGAATTAATTCAAAACCAATTGCTTTCAAAGCCTAGGTACTGATGCACGCATAACAAAACCCCACATGGTAACCAACATTCAGAGAGCAAATCCCCACATTGAAAAATGCGATAAATTTGTTTCTTGATCATATTATTAAAATTACAGCCCTGATGTTAAGAAAGCCTATATTTCTTTGAAAGAATCTTAGAATCAGGGAATCAGATTGTTTACAGCACAGGAGGTGGCCTGTCAGCCCATCCTGTCTGTGCTGGCTCACCACAGGACCAAATCTGCCATTCCACCTCCCCCCTTTCCCTTTGCTGCAGCCCTGCAAAGTTTTCTCGGCCATGTATTTATCTGCTTTCTCTTGTAGGCCACACCCTGCTTCCACAATAGCTGCAGACAGTGCGTTCCAGATTGCAGCTGCAAGCTGTGTGTAAAAACTCTTCCTTGCATCACTCTTAATTCTCCTCTTCCTCATTTTATTCCCCTGACCTGTATCCATCGACACTGGCACCAACAGAACGGACAGATGCCAGGAGGAATCATTTATTTAGCACGTCTGTCTGAGCATGGTTGTGAATGTAACAGGTATTCTCTTTAGGACTTGTGTGTATGCTGGATCCTGCCTTTATAGTCATAATCATACTTTATTGATCCTGGGGGAAATTGGTTTTCGTTACAGTTGCACCATAAATAATAAATAGTAATAAAACTATCAATAGTTAAATAGTAATATGTAAATTATGCCAGTAAATTATGAAATAAGTCCAGGACCAGCCTATTGGCTCAGGGAGTCTGACCCTCCAAGGGAGGAGTTGTAAAGTTTGATGGCCACAGGCAGGAATGACTTCCTATGACGCTCTGTGTTGCATCTCAGTGGAATGAGTCTCTGGCTGAATGTACTCCTGTGCCCAACCAGTACATTATGTAGTGGATGGGAGACATTGTCCAAGATGACATGCAACTTGGACAGCATCTTCTTTTCAGACACCACCGTGAGAGAGTCCAGTTCCATCCCCACAACATTACTGGCCTTACGAATGAGTTTGTTGATTCTGTTGGTGTCCACTACCCTCAGCCTGCTGCCCCAGCACACAACAGCAAACATGATAGCACTGGCCACCACAGACTCATAGAACATCCTCAGCATCGTCCGGCAGATGTTAAAGGACCTCAGTCTCCTCAGGAAATAGAGATGGCTCTGACCCTTCTTGTAGACAGCCTCAGTGTTCTTTGACCAGTCCAGTTTATTGTCAATTCGTATCCCCAGGTATTTGTAATCCTCCACCATGTCCACACTGACCCCCTGGATGGAAACAGGGGTCACCTTGTTGAAGATGAGGATGTACTTGGAGCCTCCCCTTTCTCTTGGCTATTTCATTGTTCTCCATCAATCAGCATTAGATGTCTGATTTATTGATCATGAGTTGGCTTAACTCTGCCTAATGCATACTGTTTATGCATTATTATTTCTTGTTAAATGCTATCATGACCCCATGGGTGGTGTAGTTGTGGCAAGATATGGAAGTAGATTGCCAGGCCTTTCTTCCGCACAGACAATGCTGCCCAGTTCGGGTCCTGGCTGGATTCGAACTCCAGACCATCTGCCTTGCAGTCCAGTGCTGATGCCACTACACCACCGTCTGCTTAGCATGCCAGTAATCCTGTGTGGCATCTTCACTAAACCGGTGCCGCACCTAGTACACCCAGTACTTTTCCCAGAACGCACTCCGGCACTCTTCTTTGAAGTAGGGTCGACTCCCGGCCTTGTTGGAATAACAGTGAAGTGAGAAGTACGCCAGGTTGTGAGGTTTTGCATCCAATATCTGTGATGCTGGTGGCCCACAGTGTCTCATGGATGCTCAGTACTGAGCTGCTACATGTGTTCTGGGTTTGTCTCCTTTCGCAGCTTTGAAGAATCCCATAGCGACCGTTCCCAGCATTAGAAAGGCTCTGTATCTCTGTACAGATTCTCTGAGAATATTATGGTGGATGGATGCATTTGCCATGCGATTGGTGAGGACATCAAGTGGATTGGTGGGGTCTCTGGTGGTGCTAGCAAACCATTCTCGGTGACTGACACTGAAGTTCCCACCCACAGTACATTCTGTACCCTCGCTATGCCCAGTGCTTCTCCAAAGTTTTCTCCAACACGGAGAAGCACTGATTCACCAGCTGAGGGAGGATAGGAAGTGGTAATTGAAAGGTTTCCTTGCCCACAGATGAGTTATGCCTTGAGACAGGTAGGCCAGAGGAGCGTGGAAACTGTGGACTGCAAATACTACTCCCTCTGGTTTGTGCATCCACCTCTGGTGGGACTGCACCTATGCAGAGACTGTGATGAAGGTGCTGGCAAGCCATCTGTAAAAGATGCTTAGGTCATGCTGCTGTTGGACTAGCCCCTGAGTCAGCTTGAACTCCAGCCCCCTGATGTTTGTCAGGAGCATTTTACAAAGGTTGTGTCAATGCCAGTTGGTCCACAGGCTTCTATCCCTTTGCTGTCTCATTGTCATGCTAATGGGAAACATGGTGTGAGCAGAATTATCTGCAGCTTAATGTGAAAAAGACTAAGGAGCTGGTGGTAGACCTGAGGAGAGCTAAGGTACAGGTGACCTCTGTTTCCATCTGGGGGTCAGTGTGGACATGGTGGAGGATTACAAATACCTGGGGATACAAATTGACAATAAACTGGACTGGTCAAAGAACACTGAGGCTGTCTACAAGAAGGGTCAGAGCCGTCTCTATTTCCTGAGGAGACTGAGGTCCTTTAACATCTGCCGGACGATGCTGAGGATGTTCTACGAGTCTGTGGTGGCCAGTGCTATCATGTTTGCTGTTGTGTGCTGGGGCAGCAGGCTGAGGGTGGCAGACACCAACAGAATCAACAAACTCATTCATAAAGCCAGTGATGTTGTGGGGATGGAACTGGACTCTCTGATGATGGTGTCTGAAAAAAGGATGCTGTCTAAGTTGCATGCCATCTTGGACAATGTCTCCCATCCACTACATAATGTACTGGTTGGGCACAGGAGTACATTCAGCCAGAGACTCATTCCTCCAAGATGCAGCACAGAGCGTCATAGGAAGTCATTCCTGCCTGTGGCCATCAAACTTTACAACTCCTCCCTTGGAGGGTCAAACACCCTGAGCCGATAGGCTGGTCCTGGACCTATTTCATAATTTACTGGCATAATTTACATATTACTATTTAACTATTTATGGTTCTATGACTGTTTATTATTTATGGTGCAACTGTAACGAAAACCAGTTTCCCCCGGGATCAATAAAGTATGCCTATGACTATGACTATGACTAAACAGCTTAGACACTTCAGAGGGAATTTAGGAGTCCGCAGTCACAGGCTGGCTGGACAGTATGAGAGTGGCTGACTCCTCTCCTCAAGGGCGTTTGTGAACCAGGTGGGTCCTTAAGAGCCCCAGTAGGTCCTTTCCTTTAAGTTCCACAGTATTAATCTGAGTTTAAGTTTCATAGCTGCCTTGTTGAGAGATTTGAGCACTGGCCTCTGGATTGCACGTCCATATATTTGAAATATTAGTCTTCTAATTTAACTATAGCAACGTTGTGTTGAAACTCTTATAGGCAATGCCTGCTACTTTGTGTTTCCAAGAGCACGAGCACATTTACAACTTCAGTGATTGTTTTGGACTTTTATCATTCTAATGCCTGGGGAGCAAGTTGGATAAGAGGTGAACAGAGATCCCAGGCTTTTTGTACTCTGGACCTTCAGCGGTGATGATGTTACATGTTGATCTTTGACACTCGAAGGATACAACTGTCTTAGTTGTAAGTTGTAGAGACATTGGCACCTTTTCAGCAGAACTGAAAATGTGGTTATCAGATGTATAGGTATTTGGTAGGCTTTATAATTCAATTAAATGTGCCAGTATGAGACTTACATGCATTAGTCAAATAGCATTATTTCTACGTGTAAGCTTGAAAATTATACTGTCTCTGGGGTCTCTTTTGGTCAGGGTCAACTATAGGGATTGAGTCCTAACTGTCTAGATACGCAAGCCTGGGCAGTACAATACGAAGAATAAGCTGTTGCCCATGTAGCAAGCTCCCCCCTCTCCACGCATCTGATGAACCCAAAGGAACGGCAGAGACCAATACAGTTTGGTACCGGCAGCATCGCAGGAGTTGCCAGTCAGCACTGAACACAATGTAGGACTGCCTTAGGGACTCTAGCTCCGGATTTTTCCCTTGGGGTTTACTCCTGAAGCCTTCCCTGTGAGGGGGTATAGTCACAAGGCAGTGGAGGTTTGAGATCAGTGTTTCCTTCTCCTAGATGAGCTGCCAACCACGGCTGACGAGTCCCACTTGCCTGAAATAAGAGCTCCTTATTTCAGAAAGGATATACTGACATCGGGGAGGGTTCAGAGAAGATTCACGAGAATGATTCCAGGAATGAAAGGGTTTACCGTATGAGGAACGTCTGGCAGCTCTGGGCTGTATTCTCTGGAGTTTAGGAGAATGAGGGGGGATCGCATAGAAACGTTCCAAATGTTAAAAGGCCTGAACAGATTAGAGATGGCAAAGTTATTTCCCATGGTAGGGGATTCTAGGGCTAGAGGGCATGACTTCAGGATTGAAGGACATTCTTTCAGAACTGAGATGTGGAGAAATTACTTTAGTCAGAGGGTGGTAAATCTGTGGAATTTGTTGCCACAAGAGGCTGTGGAGGCCAAGTCATGGGTGTATTTAAAGCAGAGATAGATAGGTTCTTGATTAGCCAGGGCATCAAAGGGTATGGGGTGAAAGCAGGGGCTGGGGATGACTGGAAGAATTGGATCAAACCATGATTGAATGGAGGAGCAGACTTGATGGGCTGAATGGCCTATTTCTGCTCCTATATCTTATGGTCTTATGGTCATAAATGACTGTTTGTAAGGCACAGCTAACCTGTCTTTGCTTCTTCTCCTGTCAATAGAAATGGTTTTGCCGGGCGTAATAGTTAAGCCACTTGTGAAGGTCAAGAACTGGACTTAGTTGTTAGAAGCTGTTTGAGATGCACTCCATTGAGAGCATTTCACAGGTAGTGAGAGTTTGTCCCCTTTACCTCCCCTGACTATGACAACCTTAAGGAACCACGCTATACTACAGTAACACACAAAATGCTGGAGGAGCTCAGCAGGCCAGGCAGCATCTGTGGAAAAGAGTAAATGGTCGATGATTCAGATTGAGACCATTCATCAGGACATTATACTATCTGCTTGCAGATAAGGTAGGGCATTAAAGACAAGTCTGGTTCAGGCTTCACAAAATGCTCACAAGTTGCAGCAAATGCAAGATGGCATTCTGGAGGAGGAATACTGGCTGCATTCACGCTTGTAGTCAACTATAAATTGTTTCCATGTTGTCATGTTAACTTCTTGTGGAATAATTTATAACATCTGAGCAATAACTGAAAATCTTAAAACATGCCCTACCCAGATTGAAATGTACATTATCGCCACTTTCCAAAGAAAGAAAAAGCAGCTGGTATGCAATCACTGCGGCCATCACTAAAGCCCTGTGTAATTTAAGTTTATTTATAGTGATTCTCTACTGTAATATGTACAAAATAAAGGGATTGTATGTAACATTTTAGCGAGGTATTTCAAAGAAGTTAAAATTGACCAAGAAAGCTGACCAATATCTTCAAGCAAGTAAGGTAACAACTTTCAGAAAATATTAACTTTTTCTTTATTATTTTACTGTAAGTTGGACAATATAGATGTCTATCTACAAATATATTCGTAACACTAAACTGTATGGGCCATTATCTTCCATAGAGAACCATTAATGATCTGCCATTTACAATCATCTGATCCCTATCATTAAATGTATCTTTTCTACAGTGTTAATTAATTCTTCAATCTGGTGTTTAAGTTTATTTGAACTGTTCTTAGATGTAACTATCAGATAAATTTAAAAAACAATTCAGGCTCTTTGGGAGCTGTGGGTCACCAAGAATGTTCCAGGACGGTGATGCTTCAGACGAAACTGTTGTCGACAGACCTCCCTCCCTCCTTTACCGAGCAACTCTCCAACAATGCCTTTCACTCAGGACTAGCAACTAGCTTTTGCAAGTTCCACAAAACCCTCACACACTTGGCAGATCTCACAGCCTGCACATAGTCAGCAATTCAACCCAGCAAGCCACGTCACCCAAGCAGTTTAGATGGCGCTCACCAATTAGAGCATAGCCACAAATTCTCTCCACCTTTTGGACTCTGGCAGAAGAGATTTAAATTTAATTAGCTGTCTTTGATTATACAATGTCAATGATCTTCTTTACACAACAATCGGTAGCAAACTGCTACACACGACAAATATCTTCAGCCCCAGTCTGGAAGCAGCCAGAGCTATAAAAGTTCGCGGCTGCGGTCCTCCTGACAGCCACTGTAAATGTCGTCTCAGGTTGCAGTTGTGGCTGCAAAAATAGTTGCGCATATTTCCATGTGACTGAATGGTGCTGCTTGAGGAGAAAAATAAAAGCATGTTTGGTATTCCTGGAAAATAACACTTTTTGGTGCCAAAATTTTGGCACAAGGATTGTCTCCATCTCTCAAACCGTTGAATGCTAATTATTTAATGGTTTTTGGTTTTCCGTAGACATTTAAAATACAACAAATCCTTCAGATATTTGATTTAAAGATGCTATTCCAGATCTGCTTGATGGTTTAACTGATCAGTACTCTACACATGGTGATTTCATACCAGTAAGCTCAATGGTCTAAATCAGCTGCTCTTAAATATAGTGTTGCCAATTGTGGTAAAACTCACCAAGACAAGGAGAAGATTAATAATCCATACCTCCTAGTTCTGATCATTACCTGATGATTCTTGTGAAAAGGATGTACGGTGAGGTAGTGAATAAGGATTGAGAGATGCCTTCAGTTTATATGAACTCTCCTTAGATGTGAGTGTCAGGTAAATTTAAAAACAATTCAAACCCTAGAAACAGAAACGGTTGTGATGCACTCATCGATCAGGTAGCCACTCAGCATTCAATGACAGGCTCATGTTTGAAGAATGACTTAAGGATGACAGGAAATTGAAATTGATTCAAACCTGCATTAATGGAATTCAATTACAGAGGTGGGAAATGTGTATGATAATTCTGTAGAATTTCCAAAGTTTCCACAATAGGATAAACATTAAATTAAAACTTTATACTATCTTTACTATCATTCTATTGAAATGCAAGCTTATCCTGAATATTTTAGTGGTTGAATATATTTCCATGCTGCATGTTTGAAAATATAATTTGCATTGTACTTCCTGCATGTTGAAACAGTGATGTCCAAAATAACTTGTTATTACAGTCAGTTTACTCATTCAGTTGGCTCTGCAGGCTAGTGTGTCAAATATATTAACAAGTGGAAACCTGAGAAGAGGAAATGCACTTTTGAAAGCTTGTGATTGCATTGTGTTGAATTTCTTCTGATCCGAATAATGTAATAAACTAACCTGATCTCAAAGGTTAACTTCCCTTTTAAAGAGTGTGATCTAGTTTGTGCCATGTTGTCTCTGTGATAATATGTTCATCTGACAATGAAATTCACCACTAATGTGTTTACAACATTACAGCATAGTGGGAATCACACTGAGAAATTATTCCTGACTCTTTGTTAATTGATTGCAGCCTCACTGCGAAGGTCATTCGGGAGAAAAGGTAGAAACATTCTGTGTTGATTCAGGTTTAATCGACCATAGCTGCAACTCAATTATGACTGTTTATTCTGTTTTTGCAAATTAAAATTTGATTATATCTGTTAAAAATCAAAAAAAGTGGTCACATTCTAAAGTTGACATGAGCTCATCACTATTATGTAAAAAAGTGTCTTTTTATGAAATTAATTGACTGGCAATCTGTAACACAACATTTGCTTTAATGGAGCCACCAGAATTATTTTCAACAGTAAATATAATAATCCAAATTTTAATCGTTTTTCTGAAAGTGATAAGATTATCACACAAAATCCAATATGATTCTGGTTTAGACATTTGCCTCGAACAAATTAGTTGTCACTTTGTGACGTGCTTTAGTTGGGTTAATAACCCACGACATAAATTACCTTGCATTTCAGAACAAGTGATACAAAATGTCAAACTCATGTGAACTTTAGCTTAGCTTGACCACTGCAAACAATTTCTTTCTGGCTTTGCTTGGGTCATTAGTTTGTGACAATGGCATGTGTCTCTCATATCTGCTTGTGTTGCCTGTTGTTTTCTGAGTGCTGTGCCGTGTCTCCTAATTTGCTTTTTATGTTGTTTTATTACGTGCTGTGTTGTTTCTTTCTTACCAGTATGCAAACAGGAGTGCATACAAAATATCAACAGGTATCTGAACATTGTTTTCCCATTCCATACAGGAATCCTTTTGGGGAAAGGCACATTGAATATACAGTGCAGACTGGGACAGTGCATACTTTTTGCATGGGTGGGTCACTCACGCTAAAAATTCTGTTCAGCTTGAGGTCCGTGGCATTGTACCTAACGGGACAGGCTTTACTTGCTTAACAGGCCCAAAGGCCTTCCCCTCCCCACCTATTGCTGGAAGCAGGGTGAGTGAAGCAAAATGGATGTGTCATCAACCCGCTCGGTATATGGAACATGGGAGTGAGTAAAAGGGGCCAAGGATGGGAAGAGATGAGCTTCAGTCTTCGTGGGGGTGGAGGAAGTGGTTGAGACCTCGAGAGCTGGGTTGAAGTAGAGAGTGGTTTGAAGTCAGGACTGAATGGGAGGGAGTCAAGGTTGAGATGTGGTTGACGGGGATTGGAGACAAAATTGTCTGGGGAGGTGACGGGCTGGTGGTGGTGGTGTGAGAGAGCCAGACCAAGGGGCAAGTCCTTAACTTAAAGAGAAGCTGTCTAGTGCAGTCTCACCACACCAGTTGTGATGTGCAGAGGCAGGCCTGCTCTCATTTAGTGAAAAGAGCTCATGTTTGTTAGGAAAGCCAACGTGACCCATGCTGGGTGGACTTGAGTGCAATCCCAGCATAAATTCCATCCCATTAGCATGTTTAGCTAGAGGGAACTGCCGACTTTGTGGCTGATGTGGTAAATTCTGCCATCTGCTTTCTGATGAAATTCTACAGAGGATATGGTGCTACATTACCTGGAGTCAGGAAGTTAAAAAGATCTAATTTCATATCCATTTGACATTCTGAACCACACAACCTAAAGGAGATGAATGCTGACACTGCTGGAAGGAATTAATGGGTGAACTTCCCTGGGATACTTTTCTACAGCTGTCAACGGCCGGCTTCACAGTGGTGTCGGGGTCAGCCCGAGGGTGCTGTGCTTGCAGTCACTGAAAGGAAAGGATATTGTGTTTTTACAGTAATCCCGAAAAGAACTCGTGGAGCACTGGGTGCCTGATCACATTTACTGATCAGGTCTTTGATACAATGCTAGTGCACAGAAACTGAGTTAAGTGGTAGAGTTTGTGCAGAGTACAGTACTGGCACCTGTGTACGTGAGTGATTTCATATCCATAATCAGCCAGCAGTGTTATTGTGTAAATTGCCAACAATACTCTTGTCAATTAGGAACAACGTTACTGTTCTCTGAGTTACCAACGGCATTATATTCTTGTGAAATTCCTCTTATACTTGTCTACTCACTGCATTAATAACATTACTTTCTGTGAAATACTATTATTCTCTGAATTATCATGTGTTGCTTTCAATTGAATTACTAATAATATTATGATTCTATAGAAAACCAGAAAAATTTACTATGCTGTTAAATCTAACAATCTACACACATAAAAATTGGTGGTGATGCAGCAGGCCAGGCAGCATCTATAGGAAGAGGTATCCTCTCATATTCCTTTTGCCAATCAACTTTCCAGCTCTTAGCTCCAACCCTCCCCCTCCTGTCTTCTCCTATCATTTCGGATCTCCCCCTCCCCCTCCCAATTTCTAATCTCGCACTATCTTTTCTTTCAGTTAGTCCTGACGAAAGGTCTCGGCCTGAAACGTGGACTGTACCTCTTCCTATAGATACTGCCCGGCCTGCTGTGTTCATCAGCATTTTTTATGTGTGTTGCTTGAAATTCCAGCATCTGCAGATTTCCTCGTGTTTGTGAAATCTAACAATTTTACTCGTTACTAATTTCTAATAACATTATTGTTCTCTCAGTGATTAATGAGTAGATAAGATGTTCAGGTATATAAAACAAACAGTACTGTAACTTGAACAGATGCAAGTTATTTCTCCATTTGAATTCACGTGAACCAGGAACAGCGTTAGCACACAGTGAAATGGCAACAGGGTGGATTTACTGTGCTTGATTGTCATCATATATTCAATAGCTCTATGTCAGACCCTCCCTCTCCTCTTGCATTTTCTCCTTTATCCTCATGCTCAACTTTGGATCATTAAAATTGAAAGTTCAGTATTTCTTTTTTTTCCTATTAATATTCTATTATGTCATTTGCCGATCATTTTCAGTCATGTGGTAGCTGGGACAACATTGATAAGATAGCCAGGTAGTCTTCTATGCTGTGAGCATCTGATTTTAGATTGCAATGAGTGCAGCAATTTTAAAAAGTAATTTAATGAATATCTGGTGATGATTTTACAACCCCCTCCTCCCCCACCCACCGGACAACTCTTTTCCCCCTTCCTGAGGGAAACTGTGTGGCTGGCCGGTGAAAAGGAAACAGGCTACATAGTCCATTGGGCAATTAATTCTTTTCCATATTTCAGACTTTAGTACATAGAGAGGCAACGTGCAAAATTGGTAAATTGGTTTACTGTTGTCACATGTACCGAGGTACAGAGAAAGTCTTTGCTTGGTGTGTCATCCATACAGATTGTTTCATTGGGATAGTACAAGGAAAAACAGTAGCAGAATGCAGAATATGAAGTTGTAGTTACTCAGAAAGTGCAATGCAGGCAGGCAATAAGGTGCAAGGCCGTAAAGAGGAAGATTTTGGAATGAAGAGCCCATCTTATCACATTAGGGAGTCATTCAATAATTTGAAAATAGCAAGATAGATGCTGTCCCTGAGCCTGGTGGTATGTGTTTAACGAGAGGGTCTCTTGAATTTAGGCACATTAAACCCTGCTTTGTCACTGGAAGACCAGTCATGTTTTAAGCGGAGTCCAAGTAGGCAAGCCAGCCAGGAGCAGGTTGGAAGTTGTTGGGTAGGTCAACCAAGTCAGTGTACAACTCATTTGGTTTCAGAACTGAGGCACCATGGTAGCATCGCAGTTAGCGAGATGCCATTACGGCTCGGGTCGTCAGACATCAGAGTTCAATCCCATCATCCTCTGCATGGAGTTTATATGTCGTCCCCGTGGGTTTCCCCTGGGGGCTCCAGCTTCCCCTCACAGTCAGAGACACACTGGTTAGTAGGTTGTAAATTGTCCTATTAGTTGGCTAGAGTTAAAATCAAGGGTTACAGGTGGCCCAGCTCGAAGGGCCTATTTCATGCTGTATCTCTAAATAAATTGGCCAAAGGATTCACCTTGGCACCAAAACAACATCCACTACAGACTTGACCCAGACTCCCGTCCCTTTCCCTTTCTTCCTCCAAGAATCTTCCAGGCAGGAATTGAATAAGGAAAACTGAAACTAGACTGGAGTTTGTGTACCCTGAGACTGAAGCCCTTGGGCTAGTGAGCATGTTTCTCAATCACCGGCCATCCTGTAACACTGGTCCGCCCCACACCACCAGATACATGCTTGCTACACACCTGGGGTTAAAGCCATACATGTCCTACTTGGTTCCTTTTGTTAAATTTTCATACTTGGTTTAATGCTTTCAACAGTTATTGGTGTCCTTTATGTCTGATTCTCAACCATTAGCCTCTGCTGTAAGTGTGCTGAGGAATGATTCACTGCAAAGGAACAGTTTATCCAGAATGTATCTGATTACTTATGGCTGAAAACATACGCAAGGATGCTTAACTTGTCAAAGGATTGATGGCTGTATCCATTCCTAAAGAAGCTTGCCTGCACTAATAGAACTTCCATATTGGGAGTGAAAATTCTGGGTGCATTGCCTGCTGTTTTATGTCGCAGGAAGCTATTAAGAACATAGAGCATAAGAACATTACAGCACAGCCAAGGCCGTTTGACCCACAATGTTGTGTCGACGTTTTAACATTCTCTACAATCAATCTAATATTTCCCTCTCATGTAGTTCCCCATTTTCATATCATCCACGTGCCTAATGTGTCTGCCTCTACCATCTCCCTTGGAATTATGCAACCTCTGGAATTATTGGTAAAAGGAGAAAACTATCAACGCACTGGGGTGTAGAGGGGGCTGAAGGGATTAATTGTGGTCCTATGCACGGGGATGGTGGAGAGTGAAGTAGACAAGCAAAATTTAAAAATACCCCGCGTAATCCAGCTGATGTTTTCTAGTATTAAACGTCTTATTATTTCAAGCTTGTATCACTGTTCATATTCATTAAATTGTTTTTGAAATGAGATAAAAGTTTGTAGAGCTGAGAGCTGTCATGGGAAGGGGATGCACAACATAATTGGAGAATATGTATAAAGATGTTTAATGTGAGATTGCGATACAAGCAATGACTAAAATTTAATGTAATGATACAGTTCAGCTAGTTAGTCCGTGAGTCAGGACCCCAAATTTGGGCCACCGGTACCATCTGGGGGGAATAATTCTTATAGTTATTTTTGGCAAGGTATACACCCCTAGTACTAGAAAATATGTGATAGCATCCCATGGTGCTTTGCCTATGATAAGATGAATTATGCCAGGTACCTGTCCCCTTACTTTGCTCAGATGATGAATCTCCCAGAGAAGAATCCTTCTGTGAATGAGGCCTTCAAGACAGCTCAATTCTCAGTGCAGCTGTCAAGTAACAACCCCTCTGGGCAGATCCCTGTGGACCAGGCTATTGAAGCCACAGTGAACAAAGACACACAGACTCCTGGAGGCACATCACGGTTCAGCCTGAATGCTGGAGCTAGCAAGCATTACTACATAACAGCTGAGCACCACAGTGCATTCCTGGGACAGTTAAGGGAGATGGTGCAAGGCAACAAATCAGGGCTTTGTCATGTGAAGCTACAGCCGCCAAGAATCAGAAAGTTGAGGAAGCAGTTTCAGCAGTGGTTAGCCTCATACATGAATTGGTCAACCCATTTGCAGAGAAGCGGGACCTCATTAGCATCTCTACGGCAAAGGCAGCCCCCAAGGACATTGCCCCCGACCTGATGAAGGCATATGAGATTGGTGAGCAATGCTATGCAACCTTCAAGGATGAGAGACCAGCAAAGAAATTCCATGACCCAGTGAAAACCAACGAGCTGAAAACATTCAGTGATCTGTGTAAGAAGAGAGAAGTGAAATCAAATGGGAGGGCGATCATCTTGAAAGCAGACAGGTCTTTGTTTGGACACATCATAGTGATGGCACAAGGGCGCAGTCTACGTATGGAGGATATCCTTTCTCATCCCCTTGGACCGTTGCCCTGGGCCCTGTCCACATCAGAAGGATTGCTGGGAAAGACAAATGAAGCTATTTTAGCCACAAACTTGCAGAAAAAAAGTTGCAGTAGAGGAGCAACTCCCAGGAAACTCTGCTACAGTGGTTGATGGAATGAACTTGGTCCAAAGAGTGAAAGGTGATAGAGTTACTTTCAGAGATGTTGCCACAACAGTTCTGGGTATGGTTCTGAGGGAAGGCAGTCAGAATAGGAGAATAGATGTGTTTGACACATACAAGGAGAATTCTATCAAGAATAGTGAAAAATCTCTTTGGGGTGAAGAGACGTCATGCGTTGCAAGGTATCACAGGCACACAGATGGTGAGGCAGTGGAGGAGCTTCCTGACCAAAGTCAATAACAAAAGTAGTCTCATTAGCTTCATAGTCCATGAATGGAGGAAGGCGGAGTACAGAGCAAAGCTACAGGAGAAGATTCTGTATGCATCTGTAAATGACAAATGTTACAGACTCACATCTCAAGACAGTGAGGAGGTGTCAGCTCTTCAGTGTCAACAAGAAGAAGCAGATGGCCGCCTACTACTCCATGCTGCCCATGCCACAAGAGAGGGATACCAATCTGTAGTGATCTGCTCAGAAGACACAGGTGTCTTTAGCAATTGTGACAAGATTGAGGCCCCATTGTTCCCAAAGTGTGGCACTAGAACCCGTACAAGGCTTGTAGACATCAGGAAGGTTGCTACCACTGTTGGCATAGAGGTTTGTAGGGCTGTCATCGGGTTGCACGCATATACAGGATGTGACACCGTAAGCACTTTTGCAGGCAAAGAGAAGACGAGTGCTCTAAAACTTCTGACCAGCAACAGGGAAACTCAGGACACATTTTTAGAGTTAGGTCAGGAATGGGACCTCTCCCCAGAACTGATGGACAAACTGGAGGCATTTACATGTCTCCTGTATGCCCCAAAAGCATCGACCACGAAGATCAATGAGCTCAGGTATCACCTTTTGTGTGCCAAAAAAGGTGAAATCGGAAGTCATCAACTCCCACCATGCAAGGACTGCTTAACAAAACATGCACAGCGAGCCAACTACCCTGCTGGTATATGGAGGAGATGTTTGGAGAAGGACCCACAAGTGCCAAGCCCTGTTGACAGAGAATGGAAGATGGAGAGAGAAGAGGGAGCTGAACAGTTGGTGGTGCACTGGATGGAAGGCCTGCCAGCACCCGATGCCGTCCTGGATCTACTGGCCTGTAACTGTCCAAAAAAATGTTCACTCCCAAGATGTATATGTGTTGCAAATGGCCTCAGGTGTACTGACATGTGTAGACTGGCAGACTGTGAGAACCGGGCATCCACCTCAGAGAGTGTGGAAAGTTCAGATGAAGATGTGGAAGACTTGGAAAATTATTATGATTATTAATAGGTTATGAAAGTATGGAAAACAAAGTACAGAAAGCAGTCTTTGATTAAATATTTTCATTTTACAACCAAATGGGGCCTAGGTTATGGCCATGTGGAACCCCACATTTGAATTATTATACTGTAATTCTACATGCTATGACAAAGGCTTAAGATTGTTTTGATTTGATACAACAATATGGAAAATATCATGAGATTCATAAAACTCCAGAAATCTCTCCAAATGAGGTTCTTCAGTTTTTGTGGGGTGGGGTATTTTCTGCTGTACTGATGTTAATATGGAATTATATACAAAAAGTGATTACTTATTTGAATTCCTGAATAAATTCTCCCCAAATCCATGTGATTATATGTCTTCTAGGATTTTTATTGGCTTTTCCAAAATAAACAACAGACAAATATTTTTCTAAAAATGAAATGATTCACTCTGCTGAACTTGGGCACTGTACTGCAAGTGCCACCAATGACATAGTTTTCAATGTAGAATTTTATAACAACATTTGATGAAAAGTGCTTGAACTCAGCTGTCATTGTGACAAATTTCAATGTTGGGGGAATCACTGATGACAAAATACCACTAGGTTGAATATATATGTGGTACTTTATATTGGCCACCTTTTGGAAATGCTTATTTTAGGGTAGTGTTATAAAATGCATGATATCACACATAAAGCTATCACTGGTGCAATGCTATCACATCTATCTATACATAACTAAAATTCTCATTCTTTTATCTGTTTATCTGTTTGTCTGTTTATGGCCTCAAATTAGCCCAAACGGTGCATTAAGGTGGCACTTTTTTTGACTAAATGGACTTAAAATGCACTAACTTATAGAATGTATGCAAAGGTCAGGGTTATATTTGTTTAAAATTGCTCATATTCATTAAAGTTGCTCACTTATCAACAGGCCTCGCTTTCCACACCTGATTCTAGCTTTCATGGAAACCGTGACGCGACACCACAACGCATGCGCACAGCCAGCCCCAGCAGCACCTCACGATGCTCACAGCAGCGACACTAACCGGAGCAAAAGGGCAGGGCAGCTCTATTTCCAGCGGTCACATTCTGCTAATCACCATCAGCATGTGCAGGATTGGGACAGATCAAACTGCAACCCATCAATATGAGATATTTAAGTCTTATTGTAATGAAGTACTTCGAAACACCCTATTCCCAGATTCTAAAAAAAGCATCCGTTATTCTTGCGAGACCGTGGATCTGCACCTGGAAAGTCTTCACGGGGCAAGGTTGTGTGGAAGACCAGCAGTTGCCCATGCTGCAAGTCTCCCCTCTTCACGACACCGATGTTGTCCAAGGGAAGGGCATTAGGACCCATACAGCTCAGCACCAGTGTTGTCGCAGAACAATGTGTGGTTAAGTGCCTTGCTCAAGAACACAACACATGTTGCCTCAGCTGGGGCTCGAACTCATGACCTTCAGGTCACTAGTCCAATGCCTTAACCACTTGGCCATGTGCCCACTCCCAGGGACTAATAAGAGATGGGAAAGAAGGAGAATGGGGAAAAGAGTGGAGGACTACTCTGGGATTTCTGAAGCAAATGTTCTGGGTGGAGTGTATACCATTTCTCCACAAAGCGGTGAGCTCTACTATTTGAGACTTCTTCTTCATCACATAAAGGGGCCAGTATCTTTCGAATCATTGAAAACACATGATGGAGTATCCTTCCATCATTCAGAGATGTCTGCAGAGAGAGAGGATTGTTGCAAGCTGACGATCATTGGCAGCAAACTATGGAAGAGGCAGAGAGAACAAGAATGCCCAGAGTAGTGAGAGATTTGTTTGTCGTCTTGCTAACAAACACTGAAATCAACAATCCACAGCAATTATGGAACCGGTTCAAGAATGCAATGTCTGAGGATTTCTTACAAATGGGGAGGAGAACTACCAATGATCCTCATATCATGATCGATGAGAGGCATCAGGGACAAGCTCTTCAAGAGAAACTTGAGAACTTAGGCAAAACACTCGAAGAATGTAACTTGCCGACACCAAGAAATGGTACAATTACTCAAAGTGCTGGCAATCTGGAATTTCTGCGTGAACTGCAATACAACACAGACGAACAGCAAGAATTTGTTTCACAGAAGGAGCCTCTATTGAATAATGAGCAAAGAGAAGTAAATGAATATGTGTACGACTGCTTGGAAAGGAATCTCTCTTCAATGATCTTCATTGATGAACCAGGAGGAACAGGCAAGACATTTATCATCAACTTGATCCTCGCTAAAGTTAGGGGAGATGGAGGTGTTGCTATTGCTGTGGCATCATTCGGTATTGCAGCAACATTGATGCCTGGTGGTAGGACAGCGCATTCAAGATTCAAGATACCCGTCAAAGTCAATGAAGATGCCCTTTGTAACGTTGATAAAAACACCAATACTGCGAATTTACTCCGAAATGCGAGGCTTATTGTCTGGGATATTGCCCCATGATTAGGAGGAGGAGTTTCGAAGCCATGGGCTGGACTCTTCGTGATGTATGTAGCAAGAATGAGGCCTTTGGAAGTATTGTAACCATTTGCTGTGGCAATTTCCATCAGCTTCTAGCAGTTGTGAAACGAAGAAATGATCCTGATGTGGAGAATTCATGCATAAAAAATTCCTACTTATGGAGAAGTTCATCAAGTTTCAATTGAAGAGAAAGATGTGATTGAGTGAGGGAGAAGGATGATATTCTGAGTTCTTATTGGATGCTGGAGAAGACAAGATTGAGAAAAATGAAAATGATGAAATCGAATTACCTGAGGATTCTGCCAGCAAAAACTTTGGAAGAATGTATTGATTTCATCTACCTGACATTCAACAATCCTGCAGAACTGTTCTTGAGGAATTCTACCTTGGTTTCTCTCAATGAAATGATACGAAAAATAAACTTCACATGCATTAGACACTTCTCTAGAATTATGAAAGAATACTGTTCCTTCAATGCCGTAAGTGAAGGAGCTAACGCTACTCATTTTCCAACAGAATTCCTTGATTCGGTCGAACTCTCAGGATTGCCACCACATAAACTGGAATTGAAGAGGGGATCTCCCATCATTTCAATGAGGAACTTGAATCCACCAAGGCTTTGCAATGGAACGAGAATGATGGTGGAAGAACTGCACGACAGTCTCATCGTAGCAAAGATAAACATTGGTGCGTTCGAAAATGACATTGTTATGATCCCAAGAATTACTCTCAGTTGTCAGAAGGGGAAGATGTCCCTCTTCAGTGGAGCCAGTTCCCGATATAGTCATGCTTTGCTATGACTATACAAAAGGAGCAAGGCCAAACCATGGAGAATGTGCTGATTTGTCTGGAGAAACCGGTATTCCAGCATAGTCAGCTGTATGTGGCTTTAAACCAGGGAAAAAGGGTGGCAGATCAACCAGAAATGTTGTCATCAAAAGTGTCCTTCGTTAAACGAGGAGGAGCTATACTTACCTTGCTACGGGTCTTTCTTCTTTGATGAACTGAGTTTTTCTTCTTTCAAAGCAAAGTGATAGCAATAGCATTCAGGAAAATTTAATGTTCATTCTGGTCACATCAGACTGCACTTCCCTTCTCCCAAAGGGTCACCCAGTTGTCTAGTATTTTCTAACTCTAGAGATGTATAACTTGCCAAAAATCACTAAGAGCATTATTCCCCTCAGATAGTACCGACCAACCCTACTGGCTCACGGACTAAGTCTGTGACCTATCAGTTCAGCCAGTCTATGATCAGTTCTGTAAGTTCTCTGTGTTTTATTTTTAATAGTTTATGCTTATCTGTCTATGTGGATTTGATGGTTTTTGAGGTTAGGGTGTAGAGTTGATTCAATTCTATGTGACATGTGGTAGGTACTCAGTGGCACTCCGGTTTAAAATGAAGGCAAGCAGCTGTTTCATTCGTAGTCAGTGTTCTTTAAACATTTCAGTCATGCCAAGTAGGCTTTCTTGCTCATCAATGTTCTTTCGCCCCGGGAACTGTAACTGACATTAATAAGTTCAACATGTTTGTGCTAACGCTTTTTCTGCTGCCTTTTGGATTCTTGGGAATCAAATGGCAGTAATAAATTTACTTTTATTAAAGAAAATAGTTGAAAATCCGTCTGACAACTTGTCAGTACAGGCCAGTTTAAAGTACTTCAATCAGTGAGTTATTAAATGTTAGGAAATAAAAACAGTAACTTTTATGCTGCCATTGACCCAAAGACACCTGCTGAGTCATAGTTTTTACATGGAATGCATTTAATTCCATTTCACTTTCATTGGTGGAGTTTCGTGTCCTTTGTCCTCCTCTCCCCTGATATCCTATCATATTAAGGTACATATTAACATTCTGAAGAACAGCAGAGGTATTTTAGATTCTAAAGGGATGGGGACATCACTTTAGGGAGAATTTTACCATTTTCAACCTCCAGTAAAAATTAAAGGATCATCTTCAACATTCCTTATTTTTAGGAAAAGAATTAATTTAAATGGGCTCTTTTAGTTAGATATTTTCATTTATCTGAAGTGATTTCTGATTCATATTAAATAAATTGAGATAATTTGAGGTAATTTTACGTTGAGGCTTTCTGCTGGTCATGGCAGGCCACGGGTGTTCCATCCTAGCTAACTATGTGACACACAAGCTAGTACGCAGGCCAGAGTAGTACGATATGGAGAACGAGTTATTGCTCATGTAGCAGGCTCCCCGCCCCCTCCACGCAGCTGATGAATCCAAAGGAACGGCAGAGACTGATACAGTTTGGCATCAGCGGTGTCACAGGAGTTGCCAGTCAGATTGAACTTAGCATAGGAACTGCCTTAGAGACTGCAGCTCCAGGTTTTTCCTCAGGTTTTACTGCCAGATGAGTGAGTATAGCTGCAAGGCAGTGGAGGTTTGAGAGCAGAGCTTTCCTTCTCCTAGATGAGCTGCCAACCATGGTTGACAAGCCCCATCTGCCCGAAGCGATGGGTTCTAAGATGCCAGTAACCCGCCTTTGCCCATTCCCCTGTCAGTAGAAACAGTTCCATGAGGGTTAGTAGCTAAGCCCCACGTGAAAGCCAGGAGCTCCACTTGGTTGTCAGAGGCTATTTGAGACACATGCCATTGGGAGCATTTAATAGATAGTGAGAGCTTATCCCTATTATGACCTCCGGCTACCACAACCTTAAGGAAACTTAAAGTAATTAAAGTACTCCTCAAAAGCACTTAATTGCAGGAAAAGAACATTTTATTTATCATAGCCTTCTGAAAGATGTTATATAAATGCTAGTTTCTAATTCCTTGTCCTTCTAAGGAAAAATTTAAAAAATTATAGTGTAATGAGAGGCTATTAATCTAATTCACCATAAATCATCTTCACTAGTTCAGTGGATATTGTGTCAACCAATGTAATAATAACCATGGAGAGGCAAAGGTTCTGATCTTCCATCAACTATCTCAGTACGTGGAGTTGACTGACTTTGATCATTTTTGCTTGATGTAGGAAGGGGAAGAGCAAGATGGGGAACTATTTTAACTGGGATACAAGAACATTAATACTTCAGTGGTTGTGGACAAATTCTTCAGCGGTTAATATAGTCTTTTGCTTTATTAAAATTATAAACATATTCAAGGAATTCAAAATCCAAGAAACTTTGCTAAACCCGTATAAAATGATGGTGCAATGCCAATTGGGTCTCATGTCCATTTCTGTCCAGTTGCTTGAAGGATGTGTAGACTTTGGGAGGGATAGGAGTTATTGGAATTAACCTACATTTGAGACATCATAATTATATCGTACATCGAAGATGAGGTTATTTCTTTTAAGTTCTGAGAAAGCCAAGATGGAAATAGATCAAAATGTTTAAAGTCATGACGAATTGAAACCAAAAGAATGGAGGGAGATGGCTGAAAGAGTAGTGCTTTGAGCAGCGGTGTAACACAAGGAAAATGCTTTCTTATCAATGAATAAGATTTTAATTCTTGTCTGTCAGTGTGCTGAGTACATATTCAGGAACTGCATTGAAGGGAAAAATTCTTGAAGCAGAGGAAATTGCAGGGACATAGAAACAAATATCACAATGGAACAAATGAGATTGCTCTTCAAAGGAGCTTCCAAATGATTTTCTTCTGCTCTGTATTACTCAACCGTTCTAATACAGTAACCTATATAACTTTACTACTCTCTCAATTTTCTTTTACTTTCCCTTGTTTGTCCTTTCTCTGTCATTCCCTTTATTCTTTCATGTATTGGTTGACTAAAAAGGATCTGCTGCCCATCCAGGCTGGAAACGGACCATCCACAGTCAAGGAGTCACCACCTTCCCTTGCCCTGGCTGTAAGTGTGACATCGATCTCGGAGAGCGAGGCATCAGCGGACTGTTCCGAAACTTCACCTTGGAAACGATTGTGGAGAGATACCGGCAGGCCGCCCGTGCAGCTGTAGCCATCATGTGCAACCTCTGCAAGGCTCCGCCCAGCGAGGCCACCAAGAGTTGCATGGACTGCAAAGCAAGCTACTGCAATGAGTGCTTTAAACTTCACCATCCCTGGGGGACTCCAAAGGCTCAACATGAGTATGTAGGACCAACCACCAACTTTCGGCCCAAGGTACGGATGTTCTTTCACTGTCTTGTTATATATAACATAGTGGGCATTCCCAGAATTCCCTTTACATGGGCATAAGATGATTAGGAAAATACATAGAACATTGCAGAAACATACAGGCCTTTTGGCCTATGATGTTGTGCTGACCTTTTAACCTACTCAAAGTCAATCTAACCCTTCCCTCCTATATAGCCCTCCATTTTTCCATCATTCATGTGCTAATCTAAGAATTTCTTAATGTATCTGCCTCCACCACCATCCATGGCAGGGCGTTCCATGTACCCACCACTCTCTGTTTAAAGAATTTCTGTCCTGGGGGCAGGGGAAAGAGTCTGTGAAAATGGTTCCAGAACACTTCCTCTTTCTTTCAAAATAGTTCTTGTGAAGGTGAAAGTATATGGTCCCACAACTTCTGACATATGCACATAAAAAAACATAAAAAAGAACAAAAGACATTAGACCTTACTTAATAAATAATTTAATGAGAGCTCAGAGTCAGCAAAACCAAAGGAAGTTTGAATTGATAATTCAACAGTATCTGCTTTTATAACCTAAAATCATGTAACATTGACCAAAGCTGCATCTATGTGTGTTTGAATACCTAAATTTAGTCACAGCACATACAATATTAAATTTATTAAATTGATAGAACATGTTTTGATAACTAAGCTAAAGAAGAAACATGTTTGAGTCGGTTGCATGGTCTATGAATTTTCATGCTTATTCATTCTGACACATGTGAACAGATCGACCTAAAGGTTAGATTTCCCTTGAGGGTACTAAAGTGATTCAGTAAATGGAAGTAACCCAAATTTTCAGAGGAAATTGACGTCAAGTTCATGTGTTTCTTTAACGTTGGTGGATACTTTATAAACTGTAAATTTCAGAACCCCACTTTGGATGTTCCAATGATTAATTTTACACAAAAACAAGACTAGGTTGAGGAATTATCAATATATAGCCTCAAGCCTTTCCTTTCCTTAAAAGGGCATGATCTGTAATCAGACACATTCAGTCTGTCTTACAAATATAACGCGTTATGGCACGATTATCATATGCGCTGATGTATATGTGACAGATGTTGCAGTCATTTTCGTCACCCTCGTATACAACAGCTGCACATTCCCTGAAGATTGTGGGCATGGCTCACGGAATGGATGAAGAGACAGGAACAAAAAAAAAGACACACTAGTTGAAAATATCTGAGACTTTTGTTTTGAAACATTTTTGTTATATTTTGCTATTTCTTACAAGTTGAATATCCAGTCTTTGAACCTTTGAGGCCCATGTTCAGGCCACTGTATATACCATGGAAAGAAAGGGGAAAAGAAGCAGTAGATGAAGCCACAGAGAAAATACTGAATGTGGATAAGGAGAAAAGACTGCAAGAGGGAAAGATGGAAGGAAGAAAATCAGGGAAAATTTAAAAAAAGATGGAGGGTAGAGTGAACAAGAAGAAGAGTGATTTCTTTGAATGTAAACAGAATAGAAAGGTCCTGTTGAAGGGTTTCAGCCTAAAACATCATCCGTACTCTTTTCCTTGATGCTGCCTGGCCTGCTGAGTCCCTCCAGCATTTTGTGTGTGTTGCTTGGATTTCCAGCATCTGCAGATTTTCTCTTGTTTGTGAAAGGGGAATAAGAAATGGAGAGAGAGAGAGAGCACTGAAATGGAAGAATAAAGGCTAAAAGAAAGAGCAAATGGGTCAGAGGGTTTCAGAGGACGTTAGAAAGGATAGAGGTGGAATGACTACTGAATCAGAATGAGAGTCAGAACCAAATTTCTTCAATACCAAACTGCAAAAAAAGGTACTCAGCTCGGCAATAAAGAACAAGCTGCATAAGGATTGGTTCACAGGTGCAGTTTGTGTTCACTGTAAAAAAACCTTCTGAAGTTCTGAATCCAGCGAAACATGGAGATAATTTTCTCAATAGGAATTTTTTTACTGTTTGGGACCGACCTAAGAGTAATTTTAGCCGTCCTATTTTAAATGCGAAGTTGAAGGTGAGGACATTATTTTCTGGAGCAAAGTGTGGAGTCAAAGTCAAAATTGACAATAGGAGCACGGCCAACAATGCCCAGAACAATCAGAGGACACTCACTCACTTGAAAAATGGGTCCCTACATGTTTCTAGCGGGCGTTGGCTCTCCCATGTTTCCAGAGGTAGCTCACTCATTTCAAGAGGATAAATTTCGATATGCTGACCTTGCTGACTCAGTACTGGGAGGGGTAGAGTGCAATGTGGCATGTGGAATGGAGGAGGGTGGATGCTGGGTGTATGATCACTGGCTTTGGCCCTCAGGCAGCTGGAAATGTTGGGAGAGAACTCCTGTTCTAACTTGGCTCAACATTTAACATGAAACAAAATGATTCAGTGAAGAACTCTCCATGGAGCACTAGGCAATTCCGTAGAAGAGGCCTAAAATGGGTTTTCATTTGATACCCCTTGTTTCCAAGAGAATGATTGGTACCCATGAACAGGTTGGATGGGCTGCTAGTTTTTGGGGGTTAGAATTCTTTTTTATAGGTGAGTATTTTCTTAAGTCATCTTCGTTCTGAACTATGGATCTCTGCCATCCAAATTGCCCTGCTATGTATTTAATTTGGGATCGATCATAAATTGGAAAGTGATGGAAGCAGGGAAACATTCTAACACACTAAATTATACCAGGATTGGATTTTCCAGCATTCCCGAGTCTTTAGGGGATCGTCTTCTTCTGAGAGTATTGTAGAGTATAGAAATTGATTAAAATTTGTGCCGGTACTGTGTGACATAAAATATCCTCTTGATTTTGGAATGACAATATATTTGATGTCTTTTTATTCCTTCCCACAATCCCACCACAACCCTTCATCCACATCTCTCCACTCCTATCCTTGATCCTCCACACCAAACTTTTTTATTCCACTCCCAAATGCCACCAGATTCTGATGTGCCCTGAGCATGAAATGGAGAAGGTGACCATGTACTGCGAGATGTGCCGGAGGCCCGTGTGTCACCTCTGTAAGCTTGGTGGGTCACACGCCAACCACAAGGTCACTTCTATGAGCAGTGCCTACAAAGTGCTCAAGGTAGGATATGTTAAAACTTAAGAGCTCCTGACTACTTTCATTTTCAAAGACATTCATGTTGTTCTCAAATATCTGGACATCAAACTTCTCCAACATATCACTCTCCCACAAGTCTTGTACACAGTTGAATCTTAAATTCTTAATGACTTTAATGTATCAGTGACTTGGCCGTTTCCTGGCCTCACTCTGTTTATGCTTCTGTATATATTTGGTTTCATTAATTTTGAGATTTGTTCACTGCTTTGTGTATGTGTAAATTGAGATATTGAGGATCTGTTGACAGCTGGTGCAGTTTGAATGGTGTTCTCTGGTTTCATTCTGCTGTGCATTCTGTTGTTATGCCAACAGGAGAAGCTGTCTAAGAGTATTGGTTACCTCATCAGCAAAGAGGGCCAAGTGAAAGCTCAGATCTTTCAACTGGAACACATGATTGATCAGACAGAGGTAGGAATGGTAATTTTTCATAACCTGTGATTAGGTTTAAAACAATGCAATACCAAGAACAAGGAGGGTAATTTTTCTTGGGAGTTATGCCAGTGAGGAAATGAATGTTATCAAACTGTTAACCAAAACGGTGGGGCCCAACATGTTAAGGATGTGGCTGCAAGCAGTCACAGTTGTTTTCATCCAAAACTGGTAAATAGATAGGGAAGCCAGTCTTCATCCAACTCCATTCACTTGTCAGATCAAGAAGCAGCAGCGGTGATTGGATACAACATTGGCTTTGGGACCCAGCAGCGTTCTAGGTGTGGTATCAAAAAGCTACACTCTGGAATAAACGGCACCTCTAGCCAAGCTCTTCCAGTACAGTTGTTATACTGACATCTACCAATAATATGGAAAATTGGCTGTGTATTTCTTCTTACAAAGAAAAAGTGGGATAAATCCAATCTGGCTATTTAGCATCCAATCATTCAGCAAAGAGTCAGAAGCTGTGAATCATCAGTGTTGTCAAATGGCACTTACTCACCAATAACCAACTATAGGGTGACACAGTCACAAAGCAGTTAGCATAATGCTATTACAGCACCGGCGACGTGAGTTCAAATCCCGCCGCTGTCTGTAAGAGGTATATATCTTCCTCCTGTGAATGTATGGGTTTCCTCCGGATGCTTTGGTTTCCTCCCACATCCCAAAGGTGTACGGGTGAATAAGCTAATTGGTCACATGGGTGTAATTGGGATAGATAGGTAGAACGACAGACAGCTGGAAAGATAGATAAAAAAGAATTACTTATTCACCAATGCCCAGTTAGGGTTGTGCCAGGAACACTCACCACCAGGCCTAAGAATTCAGCTTAGAATCAGAATCAGTTTTATTATCACCAACATTATCATAGTTTCAGGTTGACTGTGTGGTTAAGAAGGCATATGGTGCATTGGCCTTCGTCAACCATGGGATTAAGTTTAAGAGCCGAGAGGTAATGCTACAGCTATATAGGACCCTGGTCAGACCCCACTTGGAGTACTGTGCTCGGTTCTGGTCACCTTACTACTGGAAGGATATGAAAACTATAGAAAGGGGGCAGAGGAGATTTACAAGGATGTTGCCTGGATTGGGGAGTGTGCCTTATGAGAATAGGTTGAGTGAACTTGGACTTTTCTCCTTGGAGCGACGGAGGATGAGAGGTGACCTGATAGAGGTGTATAAGATGATGAGAAGCATTGATTGTGTTTATTGTCAGAGGCTTTTTCTCAGGGCTGAAATGGCTAACACAGGAGGGCATAGTTTTAAGATGCTTGGAAGCAGGTACAGAGAGGATATCAGGGGTAAGTTTTTTTATGCAGAGAGTGGTGAGTGGGTGGAATGGGCTGCCGGTGACGGTGGTGGAGATGGATATGATAGGGTCTTTTAAGAGGCTCCTGGATAGGTACATGGAGCTTAGAAAAATAGAGGGCTATGGGTAACCCTAGGTAATTTCTAAAGTAAGTACATGTTCAGCACAGCATTGTGGGTTGAAGGGCCTGTATTGTGCTGTAGGTTTTCTATGTTTCTATGTTTCTAACAGTCTTTTACATTAAAAAACCTTGAGAAGATGTAGCATTCATTTCCATTTACAGACGACAGCCTCTGATTTACCCTGGGTTTTACGTGTTGAAGTGTTTCTGAACTTCACTCATGAAAGGTCTGCCTCTAAATTTTAGATTTTGCCTCCTCATTCTAGATTCCAAAATCAATGGAAGTCTTTCAGTTATCCTTCATGCCCATGAAACTTCAGAAATATCACACTTAATCTTCTAACTTGTAGAGAAAGCAACCATAATTTGTGTAAATTCTACTTATCATTCAATTCTCAGAGATGTACTTTAACTCTAAGCTATGGTCCTGCATGACCAACATATTTGTATTAAAGTGTAGTGTCAGAACTGCATGTTACTTTGTGTTTCTAACTATGGCTTTGTATAGATGCAACATAAGTTCTACTTCCTTGCTCTTGCTTAACCATACTCTGGCGCCAATCTGCTATAATGCCCTGCGTTCCTACTTCAGACCCAACATTAGATTAGATTAGATTAGATTATAAGGACACGCAGTCCTGTTTTATTGTTATTTAGTAATGCATGCAGTAAGAAATGATACAATGTTCCTCCAGGATGATATCACAGAAACACAAGACAAACCAAGACTGAAAAACTGACAAAAACCACATAATTATAACATATAGTCACAACAATGCTATAACTGCTATAGTGCTCTGTTGTACTCTCCAGACCTGGCTCGCAAGACTCACTTACTCTGTTCCCTGCTGCAATTCACCCACAGATTACTGAGGTGCAACTGACCTGAAGAGACTAATATGATTACTCACTTGCACCTGGATCTATTTGGTTGAAACCCTGTTGTTCCCTCACAAGTGGATTAATTCTAAATTTTCTTTAGCTAAAAATCACTTACAATTATGTATTCTACACTGTAGGATTTGATGAATACTTATCAACAGTCTGCAGTTGGCTGTTTTGACCATAAAATTAAATAGGAATTACAACCTGTAGCTTAACCAGTGCCACACAATGAAGCAGCCACTTTGTTCTGGTTTCCTTCATTTGCTACTCTTTCAATTACCAACCTGAAATATAGAATGTTAATTTTTCTCCCTGGCAATTCTGCAGTCTAAACAAAGGCCATTTTACAGGGGAATCTCAGGCAAATTTACATCCAAGCCTCAAGGCCGCCTTCTTAACCAGAATGGGACGGAGTGAATTAAAATGAAGAGGCATGTTGGCTGGCACTTGATCTCCAGAGATTGACCCACAGCTCAAGATGAGCCCGGTGGATTATCGGGGAATCACTGTCATTGTGGGGTTGGGGGGGTGGGTTGGGTGAATGGTGTACCTGGGCAAGCCGAGGGCAATAGAATTCTATAAGATATGCACGCATCATCCCAAATCCCCACAATTAGACCCTGAAGGCCCAGACACCAGCATCTTCCTTTCAAACAGTGATGTCATCAGACCTGCCTACTCATTTCAGATAGCTTCAGATCACAGTTATCGGTGGCCACGTTGGGGGAGATCAAAGTGGGCTAGTTCCACTCTTGCATTGGGAATGGAAGTTAAGCCCGAGCCCACTTCTCCTTCAGTTACTGTGAGGGCCACCGTTGGTTGGTGTCGACCATGGGTATTGCAACCTATAGCTGTCTATGTGACCCACAAGCCAGGGGAGTACAATGTGGAGAGCATGACGTCGCCCATGTTGCAGGCTTTCCCTCTCCACACTGCTGATGAATCCAAAGGAATGGCAGAGACCAATACAGTTTGTCACTAGTGGTGTTGCAGGAGTTGCCACTCAATGTAGGGACTCCAGCTCCAGATTTTTCCTTGGGGTTGACTCCCAGAGCCTTCCCAAAGGGTGGGTATAGCCACAAAGCAGCAGAAGTTTGAGGTCAGAGTTTTCCTTCTGCCGGGTGAGTTGCCGACTGTGGCTGATGAGCCTCACCTGCCCAAATCGACTGGTTTTAAAGCACCGGAAACCCATCTTACCTGCCCAGGTCCCAAGCTGGGCAGCAGCAGTATCTCTGTGGAAGATACATCCATATCTTGCCATGAGGACCCTATGGACAACTGTACTATCTATAGGATCACCATGAGTCGATGACGACGCAACGGTACTCAGCGACAACAACCTGTCTTTGCCCCTTCTCCTGTCAGCAGAAACTGTTCTGCCAAGCTTAGTAGCTAAGACGTACGTGAGGGCCAGGAGCTGGACGTGGTTGTCAGAGGCTATTTGAGACACACGTCACTGGGAGCATTTAATAGATAGTGAGAGCTTATCTGCACTACCTCTCCCAGCTATGACAACCTTAAGGGACCAGCTACTAATTCTGGCAACCCAAAAAATCACACCGCTCTGTCCCAGGAAATAAAGCTTCATCCGTATGTAAAGCTATATTTGAAGTTGTATCTTCTATTCACTCCACACGTTCTCTATATCCTTCTCGTCGCCTAGAGTACAAACGTGCACACAATTCACCATCTGTCGTTCTAGTGATACTTTTGGTTCCTATCCACACTACACTTTGATCATTGTGGCTATTAGCTGGGAACTCAGTAGAAAGAGATACTCGGACGTCTTCAGGAGGAGCGAGCACGGAGAAATTGTAGAGATGTGGATTGGAGCCTTCATTTGTCCGAATCTGCTTGTATTAACTGGATGTGGGTGGAAGCTTCTGAGTGACAAAAATAGTATCTAAGTACTGAGTTATCTTTATAACTTTAAAAATAGCAAGCTTCCAGATTAAACACTGGTGAATGAAGTCACAAAGTTAGTTACATTTTTCCAATTTTGAAACATGCCATACTAGAATACCAGATTTTAATATCTTGAGTAATTATAGTTCATTTATAATCTTTGTTTTAAAAAGAAACACCAGATTTCATGTCAGCTTTGTTACGCTTGACTTGCTTCCGCTCCTATCTGTGGGTTCTGAAGTGGCTAATGAAGCCAATGTGGCACCCCCGGGTGCTAGCCACAGAT
Organism: Mobula hypostoma; assembly: GCF_963921235.1. Lineage (NCBI taxonomy): Eukaryota > Metazoa > Chordata > Chondrichthyes > Myliobatiformes > Myliobatidae > Mobula > Mobula hypostoma. Next base: position 25,608,027 of record NC_086112.1, on the reverse strand, counting down.
GGAGCTGAATTCAAAGGGGAGATGGGTGGTGCGAGAGAGATACAGCACACTCCTTCTGCTGTTTACATTACATCTCTCAGTTTTCCTGATGAATAGACTGGAGACTCTCAGCCAGAATGCTCGTTCTCCAACATGAGCTATTCTCAGGCAGGGGTCCTTGGAAGTTATTAGCAGAATGACACTTTGTCAGGGAGCATTTCAGAATATCCTTCAATGATTTACATTATTATTTCCATTGTAATTTCTTGCTGTGATACAACTCAGCATAATGCGTCTGTTTTGGTAATTTGGTGTCAAGAACGTGAATGGCAGGCCAATATCTGAAACTAGCTGAGAGTATTTGGAACTTTGATGCAGGGATGTTGGGCTGGGCGAGGATGCTGATGTTAATTTGCTTCCCTGGCCTGTGGATTTATAGAAGATTTTTTTGGTAGTTTGGGTGTTTTGAAGTACCCATTTCGTGTATGTTAATGACAGAGGCAGAGATCACTGTTGGAATTTATGACAATGTCATTCATTTTGGTGGAGAAAAAACAGAAAGACTGGGTATTGTTTTAAGTGGTGAGTGGCTGAAGAATGTTGATATCATTGGAACAAGACTTCTTCCAATATGTAGCTGCAGCAAGCAATTAGGAAAGGAAATGATACATTGATTTTTACTACCACAGGATTCACATTCAAGACTAATGATATCTTAATAAAATTAGTCAGGGCCTTTGTGAAACATGTCTGGAATATTATAAACAATTTGGGTTTTTAAAATCTAAAAATAGTATAATTATTTTAGAGAGAGCACAGTGACGATTCATCAGAGTGGTTCCTGGGATGGCAGATCTGTTACGTGCAGAGAGATTGAGTAGTCTAGACTTTATTCTGGGTTTAGAAGAATGAAAGATGACCTTACTGATATAAATATAAGGAGTGTTCTTAGAAAGCTGGACAGAATAGACATTGAGGAGTCCAGAACTGGAGGTTTCAAAAGCCAAGGGTAGGTCAGTTAGGACTGAAATGAGGAGACGTTTCATGACATTTCTTTTGAAATTTTCTAGTCCGGTGGTTTGTAGAGGTTTCAGCGTTAATTGTATTTGAAAACGAGATAGGTAGATTTCCAGAAATTAGATGAATCAAAGGACGCGAGGAACAATCAGGAAACTGAAGATGAAATGCGTAGCATAGGGGTCAGCACAATCATTGTACTGTGGCAGTGATCCCTGATTTGGGTTTGATTCCCACCGCTGTCTGTAAGGAGTTTATACACTCTCCCCATGATCAGTGAGTTCCCTCTGGTTTCCACCCACATTCCAAAGTCACATGGTTAGGGTTAGTGAGTTTTGGACATGCTACAAACAAGAGAAACTCTGTAGATGCTGGAAATCCAAGCAATACACACAAAATGCTGGAGGAACTCAGCAGGCCAGGCAGCGTCTATAGAAAAGAGTACATTTGACGTTTTGGGCCGAGACCCTTCATTGGGACTGGAGAAGAAAAGATGAGGAGTCAGGATTAGAAAGTGGGGGGAGGGGAGGAAGAAACACAAGGTGATAAGTGAAACCTGGGGAGGGGGAGTGGTGAAGTAAAGAGCTGGGACGTTGACTGGTGAAGGAGATAAAGGGCTAGAGAAGGGGGAATCTGATTGGAGATGACTGATGGCCATGGAAGAAAGGGAAGGGGGAGGTGCACCAGAGGGAGGTGGTAGACAGGTAAGGAGCTAAGGTGAGAGAGGGAAATGGGAATGGGGAGCGGTGAAGGGGGGGAATTACTAGAAGTTCAAGAAATTAATCTTCATGCCATCATGTTGGAGGCTTCCCACCCTGTTACTTGTAAAAGTGCCATCCCCTTCTCTCAATTCCTCCGTCTCCAGCACATCTGCTGTCAGGATGAGGCTCTTCATTACAGAACCAAGGAGATGTCCTCCTTCTTCAAAGAAAGGAGCTTCCCTTCCTCCACCATTCACACTGCCCTCACCTACATCTGTTCCATTTCACCCACATCTGCCCTCACACCATTCTCCCGCCACCCCATCAGGAATAGGATTCCTCTTGTCCTCACCTACCACCAGCCTCCGCATCCAGCAAATAATTCTCTGTAACTTCTACCATCTTCAACGGGATCCCAACACCAAACACATCTTTCCCTCCCCCCTCCCACATGCTTTCTGCAGAGATCGCTCCCTGTACGACTCCCTTGTCCATTTACCCCTCCCCACTGATCTCCCTTCTGGCACTTATCCTTGCAAGTGGAAAAAGTGCCACACCTGCCCCTCCACCTCCTCCCTCACTACCATTCAGGGCTCCAAACAGTCCTTCCAGGTGAGGTGACACTTCACCTGTGAGTCTTCTGAGGTCCTTTACTGTGTTCGGGGCTCCCGGGGTGGCCTCCTGTATGTCGGTGAGACCTGACATAGATTGGGAGACCCCTTCGCCGAGCACCTACGCTCCGTCCGCCAGAAAAAGCGGGATCTCCCAGTGGCCACCCATTTTAATTCCACTTCCCATTCCTATGCCAACATGTCAATCCAGAGCTTCCTGTACTGTCGTGATGAGGCCACATACTGGTTGGAGGAACAACACCTAATATTCTCACTGAGTAGCCTCCAACCTGATGGCATGAACATTAATTTCTCAAACTTCTGGTAAATCCTGCCCCCCTCACCATTCCCCATTCCCATTTCCCTCTCTCACCTTATCTCCTTACCTGCCCATCATCTCCCTCTGGTGCTGCTCCCCCTTCCATTTCTTCCATGGCTGTCTGTCGTCTCCAATCAGATTCCCCCTTCTCCAGCCCTTTATCTCTTCCACTAGTCAACTTCCCACTCTTTACTTCACCCCTCCCTCTCCCTCTCCCAGTTTCACCAATCACCGACTACTTATGTATTCCTCCCCTGCCCCCCCCCACCCACCTTCTCATCTCTTTTTCTCCAGTCCTGATGAAGGGTCTCGGCCCGAAACAGCTGCTGTTTACACTTGTCCATGAACGCTGCCTCCAGCATTCTGTGTGTGTCGTGCGGACATGTCACTGTATCTTAGTGCCAGAGCACAGTGACAGTTGTGGGCTGCCCCCGCACAACCCTTGGACTGCGTTGGACATTGATGCAAACCAAGCATTTCACTGTATAACTGTGACAAATAAAGCTAATCTTTAAAAATAGATCAATCTTATTGAATGGCAGATCAGGCTTAGTGGGCAGGTTGGCTTACTTCCGCTATTATTTCTCATGTTTCATTGTATTGATATTTAATAATGCTTAGGGCTGAATACATTAATAAAACATACTGATTAAAATGTCTTTTATTTATGAAAATTCTCTTTTCAGCATCAGAGCTCGGGAGGTATAAGGAGTATCTATTGAGCCCGTGAGCCTGCTGGGCCAATAAATATCATGACAGGTTCTGCATCTCAAGTTTGCTTTCCTGCCTGGTGCTCATATAATCGGAATCCCTTAGTCAAAATCAGAATCAGATTTATTAACAATTGTTAATTTCCTGTTTTGCAGGAGTGATACAGTGCAATACATAAAATATATTATAAATTATAAAAACTATATGTTAAAAATAAATAAGTCGTGCAAAAAGAGCAAAATATAGTGAGAGGAAGAAGCTTTTCTTAAAACATTAATTGTGTGTCCTCAGACCCATGGTAGTCATGAGAAGAAGGCATGTCCTGGGTGGTGGGAGGGTCCTTATTGTGTCCAAAAATGTATCAGTCTCAACACAGAGTTTACTCAATTATTAAACATTCAACCATCTGGGGCAGAGTATGTTAAAGATTTGCAACATCACTAACTAAGGTTACATTTATTATTAAAATTGACCCAACTGCATGAATCTGGTTGTGGCAATTCTAATTTTAGTGTGCGGATGATCAGAAGGTTAAATTTACACCATACTGGCTGGAATGATTACTTTATACCCATTTTGAAAGCATTGCTGAAGTTCTGTAGAATTCCTTGCAGGATAACCAGAAATATTTACGAAATGTGAAAGGGATAAATGGGCCAGTTGTGCAGTGTGTTTTTCTTCCATGTAATGGGGCCAGATGGAAAATAAAGGCAGGCCTGCTTGCCGGCTGGGGTGGGGGAGTGTGGATGGAGAGATCAGCTCAGACACAAGCTTTCTTGTTAGATTCAGTAATAAATCCAAAGTTGAAAAGTGCAATTACCGTTCAGTGGCTTGACATAGGTTTGGGTTTCACGTGAATTAGCTGCACTGTTCATCTTGTCCTTATCGATTAGTGACTCAAGAAAGACATTACCTTTCCTAATATTTTGCCCCTACATTCCTCTGTTCAGTTTGTGCACAACTACAGCTATATTTCATTTATTCCTTCACTGGATGTGGATGTGGCTGACAACACAGCATTTGTCCTCGGTCCCCAGTCAACCCTGAATAGAGGAGGCAGCTGAAGGTCAGTCACATTGGCAGACCTGGCCATAGGCAGTCCATAGATTTCAAACTCTGAAGGACATTAGTGAATCAGATCTTTTTCTTGACAACCATTCAGGACCATCATGGTGACTATTACTGGTTCATTTCTAAGTTATAAATAAATTGACTTTTAAAACATGCTTCAATTTTCACTTTTTCATTTATTGAAGTATATGTTTCTGAATCAGAGACATTTGAAAGTCGTGTAGGTGGAGAAAGGGCAGGGGCTCGGGGTCTAATCCACTTCATGGTGCCCACACACCATTTAGGCCTCAAGGATGTTTAGACCCACTAGAGCCACCTAAGGTACTAAATTCACTTGCAGGGACTGTTCAGGAGGCGAGAGTGACTAGAATCTGGCCCAGTATCTCCATATGTGCTTAGAAGCCAGGTTTTGTGTAATGCCCCAGTACACCATCGATACAATTTAATGTACTATTTGTACTGTGTAAATGCAAGTTGTTGTTGTGCTATGTTTCAAACACTGAAAATATGTTCCATTGTGCCAGTTCCCCTTCATGTTTTATACATATTTAAGAGTTTTGTTTATGAGCAATAAGTATTAGAAATGGATTTTAAAAAACCCTCAAGGGTGCAAAGGGAGGTGACAGCATCTCCAGGGAAGTGCTCAACCTGAGATAAATCCTGTTTGTGGTTGCTTTCTCTTGTGGGCGAGACCAGAAATAGAAACCATTACGAACAAGTCTGTAGGGAATTCAGCAGAGTGGTTAGAATTGAAACACTTTTTCACGTGGACAAGTTATGAAGGATGCAAGAGGAAAACTACATATGTATTTGAATGAAACATGCTGCAAAAGCCCAGGAGGAATTTCAGAACACAAGAACTAGGAGCCGGCCATCCAGCAACCTGTGCTGTGATTAGGCGCGGTTAAATTGGTATGTTGCTGGGTGGCGCGGCTCAAAGGGCTGGAAGGGACTATCTCACGCGATATCTATAAATAAACTAACAAATAAATAAATAAATACATCTTCTTAAATCCTCTCCACACCACAGTCCACGCTGCCGGCAGGTTTGTTTCATTGGCAAACCTGAACACGTTACACTTGAGCACCTCATCCAACCCATTGATATGAATTGTGAATAAATGATCTCCTGCACTGATCAGAGCTTCTTAATTCAAATATGACTTTCATTCCTGCTCTCATTTTTCTGTTCATTAACCATTTCTCAACTCACACCATTATTACTTCCAAAACTATTATTACTTCCAATACCATTATTACTCCAATACCATTATTACTCCAATACCATTATTACTCCAATACCATTATTACTTTCAATACCATTATTACTTCCAATACCATTATTACTTTCAATATCATATGCTATTATTTTGCTTGGCAATTTCTTCTGTGTGCCCTTTTCAAGGCATCTGTGAGGTCCAAATACTCTGCATCGGTTTGTGAGTTATGAGCGTGTTATGTTGGCGCCGGAAGTTCAAAGTGCATTTATTATCAAAATATGTATACATTATATGACCTTGAGTTTTGTCTCCTAACAGGCAGCCACAAAACAAAGAAACTCAAAAGAACCCATTAAAAAAAGATTGTCAAACACCCAATGTGCAGAGAGAGAGAAAAAAACAAATCATGCAAACAATAAACACATGCAAATAGCATTCAGAATTGAAGTCCACAGAGCGTCTGCCCCAGACTCTTAGTTTGGCACAGTGAACTGAATTGCCCTGTCCCTCGCCTCAGGCCCGGACACCCTGACCCCCCTTGACCTTTTCAATCTGGCTGAGGACCTAAATCATCATTCAAACATCAGGTTCAGTTGCTTCGATATGCTCTGGGGCGTAGACCCCACTGCTTCAATTCAGCCTGTACCCAATCTTTCCGATTCAGCCCGGAGCTTAAATCATTGTCCAAACATCAGGTACAGTCACTTCAGTACGCTCTGGGGCGTGGACCCCACTGCCTCGATTTGGCCAGTGCTTGAAAATGTGGCAACGCTTGCACAATCCTTGCCAATTTGATTTGCTGCAAATGACACATTTCACTCTGTTTCGATATCATTGTGACAAATAAAGCCTATCTTTATCTTTATTCTTGTTAACTATATGTCAGTCACTGCTCGTGCAACATGATACTTTTTAATTAAGTTCTATTCCATCATAATGATTTGACACCTCATATCTTTGTTCTGTTTTCATATTTAAGACCTAAATAACTTTCATTCTTTATATAAAATTCTATGATATTATAATTACTGTCCTCTAACGGCGCTGTAGCTAACATTTTGTGATTTGATCCTTTCTCATTACACAGTATTGGATCTAAAGTAGCCTGTTCCTAGTTGATCAAAAACACACTGATCCAGAAAAAAAACAACTGTCATACACTCTAGAAGTTCATCAAGTACATCGTTATTCCTAAGTTACTTGTCAAGAGTATAAACATTAACGTGGACAGGTTGGGTCAAAAGGTGTGGTTCTAATTTTATGTAAATACGTACTTTGCAATACTGTGTAGAAAATTTAACTCTTAATATATTCTGCTGTGTGTATTTTGGATTCTCAACAATATCTGCCCATATTTCCAACTGACTCATTGCATAATTATGCAAATAGCTGACCACAACATTTGAGTACTTTTGCATCTTACACACGTTACAATTTGCTGTATGCTTTTAGGATGGACATGCGTGATATTTTAGGAGTTACCCAGGAGATCTTTTATATTAACTTTGAAAATGAGTTAGTATTAAAAGTAATACATACAAGAGATTCTACAGATGCTGGAAATCCAGAGTAACACACACAAAATATTGGAAGAACTCAGCAGGTCAGGCAGCATCTATGGAGAGGAATAAAGTGTCAGTGTTTTGGGCTGAGACCCTTCCATAGATTCTGCCTGACCTGCTGAGTTCCTCCAGCATTTTGTGTGCGTTACTCAACGTTAAAAGTAACAGCTTGACTTCATTTGCCTCGCCAATCCATAAGAGGGATGCAAGGAGAGCAATTTTGTTCTCTGGCATGCCACACCACAGTATCGAGTTTGCTCTCAGCTCTGCGTGGTGTGCATAGGTGCAAGGCTGCCTGGCACTGACTGTGACATCACATGGTTCAACAAACAGGTTTTGAAGTCAGTTTAGAAAGTTCATTTTCATGTCCAGTTGGAAGATGAGGTGTGAAGGCCTTTGGCTCATTTTATCAGCTGCAGTGGCGTTCATTAGGATTGAACAGATTAGTTAATAGGTGGAGATGGAGCCTATCAGAGCCAATCAGTGTAATGTATAGTAACCTCACTTTATTGGCCGTAGACGGATTTGAGGGAAGAAAGTTCTCAAATAAGATGATTGTTCCTGGTGGTCAGAGGAATTCAAAGTTCAAAGTAAATTTTATTATCAAAGTACATATATGTCACCATAGACAACCCTGAGATTCATTTTCTTATGGGTACACTCAACAAATCTATAGATTAGTAACTAAAACAGAACCAAAGATAGTCCATTAGAATAGAGCATTCGACCAGAGTGCACAAGAAGACGAACTGCAAACGCAAGTATAAATAGCGGTAAATATCCAGAACGTGAAATGAAGAGTCCTTGAGAGTAATTCCATTGGTTGTGGGAACATTTCAATGATAAGTGTTGAGTGTAGTTATCCCCTTTTATTTAAGAGCCTGACGGTTGAGGGACGGTAATGGTTAGAATCATAGAACATTACAGCACAGAAACAGGCCTTTTGGCCCTTCTTGGCTGTACCGAACCATTTTTCTGCCTAGTTCCACTGACCTGCACCTGGACCATATCCCTCCATACACCTCTCATCCATGTACCTGTCCAAGTTTTTCTTAAATGTTAAAAGTGAGCCCGCATTTACCACTTCACCTGGCGGCTCATTCCACACTCCCACCACTCTCTGTGTGAAGAAGCCCCCTCCCATGTTCCCTTTAAACTTTTCCCCCTTCACCCTTAACCCACGACCTCTGTTTTTTTTTCTCCCCCAGCCTCAGTGGAAAAAGCCTGCTTGCATTCACTCTATCTATACCCATCATAATTCCTGAACCTGCTGCTGTCTCTCATGAAGATGACAGAGTTGGTCATCGAAACTTTGGTTACAATCGATACCTTTACCCAGCTGGTAGCCCGAGAAGAGTTTATAAGAATATTATTTATAGGATAACCATATAACATACAACCATATAACAATTACAGCATGGAAACAGGCCATCTTGGCCCTTTTAGTCCGTGCCAAACTCTTACTCTCACCTAGTCCCACCGACCTGCACTCAGCCCATAACCTTCCATTCCTTTCCTGTCCATATAGCTATCCAATTTAACTTTAAATGACAACATCGTACCTGCCTCAACCACTTCTGCTGGAAGCTCGTTCCACACAGCTACCACTCTCTGAGTAAAGAAGTTCCTCCTCATGTTACCCCTAAACTTTTGCCCTTCAACTCTCAACTCATGTCCTCTTGTTTGAATCTCCCCCATTCTCAATGGAAAAAGCCTATCCACGTCAACTCTATCTATCCCCCTCATAATTTTAAACACCTCTATCAAGTCCCCCTTCAACTTTCTACGCTCCAAAGGATAAAGACCCAACTTGTTCAACCTTTCTCTGTAACTTAGGAGATGAAACCCAGGTAACATTCTAGTAAATCTTCTCTGTATTCTCTCTATTTTGTTGACATCTTTCCTATAATTCGGTGACCAGAACTGTACACAATAGTACTGCATGTCAGTGATAAGTAACGTGGGCCACTGATGTGCTGAATGTTAGACTATGCCTCTGTTAATGAAAGTGGTTGATGAAGTTCTGATGAAGGGTCTTGGTGTGCTACGTTGTCTGTATATTCCCCTCCGCAGATGTTGCCTGATCTGCTGATTTCCTCCAGCATTTTGTGTGTGTTGCTCCGGGTCTCCAACTTCTGCAGAATCTTTAGTATTTATGAAATTGGTCTCCATGTTCTTGAAATTGAAGTCATTTGTCATTAGAACTACACAGAAAGCAGGGAGAAATGATGCACAGCCTACGTAAGCAGGGAAAAATCAGAGCAAAAGTGGTGAGTGGTTTGAATCATCTTGAAGTGTATAATATACTAACTAGGTCCAGATTGTAGACAGGCGGTCAGATCCACACAAAATTCATCTCCCTCATTCAGCTTCTGAAAAACGTAATTGTGTGATCTTCAAATCACAAGAGGTTCTGTAGGTGGTGGAAACCCAGAGCAACACACGCAAAATGCTGGAGGAACTCAGCAGGTCCTCAGCATGGAAATGCATGAACAGTCGACGTTTTGGGCTTAGACCCTTCTTCAGCACTGGAAAGGAAGGGGGAAGACGCCAAAATAAAAAAAAAGTGGAAGGAGGGGAAGGAGGACTCGATGGAAGGTGATAGGTAAAACCAGGTGGGTGGGAAAGGAGAAAGAGGAGAGTGGGCCATGGGAGAAGGGGAAGGAGGAGGGGCACCAAGAGGAGGAGATAGGCAGGCGAGGAGAAGAGGTAAGTGGCCAGAGTGGGGAATAGAAAAAGAGGGAAGGGGGTGGGAAAAAACACCAGAAGGAGAAATCAGTGTTCATGCCATCAGGGTGGAGGCTACTTAGTTGTTCCTCCACCCTGAGAGTGGCCTCATCATAGCAAAAGAGGAAGCTGTGCACCAACATGTCATAATGGAAATGGGGATGGGAATTAAAATGGTTGGCTGCCAAGAAGATCTGCTTTTGGCGGATAGAGTGGAGGTGCTCAACAAAGTGGTCACCCAACTTACGTCCGGTTGCACCAGTACAGAGAAAATCACATCAGGTGCATTGGGTACAGGAGACGACCCCAGTAGATTCACAGGTGAGGTGTTGCCTCACCTGGAAGGACTGTCCAAGGCCTTAAATGGAGGAGAGGGGGGAGGTGAATGGACAGGTGTAGGTGTGGGGATATGAGCCAGGAGGGAGATTAGTGAGGAGGGATATGAGTGGACAAGGGAATTGTGGAGGGAGTGATCTCTGCAGAAAGCGGAGAGTGGGATGGGTTGAGATAAAGATGTATTTGGTGGTAGGATGTGGTGGTAGATGTGTTCTGTGCTTTTTGCTTTGAAGTGTTTGCAATATCAATAACCTTTATTTCAAATTCAATAAGAAAGACCAGTGAAGTTCAATGTATTTGCATGCTGTTCCATTTTCTCTTAGTGAAGAATAGGATTAGCCAGCAATAGAATTTTCTGATCTATGTGCATCGGAAAGCTTTACGATCAACCGAGCAGCTTGATCTACAACAGAGGGGAGAAAAGAGATTATTGTTGGACTTTTACCTTTCACCAGAACTCAACACTGTCGTTTGTTATGCAATTGAGAATGATATTGCCTTTCTAGTAAAACACAGTAATGGCCGTTTCCAGGTTGTTTCACGTCACTGCAAAAATCACCCCAATGTTTCTGAGTGCAAGTCAGCCCTGTATGTCAATGCATCGTACTGCATGGGAGGAGGTCATTCCACATGCAACTGGTCTGTTCACTTCAGCCCAGATGACGTAGCAACTGGCCATTCCAGCTCGATCTCTCATGCTCCCCGTAGCCAGCTTCAGGCCTGGCTACCCAGTGGCACATTCCTGACACTGCAAATGTGCCTCAGCAGTTCAGGTGTCCCTTGCAGAACTGGCGTTTGCGTCAGAGTGCCAGAAATAGTGCCGCGTACAGTGGTCCGGAGAGGTCTGCTGCCTGCAGTAAGCTGCAATTCCCTGTGCTGCCACTAGTCCCAGACTGACAGCGACAGGAGCGAGGGAGCAGCTCGAGTGGAAGGACAGCTGGAGTCTGAGCCAGGGGGGACACACACAGTGCTTGAGTGTTCATGGGGGAATGCAGGAGGCAAATTTATTTAGTGACTTCAGCACGCAGTGTAAAAACTCGGAGATTTGCATTCTGCTCTATTTTTCTCGTATGTGGTAGAACAGAATCGGTTATTTTAATCTGCACAATGGGAATATTGTGAATTGTAGAAATTCACCCGAATGAATGGCCTGAACAAAAACAGAGCAATTTGTGTCTTTGCCTCTGACAGCGATTAGATTCCGCCTTTTGTTACTGAGGAACACGAATGCTTTGTCTTGCTCATAAATGGATTTTGTGTCATATTATAACTTGATATAAATCTGCCAGCTGATTCAGCAACACCTGTCAGTAACTGAGTTCAGGGACATGCAGTAAACCGGGCACATGGATCCAGTTAAGGATTAAATGTAAAGGAACACTGCTGAGGGTATGGGTGTAAACTTTTCATTGAAATAATAAGTGAGGCAGTATTTTTTCCATGTATCACAGCCTTGCTATTTTTAGACTGCAGCCCTAGATAACTAGGCCACCATGACTGGCAGATTGCATGCATTCATATGGCCTTGACTAGCACTTCCTGTTATCTTAGAAAGGACTTACTGGCTTGGAGAAGGTCCAGGGGAGGTTTATCAGAGTGATTCCAGGAATGAAAGGGTTAATGTATGAGGAGCATTTGATGGCCCTGGACCTCATTGAAACTTTCCGAATATTGATAGGCCTAGATAGAGTGGACATGCAGACGGTGTTTCTTACAGTGCGAGAGCCTAAGACTAGAGGGCATACCCTCAGAATAAAAGGACGTCCCTTTAAAACAGAGATGAGGAGGAAATTCTTTAGCCAGAGAACAGTGAATCTGTGGAATTCATTGCCACAGATGGCCATGCAAGTCAAGTCATTGGGTATATTTAATATGATCGAGAGGGAAAATAAATCAGCCATAATTGAATGATGGAGCAGGTTCAGTGGGGGGGGGGGGTGCAAATGTCCTAATTCTGCTGTTATGTCTTACAGTCTTTTACTCATTTTGGGATAAGATGTTGAAAGAAAGAAAGCATGGTGTAGAATGACTTAATGTGGAACAAGTAAGACACCTCTATTAAACATATGGGCATCAGTTAAAAATAGTAAATCAGCTCTATCCCTAATGTGGGAGTAACATTTAAATGCAAGTTCTCTGCTTTCTTCTCGGCTGATTCATTACTTGCCTGCTGGATGCGAGCGGGACTATAGCAGCAGGGGTGTGCAGCGGAGGATTCTGGGCCTGAGTAGGAGTTCAGGCTGAGTTCCCAGTCCGGCCAGAGGAAGGCCAAAGCTTAGGATTTGTTGGTGACTGACACCAGGAAGGTCCAGGAGCTCTTTTCAGGGTCACTTCTGGGCCAACAAGATTTCTAACAGACTCTGGTTAATATTTAAGTTAGCTTTTTTTTGCTGGTGCCTCATTCTGCTGTGGCTCTGGTGCCAGGCAGCAGATTGCACAGAGCTCTCCCTTTCATGTTATTAGTATTATGTTGCAGCATTGATACCATCACTGAAATATTAAGTAGGGCCCCCACCTACTTTCAACAGGATGCCTGATGGACTGACTTAAATACTGTGCTATAAAAGGTGTTCAATTGCAGTCAGCCTGATTAGAAACGAGTGGGCAAATCACCCATTCCATTTCAACTGCTCCTTCTTTCTCCTGGCAGGATAAGGCAGGAGGAATGGTAATTTTATTTTACTCAAAACTACAAGAGCTTCATTTTTTACACTCCTAAAAGTGAAAACCTAGCAAATAAGACTGCATTCATGAAGAGGGAAGTTGAAATTCCAAATTTTAACTGTAGGGTCTTTCTGCTTTAAATTGTGCAGGATCACATTTTCTGGCTGATTGTGGTCCTTCTCTTCCTGTTTTATAATGTATTTAAATAAAATAATTTATTATGGATTCTAAGGCCTTGTGCACTAATCTTCAATGCGCCTGACACCTTCTAATTAGTGTAAGCTTTAATTTCACATCAATTTATCACTAAAATATCTTTTTAATTAGCAGTACAAAGGTGTCAAAGCAGGAAAAAAATCCAAATTTTCTTTCTGTAGATTTCCTCCTTAACTCTACAAGGAATGCTGCAATTCAGCAGAGTCTGTCTGCAATCTGCAGCCGTGCCCACTGTCTCATCCCAGTGAAGGTAGTATCCCTGGTAACATTCGATTTCACATGATGTTTTTGACAAATCCAATAATCTTCGAAAGATAAAGTTGATAATCCAGTTCAGTCCAGAACACGGAAATGTCATATGGATTTGTCGGCAGCACCCACATACTGGGCCTGGATATTAGAATGCTAATGTAAACTAGATAGATACTAGTGTCCCTGTGAAATTCTTTTAATAGAAGTATTAACTTATTTATTTTAATTGCTCAATATTCCCCTTGTGGTGTTTGGATGCTCCTTAGAGTTACAAAATCTAAGAACGGAAGTAGAATTACCAACAGAATACCCATTATTGCAGGCGGTAATTGCTCGGCTATTACTGAGCAATGTGCATTAATGGTACACCCTGTTCTTAAAGGTGCATTTACACATACCCTTCTTAAGATGTAATAGATAGAAAATTCCCATATGCACCATAGCATATGAAAGATGTAGTATTAATGTGCATAGTCACAGATGCTTTCCTAGTGAAGTTAGGTCGTAGATGTACTGCTGTTGTCATGCTTCTTGGGTGTGCAGTGGATGTCATCCTGCGTTCCCATCTCTGTCTCTTTGGAGTCTGATTCTATCATGTGTACCATACCCCTGTGGGATTGTTCCATAAATCTGCTCCCTTTCTAGCTCAGAATCAGAGTCAGGTTTAATATCACCAGCACGTGTCGTGAAATTTGTTAAGTTAGTGGCAGCAGTACAATGCAATACATAATAATATAGAAAAAAATAAGTAAATCAATTACAATAAGTATATATTAAGGTTCAAAGTAAAATTTATTATCAGAGTACATACATGTCACCACGTACAACCCTGAGATTATTTTTCCTGTGGGCATACTCAGCAAATCTATAGAATGGTAACTATAAACAGGATCAATGAAAGGGCAGGTAGAGCACAGATGACAACAAACCGTGCAAATGCAAATATGAATAAACCACAATAAATAATGAGACCAGGAAATAACGAGATAAAGAGTCCTCAAAGTGAGATCATTGGTTGTGGCAGTTGAGTTTGCGTAGCCCAGAGGTGCTGGATAACAACCTTTAACAATGCACAGTGGACGTTTCTCTCTCTGTTTGTTAATCTCCATGGTAACATGTACTACTCCCCTCAGTAGGACAACCTCACCAACGTAAGTCTTTAGAGTCAACCTTGCCCCTGCAGGGGTGAGATGCTGCAACTTCTCCTTGTAAACTGTCTCTGACACCAGCGGTACTGCAGCACCCGTGTCCACCCGCACCCTCACTGCGGCCTCAACTAAACGAACAGTCACCCAATAGCCGTCTTCGTGCCCTGAAACATAAAACACGCAAAGCTTTTTCAACCACAGAGTGAGAATCACTCAGTCTGTCCTCAGTGTGAACCATCTTGTTCACGTTTCTTTTTGTTTTCCCAAAAGTCATTTTTCTTTACTACAGGGTTTTTGGATGAAAGTGTCTTCTTATTTTTTTACAGGCGCGTTCAGTATGTCCCTTTTTGCCAGCTTCAGTGATCTAAATCCTTGTACCAGCATTCTTTTGCTGAATGGCTAGTTTTGCCACAACAGAAACATTGACGCCCAAAAGGTGTCTCGTTCTTAAAGTCAGCAGAAGCTTTATTAACTTGGGAAATGTGCTTAATAGCTGTGCTTCTTCAGCTACCATCTCCATTGATGTATTAATCTCAACTCCCTTCTGTAATGTTAGTCCGTTTTCTGTAAGCAAATGTTTCTGAGTTGCCTTGCCTCGCAGACCACATATGAGTCTATCACATGATGTGTCATTCAGCAACTGCCCAAAATCACAGTGTTCAGACAATTGCTTCAGCACCAGCACAAAGTGCAATAGACTTGCCTTCCTCTTGAAATCTAAACCTCTCTAGTAACAAAGGCTTAGCTGAATAGTGGTCCTTCAAGACTTTAATTATATCTTCATAAGGCTTATCACGTAGCTTAGCTTGTTGCTCTAGACTGCATAATAAAATAAACATTTTTTCACTCATCACAATCAGAAAAGTTAGAACGAGTATCATCTGAAATTTGATTTCTCAGAGCCAAATATTCAGATCTTTCAGTATATGAACTCTAATGCTCTGTCGTTTTCGTCATACGACCCCATAGTTACAAACATTGTCACCATTTTCAAGCACAGTCACATTCCAGGGAAGTTAGCTAGGCTTCTCCGTCTCTCTTTTATTGAACCGTCCCATTCTCATTCTCTCCCGCGAGACGGAAAGATCAGGAACAAACGCGCAGCTGTTTATTTTACTTGTAAGCCATCTACCCAGAATGCCCTCCCACATTATATTCAGTACGTAACACACGGATAAACTTGCCAGCAACCCGTAAGGGTCAAAATATACATGAATACATAACAATTCAGGACCTGTGTGGCTCTCATAACATCGTGTCTAAGTCTCCCGCTTTTTACAAGACTTGCTGTCTTCCAAGTGTACGTGTAACCTCAATACACTGCACCTCTTAAATTACTAACACTCCTAATCACACTAGGGATAACACTCCTCAATAAAAGTAACTAGAAGAATGTCAGAGGGTGGTGATAAGCTTTCACTGTAGCACTGACATCAGCAATTACAATACTGATATCAGCAGTGTGTAATAAACTACGTTACCAAGTACTCTTTTGTCTAATATTAGCCTTTGAGTTGACAGTCCAAACTCTGAACTCCTTTCAAACTGAGTCACTGTTGAACACTACAAGAATATCCTTACCGTAGTGGGGAGATCATAGATCCCCAGTCAGTGTGATCTCAGGAACCGAGGACAGATTGAAAACAGAAGGTGTAGGAAATAAACTGACAAAGTATTTGCTGCTTTAGTTCATATCTGCAGTTTTCATTAACTAATGAAGGGTCATTGATTTCAGATGTGAAGGGTCTTTGACCTGACCTGATGGGTTAGTAATGTTAAGTGTTTCTGGTACTATATTTCTAAATAAAGTATATTTCTAGTTTTTATTTCAGATATCCAGTATCTGCGGCTTTATTTTTTTGATCGGAATGTTGTTTCTCACTCTGGACTTTGTGTCATACTGTTCTGAGGGGCAACATAATTGGGTGGTCAGGTAGTGATGGAACAGCTTTCAGCTCAGAAGCAGTGAAGGTTCTATTGGTTGTGAATAACTGTTGCAATATAACGTGAGATGGGAGGAGGTTCATCCTAAGGTAGGAGCTGATGTTTACACTTTCCCAGGAACAGAGTTCAAGTTCAAGTTTATTGTCATTTGCCTGTACTGTACATATGCTTTATACAACCAAACCAAACCATGTCCTCCAGATCACACTGCACCACAAAACGTATAACACACACAGCATATAAACCAAAATACTACCATAAGTAAATAAATAAAGTATAAATCAAAATGCAAGTGGCGAGCAGCATAGACAAACAGTAAACAGTGAACTGGTGACGAGACCTCAGTGGTGGTAGGGTATTCATCAGTCTTACAGCCTGTTACACCGTCTGGCAGTCCTGGTCCTGATGCTTCTGGACCTCCTTCCTGATGGTAGTGGGTTAAAGAGATTGTAGGATGGGCAGCAGGGATCCTCAACAATGCTTCAGAGTGTATGACAGAAATACTGTGTAGTTCAGAGTGTTCTGATTCCCAAAATGTTCTGTATTTCAACTGGTCTGGAAAAGTTCCACATCACATCAGCCTGAGGAGGAAAATGCAGGGATTGTAGTTTATTCTTCGGTTCAAATAAATAAAATTTTCAATTCTAGCATGCTTTTCACAACTCAATATATCTTAAGACTGTTTACAGCAGATGAAACTGCATTTACTGTTACAATGGCTAATTTATAACATTCCCAATTAAATAAATGACTAGATTATAGACCAGACCTTGCAAGGAATTGTTGGAATTTCCCTATATTTGGGCCACCAAGTTTGGGATTCCCAGGGGAAAGCAGAACTCCTAAATGCACTGCCTATTTTTTGCTAATTATTTCCCTTGGGACAACTGTGTTGGAGCACGAGCATGATGCTCTTTCCCAATGGCTATCAAATGTTCTGAAGTGATCTTAAGTTTTGTCAACTTTTATTTGCCTTTCTTAATTTTTACATTTTTATCATATGATTTATTTTTTAGTAGTGTTCATTGATTTTGAATGCCAGAAACTTTCATATGCATTCACTTTTTGACAGATTCCTAGTGTTTTAGCTGTTTCAATGGTGGAGTGTGTTCTGACTGCTCCCAATGACAGCATCGCTTACACAAGACTTTGCCTCTCTGCAGGTTTCTGAAAGTTCTCCTGAAGTGTTTCCTGGGAGGGTTAGAGTACATGGGCTCAGCCACAGGCAAACAGTCTCTGCGAGCGCCCCTGAGTGTCAGGACTGAGAGTGCAGCCTTTCCCAGGACAGGGAGAATGGCTGCCAGCCATTAAGATTAGGATGAGGGATGGCCATACACCAATGTGGGGATGAGAGTGAAAATAAATCAGCCATGATTGAATGGCAGATCAGACTCAATGGGCTGAGTGGCCTAATTCTGCTCCTATGTCTTATGGTCTTATATAATCTAGTGTGTGTGTGTGTGTGTGTTTGTTTGTGTGTGTTTATTACACTCAGTGGCCACTTTATTAGGTACCTCCTTCACTTCATAAGTGGCCACTGAGTGTGTGTTTGTCTTCTTCTGCTGCCGTAGCCCGTCCAATTCAAGTTTTAATATATTGTGCATTCAGAGATGCTCTTCTGCACACCACGGTTGTAACAAGTAGTTACTTGAGCTGTTGTCATCTTCCTGGCAGTTTGAACCAGCCTGACCATTCTCCTTGGACCTCTCTCATTAACCAAATGTTTTCGCTCACTGGATGTCTTTTGTCTTTTCTATCATTCTCTGTAAACTCTAGACTCTGTTGTGTGTGAAAACTCCCAGGAGATCAGCAGTTTCTGAGATACTCAAACCACCCCATCTAGCACCAACAATCACTCCACAGTCAAAATCACCTAGGTAGCATTTCTTCCCCAGTCTGATGTCTGGTCTGAACAACAACTGAATCTCCTGACCATGTCCACATATGTATATGCATTGAATTGCTGTCACATGATTGGCTGATTGGATATTTGCATTAATGAGCAGGTTTGCAGGTATACCTAATGAAGTGGCCACTGAGTGAATGTGGAAATGTGCATGTAGCCAGAGTCTGCATAGGTGTGTGTGTTTTTATATTTATGTTCATGTGCCCATTCATGAGCACGTATGTCTCTCTATGCGCGCGTGTGTGTGTGTGTGTGTGTGTGTGTGTGTGTGTGTGCGCGCGCGCGCGCGCGCAAGAGTGCATGTAGTCAAAATGTATATGGAGTATTTGCTTTTATGCTTTTATATTAGTACCTATCTGTCTGTGAATGTGTATATATGTCTATTCATCTGCATCTGTGGTCAAAGTGCACACGTGTTTGTATGTCAATGTGTAGTCGGAGTGCGTATGTGCTGAGTCTATTGCTTAGAGCCAACTTGTGTCTCTTGCCACTGGGTCAAGTCCATACAGTCTGAAGCCCAGTGCGGTAGCTGGCGTGCACAGGTCCCTGGAAAAGAATTCATGCACAGATGTTTTCCAGGGTGATTGCATGCTCTTAACCTTCAGGGGCCAACCACGGTGAAGCCCAAAGGGCCTCAATAATAACAATATTAAGTACTTTATTAATCCCGAATGGGAAATTCTTTTGTTACAGCAGCGACATTTAAAACACACTTAGTGCGCAGACTTAACTAATAATAAAATACACAATAATAATGTACTAATGTGCAATAATAATGTACGAAATAATAAAACAGTGATTATTGTACTATAATGTGTGATTTCCTAGAAACCATAGAAAACCTACAGCACAATACAGGCCCTTCGGTCCACAATGCTGTGCTGAACGTGTACTTACTTTAGAAATTACCTAGGATTACCCATAGCCCTCTATGTTCTCCTGTCGCACAGAGATGAACTGTTGTATATGCTTATTGCACTTGGTAGGAAAGATTTTCTGTAATGATCCTCGTGACAGCAGAGCTGAATGAGTCTGTACGAAAGGGGGCCGCCGCTGCTGATTCAGTAGGTCATGGAAAGGTTGTGCACGATTGTCCGTGATGGATAACAGTTTGTTTCGTGACCTCCTCTCCACCACTAATTCAAAAGAGTCCGGGTTGTAGCCAAGGACGGTTCCTGCCTTTTTGATGAGCTTATTTAGTCTTTTTACATCATCAGCACTTTTATATAGGCATCCGTTAGTCTCGTGAGACCATGGATTTGCACCTTGGAAGGTTTCCAGGGCGCAGGCCTGGGCAAAGTTGTATGGAAGACCGGCAGTTGCCCATGCTGCAAGTCTCCCCTCTCCACGACACCGATGTTGTCCAAGGGAAGGGCATTAGGACCCATACAGCTTGGCACCGGTGTCGTCGCTGAGCAATGTGTGGTTAAGTGCCTTGCTCAAGGACACAACACGCTGCCTCTGCCGTGGCTTGAACTAGCGACCTTGAAATCACTAGACGAACGCCTTAACCACTTGGCCATGCGCCAACACATCATCATCAGCACACTTGACCACAATATTGAGGAGCAAGCTGATTTGACTGTACAATGTCACAACTGAATATTTATCAAGGTTTAGCTTCTTCTTACCATGTAGGTCAATGGCAATTGTGGCCAATTTTCCATTAGCAGCAAGTTCTTGCCCTCTACACGGATTCAGATCTGAAAGAGATGACATTCCACCTAAGGTTGCCATTTGAAATTCATTCATCCATAGTAAGCAAAAAACAGGTTGTTCAAGGGTTTTGTACTGCTTGCTAGATGTCCTAGATTATGGACAATATTCCCATTAACATCCCAACATGTGCAAATGCACTCTTTTAGATATTACACAGTAAAATTTCCAGTGAATTCAGTAAATGTAAAGGGAGTGCTGGGACAGGGCTCTGGTGAGTTTCACGGAAATGCAGGAAATGGGGTTCTCGTGAGTTTAAAGATTACACAGGGATCACCTCCTGGTGAGCCGGGTGCTAAACCAATAGGATTTCCTAACAATGGGATTGAGCTTTGGTACAGTTTTAGAGTACTTTGTCCAGTTCTTTGAGATTTAGCAGAAACTAGAGAGTGAAAATCCAGTGATGATGCAGTCCAGTGTTGCATTTGGTCCTTTGTTCTGTTTGGAGATTGTTCAGTTTTTCAATTGATCTTCCTGTTGCTTCTGCACTCTCATTCAACGCGACTTAAATGAGAGCGTACGCAAAGAAGTTAGATGATTCTAAGAGGCCTTTCACAGAGCTCTAACCTTAAACCTGGTTTGCATTTAACCTGTTTCTCAGTCTTATGTCACTGCTGTTGACATAGGGATGTGCAAAGCCGACAGTCATTGAAGTTCTGCCAAAGCAGTTGTTGGGATGTACCTGCAGCATGTATGTTTCATAGACATTTTGAATAAAACACCTGGTTTGTTTTTCACATTTAAAATTATCAATTTACTTTTAGTTGTGCTTTTAAATGGTAAATAGCTGAAGATGGGTCTTTAGAGGAGGTTCTCGAGAATTATCCCAGGAATGAAGAAGTTAATGCATGAGGAGAGTTTGATGCTCTGGGCCTGTACTTGCTGGAGCTTAGAAGAATGAGAGGAGATCTCATTGAAGCCTAACAAACTTTGAAAGGTCTACATAGAGTGGACATGGAGAGGTTGTGTCCAAAGAGCGTGAGTCTAGGACCAGAGGGCACAGCCTCTGATTAGAGGAGCGTCCCTTTAGAACAGAGATGAGGAGGAATTCCGCAGAGGGTGCTGAATCTGTGGAATTCATTACCACAGAGAGCTGTGGAGGTCAAGGGGAGGTTGATGGGTTCTTGATTAGTAAGGGCGCCAAAGGTTATGGGGAGAAGAAAGGAGAATGAGGATGAGAGGAGTAATAAATCAGCCAAGATGGAATTGCAGAGCAGACTCTGTGGGCCAAATTCTACACCTATGTCATATGGCCTTGTGGTCTAAGTCCATTTTCCCCTCACTGATTCGTGTGATTCAGATTTGGAAAGTTCTTTGAAGAACAGTAAACGAAGATAGGCGGGGCTGTCATTGGCTTTGTTAATGTTCGAATATCCCAATCAGTTTGAACCATTGATTTGACCTTGGTTTTAATTGATATTGATCAGTTTTTGTTATTGGTAAGTTACTCTGGGCTGATTATTAGTATAGATTGACTCATCCTTACCTCACCGGCT
Organism: Mobula hypostoma; assembly: GCF_963921235.1. Taxonomy (NCBI): domain Eukaryota; kingdom Metazoa; phylum Chordata; class Chondrichthyes; order Myliobatiformes; family Myliobatidae; genus Mobula; species Mobula hypostoma. Next base: position 25,586,431 of record NC_086112.1, on the reverse strand, counting down.
AAAGCTAATAGTCTTATAAATAAACCGATAAACTTTAAATGATAAGTGCGTCCCTGTTCTCAGAATTGTGTACCATCTGATGTGTGTGCACGTTCCCTTCTCCACTCTCCGCCCCTTGGCTCAACAATGTGAGCACCATCCATCACTGACAGGCTTGATGAAAATAATCTGTGAATTTGTAATGATGTTATTTATGAAATAGAATTGATGGGACTGATATAACCTACTAACTAGCTACTTCTCACCTGAGAAAGATGAGGCTTGTGGTTTCATTCAACTGGGGAGGGAGGAGGAGGAAGGGTCACCATTGTTCTGGTCATCTCATTATAGGAAGGATGTGGGAGCTCTAGAGATGGTGTGGAGGAGATTTACCTGGATTAGAGAACATGTTTAATGAGGAAAGGTTGAGTGAGCTAGAGCATTTCTTACTGGAGCGAAGGAGGATGAGAGGCGACTTGGTAGAGGTGTATAAAATTATGAGAGGCATAGATAGCTAGCACCTTCTTTTTCTCCAGAGACACAATGGCCAACACCAAAGGACATTACAAAAGGTGAATGGAGGAAACTATAGGGGGGATATCGGGGTAAGTTTTTTTTGTATAGAGTGGTGGGTGTGTGATACACACTGCCGGGAGTGCTGATAGAGGCTGATACAATAGGGACATTTAAGACAGGCACATGGACGTAAGGAAAATGCAGGGTGATGGGCTATGTAGGAGGCAAGAGTTTGATCACAGAGTAGGTTCATGTAGATGGGCCGAAGGGCCTGTACTGTGCCGTACTATTCTATGTTCTATTGATTTCCCAGGTTCACCCAAATGCAATTTTCAGGAAAGCTTTTAAATGACTGCCTGCCTACCTGTTTTCCGCTAAAGCAAATAGTCATTCTTCACTGGTAGATGCATGTTTCCAAGTCCGAAGTCTCCAGGTTCAAATCGAACTCCGGAAGTGCATTGGTAATGTAACACTTCACAGTGCCTGCGATTGGGGTCTGTCTCCCACTGCTGTCTGTAAGGAGTTTGTACCTTCTCCTCGTGACTTCATGGATTTCCCCTGGGGGCACTCCAGTTTCCTCCCACCTTCCAAAGATGTACAAGTTAGGAATTTGCGAGCCTGCTATGTTGGTGCCAGAAGCATGGTGGCATATGTAGGCTGCCCCCAGCACATCCTTGCACTGTGTTGGTCAATGGAAACAACACATTTCACTCTATATTTTGACGTGCATATGAAAAATAAAATTAATCTTCCAGAATTCTAAATGAACAGTGCAGAGGAGGGTTGCTCATGATGCAGCCTATTCTATAAGAGTTAAGCGGAGTTCTCTGCTTTCACTGGCTGAAATTAAAGGTCCTGCAGAACAAGGGATCTTTACCTGGTGGCCTGGCTAACATTTATCTCTCACAGAACTTTACTGAAAGAAGGTGATTATCTCCTCACACAACAGTTTAAGGAAGCTTGCTGAGCGCATGCTGACTGCTCTACCTCTAATCTGCAAAAATGGCTGCATTTCAAACTGCTTCACTGACTGCAGGTTGAGAGGTGTGAAGTAAACAGGGAATCTCTTCTCCTTTGCATCTCTCTCTCTCAGCTGCAGCTTTCTAATTGCATTTATTTTTAGGCGCATGGGTGGGAGAGGTATGGAGGGAGGGCTACGGTCGGGGTACAGGTAGATGGACGAGGCAGAAAACCAGGCCAGCAGGAACTAGAAGAGCCAAAGGGCCTGTTACTTTGTAGTGGTGATTGAGTCATAAAATACAACAGCACAGAAACAGGCCCTTCAGCCCATCAAGTCTGTGCTGATCTGCTACTCTGCCTAGTCCCATCAACTCGCACCTGGAACACAGCCCTCCGTACTTCTCCCACCCATGTACAAATCCAAACTTCTCTTATCCACATCCAGCTCTTCCACTGACAGCTGGTTCCACACTCACACCACCTTCTGAGTGAAGAAGTTTTCCCCCTGGTTCCCCTTAACTTTTTCACCTTTCTCCCTTAACCTATGACCTCTAGTTCTAGTCTTGCCCAACATAAGTACGTTGGAAAGAAATCTACTTGTGTTTACCTTATCTGTACACCTCATAATTTTGTAAATAATCTATTAATTATATGATCTGTGGCTTTATACATTTAAACTATTCGCAGTGGTGCCCAGCAAATCCCGAAGCGGGTGGATGGAAATTGTTCCAACAAGACTGATGAAATGTGTGAAGTCAGTGAGAATGAAAACATGAAATAAGTCTGAAGATGCTTGAGTTGCTCAGCAAACTGGCCAATGTCCGTTGAGAGAGGGGGGTAGAGAGAGCATTTTATTCTAACAATTTTCCATTAGAACTAGAATGTTCTCTCTCTCTCTCTACAAATGTTACCTGACCTGTTGAGTTACTCCAGCACTTGGTGTCTGATTTCAGATATCCTGCATCAGCGGTATTTTATTTCTGGGAAGAAGAGGTGTTACAATGGTTAGTTAATATGATATGGCCTGTCATACACCACCAGCAAAAATGTAAAAATTACCCATATTTCTAGAGCAACACACACAAAATGCTGGAGGAACTCAGCAGGCCAGGCAGCATCTATGGACATGAATAAGATCAGGCTGAGGCCCTTCTTCAGGACTGGAAAGGAAGGGGAAGACACCAGAATAAAAAGTTGGGGCGGGGGGCAGAGGAAAGAGGTTAGGTGGAAGGTGATAGATGAAACCAGGTCGGTTGTAAAGGTCAAGGGCTGGAGAAGAAGGAATCTGATAGGAGAGGCGGGTGGACCATGGGAGAAAGGGAAGGAGGAGGCGACCCAGGGGGAACTGATAGGCAGGTGAGAAGAGGCAAAAGGTCAGAGTGGGAAAATTATCGACATTCAGCAGCAACATATTAAGGAGACGGAAATCTTCCTGAAAATTTTTAGATAAAGCATTTGATATGATGATAAGAATGATAGCTTAATCTAATTGTTTTTAAATAGAGTCATGTGCTCAGGATGCTGTTTTGAAGTGACAGATTAGCCTGTGAAAGGGGAGGGAAGTGTTAGTAAATTCCTCACTAATAAACGTGAGTAAGTAATTGGGTTAATTACCCTTGAAGGGATGCACCTGGTGCTGGGTCAGACATGCCAAGCAGTGACACTGCTGGTCAAAAGCTCTTGGCTAATTGAGTGCAGAGAGCAAGACTGACCGAGCAGAAGCTCAAATCAAGAGAATATTGTGGCTGGTGAAACAAAATTCAGATGTGGTAAGGTTTTAATCCATGTCCTGATGACAATCAAATACAGGATGACTAAATTGTATGTATGGATGGGGCAAATTAGATGAATTGTGGTGTGAAGGGGCAACCTTTTCACTTGTAATTTCCTTTCATTTCAGAGGAATGGAGAAAAGTCAAAAAGAGAAGCGACTGATTTGATTGACAGGCTCTGCAGCATCTTGGAGCAGCGCAAAATGAAGCTCATCGAGTCGATTGAGGAGAGCCAAAGCTCAAAGCTGGAGAGATTGCATTACCAGATGGATGAATATCAGGGAATGTTGGAAAATAGCGGACTGGTGGGTTATGCCCAAGAAGTTCTGAAGGAAACAGACCAATCCTGCTTCGTGCAGACGGCAAAGCAGCTGCACACGAGGTAGGTCCACTAAAGTTATTTTCTATAGCTCACAGAAGTTCAAAGTAAGTTTATTATCAATGTACATATACATAGCCATATACTACCTGAGATTCATTTTCTTGCAGGTGTTGACAGGAAAATAAAGAAATGCAATACATTTTTTTTGTAATTTATTTTTTATTGATGTTCATCACAAACATTTCCATAAGATGTATTTCAGATATTGTACATATATATCATATAATCATATTTGCCACAAATCTCCACATAGTATTTATCTGAGACATACACCTATAGAAAAGAAAGGAAAGAAAGAACAAGCAAAAGGAGAAAACTATGTACAAGTAGGGAGTGATCTTTTATTTACAACATATTGATTTGTGAGAATAAAATCAGGCCTATGAGGTGTTATGTAGTTGAATCATTTTTCCCAGTATGAATCAAATTGTTCCAACTTATGATTAACAGATGCTGTTATCTTCTCCATTTTGTAAATGTCCATTGTAATTTCCATCCATACATTTAAAGTTGGGCTCTCCTGTGATAACCATTTCCTGGTAAGGGTCTTTTTACCAGCCATCAGCAGTATATTCATTAAATATTTATCTCTTCTCAACCATTCTTGAGGTATATACCCAAAATATATGGTCTTACTTTCTAAGGGTATTTCACATTTAAAGATGTCTTGTAGGGCATTGTGTATTCCACTCCAATAGTCTTTGATAATGGGGCATTCCCAGAAAATATGATAATGGTTTGCATTTTGATTTCCACAATTTCTCCAGCAAACAGGGAGGTTACTATCATAATGGGATTTCTGAGAAGGTGTAATAAAATATCTTATCAAGTTTTTCCATCCAAACTCCCTCCATTTCTGTGAACTGGTACACTTCCATTGATACCTCCATATTATTGTCCATTCTTCCTCAGATATAATTATCCCTCCTTCCTTCTCCTATTTTGTTTTAATGTATGAAGTCGAATGTGTTTTAAGATTTGAGAAACACTTATAAATGGAAAAAAATAAAAAGGACTGACAACCAATGTGCAAAGGGAGGCAAATCATGAAAGTAATAAAAAAAATAGTAAATAATACTGAGTAAAAATATTGTCTTATCAGAGGGTCAGTGTGGTAATGTAAAGCTATTACTGTGCCAGCAACCCAGGTTTAATTCCATCGCTGTCTGTAAGGAGTTTGAAGGTTCTCCCTATGTCTATGTGGGTTTCCTCCCAAATTACAAAAACGTTGGGGTTACCAGGTTATTGGTCACATAGCTATAATTGCCTGCTGTTGGTGACCAACATTGAGGTCGAATCGTTCGGACAGAGATGGCGCTCAGTACTCGGTGTCGGAGAGCTGATTCAGAGGCTCGAAGTTTTCGGATGACTCAGAGTCAGACCACAGTCAGGTTTAGCAGGGAGAGTTTTTCTTCCTTCTCCCATCTGCGTGAGATGTGGGACATTTGAGAGACTTTGAACTTTTACTGTGCTCATGGATCTCTTCATCAAGTTATGGTATTGTTGCACTGTTGTAATTGTATGTTATAATTATGTGGTTTTGTCAGTTTTTTTTCAGTCTTGGTCTGTCCTGTGTTTTGTGATATCACACCAGAGGAAATATTGTATCATTTCTTAATGCATGCATTACTAAATGACAATAAAAGAGGACTGTGTGTCTTCATAATCTAAAATTGGGCAGTGCAGGCCCATTGGGTTGGAAGAGCCTGTCACAGTGCTGTATCTCTAAATAATTTAAATATTTTTTGAGAAGAGGAAAACTAAGCTGTACTCTCAACTTTGGCAGTATATGTAGAAACTCCCAAAATCATCTCAGAGCATCTTTTTATGGGAAAAAAAAACATACTCTGGGACAATTCAGGCTTATTCTACATACTCTAACAATGTAACACACACAAAATGCTGGAGGAACTCAGCAGGTCAGGCAGCATCTATGGAAATGATTAACCTGTCGATGTTTTGGTTCGAGACCTTCTTCAGGACTGGAAAGGCAGGGGGTTGATGCCAGAATAAAAAGGTATAGGGAGGGGAAGGAGGCTAGCTAGATGGTGATAGGTAAAGCCAGGTGGGTGGGAAAGGTAAAGGGATGGAGAAGAAGGAATCTGATGGGAGAGGAGAGTGGACCATCGGAGAAAAGGAAAGAGGGGGACACGGGGGAAGTGATAGACAGGCGAGAAGAAGTGATAGGCAGGTCCAGAATGTTGACCGTACTCGTTTCCTAGATGCTACTGGGCCTGCTGAGTTTCTCCAGCATTTTGTGTGATTTTTTCAGATATCCAGCATCTGCAGATTTTCTCTTGTTTGTGAGAAGTAAAAGGCCAGAGATGGGAATAGAAGAAGGGAGAGGGAGGAAGAGGAAGAAATCAATATTCATGCTATCAGGTCGGAGGCTACCTGGAGAAGTTATGAGGTACTATGAACCTGGGAGTGGCCTCATCTTGACACAAGGGGAGGCCAGGGACTGACATGTCAGAACATTACTCTACCAAGGTAGTATAATTTTGTTAAAAGGCTGAGGATTGATGAGTTATTCCAACTTCTATTGCATCAATATCTGCCTAGATTTTCTTCCAAACTTTAAATAATAGTTACATGAAGTAAATCCCAAATGCCTCTCTCAATACGTTTCAAATGCATGGAGATCCATTAAACTGGAAGAGCTGAGTTGTAGAGCAAATTGAACTTGCGGCAATGGAGTGAACCTTTCCTCGGACCTTGTTTGAAATCTTTCCAGTGCATTTGTTGAGAAACTTTTGATATAGGATGATCAATAAATTTAGTCCGAAGACTTCGGAATCAGAATCAAATTTACTATTGCTGAAATATGTCATGAAATTTGTTGGTTTGTGGCACCGGTACTGTGCAAGACGCAGAAGTGACTTGAGTTACAAAATCAATGAAATGGTGCAAAAAGATGAATAGTAAGATGGCAGAGTGGAGAAAGATGTCCTTAAAACACTGAGTGCGGGTCATCATGGTAGTAGCCTGTAGAGGGCATGTCCTGGACGGTGAGGGCTGACCACTGCCTGGACACAGGGCAAATACCTGGAGATGGAGCTTGCAATCTGTTTATGGCCAGCTTTGAGTGGATATGTCACCGGCATGTGGGAAGTCGCCAGAGACTCCACCCAGAGCTGCCGTCTCTGCTCAGTTTTGCATAACCAGTGTCACCTGCCCAGCAAATGCAGAGCCACTGCTCTGAGCAGCCTGCTGTAAACTGCTCAGTGTCATATTTCATTCTACTGAATCCAATTTATGGATGACTTCCTGCCATCTGACTCCACTCCATCTGCAGAAGTAGTTTAAAATGCACCGGGGGTGACGGGCAGTGGTAGTGAGCACGTTCAGTGATGGGTAGGAATAACTGCTTTCTAAATTAGAAATGCCAGCTATCAAGCTACTTGGATGTTGAGAGGTGGCGAATTTAGTCAAAAAGAAAAGTGGTGTTTGTCTGTAAAGTTTAGGAAGGTAAAATCAAACGGAGCCCTGTGACAATTATAACATAGCCAGAAAACAACTGAAGAAGAGAATTAGGAAAGCCAGAAGGGGCAGCTTGGCAAGTAGATTAAAGGAATCCCTAGGCATACTGTACATACGTCAAGAGCAAGAGGATAGCAAAGGAGGAGGTATGACCACTGAAGGATAAAGGAGGGATCTTGTGATTTTAGGCAGAGGATGTGGGTGAGGTCCTAATTGAGAACTTCACATCAGTATTAACTAAGGAGGAGAGGGAGATCAATGTAGAACATACCAATGTGTTAGAGCTTTACAAAATAAAAAAGAAAGTAGTGTTGATTCTCTTAAAGCACATTCCAATGGATAAGTTCCCAGGACCTGATTGGCTACGCCCTAGGTTACTGGAGCAGGCAAGAGGTGAGATTGCTGGGGCCTTGACCAATATTGTCATGTCGCCTCCAGCTAGGTGAGCCCTGAAGGATTGGTGAATAGCTAATGTTATCCAAGAAGGAAAATAGGAATAATCCTAGAAACTATAGACTGGTGAGTCTCATGTTAGTAGTAACTAACTTGATTGAACTTTCTGAAAGGGTGAAAAGGTAATTGATGAAGGTAGGGCTGTGGACTTTTTCTACATGGAGAATGACCCTGATCTCCATTGTAAAACCAGTAAAGGCACATTTATGGAATTAATTCGAGACTACATAGAAGCCATAGATCTTAGTGAGAACCAAGTACCCAGTTTTAAGAGGAGCTGCGTGGTAAGTAGCCCAGTCCACCATAAGTCCACCTCTTCCTTTCATTCAGTCTATCATTACAGTGTGTTGCTTCAGGAAGGCTTGTAGGACTGCCATCTGTTCCACTTCCTATTCTCTCTTCTCCCTCTGGGAGAAAATGTGGGAGTTTGAAAGACCAGACTGATAACAGGCTTCTTTCCCACTGTTGTCAGACTCCTGAGCCAATCTCCTTGTCCATATTCCCTTCTCAATGGTGCTGCCACATTCTCACACTCCTAACTCCACCTCTCTGGGATTCCACTGTTGTCACTTTTTATTTTTGTACTGCTTCAGATTACATTGCAATCTTTGCCCCATTCTGCTGTCCTGTGCTTACTGTTGTATTTATCACGACTAAGGAATTTTATTGCAATGTGGTGTGCATGATAGTAATCTAATCTAATCTGTTCATTTTAAGTGTTGGACCTTGAAATAGCTTTCTCCGTGGGGAAAGAGGGTTAAGTGGTTTATTATTATGTGTAGTGAGATACAGTGAGGAACTTCGTCATGCATATCACCCATACAGATCATTCCAAAGCGCAAGTACGTCGAAGTAGTACAAAGGGAAAAGCAATGACAGAATGCAGAATATTACGTTACAGAGAAAATGTAGTGCTGTTGGACAAACAAAGCACAAGGGCAATGGTGAGGTAGATTGAACAGACATCCCACCTCTCCTGGAAGTTCCGGGAGTCTCCCGCATATCAATAGTGGCTCCCTGATGCCCGGAAATTATATACAATATCCCGGAAATAGATTTTTTTGAGAAAGAGAGGGAGAGCGAGCATCCTGATTGGTCTCTCTTTGTGCTAAGAGTGGTCCCCAACCACTGGGCTGTGAGGAAACGATATGAGCCAGCTGCACCTTTCCTCACTCCCTGTTACGCCCACTGTTGAATTTGAACGCACATGAGGTCATTACGCACGGGTCATCCATGTCAGCGCGGGAAGAAGATCAACTCCTCGAGCTTGCAAATGACGGCGGGCTGAAAAGTATGTTTGACATAACATCTCTGCCGGCATTCCGGATCAAAGTCGAGGCTTAATATCCTGAGATAGCCACGGAAACACTGAAAACGTTGCTTCCATTTCCAACATATCTCTGTGAACCAGGCTTTTCTGCAATGAATGCAACGAAAACTAAATTGCGGAATAGACTGGACATAAGGAACTCCCTTCGAGTATCGCTGTCTCCCATCACCCCTTGATGGCACCGTCTTGTTGCAGGAGAACAAGCTCAGGGCTCCCACTGATTCAGCAATATTGGTGTGTTGCAATGATTTTATATGTTCATACAAGGAAAATATGCGCTGTGTGTTTAATATTAAATTCGTTGGATAAACCCATTTAGAAACAAAATTGAGTGTATTACCACTCGTAAGTGACTTGTAGTTGACTTATCACCTATATTCCGGTCGTGATTAACACCCCCCACCGCCCCGGTCGGCCAGTCTGCAAGAATATTGTCAATATTAAACCGGTCTGCGGTGCAAAATATGTTGGGGACCCCTGCTAAGTAGACCTATCAGTTTTCTGTGGGCGGGCTTTACAATCGACCTCAACAATAATGACAGTGTTGCTCGCTGCACTATTTGCAACAGTGACTTTTCTATTGCCCATGGTGGGTTAAAATGTAAAAGACATGTTGAGGTAAGTTTAACAGGGGTCATTTGTTCATTAGCATAGTTAACGTTATTTAAACTAGCTGGCTGGCTGCCAAGGAGCTATGCTATTGATGTCCTACGTGATGAGGCCAAACTCCCTGCAGACTTGCTTGAAGTTGTAATAGAATAAACATGATAATATAAGTACATATTTTAATGTCACATTTTCTGCATATACCCAACTTGGTAAACAAAATCACTAAACAAAGTATTACATACACACTTGGAGGTCGACCGGAGGGAAGGTGGGGATATGGGGTTGCGGGGGTGGGGGGCAGGGGTGCTACCACCCTGAAATGAGTGTTTGCAGGGTGGGATATCTGGATTGAGAGATCAAGCGTTCATCTTGATCATATAAGAGGTCCGCTCAAGAATCTTATAACAGCAGAACAGAAGCTAGTGGTGCATGTCTCCAAGCATTTGTATCCTGTGTCTGATGGAAGGAGGGAGGAGAGAGACTGACCAGAGTCGGTGGGGGGTGGGGGGATCGTTAATTATGTTGATTGGTTTTCCTGAGAGTGGTAAGTGTAATTGGGAGGGGAATCTGCATTTTCTGATGGACTGAGATGGTTCACAACTTTCTCCAATTTCCTATGGTTTTGGACAGAGCTGTTGCTGTACCAAACTGTGAAGCATCTTGATAAAATACTCTCTATTGTGCACCTATAAAAATTGTTGATGGTCAAACTGGACATGCTGCAAATTCCTTAGCCTTCTGAGGAAACAGGGGTGTTGGTATGCTTTCTTTGTCATAGTGTCAGTGTGACTGGACCAGGACAAGCTATTGGTGTTACTTACATCTAGGTACAAGAAGCATTTAACAATCACCACCTCAGCACAAACAATACATAAATGGGAATGTACTCCACCCTGCTTCCTGAGATTAATGGCCAGCTCTCTTTTGCTGACATTGAGGGAAAGGTTAGTGAAAGTACTGTAGTATGTTCCATGGGTAAATGGTGACTGCCTTTGTATCAAACTGGCATCATTGAAAATTACACTGTAGATGATGTTTGCATGTCAGATTCCTGTTAGCACCATTTGGAGGAATTCTTTGATGGAATAAAGGTTCGAGTTAGAATGAACCCCATACATTATAATCCAGTAATGAACAGAAATCTGATCCATCACTGCTGAATCCATCAGCACATTCTGTAATTGACTTTCCCAAGGTGCTATGGGCCTCATACTTGTGTCCATGTTGTACCACTGGCCATTTTGTTTCGTAAACTTATGGGTAATCCTTTGTTTAGTATTAGTTTTAATGAACTAATTTTTAGTTACTAAAGATTGAATCTTAAAGTTTTACTCACAGTGGTCCAAGGAAGCATAATTGTTCTATATTTGATAGTAATATGGCTTTCATTAAAAAACGGCATTACGGACAGCAGCAGGAGAAGGTTACCTGTCCCTTCAACAATCAAGGTTGAAGATTGTTTATTGTCATTCTTCAGTACACAAGTATAAAGGAAAACCATGATCCTTACTCTAGATCCAATGCAGCATTAAAAAGAAACACAATATATAAATACATGTACAGCGAGGGTGCTTAAGACCTTTGCACAGTACTATATTTGTCAACGTGGAGCAGAGAGCGAATTTTTAAATCTGGCGCAAGCGAAGGATTTTGGGAATGCCAAGGGTGGAGGTTAGGAGGGGGCGTGAGACGGCTGGCAGAGGAGTGCCAGGGGTGGAAGTGGCACGGGTGCTGACACACCTACGCCTGAGACACTGGACAAGGCCATTTGATTCCAAACAATGGGTTTATTGATCATTGCAGAATGTCTCTCTGGTGTTTCCCACTCCCTTCCCTCCCACTTTGCTTTCCCCAACCATTATTACCCTCTTCCTGCCCCCTTCCAACTGTCAGTCCACAATAGAGACCCATATCAGCATTAGGCTTATCATCACTCACATCGACCATGATTTTTATTTTGCGGCAGCAACACAGTGCAATATACTACAGTACAGTGCAAAAGTCTTAGGCACACTCTCTGTGTGGAAAACTTACCCCTAACAGCCCCTCTGTACCTACTTCCAAGCACCTTAAAACTATGCCCCTCGTGTTAGCCATTTCAGCCCTGGGAAAAATAAAGGCTAATTTATTATTCTCTCTCAACCCCATTCTGTGCCTTCTCTCCATAACTGTTGACACTCCTATTGTTCAAGAAATTAGCAACCTATGCTTTAAAAATGCCCAATGTCTTGGCCTTTACAGCTGTCTGTGGTAAAGAATTCCACCGATTCACCACCCTCAGGCTAAAGAAATTCCTCCTCATCTCTGTTCTAATGGAGACATCCTTTTATTCTGAGGCTGTGTCCTCTGGTTCTAGACTCGCTGCTAATGAACAACTTCTCCATGTCCACTCTGTCTAGGCTTCTCAATATTTGGTAGGTTTTTCAATGAGATTTGCCCCCTTATCTTTCAGAACTTCAACAGATACAGGCCAAGAGCCATCAAATACTGCTCATATGTTAACCCTTTTCATCCCTGTGATTATTCTTGTAAACCTCTACAGGACCATCTCCAATGTCAGGACAACTTTCCTTAGCTATGGGGCCCAGAACTGCTCACAATACTCCAAATGTGGTCAGACCAATATCTTATCAAGCTTCACCATTACATTCTTGCTTTTATATTCCAGCCCTCTCGAAATGAATGCTAATATTGACTCAACCTGCAAGTTAACCTGCACTCGGAACTCCAAGTTCCTTTACACCTCTGATTTTTGAATTCTCCTCCCATTTAGAAGTACATTTTAATCCTTCTTCCGAAGTGCATGACTCTGCACTTCCCTACTCTGTATTCCATCTGCCACTTCTTTGTTCATTCTCCCAACTTGTCCAAGTCCTTTTACAGATTCCCTGCTTCCTCAGCACTACCTGCCCCTCCAATTTACCTTTGTATCATCTGCAAATTTGGCCACAATGCCAACAATTCCATCATCCAGATCATTAACATACAACATGAAGAGTAACAGACCCAACACCACTAGTCACCTGTCTGGCTGACTTGTCTAACTTTAGACTTCTCAGCGCCTCCCAAGCACCTCCTCGTTAGTAATAGTGACTACACTCACCTCTGCCCTCTGACTCTTGGGAATTTCTGGCATGTTGCTAGTATCTGCCACATGAAAGAATGACTCAAAAATTCTCATTCAGTTCTGTAAGGAAGGAGTTAAGTTTGATTCCTCCTTGCTATATGCTACAGTAAAATAGAAGTCTGAAACACAACATTGTATCAGCTTGAAATGTGGTGAAGATCTGTTCTTCCCCTTAGACCAATGTTTCATCGCTATTTTGAATGGCTATGTTTTCCTCCTTGCACGCCTACTGTCAGTATTTATAAGTTGTGAATGTTGTGTAAGATAAAAAGGGGTTCTGAAATGTATAAAAAAGGTCAATCTCTTTGTGCAAGTGGGGAGTTTTCTCTTAGGCTGGGTCTCAGCTGGTGCTAAGAGTTGGGCATCAAGAGAGACAGAGAGAAAGGATGCCCGATCTGTATTTCCCTCTGGCATTGTACAGCTCAGCTTATTAAATGGATGACAAGCATTACTTTCTTTTCCTTTGTACTACTACCTCATTAATCATTTGCAACTTCTTTCTATATTATCTGCTTTATATAATTCTAATAAAGTGAATTCATGTGGCCTTTAACATTTGTGCATAATGGGTAAAACCCTCCCAGCCACTGAGCACACCTACATTAAACTTTGCCGTAGAAAAGCAGCATTCATCATCAAAGATCCTCACCTCCCAGACCATGCTCTTGCTGCTGCCATCAGGCAGAAGGTACAAGAGCCTCAGGACTCACACCACCAGGTTCAAGAACAATTACGACCCTTCAACCAGCAGGTTCTTGAACAAAAAAGGATAACTTCACTCAGCTATTGAGATGTTCCCACAACCAATGATCTCACTTTAAGGACCCCTTACCTTGCTATTTCATGCTGGCGTTATTTATTGCTGTTGTTGTCTTCTCTGCTCTTGTGCTTTCATTGATCCTGTTTACAGTTACTATTCTATAGATTTCTTGAGTACACTCGTATGAGAAAGAATCTCGGGGTTGTATGATAATAAATTTTCCCTTGAACTTTGAACACATAGAGTACCTCCATTGTTTGCAAATACCCCTTGCTGAATCAGGGAAGAACATATAATGAATTTTAAAACATTTTTGTTACAAGTTCTTCTGCCATTTCTTTGTTCACCATTACTACTACTTCCGTGTCTTTTTCCAGTAGTTCTGTGTTCACTCTTCGCTCTCTTTTAAACTTCCAGTATCTTGCTTGGATATTAGCTACCTTCTCTTCATAATTAATTTTTTCACCCCTGAGATGTCTGGGGTAAGTTTTTCACACAGAGTGGTGGGTGCGTGGAATGCACTGCCAGCAATGGTGGTAGAGGTGGATACAATAGGGTCTTTTCAGAGACTCTTAGATAGGTACATGGAATTTAGAAAAATAGAGGGCTATGCGCTGGGGAAATTCTAGGCAGTTTCTAGGGTAGATTACGTGGTTGGCACAACATTGTGGGCCTAAGGGCCTGTAATGTGCTGTGGATTTCTATGCTCTATGTTCTAATTGCTTTTTTAGTTACCTTCTGTTGGAGTTAGGATTAGAATTCATTTATTATTGTTTGTCTTACATACGGTTTATATGGAACAAATCATTCCACAGGGCACTGAGGTAGTTTAATAACAGAATGCAGAATAAAGTGTAACAGCTACAGAGAAAGTCAACGATAAGGTGCAAGATCATAATGAGGTCAAGATACTAAGGTACCATTAATAGTCTTGTAATAATGGGAATTGAATCTGGGTCATTGGTACTGTAAAGCATTATGCAAACTACTACACTACCATGCGGGTTCAGGTATTGGTTATTAAAAGCTTCCTAATCCTTCAGCTTCCAACTAGTTATTTAAAAATATTGTATATCCTCTCTTTTGCTGTTATGCCTGAAACCAGTCTAATGAATCTTCGTGGCAAGTAAATCCTTTCATAGGTAAGGAAACCAAAACTACACAATAGGATTTACTAGGTGCAGTCTCATTAAAGCTCTATACAATTTCAGTAAGCCTTAATTCCTTCAGTATTCAGATCCTCTCATAAATAGTATCAATGACACAGTAGAAAAATGCATTGTATGTTCCACAAATCTGGGCCTACTAACCTTTTGAGAAGAAGGAAAAGCTCTTTCTGTTTCTTTCTTTGTCATTGCTTTTGTGGTTCCACCTATCTTTGACAAGATTGTTCTTTTTCATTTGTCTTTTGTCCTCTTTGTCTGCATGAAGAAAAGACTCGATGACTGAGGCATTATTTGTGTTTCAGGATCCGAATGGCCACCGAATCACTGAAAACCTTCCAGCCAGCTGCAGAGCCCTCCTTCACAGAGTTCACTCTCGATGTGTCTAGAGAGGAGGATCTGCTGAAAGAATTGTCTTTCTCAAATGGTGAGTATAAACTGTTCCTCGTGCCACCTCAGGGTATGTCCACTTGCTTATCAGTCCACAGACAAACTTTCTGCTCATTACTGCATTACTTTCTATGTCACTGCTGAAAAAGATTGCTGTCTACATCAGAAAGCCTTTCTTTCATTGCACAGTTTGTGAACGAAAACTGTGGCTTAGTCAAACTTAGCACTGGGTCAGCCAATGGTATATACCAGAAATTAAAAAAAAAAGACCATGTCTCCATTTTCTTGCCTTATTACAGAAATGAAAGCCTTTCCTTTTGCATCCAATGCCCTCGTGAAAGTATAAACCAGCCAGATGAACAGTAGACACAAGAGGTACTGCGGATGCTGGAAATCTAGAGCAATACACACAATGTGCTGGAGGAGCTCAGCAGGTCAGGCAGCATCTATAGATGAGAATAAACAGTCGACGTTTCGGGCCGCGACCTGTCATCGAGTCTCTGTGAAGGGTCTCAGCCTGAAACGTTGACTGTTTATTCCCATCTATAGATGCTGCCTGACCACATGACCAATAAAAATTCCTCTTCTTTCTTTGCCAAAGTACTGAAGTATGATTGGACCCATTTCCCATTCCGCCATCCTTCGAGCCAGTGAGTCAGCTGAGCTATTTATTTTAAATAGTAAACAGTTTTGAACTTTGTGCTGTTGATGATTAAAATACACACTACACAACCAGCAGACACAGGTGGAGGAAAAAATGTATAAAGAATTAGGAGAAAAACGTAAGTCATTCAGGTTTTGGTGAGGATAGAGATGTGATGTTTGCTTAGGAATTTCTTTAGCCAGAGGGTGTGAATCTGTGGAATTCATTGCCACAGACAGCTGTGGAAGTCGTCATTGGGTATATTTAACGTGGAAGTTGATTGGTTCTTGGTTGGTAAGGGTGTCAAAGGCTACAGGGAGAAGGCAGGAGGATGAGATAATAAATCAGCCACAGCGGAATGGGTCAGATAGTCTCCTATGTGTTATGGTCTCCTGGAAAGTTGGGAAGATCCATATAAGGGAAACTATGGAAACAACTTCTGTTTAAACTCTGATGCTAATGAAACACTCTGGTTCTATCGGCAGCCTAAGTCTAGGGGAGACAATCTCTGGCCCTGCCTAACGGGTGAGATTGAGGTGCGAACCCACCCCGAAACCCCCGTTTGTGTGGATGCTGCATGATTTGTTACCCTGTCACAAATCAGTACCATGAAATAACACACAGTACACCACATACAATTAAACTCAATCCCACGGTGTGTATGGAACCGGAGGAGATAGCAGAGGTACTTAAAATGAGTACTTAATGACCATTTCAGATCTGCCCCTCCCCCTCCCACTTTCAAATCTCTTACTATCTCTTCTTTCTGTTAGTCCTGACGAAGGGTTTTGGCCCAAAACTTCGACTGTACCTCTTCCTATAGATGCTGCCTGGCCTGCTGCGTTCACCAGCAATTTTTATGTGTGGTACTTAATGAATACTTTGCTTCAGTATTCACTACGGAAAAGGATTTGTGCATTGTAGGGATGACTTGCGGCAGATTGAAAAGCTTGAGCATGTAGATATTAAAAAAGAGGATGTGCTGGAGCTTTTGGAAAGTATCAGGTTGGATAAGTCACGGAGACCGGACGAGGTGTACCCTAGGCTAATGTGGGAGGCGAGGGAGGAGATTGCTGAGCCTCTGGCAATGATCTTTGCATCATCAATGGGGACGGGAGAGGTTCTGGACAATTGGAGGGTTGTGGATGCTGTTCCCTTATTCAAGAAAGGGAGTAGAGATAGCCCAGGAAATCATAGACCAGTAATTCTTTAGTGGTTGGTAAGTTGATGGAAAAGATCTTGAGAGGCAGGATTTATGAACATTTGGAGAGGCATAATATGATTAGGAATAGTCAGCATGGCTTTGTCAAAGGCAGGTCGTGCCTTACGAGCCTGATTGAATTTTTTGAGGATGTGACTAAACACAATGATGAAGGTAGAGCAGTAGATGTAGTGTATATGAATTTCAGCAAAGCATTTGATAAGGTACCCCATGCCAGGCTTATTGAGAAAGTAAAGAGACATGGGATCCAAGGGGACATTGCTTTGTGGATCCAGGACTGGCTTGCCCAGAAGGCAAAGAGTGGTTTTAGACGGGTCATATTCCGCATGGAGGTCGGTGAACAGTGGTGTGCCTCAGGGATCTGTTCTGGGACCCTTACTCCATGATTTTCATAAATGACTTGGATGAGAAAGTGGAGGGATGGGTTACCTGATAGAGGTTTATAAAATGATGAGAGGCATTGATCGTGTGGATAGTCAGAGGCTTTTTCCCAGGGCTAAGGTGGCTATCATGAGAGGACACAGTTTTAAGGTGCTTGGAAGAAGGTACAGAGGAGATGTCAGGGATAAGTTTTTTATGCAGAGATTAGTGAGTGCGTGGAATGGGCTGCCGGCAATGGTGGTGGAGGCAGATACGATAGGGTCTTTTAAGAGACTCCTGGATAGGTACATGGAGCTTGGAAAAATAGAGGGCTACGTGTAACCCTAGTAATTTCTAAAGTAAGTACATGTTTGGCGCAGAATTGTGGGCAGAAGGGCCTGTATTGTGCTGTAGGTTTTCTATGTATCTATGTAATTAAACAATTTAGCTTTATAATTCTTAATTTGAATAAAAGGGTTAGTAAAGAAAAAGCAAAAAAGAAAAGGGCCTATTTTAATGAAACAGTCTATTGTGCACAAGTTGGAGCTCACGGTTTCGCCTTCGCCAATCCTCCTTTGATCTCCCCGGTCTTTGTCGGATCATGGCCCCGTTCTGGGTCGAGTCCTACAACCTCGTCTGTCCGGCATCTTCTCCCTTCATCTCCCGCTGAAACAAAGACCCAGCTCACTCACACTCACACTCACACTCACACTCACACTCACACTCACACTCACACTCACACTCACACTCACACTCACACTCACACTCACACTCACACTCACACTCACACTCACACTCACACTCACACTCACACTCACACTCACACTCACACACACATGAACAACACACCCCTTCATTGGATGGCTTTGTGTTTGGCTTCATGCTTTTAAAGATCTATACTTTCTACGTACATGCACATTTCTTAAATTTGCAGCAAAAATAATACAATTTTAGAAATTGCTGAATGATGCTTCTAAGTACCTCGAAAGTGGTGGCTGGTATTTTCTCCTACTTAACATTGGGCAAGGTGAAGCGAAGGCTGTTTTTCCCACACCTACCTGACTGACCTACTGCTGAAGAGCAGGGTTACATTAAAAAGTGGAAAAATTATTGCAAGTCCTGAAAGAAAAAATCCTGGAGATACTGAGTGGGTGAGGCAGCAAGTAAAGAGAGAAACAAAATAAACTTTTCAGATGCAATAGTCTTTCATCAGATCTGCAGTAGCTCTAGCATTCACTGCTTCTGCTTGAGAGGTGGACAAGATGATAAGAAACAGAGAGTGGGTAAACATACTTCTTGCCAGGGAGGAATGACTAATAAAAAGGGTCATAGTTTGAAGGTCATTGGACGAGAGTATAGGGGGATGTCAGAGGTGAGTTCTTTTTCACACAGTGAGTGGTGGGTGAATGAAACACTGCCCAGGGTGGTGATGGAAACAGATACTTTATGGACATTTTAGAAACCCTTATTTAGATTAGATTAGATGATTGGATTAGATTAGATTATGAGGACACGCAGTCCTCTTTTATTGCCATTTAGTAATGCATACATTAAGAAATGATGCAATTTGTCCCTCCAGAATGATATCACAGAAACACAAGACAAACCAAGACTTAAAAAAAACTGCCAAAAACCACATAATTATAACATTTAGTTGCAACAGTGCAAAGCAATACTGTAATTTGATGAAGAACAGACCATGGGCATGGTTTTAAAAAAAAAAGTCTCAGTCTCTTGAAAGTCCCACCATCTCACGCAGACGGTTGAAGGGAGAAACTCTCCCTGCCATGAGCTTCCAGTGTCGCAAACTTGCCGCTGCAGCATCCTGGAAGCACCTGACCACAGTCCGACTTTGAGCCCATCCGAAAACTTAGAGCCTCCGACACCGAGCACCATCTCTGCCAAGCACTTCAACCCCGGCCCTGGCAACAGGCAATAGGCAAAGCCGAGGATCTGGGGCCTTCCCCGCCGGAGATTCTCGATCGCACAGTAGCAGCGGCAGCGAAGCAGGCATTTCAGAAGTTTCTCCAGATGTTCCTCTGTGCTTCTCATGGCTGTCTCCATCAAATCCGGATTGTGCACGGCCCCTATTTAACAAATATGATATCAATTCAGAGTGGCCGCGTGCGCTGTGTCGTGCCGCCATCTTCTTCTCCCCTCCTGAAGATGGATGAGAGAAAAATGGTGGGTTATGTAGGAATGAAGGGTTAGATTGATCTTAGGGTAGATGACAAGGTTACAGGGTCATAGAAAACTACAGCACCAAAGCAAGCCCTTTGGCCCATTGAGTTGATGTCGAACCATTTAAGCTGCCTACTTTCATCAACGTACACTGGATCATAGGCCTCCATACCTCCACCATCCACGTACTTATCCAAACTTCTCGTAAACATTGAAAGCAAACTCGTATGCACGACTTGCACTGGTAGCTAATTCCACACTCTCATGACCCTCTGAGTGAAGAAGTTTCCCTTGAACTTTTTACCTTTCACCCTTAACCCTCTAGTTGCAGTCCCACCCAACCTCTGGGGGAAAAAGCCTGCTTGCATTTATCCTATCTTTACCCCCTCTATCAAATCTCCTCTCAGATCGGCACAACATTGTAGGCTGGAGGACCTGTACCATACTGTAATGTTCTATTTAGGACCATATTGATTAAGGCTAACAGTGTTTGAGATTCCTCTGCCCTCTCAGAGTCTCTTAGGAAAGCCACAGTGGGCCTCAGACCCATTAAGAATTACCCATGAATAATTTACTCCATTTCAATATGATTTGCTGAGTTAATTTGTCAGAATGTTTTGGTTGTGACTGTAAAGGGACATTAGCTATAATTATTTAGTGACAGGGCCCCTACTGGTTCTGTCCATCTGGGAATAGGTCTTACACAGGCACCTTCAAACAAGACATCAAATTACAGTAACCTACCAACATCTGGGTCTGGGATAACCTGCTCTTATGGTGCCCACCTGGTTGCCAGTATAGATGCATTTATAGTCGCCTGCTTATGCTGCTGGCTGCCCGGGGCCTGCACACGGGAAGTGGGCATCAGCATAATCGAAGTAGTATTTAGGAGTTGCTACTGCTACACTTTGTAGTTCAGTGAATTCTACTTCGGTGAATCCATTCAAGTGTTTAGTTTCTGTGTATATCACAAGCTCCAGCCATAATGTAACATGTGAACTGTGTGTGTTTTACCACTTTGATCAATCAATCGGTGAGACGGCTTAAGTACAGGATATCCATCTGTCCTTTCCACTTGCTTCTATAGAGTCTCACTTCTACGAGTGGGTGATCAATTTGGGAAGTAAAAACATGGCTTAATGAACACTGCCAAAGAACCTACCAAAGCTGACTCCCAACGTCTGATCCAGTCCAAAGACGCTTTGCCTTAAATGATCCTAAATGATAGCAGTTGCAGTTGGAGTTGGAGCTCAAACTGCCCACAGTTCCTTTCCTCCCGACTGAATATGGCTCCATCTCACTCTGTTCAATCCATGTGAGTGGTGAGCCTGACTGCAGATGGGAAGCCAGCTGACACATTTTGGATATTTGCATTTAACTCTACATCTGGCCTTGCCTGATGTCACAGAGTGCCATTAGCATCACTGTCGGCTTGGCAGAAAATTGTGTGTCAAAGTGTTTCAGTGTCAGATTGAGAGCAATTCCTCTGCTTTGTACTTTAAGCTACAATGTAGTCATGTGGGAGGCCATCACACTAAATGATTTACCACCAGCGGGTATCACATATACATCAGAGATCAGATTCACTTCATCCATTGATCCAGGTGGAATCTGATCTCCTTCAGTGGTAGCAGGTCAGCTCATTAACAGAGTATCTGATCCACATTTATTGGTTAATTGGTACTTGATGAGGATAGAAGTTATTTCATTGCTACAATCCAGATAATTTAAGATCCCAGTTGTTCCAAACAACCAACACTGAGTATTTTTACTATGGTATAACTTTATGATCATCAGCCACACATTGCTACATTTAATCAATTAATTAATTTATTTATTGAGATACAACACAGACTAGGCCTTTCAGGCTCTTGGAGCCACACCACCCAGCACTCCCCCGATTTAATCGGGGGACAACTTAAAATGACCAATTAACCTACCAACCAGAACGTCTTTGGATTGTGAGCAGAAATCGAAGCACCTGGAGGAAACCCACACGGTCACGGAGAACATACAAACTCCTTACAGCGGCAAGAATTGAACCCGAGTCGCTTGTACTGTAAAGTGGAGTGCCATCCGCTATGCTAGCATGGAACCCACCAATCTCCCTCCCGGAACTTATCCTTGTAAGCAGAACAAGTGCTACACATGCCCTTACACTCACCACCATTCAGAGCCCCAGACAGTCCTTCCAGGTGAGGCGACACTTCACCTGTGAGTCGGCTGGGGTGATATACTGTGTCCGGTGCTGCCAATGGGGCCTTCTCTATATTGGCGAGACTCGAGGCAGACTGGGAGATCGTTTTGCTGAACTACTTGTGCTCTGTCCGCCAGAAAAAGCAGGATCTCCCAGTGGCCACACATTTTAATTCCCTGTCCCATTCCCATTCTGATATGTCTCTCCACAGCCTCCTCTACTGTCAAGATGAAGCCACACTCAGGTTGGAGGAACAACATCTTATATTCCATCTGGGTAGCCTCCAACCTGATGGCATGAACATTGACTTCTCTAACTTCCGCTAATGCCCCACCTCCCCCTCTTACCCCATCTGTTATTTATTTATGTACACACATTCTTTTTCTCTCTCTCTCCTTTTTCTCCCTCTGTCCCTCTCACTATACCCCTTGCCCATCCTCTGGGCTGTTCCCCCCCCCCTTTTCTTTCTCCCTAGGCCTCCTGTCCCTTGATCCTCTCATATCCCTTTTGCCAATCACCTGTCCAGCTCTTGGCTCCATCCCTCCCCCTCCTGTCTTCTCCTATCATTTTGGATCTCCCCCTCCCCCTCCCACTTTCAAATCTCTTACTAGCTCTTCTTTCAGTTAGTCCTGACGAAGGGTCTCGGCCTGAAACATCAACTGTACCTCTTCCTAGAGATGCAGCCTGACCTGCTGCGTTCACCAGCAACTTTTTTGTGTGTTGCTTGAAATTCCAGCGTCTTCAGATTTCCTCGTGTTAGCATGGAATTATTTCAGATTCAGAACAGAAATCCAATGGAATTGGAAGCTGCCCAGCAATTGTAGAACTACGGTGGTTACTTGGTTGGAAATATCAGCTGGGACAGACCCCAACACATTGACCCTGATTGGGCTCTTCAATGTACTGCACAGGATGAACTTTCCCCAATACTTTCAAGAGATTGGTGTTGATCTCAGTCTTTCCATTGGATTGGAAACAGCAAATAAGACATATCCTCTTAGTCGAGCAGTCGATGCAGTTAGTGGGAAAGACAGAACTTTGTACCTAGTGGCAAGTTTCTGATCCTTATTTTATCTTTTATGAGTTCAGATCTTCCCAAAATCTCTTAGAGTAGCTCAAGAATTCTTCCTATTAGGGGTATATTTCATTGCAGAGTATACGACTGCAAACTGAACTGCATTTGTCAGAAAATTGTTCATTCTGCTAACTTGTGTTCCAGACTCCAGCAAACCTTTCATTGTCGTCCAATATCTGCTGCTGCCTCTATTTGTCAGCAAACTCTAATGCCATTAACTTTATTCCAATATTTAAGGTGAAAATAGAGGATAATGCATCATGTAGCCTTCAATCCTTCAATCCACAGGTCAAGATTCCTTTATTAAAGCCCACATTCATTTATCCATCACTTTCCCTTCTGTCTCCTCTTGGTTTCATCTGATGATGAAATCACACAAAAGATTGGAGACAGGAGACTATTGGATAGGAAGCTCTGCCAATTCTCTGGCTCATTGTTTTACTTTCATACGCAATAATCAAATCACAAATCATTTAAATCTATTTGTATTAATTCGCTACTGTTTGGCATTCCACACTGCAAGTGAAGACTAAGCCTGAATCATGTGAAATAGAGATTATGAGTGGTAAATAATTCAAGCAAGCCACGTTGGAGTAACAATGTCCAACGTTCATTGTGAATCCTTATTGCCTTGTTAATATGAGGAATTGTGAATGTAGACTTGTCACATCTAATTATAGCCTCCCAGCAGTGGTGATGATAGAGTGCCACCACCAGACAGAGAATGGAATTACAGCAGTGAGGCACATTTTGTCCGGAGGGCCACTTTCACATCGAAATCACTTCTGAGGGCCCCTCACACAACGACCTCCTGAAAACTCCTTGCATTGTAATTATGACCTATGACCATGTTTTGTCATTGGACTCCTCGTGGAGTCTAGAGATGAAACGCTAATGTCCTGCTATTTCCCAGAGGAAATCTCTGTACTGAACCTGTGTTATTTATGATAGACCTTCCACAGGCTCAAAGACTCGTCTCACCGGGTGGCTGGTTAGCTTCAGGTAATTGCAGCTTTTTCTTTTGAAGTAATTCAGAATTTAAGTGTTTTCTAGATTTTTATAATTATTTATTTGAGTGCATTATTGATTTTGTTTAAGTTTTTAAATATTTTGATTAATTTTGAATGTATTTGATTCATTTTTTCAGTATTTGTGAATGACAGATGTTCAGGGGATTTCAAAACTTTGACAGCTGGTAAACCAGAGGTCGTAGTTGAGCCAACTATTGAAGTATTCCAGGACACTAAATCTCGGTCAAAATAATAGGATTTTCAATGAGGAGTCATAAAGTTTTTGACTGAAATGGTATCAAGTTCTTCATTGACATCTTCCCATCTACCTATATGGTTCATGCCTCACCCTGTGCACGTAGTTGGCTTTGATGTTTGGTCTGAAGTCGCCTCTGCAGGGCTCACAGTGTAGTCTCAACCAGACCAGTTTTTCATTCTTCATTGGAAGTAAATGCCACAAATAATATAAATGCATGCGCTACAAATAATATCACATCACATTATAAAAGCTACCAGTATTATAATGTACCACAAAGTAGTGTGTAATTATATTACCTTTCCTCTCTAGATTTACCTTACACTGCGAATATACCAAAAAAAACTGCAGACACTGGAAATCTGAAACAAAAATAGAAATTACTGGAAATACTTAGTTGGCCAGGTTGCAGCTGTGAGAAGAGAAATTAATATGCCAGGTCAAAGACCTTAATCAGAACTGGCAGTCAGAAGAAACTTGATCTTCATGGAGGATGGGGCAGAAAAGTGTAAAACCAGTGTGACCATGGTGATCAGCTGTAAACCAGGTTATCCTGTCAGTAAGTGAATGGGAACAGTTTAAGGGTGACATCACAGAGATAGAAATACCATCAATAATAATAATGACCTTGGAATTCATTCATTGTTCCCTGCAAGTGGCAGTGTGGGGTGATAGAGCAGTGTAAAGGCAATAGTGAGGACTAAGAAGGTGTGGGCAAGAGAGGCTCAGGAGCACTTAGAGAACTGCTTTGAGTCGACGGACTGGACCAAATTCAGGGATTCATCTTCACGCCACAGTTGTCACTGACTTCACTAAAACCTGTGTGAATGAGTGTGTGCCTACAAGAATATACTGTACGTATCCAAATCAAATGCCGTGGATGAACCAGGAGATTCGTAGACTGCTGAGGGCTAGATCTGTGGCATTCAAGTCTGGTGATGCAGGTCGATACAAAAAGGCCATGTGCAACTTACAGAAGAGTAAGAGAACAGTTCTGAATGAGATTGCAGGCGGAATCGTGTGCATGTCAACTCTGGCAGGGTTTGCAAGCCATTACTTCCAACAAAGCGAAACCTAACACCATGAATGGCTGTGGAGCTTCACTCCCAGATAAACTCAATGCCTTTTATGCTCGCTTTGAAAGGGAGAGTAAATCTACAGCTTTGAGGATCCCTGCAGCACCCAGCGAGCCAGTAATGTCTGTCTCGGAGGCCATCATCAGATCACCTTTCATGAGGGTGAACTTTCACAAGGTGACAAGCCCCCGATGGGGTGCTTGGTTGGGATCTGAAAACCTGCCAGTGAACTGGTGGGTGTGTTCAAAGCCATTTTCAATCTCTCATTATTACAGTCAGAAGTTCCTACCTGTTTCAAAAGGACAATAATCATACCTCTGCCCAGGAAGAGAAGGCTGAGCTGCCTTAATGACTGTCGTCCAGTAGCACGCACATGCACATCTATGGCGATGAAGTGCTTTGAGAGGTTGGTCATGGCCAGAATCAACTCCTGCCTCAGCAAGGACCTGGACCCACTGTAATTTGCTTATTGCCATTTTAAATTTAACATATAAAAGAGAAAGACTCCGTACACCACAATAGGTCTACCGCGGATATGATCTCAGTGGCTCTTCACGCAGCCTAGGGTCACCTGGACAACCCAAATACCCATGGCAGGATGCTGTTTATTGATCACAGCTCAGTGTTTAACACCATCATTCCTACAGGTCTGATCGAAACCTGGGCCTCTGTACTTCCTCCTGCAACTGGATACTCGACTTCCTCCCTGGAAGACCATAGTCTGAGCACATCGGATATAACACCTCCACCTTGCTGTTAATCAACCCTGGCACACCTCAGGGATGTGTGCTTAGCCCACTGCTCTACTCTCTCCCCACCCACGTACTGTGTGGCTAGGCACAGCCCAAATGCCATCTATAAATTAGCTGACGTCACAACTATTGGCAGGACTTCAGATGGTGACAAGAAGGTGTACAGGAGTCAGATATACCAGTTAGTTGAGTGGTGTCACAGCAACAGCCTCACACTCAACATCTACAAGACCAAAAAATTGATTGTGGACTTCAGGAAGGGTAAGACGAGGGCACAGAGACCAGTCCTGATGGAGGGATCTGAGGTGGGAAGGATGAGCAGTTTCAAGTTCCTGGGTGCCAACATCTTTGATGATCTGTTCTGGGCCCAGCCTATCAATGCAGCTACGAAGGAGGCGTGACAGTGGCTGTATTTCACTTGAGGAGATTTGCTATGTCACCAAAGACACTGGCAAATTTCTACACAGGTACCGTGAAGAACATTCTAAATGGCCACCTCACCATCTGGTTTGGGGTGGGAGGGGACACTGCACAGGATTGAAATAAGCTGCAGAAAGTTGTAAACTCAGTCAGCTCCATCTTGGGCACGAGCCACCCCAGCATCTAGGTCATTCTTCAAGAAGCAACACCTCATTAAGGGCCCCCATCACCGAGGGCATGCCCTCGGAGAAGAGGAGAAGATGGTGTCGCAATGCAGCTTGTGCAACCACTCCGGTGAATGATATCTGTGATCTGTCAAGTAGGGTGCTGTGCACAATCCTGATTTGATGGAGACAGACGTGAGAGAACGGAGGAACATCTGGAGAAACTTCTGAAATGCCTTTTTCGCTGCCGCTGTTACTGTGTGATCCAGAATCTCCGGAGGGGAAGGCCGAGTCCTCGGCTTTGCTTGTTGCTCGGCGGCCAGGATGGGGTCGAGGCACTCGGCAGAGATGGTGCTCGGTGTCGAAGGGCTGGCCAGAGGCTTGAAGTTTTTGGACGGACTCAGAGTTGGCTGTGGTCGGGTGCTTCCAATGCATCGACAGTTGTCGGCGCCTGGAGGTTTATGGCAGAGAGAGTTTCTCCCCTCTGCTGCCTGCTATCGGGGACTATTGGGAGTCGATCGGAACTTTGAGACTTTTTACCGTGCCCATGGTCTGCTCTTTATCAAATTATGGTATTGCTTTGCACTGCTGTAACTATATGTTATAATTATGTGGTCTTGTCAGTGTTAGACTTGGGTTTGTCCTTTTTTTGTTATCTCATTTCTTAATGCATGTATGCTTTCTAAATGACAATAAGCGAGGACTGAGTGTCCTCATAATCTAATCTAATCTTCTCATTGCTACCATCAGGAAGGAGGTACAGGAGCCTGAAGGCACACACTCAGTAATTCAGGAATGGACTTTGAACACATGAACACTACCTCTCTACTTTCTTGCGCTACTTACTTAATTTAACTTATTTACTTGCTGTAATTCACTTTTTATTACTCTGTATTACAAAATACTGCTGCATAACAACAAATTTCACAACGTATGCTGGTGATATTAAACCGGATTCTGAATTGCATGCTCTCTTTCGTTAGTTCTGACAAGAATACAAGTGTTTTGTTGCAAGCTGCACTTAAGAGTACTGTGCACACATTTGGCTGCCCCTCTGTAGGGAGGTGATTTAAAGGAGATATGAAGGGGAAGTTTTTCACACATAACTGGTTATATTTTGGAATGTGCTAACAGAGGAGGCAATGGAATCGGATACAATTACGACATTTAATAGATATTTAGACAGGCAAAGCATAGAAGGAGGCAGAACCAATGTGGCCAAATGGGATTTGTGTAGACGGGCGAAAGGGTTTGCCTAGAAACTATGGACGGCAGGGCCTGTTTCTGTGTTGCACAACTAATGATTGGATGCTCAATCTTTAAATGTGTGGTGATATATTTGTTAGAAGGGATTTGAGGCTGATTTAATAACACTGACGTATTGCGAAATTTATTGTTTTGTAGCAGCAGTACAGTGCAATGCATAAAAATACTGTAAATTACAATAAGATATTTTAAAAAATTAAATCAATTAAGTAGTTCATAAAGAGAGAAAAGATATTGAGGTCATGTTCACGGGTTGGTTCATTGTCCATTCAGAAATCTGATGGCGGAGGAGAAGAAGATAGCCCCATAATTACTCATCTCTGCAGATAACAAATCAGCAGGCAACAACTACTGGGAGATTAATTTTTTTGCAGGAAAGTTTACTGGGAAGATCTCACCGACTTGTGCCTTGATTTATTGAACTTTTATTTCCATGGGCAATTGGAATACAGAAGATTGTGGAGAATGCAGAAACATGCATAGGTTATAAGACCATAAGACATAGGAGTGGAATTAGGCCATCTGGCCCATCGATTCTGCTCCGCCATTCAAACATGGCTGATCCTTTTGTCTGTCTATCTCCTCAACCCCAGTTCTGGGCCATCCCCCCCCCCCATAACCTTTGATGCCATGTCCAATCAAGAACATAGCAATCTCTGCCTTAAAAACACCCAACAACCTGGTCTCCACAGCTGCATGTGGCAACAAATTCACCACCCTTTGGCTAAAGAAATTTCTCCACATCTCTGTTTTAAAAGGGCACCCCTCTGTCCTGAGGTTGTGCCCTCTTGTCCTAGATTCTCTCACCATGGGAAACATCCTTTCCACATCTACTCTGTCTAGGCTTTCAACAATTGGAAGGTTTCAATGAGATCCCCCTTCATCCTTCTGAATTCCGGCGAGTACAAACCCAGAGCCATCAAATGTTCTTCGTATGATAACCCTTTTGTTCCTGGAATCATCCTTGTGAACCTCCTCTGGACCATTTCCAATGCCAGCACATCTTTTCTGAGATGAGGGGTCCGAAACTGTTCACTATACTCAAAATGTGGCCTCCCCAGTGCCTTACAAAGCCTCAGCATCATATCCTTGCTCTTGTATTCTAGACCTCTTGGAGTGCATGCTGACATGACGCTTGCCTTCCTCACCACCAAATTTTCACCCTGTTTAGAAAATAGTCCGCACATTTATTTCTACTACCAAAGAGCATGAGTATGCATTTTCCAACATTGTATTTTATTTGACACATTCATGCCCATTCTCCTAATCTGTGTAAGTCCTTCTGCATTCTACTTGTTTCCTCAACACTACCTGCCCCTCCACCAATCTTTGTATCATCTGCAAACTTGGCAACAAAGCCATCTATTCCATCATCGAAATCATTTATATAAAGCATAAAAAGAGGTGGTCCCAACATCAACCCCTGCAGAATATCACTAGTCATCGGCAGCCAACCAGAAAAGGATCCTTTTATTCCCACTGGTTGCCTCCTACCAATCAGCCAATGGTCTAACCATGTTAGTAACTTCCCAGTAATACCATGGGCTCTTAACTTGGCAAGCAGCCTTATGTGTGGCACCTTGTCAAAGGCCTTCTGAAAGTCTAAATATACAACATCCATTGCATCCCTTTTATCTATTCTACTTGTAATTTCTTCAAAGAATTCTGACAGATTCGTCAGGCAGGATTTTCCCTGAAGGAAGCTATGTTGACTTTGTACTATTTTGTCCTGTGTCTCCAAGTACTCCATCACCTCATCCTTAACAATTGACTCTAACATCATCCCAACCATTGAGGTCAGGCTAACAGGTCTATAATTTCCTTTCTGCTGCCTTCCTCCCTTCTTAAAGAGTGAAATTCCAGTCCTCTGGCACCATGCCAGAGTCCAATGATTTTTGAAAGATCATTTCTAATGCCACCACAATCTCTAACTACCTCTTTCGGAACCCTAGGGTGCAGTTCATCTGGTCCAGGTGACTTATGTACCCTTAGGTCTTTCAGCTTTTTGAGCACCTTCTCCCTTGTAACAGAGGCTGTACCCACTTCTCTTCCCTCACACTACAACATCAGGCACACTGCTAGTGTCTTCCACAGTGAAGACTGACACAAAATACCCATTTAATTCAGCAGCCATTGCCTTGTCCCCTGTTATTATTTCTCCTGCCTCATTTTCTAGCGGTCCTATATCCACTCTCATTTCTCTTTTATTTCTAACATACTTGAAAAATCTTTTACTATCCACTTTGATATTACTTGCTAGCTTGCTTTCATATTTAATCTTTTCCCTTCTAATGATTTTTTTAGTTGCTCTCTGTAGGTTTTTAAAAACTTCCCAATCCTCTATCTTCCCACTAATTTTTGCTTTGTTGTATTCCCCTTTCTTTTGCTTTTACCATAGCTTTGACTTCCTTTGTCAGCTACAGTTGTACTATTTTACCATTTGAGCATTTCTTCATTTTTGGAATACACATGTCCTGCACCTTCCTCATTTTTCCCAGAAACGCTCACCATTGCTGCTCTGCTGACATCCCTGCCAGCAGCTCCTTCCAATTTACTTTGGCCACCTCCTCTCTCATACCACTGTAATTTCCCTTACTCCACTGCAATACCGCTACATCAGACTTTACTTCCTCCCTATCAGATTTCAAGTTGAACACAATCATATTGGGATCACAGGTTCCTAAGGGTTCTTTTACCTTAAGCTCCCTAATCGCCTCTGGTTCATTACGTAACACCCAATCCAGTATAGCTGATCCCCTAGTAGGCTCAATGACAAGCTGCACTAAAAAGCTATCTCTCAGGCATTCAACAAACTCACTTTCTTGAGATCCATTGCCAACCTGATTTTCCCAATCGATCTGCATGTTATACTCTCCCATAACATTGCCCTTTTGACACACCTTTTCTATTTCTTGTAACCTGTGGCCCACCTCCCAGCCACTGTTGGGAGGCCTGTATACAACTGACATCAATGTCCTTTTACCCTTGCAGTTTCTTAACTCAACCCACAAGGATTCAACATCTTCTGATCCTATGTCACATCTTTCTACTGATTTGATGCCATTCTTTGCCAGTGGAGCCACACCATCCCCTCTGCCCACCTTCCTATCCCTCTGATATAACGGGTAACCTTGGAGATTCCGCTCCCAACTACAACCATCCTTCAGCTATGATTCAGTGATAGCTACAAGATTGTACCTGGCAATCTGTAATACTGCAACAAGATCAAGCACCTTATTTCTTATACCACGCACATTTAGATACAACACCTTGAGTACTGTATCTGCTGTCCTTTCAGACTCTGTCCTTGAGCTGGGTCTTTATGTCCTTGAGTTGGTCTTGTCTGTGTCTCCATGTGAACTAATTACTTTACAGGTCATTCAGTTTGCAGTTGGTTTTAAAATTTTCTTTATCAAGCTCTGTTCTTTCTTTTGGCATGCAGGGATAGAAAATTTGGTCCATTTTGCAGGTGAAGGCCGCTCTGGAGTTCAGGCAGACACTTCCTTGATGCTGGCTTGCTTTGAGTTAAATCCAATCTTGCTGGCTGCAGGCTCACTTAAAACAATCTGTGTTTGCTACCAGTGGAATAAATATTACCATGTTATTTCTATTGAAATCACTGAAGACTCTAGCAGTCTGTGGGTAGCTTAATGGCCAGCTTCACTTGCTTGTAATGGATCAATAACTGTGTTAAGGGTGATGATAAATGGGGCTTTTAGTCCAGTGTCAGTCTCTGTAGAAATAGGTGCTGCTAATGCAGGATGTTACTCAGCTGAATTTGTGCCTCTGCTGTTGGAATTCACAAATAGAAAGGCTCTCATGTAACACATTATTGATCGGGGAAAAAAATTATTAATGCCCTGGGATCATTCTTTTAAGATAACCTTAAACTTCGATGGTAGTTTCCAAGTTTCTCATATTTTATGTGTTCGATTTGTAGTGATATCCTTACTGTAGTAAAATCAAATCTCGGAGGTCAAGTACTTCACATGACTGATTTGTTGCCAAGCTGCTGGTGTGGATCCGCTCGTTTGCCTTCTGTCACAACTGGTCAACAGCAGATGCCATTTCACTGGCTCTTTACTCAACCCTGGAACATCTGGACAGGGAAGATGCATGCATCAGGATGCTCTTTATAGACTAAAACTCAGCATTCAATACTACTAACATCTCAAAACTAATCAATAAGCTTCAGGACCTAGGCCTTAATACCTTGTGCAACTGGATCCTTGACTTCCCCAGTCAGTTCGGATTGGGAACAACATCTCCTCCACGAGGTTCCGTGCTTAGCCTCTGCTCTACTCACTTTATACTCGTGACTATGAGGCTAAGCATAGCTCCAATGCCGTAATTAAGTTTGCTGATGACACCACTGTCGTTGGCTGGATCAAAGGTGGTGACAAATGAGCATATAGGAAGGAGAATGAAAATCTGGCTGAGTGGTGCCATTACAACAACCTCTTACTCAATGTCAGCAATACCAAGAAGCTGATTATTGACTACAGGAGGAGGAAACTAGAGGATCATGAGTCAGTCCTCACTGGGGAATCAGAAGTGGAGAGTTCCTCAGTGTTATCATTTCAGAGGATCTGTCCTGATTCACGCACGTAAGGGCCATTACAAGGAAAGCACAACAGCACCTCTGCTTTCTTAGAAGGTTGTGAAGATTTGGCATGTCTTCTAAAACTTTGAAAACCCTCTATAGATGGGTGGTGGAGAGTATACTGACTGGTTGCATCACAGCCTGGTATGTAGACACCAATGCTCTTGAATGGAAAATCCTACAAAAAGTAGTGTACACAACCCAGTCCATCATGAGTAAAGCTTACTTCGATATTGAGCACATTTACATGGAGTGCTAATGCAGGAAAACGGCATCCATCATCAAGGACCCCCACCATCCTGGCTATGCTCTCTACTTGCTGCTGCCATCAAAAAGGAGGTACAGGAGCCTCAAGATCCACACCTCCAGGTTCAGAAACAGTTGTTGCCCCTCAACTTTCAGCCTCCAACCAGAGGGGATGACTTCACTCATCTTCACTCACCACGTCTCTGAACTGTTCCCACAACCTCTGGACTCACTTTCAAAGACTCTTCATCTCATGTCCTTGATATTTATTGCTTATTTGTTTTTTTTTATTTTTTCTTTTTTTATGTGCACAGTTTGTTGTCATTTGCACATTGGTTGTTTGTCTGTCTTTGTGTGCAATTTTTCACTGATTCTATTGTGTTTCTTTGTATTTACTGTGATTGCCTGCAAGAACATTAATCTAAGAGTTGTATATGGTGACACATATGTACTTTGATAATAAATTTACTTTGAACTTTGCATAGTTAGAATATGATGTGAAATGTTAGCTTATGAACTGTTGCTGTCTGGCTAATATTTAGTCCTTAAGCCAAGGGTCATAAACTGAAACGCTGTGAATTTCAACTCAAATAGAGAGCACTCTCGGGTATCTGTGGAGGGAGAAAGAGAATTGATGCTCCTGACTTAATGACTTGTTTAGTATTTTCTGTTTTTTGTTTTTTTTATTGAGACCCCCAGCATGCTCTGTATTTTGTTTTGGTATCACTAAAGTGGTTTATCTGATCATTATCTCCTGCTCTTGATTGGAGATTATTGTGTGTAAATTGTCTGTTATTTTACCAAAATTACAGCTGAGTCTATTGAACTATCACAGGGACTTAACTCCAGCTGCCATAATAAGCAAATGTAGCAGAGGTGATGGCTTAGACTGTTTTTGCTTTTTCTGAGACAAGGGTGGTTAGGAATTCCTCAACTCTTATTTACATGTTTTGGTAGTGTCCTGGGCAAGTATTCCACTCATTCAAAAGGATCCACAAGGGTCCAAAACATAAACAGCATGTTGGCTGAAGAGTTATACGTATTGGAGCCATTGTCTCCAGGTTTGCACGCAACCTGGTTAGTGAGCTGTGTCTCTGTAATCACGCACTGTGTTGGGGAAGAAGGATGGGGTGGGGAAGGTTGCAGACTGGGTTTCATTGAGACCATTGGAGAGGTGGGGGAAGAATAGGGGCGACTGGGTGGAAGCAGAAGTAGGTGGTGATCGCATAACGCATAATGCATGTGTGTGGTGGTGGGAGGAGATCTTGGGTGGGTTGGGAAGGGGACTAGCAAGTGAAAGCGCGAGATGACCGGGCAAGAGATATCAGGCTTTCAAGGAAATAATGGTGGGGGGTGGGGGATTAAGGGATCAGTAAGATGACTGCTGGATTGGAAAAGAAATGATATGAAAGAGGAAAAGAGATTACACAAAGTTTGATGGTATTGTAGATAGTACAGGAGGCTGTAGGTTACAATGGGATATTGATAGAATCAGAATCAGGTTTATTATCACCGGTATGTGACGTGAAATTTGTTAACAGCAGCAATACATAATCTAGTGGAGAAAAATAATAATAAATAAAAAAATAATAATAATTAAACAAGTAAATCAATTACGTATATTGAATAAATAAAAAAAATGTGAAAAAAAACAGAAATACTGTATATTAAAAAAAAAGTCCGAAGATTCAATGTCCATTTAGGAATCGGATGGCGGAGGGGAAGAAGCTGTTCCTGAATCGCTGAGTGTGTGCCTTCAGGTTTCTGTACCTCCTACCTGATGGTAACAGTGAGAAAAGGGCATGCCCTGGGTGCTGGAGGTCCTAAATAAAGTATGCTACCATTCTGAGACACCACTTTCTAAAGATGTCCTGGGTGCAGAGGTGGCCTGAGAAGAGGTAGATGGAGTTCAACCAGAAAAAGTGTGAAGTGTGAACTTTGGAAGGTCTAATTTGAAGGCAGAGTACAGGATTAATGGCAAGATTCTTAGTGTGGAGGAACAGAGGGATCTTGGGGTTCATGTCCATAGATCCCTCAGAGTTACTGTACAAGCTGCTAGTGTTGTTAAGAAGGTGTATGGTGTGTTGACTTTCATTAGTTGGAGGATTGAGTTCAAGAGCCGTGAAGTAATATTGCAGCTCTATAAAATTCTGCTTAGACCACACTTGGAATATTGTGTATATTTCAGGTCACCTCATTATAGGAAGGGCATGGAAGCTTTAGAGAGGGGTTCAGAGGTGGCTTACCAGGATGCTTCCTGGATTGGAGAGGATATCTTATGAAAATAGGTTGAGTAAGCAAGAGCTTTTCTGTTTTGAGTGAAGGAGGATGAAAGGTGACTTGATAGAGGTGTACTAGATGAAAAGAGGCATGGTTAGAGTGGACAACCATAGACTTTTCCCCAGGATGGAATTAATACAAGGGGGCATAATTTTGTGATTGGAAGAAAGTATGTGGGGGACGTCAGAGTTGAGCTATTTCTGGAGAGTGGTGGGTGTGTGGAGCATCCTGCTTGGGGTGGTGGTGCAAGCAGATCCATTAGGGACATTTATTTCATAATTTACTGGCATAATTTACATATTACTATTTAACTATTTATGGTTCTATTGCTATTTATTATTTATGGTGCAACTGTAATGAAAACCAATTTCCCCCGGGGTCAATAAAGTATGACTATGACTAAGAAACTCTTGATAGGCGCATAGATGAAAGAAAAATGGAGAGCTATTGGGGAGGGAAGGGTTAGATTGACATTAGAGTAGGTTAAAAGGTGCTGTTGTGTTCTCTGTTCTAAGAGATGATTGTTGATGTCAAGATAGGTAACAATGTGGTAAAGCCAGCTGATACTGGATAATGAAGACTGTTATAAATAACAGTGGGAGGGAGTGCTGGATTCCATGGCACACAGAGAAGGCTCCTTTAAGTAAGGATGTTGCCCTAGTAACCATTCAACCATTGACTTGCTCCTGGTATTGAATGTTGTTGATTTTTCTCTGAAGTTCCTGACTTTGTGGTCAGCAGGGAGATGACCATCCTTTTCAACACTGCTTTAAGCCTGATTACCCAGCCTGTGGTGTGTAAGTGGCACTTGTCCATTGTACTGATACCTGTCACAGCGTTTCTGCAACATATCGGAGCAATGTCCCTACAATGGATCTGCACCCTGTTTAAACTCATGTCATGCCATGCCATCATTGTAGTGTTTGGATTAATACTTACCACTCGTGATTCTTAATCTTAGTTTTGTCTGGTTCAGTATACACACGCTGGTGAGGATGACCCATCTTTACTGATCAGTGGTATAAACAATACCAACACAATGTGTGTAAAGTGAATGAATGGGTCTGCTTCTGCTACTATCATTCAGCAGATACGCATCTTCTTCATCAGGTGGTTATTAGACACAAGGCTTTTTCATTTAACCAGACCCATCAGAATCCATTCTACAGGAAATTCTGTGTAAACCACGAATCACAGTCAGCATCAAAGCTTTCTGTGTCAGAATCAATTATTACCGTGCCATTTAGTAAATGTGCCCACTGAAATGTTGGCATAGAGTAAAGGAAGCTCTTTGTGTTCCACTTGTTAACCTTGAGCACTAATTTATCTTCTGAAACTAGTTACATTTGCTCTGTCTGATGAATACTGATGTGCTTTCCCGAGCTCCGGTCTCTTTAATTGAATTTGTTTTTATTTCATTTATGCAATCCAGATTTTAAATCTCGCCATTTTACAAATTGCTTTTCCAATTTAATATTGATGAAACCAATAGAACTGAATGCTATGCAGCTTTAGATTGAAGTGTTCCAAAACATTTTAATTATCTTTAAGCATTCACAGAATTGCGTTGTACATGCTGGTCTCAGAAAATGTCTCATTTAATGCAATTGCTAAGAAAAAATATATTGATTTTCAGAAACTAAATATAATTACAGATCACATATACTTATGTATTATGTGTGTGTGTAAACTGTATATAAACTTCAATATATAAAGTGGCCACTGAGTGTATGTTCATGGTCTACTGCTGCCTTAGTCCATCCACTTCAAGATTCGACATGTTTATAAAAATTGCATTGGCAGTAGCCAAGAAGGCTATAGCAGTTACTTGGAAATCGGATTCGTATTTAAGTATAAATCGTTGGAATAGTGAAATTTCTAGTTGTATTCCACTGGAAAAAATTACTTATAATTTAAGAGATAAATATGATACACTTTTGAATATTTGGCGCCCTTATTTACAAAAGATAGGATGGCATATTTAGTTGCTCCGATGATAAAGATGTTGGTCCCTTGGGGAAAGTAATAAATAAATATATTAAATTTATTTTGAATCCCATGGAGCATGTGGAACCCTTCCACTATCCAGGCAGTTCTTCTTTCTTTTTCTTTTTTTTTCAGGTAGGGGTATATATCAGGGGGAAGGGTTAAGGGGAGGGGGGAAGGGTAGATATTATTATTCTATGTAATCACTTCGAAAACTCAATAAAAATTATATTAGAAAAAAGATTTGACACATTGTGCATTCAGAGATGCTCTGCTGCACACCACAGTTGTATTGTGGTTGTTTGAGTTATTGTCTCCTTCCTGTCAGCTTGAACCAGTCTGGCCACTCTCCTCTGACCTCTCTCACCAACAAGGCATTTTCGCCCACAGAACTTCCGCTTACTGGATGTTCCTCGTTCTGTTTACTTTGCGCCATTCTCTGTAAACCCTGGAGACTGTTGTGAGCAAAAAATCCCAGGAGATCAGCAGTTTCTGAGATACTCAAACCACCCTGTCTGGCACCAACAATCATTCCGCTGTCAAAGGCACTTGGATCACACTTCTCCCCCATTCTGATAATCTGGTCTGAACAGCAACTGAACCTGCTGACTAGGCCTGTATGCACTTGCGCATTGAGTGGCTGCTATGTGTTGGCTGATTAGAGAATTGCATTAAGAAGCAGGTGTACAAGTATACCTAATAAAGTAGCCACTGAGTGTATAATATCTACTAAACTTTTTGAGATGTGGGTTTTTCTGTCAAGGACAACTTTTGTAGCTCTTCCCTAATTGCCCTTTATTTCATGGAGATGCTGTTGCAGGAGTAGGAGTGGGTCACTGTGATGTGGTGTAGGGAACAATCTGTGGAATAACGAAACATGCCTTGCCTTTCAGTTCCAGAGGCACCAGTTATTGATCAGAAGCAAAGTCGACTGTACGATGAAGGAATCATCTGTTGGCAGCAGCCCAGCGGAACCCCTCGTGCAGACCACTATAAACTGGAATATAGGAAAATTGATCAAGATGGAGACTGTGTCTGGCAGTCCACCGAGGATGTGAGTGAAACAAGTCAAGTCGTCTCCAACCTCGACACCAACAGCAGTTACGTCTTCAGAGTGAAAGGGTGTAAGAATTTGAATTACAGTGACTACAGCAAGGAAGTAGTTTTCTGTACACCACCTGCTCCGGGTAAGTCCTGTGGGAGAAGGAGGGTTATAATTATTGTAAATAACTGTACAGGAGGTTCTGCAGGTGCTGGAAATCCAGAGTAACATACACAAAATGCTGGGGGAAGTCAGCAGGTCAGGCAGCATCTATGGAAAGGAATAAACAGACACCATTTCAGGCCTACATCAGGACTCCTATTATTGTTACTGTATTAGGCTATTAAATGATTTATAAAATTAATTTGCTTCCAAATGGCTGACAAACATAGATACATAGAAAACCTACAGCTCAATACAGGCCCTTCGGGCCACAATGCTGCACCGAACATGTACTTACTTTAGAAATTACCTAGGGTTACCCATAGCCCTCTATTTTTCTGAACTCCATGTACCTTAAAAGACCCTATTGTATCCACCGGCAGCCCATTCCACACACTCACCACTCTCTGCATAAAAAAACTTACCCCGACATTTCCTCTGTACCTACTTACAAACACCTTAAAACTGCGCCCTCTCGTGCTAGCCATTTCTGCCCTGGGAAAAAGCCTCTGACTATCCACATGATCAATGCCTTTCAACATCTTATACACCTCCATCAGGTCACCTCTCATCCTCTGCCGCTCCAAGGAGAAAATGCTGAGTTCACTCAACCTATTGTCATAAGACATGATCCCCAATCCAGGCAACATCCTCGTAAATCTCCTCTGCACCATTTCTATAGTTTCCACATCCTTCCTGTAGTGAGGTGACCAGAACTGAGCACAGTACTCCAAGTAGAGTCTGACCAGGGTCCTATACTGCTGTAACATTACCTTTCAGCTCGTAAACTCAATCCCACATTCAATGAAGTTCAATGCACCATATACCTTCTTAACCACGCAGTCAACCTGTGCAGCAGCTTTGAGTGTCCTATGGACTCAGACCCCAAGATCCCTCTGATCCTCCACACTGCCAAGAGTCTTACCATTAATGCTATATTCTGCCATCATACTTGACCTACCAAAATGAACCACCTCACACTTATCTGGGTTGAACTCCAACTGCCACTTCCCAGCCCAATTTTGCGTCCTATCACGGAATTTTCCAGAAGATTCAGTACACGATAAATTATAACTAGAGGTTTTGGATTTCTTGACATTTTAACCAGGAATTTTATACTTTGAATACAAAATTCTAAACTCTGGATCCAGTTTGAATATTACCAGTGCTCAATACGTGCCTATTTTTAGGTTAGAGGGATGGTTTCTGGAAAAGAATAACAAAGACGTGCCTCTGTGTAAATATCTTTTGGTTGCCTATGAGAAGTTTGAAACTAGAATGAAAAAAGACTTATTTTGAGTCATCCACCAGTTGCCGTGCATACAGAAGCAACACCATGTTGTCACTATAGGAGCCTGGAAGCTAGCGGAGGCCTCTAAGTCAGCTGGTGAGCCATGGCCTCCATCAGTGGGGGTGGAAACTAGAATCAGCAAACATCTAGAGGGACGTCTGTTCTGGTACGGAGCGAGCACTGGTTCAGTGGGCGTCCCTGTCTCTGAGACAGATGGGTGGAAATAG
Source organism: Mobula hypostoma (assembly GCF_963921235.1). Taxonomy (NCBI): domain Eukaryota; kingdom Metazoa; phylum Chordata; class Chondrichthyes; order Myliobatiformes; family Myliobatidae; genus Mobula; species Mobula hypostoma. The sequence goes on along the minus strand of NC_086112.1, from coordinate 25,547,051 downwards.
ATCCTAACTCTCACAATCCTGGAGAGTGGTGCTTGTTTTGAATACAGCAACGATATTCCATTGGTGTAGGAGTGCCTTCTTTCCCACGGCACGCATTTACACATAACAATAAGTTTACACATAAGATGAGAGGGCTCTCGGATGTACTTAATATTAGCATCATATTACATTAGTGATTAATTACATTTATTAGGACAGTCAGCTCATTTTCCCATTGACATTTGGATATTTGCTGTTGGATAATTGAAGAATTACTGTGCTATCAACATACACACCATAAATACATGCCCGCATTACTAAGGGTTGCACTCTAGTCAACCATCCATGTTGCAATTTCCCGTAATGCAAACCCTTGACAAAAAATGACAATATTTATTGGCTTTTATTTTTGCATGTTGTGTTTATTTAGTTAAATAAATCCCATAACAGTGTATTCTTATTTCATATCGCAAATCTTTGTGTAATGATTTGAAAATTCCTTAAAGACTAGTTTCTGTTACCCAAGCTGTCGTTATGCAGAGGGTACTCTCTGTAGGCATGCTTACCCTTATTCCAAGACTAGTTCAGTTAAGTAAACATGGTAGGCATACACAGGAAGAAACGATTGTTTATGCACAGGATGGATTTCAATCACATACAGTATGTCCAAAATAGTCTGGTTATACATGTAAAATATCTCCATTGTGTGTGCATGCAGGCATTATTTCCTGATGTCTAATCTATTAGTAATAGTCAGCCAAGAGGGCAAAGCATGCAATATTATGGAGCCTATCAGAAATGGTCTTTAGTTGACCTAATAGGAGATACATTGGAGTGACATGCCGTATAATGAGACTCGTTGTAGTCCTTCCCTACATCTGCTCATCTGTCAGTTGTACATCTTTTTCTCCAGATTATCATATGAGAGTAAAAGTTTGAACTGTACTTGGTTTAACTTCACCTCACAGTCTGTAGTTAACACTTCACTGTCATTAAAACTTGTTCCTGATGAAAATAGAAGATATTATTTAGCCCTGACTCTAAACGGTGATTATTATCTGCTTGTAAATATGATTCATTGAAATTTCATGAAATGTCAGGGGCAATTTATTTCTAATGAATCAGATGTATTGTGATTAAATTAACTTTTGATTTGTGAATTGTTGCCTAAATTTTGAGTCACTGGAGAAATCCATTTGCTCCATTGTTATTGGCTAAGTTTATGTTACAGAAATTCAGAACTGATCCTGGTTTTCTACCTCTCTCTCCATTTTCATACTGTCATCCATTGTTTCAAAAGTTTATTCATTGTTTCACCGTCTGTAAGAAATCATATCTCTGCAATGATGGGATTTCTTCTGGCCACTTTTGTCACTTTCTTAATGTCAATTCTAAAATTAAAACAAAAATTTGTATTAAATCTTTCTTTTTCTGGCTATCTTTGACATCAACACCATTGATTCTTTTAACAACAGGTCCTCTTTTCTCTGAGCCAAATAGTTCCATCTTTCGATCAAAGGTTTTCTAACCATCTCAGTAACTTTTAATACTGAATGTTCTCAGTAATGCTTGAATGAATCACAATGCTTAGATGAATCACAAAGTTTAATGGGAAGGAAGATTAGTAAGAATGAGATGCTGAATCTTATCTGAGGACCAGAAGTCCGTATCCACTTCTCTGTCCCTGACTTGAAGAGAGTCAAGTTGAAAAAACTACACACATCCTATACTCCTATCCTATTAGCAACCATTGCAGTAATGGCTGTTCCTTCCAGGTGTTGCCATACCATAAAAATATAATATACCATAAAGCTAAATTAGTTTTATTGTTGTCACACCAAGGTACAAGAAGTGGCCAAGTGGTTAAGGTGTCGGTCTAGTGATCTGAAGGTCACTAGTTCGAGCCTCAGCTGAGGCAGCATGTTGTGTCCTTGAGCAAGGCACTTAACCACACATTGCCCTGCGACGACACCGCTGCCAAGCTGTATCGACCCTAGTGCCCTTCCCTTGGACAACATCGGTGACGTGGAGAGGGGAGACTTGCAGCATGGGCAACTGCCGGTCTTCCATACAACCTTGCCCAGAAACCTTCCAAGGTGCAAATCCATGGTCTCACGAGACTAACGGATGTCTATAAGGTAGAATTAAGTGTTTTTTTTTTTACATACCTTACAAACAGATAATTTCATTACAGCAGTGCATTGAGGTAGGACAAGGGATAGCAGTAACATAAAATGTAGAATAAAATGTTAAAGTGATAGAGAAAATGCAGAGGCTGCAGACAATAAGGTGCAAGGCCATAAAACTGAGGTCAAGAGTCTATCTTGTGCTAGGGAACCAATCAGTAGTCTCGTAACAGCGGTAAAGTAATCTCAGTCTTAAAACTCAATGTAATGGAGATCCATTCTGTCCCTTCCTGATGCTCAGGAATGTTACTTGATGAAATTAGTTGTTGCTGAGACATTGGGACCCTGGGTAACGTTTCCACTTCCTTGATCAAAGTTCATTTGTAGCACGTCAGCCATGCTTGGAGATTCCTGGTTTCCCTCAGTCCATACTGCACTGGTTACTTCCTGCCTCACTTAAGTCCTAAGGGCACCACTTGTGGCAGGTGGCAATGACGGTAGATTTATGCTCCAGCTTGGTATGCAAGGCAACGGAAGTGGGCTTGAGAGGGACAATAAGTCAGCCATGATGGAATGGCGGAACAAACTCAATGGGAGGAATGACTTAATTCTGCCCCTCGGTCTTATGGGAATGTTTCCATCCTCTTTGTTGTTACCACTAAAGCTGGTGGTGAGGGTTGGGTTGGTGAGTAGGATATTGTGCTGTAGATATTTCTGTAAAAGGGTAATGAATAACCAACATAAAAATGTTTCATATGCATACCATAAGCATAATTTTGCAATTAAAATATCAATGTTCAGAATCTACTGAGCAAAGTTACAGGCTCTTTCTGGAAAGCTGAAATGTCTGTTTAGATCTCAGGGATTGCTTTTTCTTCTTTATTTTCTCCCATCAATTACAAGAGGCATAATGGACAAGAGCATACAATATATGGTCCATCGCAGCAGAAGTGGGTCACTTCAGTTCCATGCTTCTGAGTTAATGGCATCTGCATTCACTGCATAACTCTTACATAAGCTGACTCCATCGCCACTGATGGGGAACAGCCAAGGAATATCTTGCAGGCAACAATAGCCTGTCTGTTTTCCATTTCTGAAGAAGAATCTCAGATCCATCTGCATGTTTTTATGCAGATTGTTCCTATTATTTTTAATGTTTGTATTTATTTTTAAATAAATAATATATATAATGTTTGTATTTTTTTGTAGTGTTTGATTTTCTTTGATTCCTCTGTTATTTGTATGTACAGTGCTTGTAAATCTCATTCTCACCCGTCATATCACCCCCCCCCACCCACAGCTTCCATATTAACTTATCCTTCCTATTTCCCATGTGCCATTTACTGGCGAGGGAAATCTGCTGTGAGGCCTGAGATGATCTCTCTTGTAAACGCTATCTTTCAGAAGGAGGAACTTAAACTTCAGTCATGGTATAGCTTCTTGGAATACCAGTCAGCTGCCATCAATTTTATCATATTCTTTTTTATTTTTGCTGCTTTTTTTTTGTTGGTTTTTAACTTCATCCATCACACATTTGTGTCTTTTGAATCACCAAAGCTATTAGTTGAAAACGTAGCTGCTTGTGGAGTCATACTTAAAATAAGCTGAAACAAATCTTTCCATCATAACTTGTTCATGCTTATTTTATTGTGTGCCTTTGTTCCGTAAAATCAGCATTTATTTCCATTAAAGTGTGTCATTCTTCCTTTAATTTATGCTTGCTGAAAACATTAAAATAAAGCTTGCCAAGTAAGTGAATTGATACAATTTGATATTATTAAAACTAATTGATTGGCTGTAAAGTGATATTTTCATAGAAGTATTATTGTGGAGTTTCTTCATCGTCATCTGAATGGTCTCTCTCTGACGACAGTAAAGCGTCCTAAGCATTTAAAGGGGCACCTCTCTTCATAAAATGATTTTTGATTTGCATTCAAAGAATTAAAAGCATTGCCTTTATGGCACCTTTCATTCTCTTTCTGGAAATTCAATATCACTTCACAGGCCATGTGTTATTTTGAAGTGTCGCCACTGTTGTAGAAAACATAAATCATTTCACACACTGAAAGGTTCCACAAGCAGAAAGACGATAGCTGAACATTATCTCTTCTCCCCTCGCTGTCATGTTTGACTCCCAGATGAACTTTGGGTCAGATAACTGCGCCATCATTAATTTCCATGCTGATAAATAACATTGCCTGATTCTACCCTCTTACAGGACATCTGCTGAAACCTTTACCCATACCCCTGTTCCCTCTAGATTTGACTGCTGTTGAGCACTGCTGTCCAGCTTTCTTCATTCTCCTCATCAAAACTGTACTTGCACTGAGTCGCGGTCAACCTGTCCTACCTCATCTTGGTTCCTGCTTAAACAATGTCTAGATTTAAAAATTAAAATTATTGCTCCAACATTCTCAAGAGCCACAAAGTAATGACGCAGCTCTATAAAAATCTGCTTGGATCAAACTGGGAGTATTGTGTTCAGTTCTAGTAGCCTCATTATAGGAAGGATGTGGAAGCTTTAGAGAGAGCGCAGAGGAGATTTACAGGGATGCTACCTGGATTAGAGAGCATGTCTTTTGAGGAAAAGTTGAGAGACCTAAGGCTTTTCTCTTTAGAGTGAAGATGGATAGGATGAACTGATGGAGGTGTATAATATGATAAGAGGCATAGAATGGAGAACTAGATAAAGTATCCGAAGTGGAGATGTCTAATTCAAGAGGGCATAATTTCAAGGTGATTGGAGGAAAGTAAAGGGGTGTGTGTCTGAGATATTCTATACAGTGTTGGGTGAGTGGAACATGCTGCAGGGGGTGACAGTAGAGGCAAATACTTCAGGGACATTTAAGTGACTCTTGGGCACATGGATGAAGGAAAACTGGAGGGTTATGTAGGAGGGAATGGTTCGATTGATCTTGGAGTATATTAAAAGGTCAGCATAACATTGTGGGCTGAAGGACTTGCTGTGTTCTATGCTTGCATATCTCTCCATGATCTTGCTTCTTCATATCTCTGACTAATTTTTGATAAGTGCCATTTTAACCATTGCCTTAAGTTTCTAAGATCCAGCACTCTGACATTCTCTCCTCAAGTATGTCCCATTCCCTATCTCTTTCCTGCTTTTGAGCATCTGCCCTAGTATCTCCTTTCGCTCACTGTCATTCTTTTGTGTTTGATGATGCATATGTTTAACTATTGCAGTGCTGACTGGACGATGAGGATTAGTATGGACACCAGAGACAACTCCCACACTCTTCCATGAATTAAAACCATGGGATCTTTTACGCTCAGATGTTTGATGTTCCTTCTGAAAGACAGCACCTATCTCATTGCAGAACTGCTCTGGGGCTGTTGAGCTCTTGTATAGAGTGACACTCTAACGCAGTAAACTAAATCAAATAGGAATGTTCCATTAAGTCTTTTGTAGATGAAAAAAAGAACTTGGCATTAAGTGATTCTTCTACCTCATCAGGCTACTTTTGGTGTACACCAGTACATGGTAACAGGTTTATTTTAATTAACTTAACCTATGAAACATCCAACAGCACCAACCAAGCGCCAACGTCTTCAACTAATCAATGGACCCATAAACTGTTTAAAAACAATCTGCTAAATAAACCCGTGAATTTATAAGAAAATGTGACTGAAGAAGTGCTATGCATATTTATAAATGGTTTAGTTCACCAAGATGCTCTGAAATAAATTAGGTGAGATTGTAAAATAAAACAGGAAATGCTGGAAATGCTCAGAATGGTGCAGAGAGAAACTACAAAAATTCAGGTCAATGACTTTCATCAGAATCTGCAGAATATTTCTTATACTTTGCTTTTATTTCACATTTCCAGACAAGTTTTTTTTAAATTTTCAAATTGTGCATCTTTTGTAATCTCAAGTCTTGCTCAATAGAAGCAGTGAGTAGGCCATTTGGTACAGGGGATAGTGTTCCTGATTTTTCAATGATTAATTTTAAATGCTCCAGACCAGGGGTTCCCAACCCGGGATCGACGGAACCCTTGCTTAATGGTATGGGTCCATGGCATAAAAAAGGTTATAAACTCCTGCTAAAGCCAGTCATGCAAATTGGATGGGTCGCCTACATATTTAATCACTCAATCACTGACCGAAGACACTGTGCTGAGATTTTTCTAAAGGTTTTATTTGCGTCTGGAAAACTTTTTTTTGCAAAGTTTCAATGACTGATGCAAATATAAAGTAAAACCAACTGTTTGGAATGTCGTAATTTTGTACCACTACTGCTAAATATTTATACCAATTCAGTTTGTTGCTAAACACAGCATAAGATGGCTGTCTCTGTAGCTCCCTTCACCTCATCTTCTTGTAGCAGAGTTATTAGTCTGCAGGCAATGATACTTCGTAGGGTGGGGTTGCCCTTGCTGCTTTCTCTTCACATGTTTGTTGAGTGTACAGTATATGAGTAAAGAAAAGCTTAGGGACTTTTACTCAAAGTACTTCCCTTTCAGCAAAAAAAGTAGTTGATCATAGGAAATGTACATGAGAGTTTTTATTTTCTTAACTTGGAAGACCCTCCAGTGATTTCTCCCTCCAAGCTCCACTGAAACCATCAACAAAAGATCATCTCTGGAATCGAGCACGTTTTTTGCTAAACTCCAAATACTTCTAACTTTAGTTTTGAGACTGGTTTCCAAGTACTTTCTAAATTGTTTTGGATAGTGGAATTTAAATGAGTCCGTCATGTGGAGCTCTGTGTTTGATGGTCAAGGATTCCTGCATTTGCCAAGTTAGGGTGCTCCAAAGGAAGGTTGAAATCAGGTTGTTTCTGGTGCAGCATTACTCTCCCCTCTATCTTTCAGAGAGTAAATGCCTGGGGATAGTACTGGTCACTGTTAATTTGCTTTCGAAACCCTCACTTATCACGTTATATATAGAACTACTGAAAATGCTCCAAACATTTTTGCTCAGAGTTCCTAAGCTGCTCATTAAAGACTCCAAGGAGCAAAGCTGCTCTTTAACGAGTCCCTGTGTCACAACGTTTTTGGACAACAGATCAGATGGCACTTGCAAACTTTCAAGTTACCTGATTCTTGATCCAGTAAACATGCTATCACTTTATTCACTTTTTCCATAAGAGTAAAAGGCCAGAATTTGAAATCTCTTGAGTTGCAACCATTGCCCTTTTTTGCAGGTTCGAACACCAGTCCAATATAAGGATGTTTTGTACTAGAATATTTCCAGGTCTATAGAGTCACCGAAGTAAAAATATTTTATTAGTGCGGAATGAATGAATGAAATATCTTTATTGACATTGCATAGTACAATTTGTCATGCACCAATACAGCAAAAATGAGTTTGCAACTCTCGTACTCAGTGCTATAAAACAACAAATAAAATAAATAAACAATAAATAAAATCAAGTGACCAGCCAGTACAAGCAATGTCCAGCAGTACAAAAGCACAACTCAGATGCATGACAGCCATAAAACCAGTATTAAAGTAGCAATTTAACAAACTTACGGATGATGCTTGATCGATTGGTTCAGAGCAATTATAGCTCTGGGGAAAAAGCTATTTTTCAGTCTGGAAGTGCGGGCATAGAAAATCTTATACTGTCTGCCAGATGGAAGAAGTTCAAACAGATGATTGCATGGGTGTGTATTGTCCTTACAGATGCTTGTAGCTTTCCTTAGGCAGCGAGAGCTGTAGGTGTCCTCCAGGGCTGGGAGCTGTGTCCTGATGATCTTCTGTGCACTAGAGACGACCCGCTGAAGTGCCATCTTGTTTCCATGACTCCTTGTCAAGCCAATGGATTGGGATTACCTACCCTTTGAGAGAACATAATATTTTCGATGGGTACCAATAGTTTGAAGCTAATTGGTAATTAATAGATTTCAAGAGAAAATGTTAACTTTCCCCACAAAACAATGAGTAATTTAACACAAATTGCAATACCAAAGTATTGAAGTTGCAATCAGTGTTTTTCTAAATGCTCTCCTGGGGAATTTTCACAAATATCCTAAAATAATAAAAAAAAAGAGAATGTTGAAAAGCCACATCTCTAGGAAGAGACATAGCTCACACAAAATGCTGGAGGAACTCAGCAGGTCAGGCAGGACTGATGAAGAGTCACGGCCCAAAACGTCGACTATACTCTTTTTCCATAGACACTGCCTGGCCTGCTGAGTTCCTCCAGCATTTTGTGTGTGCTACTTGGATTTCCAGCATCTGCAGAGCCTAGGAAGAGAAACGGTTAATGTTTCAGGTCAAAGACCCTTTGTTAGGACTTCCATGGAAAGTCTGCCGTAGAATGGATCTAATCCTGGGACTGCTTCACTATTGGTTTCAAAGTGAGGAAATAACTGAGAGGGGCCAGTAACTATTAGTTCATTCCATTTTTTTTAACAAGTATCTTGCATTTAAATAAAATGATTTTAAATGTTTCATGTTTTTTATAGCTTGTTTTTTTTCTAATTTTGTTTTCTGTTAATTTTAATTTTCAATAGTTTTGAATATTTCTAAATGATTTAGAATATCAAAAATGTTCAGTCTTTTAAAATATTTGACAGCACAGATAGTTGTGGCCAAATCAGATTTAGCCAGCTGTTAACGCAATGCTCAGCATTCTTCTCGTGGCAGAATTTGTCTTTGCTCGCCCCACCTAACTTGGAGGCACATGATAGAATAGGCCGAAGTCAGCATGGTTTCCTTAAGGCAAAATCTTGCCTGACAAGGCAAGATTGGTGGGAGGCAGCAGAAAGGAAACTATAGACCTGTTAGCCTGACATCAGTGGTTGGGAAGTTGTTGTTGAAGTTGTTGGAATCGATTGTTAGGGATGAGATTATGGTGTACCTGGAGGCACAGAGGCCAAAGCCAGATTTTCAGAAGGCCTTTGACAAGGCGTCGCACATGAGGCTGCTTGGCAAGATAGGAACCCATGGAAATACAGGGAAGTTACTAGTGTGGGTGGAGCATTGGCTGGTTAGCAGAAAACAGAGATTGGGAATAAAGGGATCCTATTCTGGCTGATTGCCGGTTACCAGTGGAGTTCCACAGGGGTTGGTGTTGTGACTGCTGCTTTTTACGATGTATGTCAATGATTTGGACTATGGTATTAACGGATTTTGTGGCTAAATTTGCCGATGATACAAAGATAGGTGGAGGAGCAGGTAGTATTGAGGAAACAGAGAGCCTGCAGAGAGACTGAGATAGTTTAGGGGAATGGGCAAAGAAGTGGCAAATGAAATACAATGTTGGAAAGTGTATGGTCATGAACTTTGGCGGAAGAAATAAATGGGCAGACTATTATTTAGATGGGGAGATAATTCAAAATGCAGAGATGCAAAGGGACTTGGGAGTCCTTGTGCAAGATACCCTAAAGGTTAACTTCCAGGTTGAGTCGGTTGTGAAGAAGGCAAATGCAATGTTGGCATTCATTTCTAGAGGTATAGAATATAAGAGCAGGGATGTGATGTTGAGGCTGTATAACGCACTCGTGAGACCATACTTGGAGTATTGTGTGAAGTTTTGGGCTCCTTATTTTGACATTGGAGAGGGTTCAGAGAATATTCACGAGAATGATTCCAGGAATGAAAGGGTTACCGTATGAGGAACGTCTGGCAGCTCTTGGGCTGTATTCCCTGGCGTTCAGGAGAATGAGGGGGGATCTCATAAAAACATTTTGAATTTTAAAAGGCCTGAACAGATTAAATATGGCAAAGTTATTTCCTTTAGCAGGGGATTCTAGGACAAGAGGGCACAACTTCAGGATTGAAGGGCGTCCTTTTAAAACTGAGTTGTGGAGAAATTACTTTAGTCAGGGTGGTAAATCTGTGGAATTTGTTGCCACGAGCAGCTGTGGAGGCCAAGTCATTGGGTGTATTTAAGGCAGAGATAGATAGGTTCTTGATTAGCCAGGGCATCAAAGGGTATGGGGTGAAAGCAGGGGCGTGGGGATGACTGGAAGAATTGGATCAAACCATGAATGAATGGCCGAGCAGACTTGATGGGCCGAATGGCCTACATCTCCTATATCTTATGGTTTTATGGACAAATCCGCTGGAATTCTTTGAGGAAATAACAGACAGGATAAGCTAAGGTGAGTCAGTGGATATTTCTTACTTGGATTCTCAGAAGGCCTTTGACAAGGTGCTGCACATGAGATTGCTGAACCAAACTGGAGCCTGTGGAATTACAGGAAGAATACCAGCATGGAGAGAAAATTGGCTGACTGGCAGTTGGCAAAGAAGGGATTAAAGGAGGCCTTTACTGGTTGGCTGCCCATGAATAGTGGTGTTCTGCAGGGGTTGGTATTGGGAACGCTTCCTTCAGGTTATGAGGCAATGATTTGGGTGACAGAATTGATGGCTTTATGGCCAAGTTTATGGAATGATACAAAGATAGTTGAAGAGCGTTGAGAAAGCAGGGCATCTGCAGAAGGGCTTAGACAGATTGGGAGAATGGGCAAGGAAATGGCAGATGGAATATAGTGTAGGGTAGTGTTTGTTCATGTTCTTTGGTCGAAGGAATAAAGGCGTAGACTTTTCTAAATGGGGAGAAAGTTCAGAACTCGGAGATGCAAAGGGACTTGGGAGTCCTTGTGTAGATTAAGGTACAGGTTGATCCACAGACAGATGCTAAAGAAACGTAAAGGTTGCTACCTGATGCGCCACAAGGCACGGAGAGGAACAACAAATTTCAAGGTATCAAAGTATAATGCAAAGCCAAATAAGGATATATTAGAGTAGATGATTAAGTGTATGTTAGAGTAGATGATATAGGAAAAGAATTAGACCATTCATCCCATCGAATCTGCTCTGGCATTCAATTTTTTTTCAACACTATTTTGCCACCTTCTCCCCATAACCCTTAACCCCTTTACCAATCAAGAACCTATCTATCTCTGCGAGAGGAGACAATTGTTGGAAAGACAACTAGGGACCCAGAGATGTTTAGGGAGCCTCCAAGGTGATTAAATTTTTGGTTGATCATGAAATGGAGGTGTGCAGACACCTTGAAAGAAATAGTGAAGACTATGGAGGTAGCTAGGTGTAAGAGTACAGAGGGATAATGAAACCTTGTTACACAAGGTCAGAACGTACACCAAAACTACCAGCGTTATTCTGCTTGTCAACAAAAATCAAAAAATGACCTTATGGTTCTGACCATTTCTCTTTTCTCAATGTAGTTTTTAGATTCTTATTTGATGAGACTTGCGGCTACAACAGTGATCATCTGATTCTCAGCAAGCAGAGAGACTCCGTGGAGAGTGTGGCTGGGCTTCCTCTCTTGCTAGGTGCGGAGCGGATTATGGCTGGAAGTTACATGTCCCTAAATTTCATCACTGGAGACACAGGAATAACAAAAGGGAAATACTACTGGGCCTTCCGAGTGGACGCATCTTCCTACCTGGTTAAAGTAGGCGTGGTATCTGATACGAAGCTGCAGGAGTGGTTTCACAGTCCCCATGACATCAACAGTCCCAGGTTTATATCACGTTATTTATTTACTCTGTGTGTTTGACTTTGCTTGTTTATTTATCCACATGCCTTAAGTATTGGTTGCTGACATTTTCTGGAGTGGTTTGTACGAGTGACGTGAATTTTGCATCAAATATGCAGCTGAAGTTTCTCTAGGCCTTTGTCTGCTCATCACCCCAGCCCCAGGGGAAGTGAATGAACAATCATGCTCATCATTCCATAAGACTATGAAACATGGGGGCAGGATTAGGCCATTCAGCCCATTGAGTCTGCTCCACCATTCCATCACGAATGAGTTGTTATCCTTTCTCTATGCTGTTCTCCTATCTTCTCCTCGTAACTTATAATGCCCTTACAAATCATGAACCTATCAACCTCCACTTTATATATACCCAATGACTTGGCCACCTGGGCTGTCTGGGGCAATAAATACCACAGGCTCACTATCATCTGGCTGAAGTAATTCCACCTCATCTCTGTTTTAAATGAATGTTCTTCTATTCGGAGGCTGTGGCCTCTGATCCTGGACTCCAACTACTGGATGTGCAGAGGATGTTTCCGCTCTATCTAGGCCATAAGTTGCTCTAATATTTTAAGTTATATGATACTGACTGAGTTTTGTAAGAGGATTCGATTACAAAAGGAAGTTAAGCTTAACCTTGTAAGTTGTGTTCAGTAATGAGCTATGTCATCTAAACAGAATGTCAAGTTCTTGGCAGCGATACAGAGAAATTTATCAGAGTGTCACCAAGAATAAGGAAATATCATCATGTACCTAGACAAAAGAAACTGGGTCGATTTTCATTAACAAAAAGGGTTCAAAGAAAGTTTAAAAGAAGGGTTGGAATTATGAATGAGTTATTAAGGGTCTTCCTTTGAGCAGAATGGATTCAGATGAGATACAGTAGGCATATTCAAAGTGATGGCAAGTTTTAACAAACTGAAGCAGCACAACTCTTTCTGCTGGCTGGGCAGTTGGTAACACGAGTTTAAGGTGATTGGCTAAAGAACTGGAGGGGAGATGAGGACTAAGCTTTTTATGTGAATTGGAGTAGCCAGCCTCGAAGGGGTAGTGGAAGCTGATTCAATGTAGTCTTTCAAAAGGGAATTGGCTTTGTATCGGAGAAAAAGTGGAATTGCAGAAAAGGAACCTGCCAGTGGAACATTTTGGGTAGATCGTTCCTTGAGCTGGCAATGGCACTGACAGCCTGCTCGCATAGCCATGGCATTCCGGGCATCTTGTAGGGAGTCCTGATCCCCAATTTTAAAACATAGAACATTACAGAGTAGTACAGGCCCTTCGGCCCATAATGTTCTGCTGACCTTTTAACCTACTCCAAGATCAATCTGACCTCTCGCCCCTCCATGTACCTATCTAAGAGTTTCTTAAATGTCCCTAAAGTACCTGCAGTGAACACAACTCCTGGTACAGAGTTCCATGCACCCGCCACTTTCCCTGAAGAGAAGAAAACCACTTTCCACCAACATCCCCACTATACTTTCCTCCAGTCAGCCAAAATTTATGCCCAGTAAAATAGTTAATTTCAGCTGAAAATTACTGCCTTCATTCTGAGCTCCCAAAGCTAAGTTCACAAAAGTGTGATGCTTTCTGATGTTGCTAGGAAAGGTCCTGAAGAGACATTTTAGAGAGCTGGGTAGAAAACCGAATAGCAGGACCTCCAGGGTAGTGATCTCTGGATTGCTGCGTGCACCATGTGCCAGTGAGGGTAAGAATACGATGATTTGGCAGAAGAATGGTGGCTGAGCAACTGGTGCAAGGAGCAGGGGTTCAGAGTTCTGGATCATTGGGATCTCTTCTGGGGCAGGTAAAAGGGATGGGTTACACCTGAACCTGAGGGGAACAAACATCCTGGCAGACAGATTTGCTAAGGCTGTTCAGGAGGGTTTAAGCTAATATGGCGGGATGTTGGGAATTGAAAGGATAAGGTTGAGGATAGGATGGTTGGTTTACAGAGGCAGTGTGTAGTGAGACTGCTAGCATGAAGAGGCTGATGATACGGCAAAATTACAGTCAGTGGGATGAGCTGCATCGTAAAATGGGAACAAAAGCGGAAAAAGGTGATGAATAGAGGACTTGAAGGTGTTGTATTTGAATGCACGCAGTACATGGAATAAGGTAGATGAACTTGTAGTATAGTTACAGATTGGCATGTATGGCATTGTGGGCATCACTGAATCATAGCTGGAAGAAGATTATCGTTGGAAACAATGTCCAAGGATATACATAATATCAAAAGGACTGGCAGGAGGCAGAGGGGTGGGGTGGCTTTGTCTGTAAAAAAATTAAAATTAAAAAAAAAATGAAATTCATTAGAAAGAGGTAACATAAGATTGGAAGATACAGAATCGTTGTGGGTAGAGCGAAGAAACTGAAAGGGTAAAAAGACCCTGATGGAAGTTATATACAGACTCCCGAATGGTAGCAAAGATGTGCTCGACGAATGGGAGATAAAAAAATGCATGTCAAAGGCGTAATGTTACAATAGTGATGGGACATTTCAATATGCAGGTAGATTAGGATAAACAGGTTGGTGTTGGATCTCAAGAGCGGGAATTTGTTGAAAGCCTACAAAACGGCTTTTTAGAGCAGCTCAGTGTTGAACCCACAAGGGAGTAAGATATTTTGGATTGGATATTGTGCAATGAATCAGAAATGATTAGAGAGATTAAGGGAAAGGAATCCTTAGGGAGCAGTGATCATAATATGATAGAATTCATCCTGCAATTTGGGAAGGAGAAGCTAAATTGAGATGTATCAGTATTACAATGGAGTAAAGGGAATTACAGGGGCATGAGAGAGGAGCTGGCCAAAGTTGATTGCAAGGGAACACTAGCAGGGTGATGACTGAACAGCAGTGGCTGGAGTTTCTTGGATCAATTTGGAGGGCACAGGTAAGATACTTTCCAAAGATGTAGTAGTGTTCTAAAGGCAGGATGATGCAACCTTGGCTGACAAGAGAAGTCAAATCCAACGCAAAAGAGAGAGCATATAATAGACCAAAATTTAGTGGGATGTTAGATGATTGGGAAACTTTTAAATACTAACAGAAGGCAACTGAAAAGCCATAAGGAGGGAAAAGATGGAATATGAAAGTAAGTAGCTGATAATATTAAAGAGGATATTAAAAGTTTCTTCAGATGTATAATGTGTAAAAGAGAAGTGAGAGTAGACATCGGACTGCTGGAAAATAATACTACAAAGGTAGTCATGGGAGACAAGGAAATGGCAGACAAACTGAATAGGTATTTTGGATGTGTTCACAGTGGAAAGCACCAGCAGTATGCCGAGAATTGAAGAGTGTCAGGGGGCAGAAGTGAGTGTTGTTGTTATTAGTAAGGAGAAAGTGATTGGGAAGCCGGGAAGTCTGAAGGTAGATAAGTCACAAAGACCAGATGGGCTACACCCCAGGGTTCTGAAAGAGGTGGCTGAAGGCATTGAGAGGCATTAGTGATGATCTTTCAAGAATCAGTTGATTCTGGCATGGTTCCGGAAGACTGGAAAATTGCGAATGTCACTCCAGTCTTCGAGAATGGAGAGAGGCAGAAGAAAGGAAATTACAGATGAGTTAGTCTGACCTCAGTACCTGGAAGGATGTTGGAGATGATTATTAAGGATGTGGTCTCGGGTTGCTTGGAGACACATGATAAAGTAGGCTGTAGTCAGCATGGATTCCTCAAGGGAATATCTTGCCTGACAAATCTGTTGCAATTCTTTGAAGAAATAACATGCAGGACAGACAAAGGAAAATCGTTGGATGTTGTGTGCTTGGAATTTCAGACAGCCTTTGACAAGGTTTCACACATAAGGCTGCTTAACAAGTTAAGAGCTCAAGGTATTACTGGAATGATACTAGCATGAATAAAGCATAAGCTAATTAGCAGGAGGCAAAGAGTGGGGATAAAAGGAGCCTCTTTTGGTTGGCTGCCAGTGACTAATGGTGTTTCACAGGGTCATGTTGGGACCAGTTCTTTTTATGTTATATGTCAGTGATTTGGATGATGGAATTGATGAGTTTGTGGCCAAGTTTGCAAATGATACAAAGATAGGTGGGCGTGCAGGTAGTGTTGAGGAAGCAGCGAGGCTGCAGAAGAACTCAGACAGATTAGGAAAATGGGCAAAGAAGTGGCATTTGGAATGCAGTGTTGGGAAGTGTATGGTCATGCACTTTGGTAACAGCATCAAAAGAACAGACTGTTTTCTAAGTGGAGAGAAAATTCAAAAATCTGAAGTGCAGAGGGACTTGGGAGACCTCGTGCAGGATTAAAGTTTAATTTGCAGTTTGAGTCAGTGGTGAGGAAATCAAATACAATATTAGTATTCATTTTGAGAGGACTAGAATATAAAAGCAAGGATGTAATGTTAAGGCTTTATAAAGCACTGGTGAGGCCTCACGGAGTATTGTTAGCAATCTAAGAAATGATGTGCTGACATTGGAGAGGGTTCAAAGTTGGTTCACGAAAATGATTCTGGGATTGAAAGGCTTATTATATAAGGAGAGTTTGATAGCTCTGGGCCTGTACTCACTGGAATTCGGAAGAATACCTATTAAATGTTGAAAGGCCTCAATAAAGTGGATGTGGAGAGGATATTTCCTGTGGTGGGGGAGTTTAAGACCAGAGGACACAGCCTCAGCAGAGAGGGCATCCATTTAGAACAGAGAATGGTGGATCCATGGAATTCATTGCCACAGGCAGCTGTGGATGACAAGTCACTGAGTATATTTAAGACAGGGCTTGATAGATTCTTGATTAGCCAGGGCGTGAAAGGATACGAGGAGAAGGCTGAGAGGGAAAGTGGATCAGCCATGATGAAATACTGGAGCAGATTTGATGGGCCAAATGGCCTAATTCTGCTCCTATATCTTATGGTCATGGTCTTATTCAGAGGTTTGTGAAATCATGCCGATGAAGTTAATAGATGAGAATTTACTTTTTGCAATAATCCCTTGTTGCATGAACACAAGCATTAATTAAGCAAATCCATTGCATATTATGGTTTCTGCAGTCTTTTCAGATTTACTTGTGCCCTGATTATTTGTTTCTCATCCTGTGATTATGTTAGCTGGAGGAACAAAAATGGTCTCTTCCTTGTGAATGCACAAACTCCACGTGATAACCATTTTCTACCAATCAGAAGTGGTTTCACCACTTTGTTTAAATAATGTTGCAGGTAAAGTTGAACATCATAAAGTTAAATGAGGGAAGTATATCTACAGTACTGAGCAAAAGTCTTAGGCACATATAAAGCTAGGCTGCAGTACTGTATTAATTTTGTGTATTGCACTGTACCACTGTTGCTGCTGCAAAAAAAAATTTCATGACATAGGTGAGTGATAATAAGCCTGATTCTGATGTGGGTCTCTATTGTGGACGGAGAGTGGGAAGGGGGCAGGGAGAGCAGAATCATGGTTGGGAAAAAGGGAAGGGAGAGGGGAGGGAGTGGGAAGCACCAGAGAGACATTCTGTAATGATCAATGAACCAATTGTTTGGAATCAAATGACCTGGCCTGGTGTCTCAGGGCTGGGGGTGTCTGCACCTGTGCTACCCCCCACCCTTGGCACTCCTTCTCTGCCACCTGTCCCACACCCCTCCTGCAGCACTTGTATACATGCCTTAGACTTTTGCAAGGTACTATATGTGAGTTCACATTTCTGGAGATGAAAATGAAGGTTCAAGCAACTGACAGCTAGTTACTTCCTGTCCAAATCACCTCACTGCCACACTAACTAAGAGAGGGTAAACAAGATGGGATATAGAACACAGAAACATGGAAAACCTACAGCACAATACAGGCCCTTCAGCCCACAATGCTGTGCCAAACATGTACTTACTTTAGAAATTACCTAGGCTTACCCATAGCCCTCTATTTTTCTGAGCTCCATGTACCTTTCCAGGAGTCTCTTAAAAGACCCTATCGTATCTGCCTCCACCACAGTCGCCAGCAGCCCATTCCACGCACTCAGCACTCTGCGTTTAAAAAAAAAACTTACCCCTGACATCTCCTCTGTACGTAGTATACAGTAGTTGGATTCCTTTCACCTGCCTTATTGCAATGTACAGATGTATAAACAATGGGATTAGTAAATATAGACTATCTCCCTCAGACTGCTTGCTGAGGTTATGGGAAGAGGAGTGTAGTGATGTACCCTGACCATTTTTTGCCTGAGAAAAGTTAAGGGAAGACTTGAGGACCTATGGGCAGAATGGTGCAGGTTTCAGGTGAACCTAATGGGTCAAGTGATAGTCACCCATTCTGGGGAGGTCTGCAACACCAGATTTGAACTATAGAGTTATATTTCATTGGTTTATTCTCTGCTAAGTTAAGTTCTTCTTTTCCACAGGTATGACCATGACAGTGGACACGACAGTGGGAGCGAAGATATTGCTTTGGAACACTCCCAGCCTTTCACTTTTGTCACCATAGGAATGAGGAAGTTCTTCATGCCCAAAAGTCCTTCCACCTCTTGCACAGAGACCTGTGAGCGCTTTCTATCTATGCCCCATCGGATTGGCATTTGTCTGGACTATGACAGAGGGAAAGTCAGTTTCCACGATGGGGACAATATGCAGTGTCTATACGAAAGGCGGGTGGAATGTTCTGGAACAATGTACCCAGCCTTTGGGCTAATGGGAGGAGGTTCAGTACATCTGGAGGAACTAGTGGCAATGAAAGAGTTGATCTACAGGATTTAGTTTCTTAATTCTTGATTGTTGGGAGGCTTTTTTCCACGTGTATGAAAAGATCTTTTAGGAAAATGCTTGCTTCCCCTGTTTGTAGCACTTTATGGCATGCATTGCTTGAAGAACCTTGACATGTAATTCCACATGTGAATGGTTCTCATTACAGTTCTGTGCAATACTCATTCATTGATTAGATGTCACAGGGCAGCAGAATGCTCTCTGAAATCTTCCCTTCCTTCCCCTTCATCTCTGCTTTTTTTTGTTGCTGATGCGAATCAGACCTTTTCAAAGGAAATAATGCAACTGAAGTGTGTTAATAATTTTGTTAACGTATCTGTAGCTGCATCAAAGTGCAGTTTGGTATTTAAAGTTTTCAAAGTAAAATTTTAAAGAGCTGCAGGGAGTTGTTATTTTTGACTTCTGGGTTTGAGATTCTCATATTATGCCACAAAAGCTACGAATCTAAAATGAAGTCATGCCTTCTATAAAAAAGTACTGACCAAAGTGTCATTTGGTGGAGGCTTTGTAACTTTGACATGTCTAAATAACATAATATAATGTTGATGTCATTTATGAATATTCAGAATAATCAATGCAAGATTTCTGAATGCACACGGTGCAAGCTGGTGCTGAGGGTGCTGGGTCCAGGACCAATAAATAAAAAATGTGTCACAGCAACAGTTATTTAAAAATATATGTTTTATTTTAGAGACAATGCAGAACAGGCCCTTCCAGTCCGACGAGCTGTTCTGCCCAACAACCCACCTATTTGTCCCTAGCCTAATCACCAGACAATTTACAACGACCGATTAACCTGCTAACCGGTACGTCTTTGGACTGTGGGAGGAAACAGGAGCACCTGGAGGAAACCTCCATTTATGGAGAGGACGTACAAATTCTTTACCGATTGAAGTGCAAACTCCGCCGCCCGGAGCTGTAATAGCGTCACACTGGCGCCACCCTGGCGTAGTAAAAGACACGGCGGGTGTTCCCTCACATTCCCACTAGCTCAATAAAGAGGATGTGCTATGAGCATCAGAGCCACACTGGTTTTGATCAACACCTGAGTTACGATTTGCTGAAGGGACAGAATTTTTTTTTAACTATTGTCAGTGATAGTACCCTGTACTCATTTAAAGAAACCTACTGCTCAGTTTAAGTCTGCTTGCTTCCCCCATTTATTTTCCCAACCTCATTCATACTGCTACATTCTCTGTCTTAATCCTCTCCCCTGACTCCTGCTTCCTGTTGTAGTTGTTAGTGTGACTTGCAAAAAAATAAATCGGAGATTTAATTGGCAAGAAACAAATTACACTGGATATTCCTTTTACCCCACAAGGATGATAGACAACACCAGGCTAACCCCTGATATATTTATGTGACTAGGTCAATAATGTGTCAACACATCTTGGAATCTCATAACACTTAAACAATTAAGCCTGTTCATTGTACTGGAAGAATTAAATTAATGGTATATTTAATAGTGATTGTACTGATTTCTCAAGTATTAGAACATTCACCTGAAACAATAAATGAACTCATAGTCATAATAATTGCTAACAAGGTGGGGGAAAAGACTTGAAATCAGCCAAGGATGGTGCTCCCTGTTACTGTTAATTGGAAATCGGGTGTGACAAGTTCTGTGATATTATCTTACTGTAAATACGCCTGTTGATGGTAGCACTGTGATGCCCTAATTCTGCACTTCCAAGTTCTTTGGTTGTAAGGAAGGGGATCTTTAATGTTTCTCCTTTGCTGTATGGTTCTCAAGTTTCATTATGCAGTAATAAATAAGGGCAATATGATTAACCTTAAAGTGGAAACTCAGTTACTGCTCTTGAACTACACACCATTTCCCCTTTACTAACATGATGGGAAGGGGAACAAGTAAAGAGGAAGGTTGGGAGGGGGGCTCTTGTAGGAGAGGGAGCAACAGCAGGTAATTGAAACTAGGCCGTGACTCATTTCTTTACATTGACAGAGGTAGAGTGGGAAAGTGGAGGTGGAGAAGGAGAAGAGAAAAAGGAGGGGTGGGGGAGACAGAAAATGGATTGGGAAGGGTCAGTGGTTTGAGACCAAAGTTAGTTTTCTTACATGCTGGTGAGGTAATGTGACAGTGAATGTGACTGCAGCCCAGCGCTGTGCTTGTGGTCTTAAAGCTGGGTGTAATGGTGGAATCCGGAGTATAACCCAGGGGCACAGGAAAATATAAGGTTCGGATATATTGATGCAAACAGTTTAAACTTCTGTAGGAAAAACTGCTTTTACCAGACCACATAAACATTACATTGTTGCCAGAGAAGTTGGAGGCTATGGGGATTTTAACTAAAGGATTTAGTTTAAATATAGGCTGTCCATTACCGACCCAGAACTCAATTTCTCCCCATCTACCTTTAATATTAATCCGTAAGGTTTCACAGGCCACTCAGCTGCACCAAAATCAGGTGGAAGTCTTTTGTGACTACAAATCGTTATTATGTGACTTTAAGAAAGCTTCAATCGTGTTTTCACTGGGGTCTGAGTGGAGAAGCAGTCTTACTTTCTTCAACAACCTGAAGCTG
Source organism: Mobula hypostoma (assembly GCF_963921235.1). Lineage (NCBI taxonomy): Eukaryota > Metazoa > Chordata > Chondrichthyes > Myliobatiformes > Myliobatidae > Mobula > Mobula hypostoma. The sequence goes on along the minus strand of NC_086112.1, from coordinate 25,526,229 downwards.
GACCAATACTTGGGAGGAAGGATAAAGAGAACTTCCTCAGATAAACAAACACTTCCAATGCACGTGCAGAAAGCAGAGGAAAGTTTCTCAGAGCCTTGCAAGGAAGTCTGTAGCCTCCCTTTCTATGGTCTTGGAAAAAAAGTGTTCCAAATGTTTCCTCAAAAAGCAGTTCTCCCACTATTTTCCTCAAAGCTCCCAGGGTTACTTTAATAGTAGGCACTTTGATTGATCCTCAGGATGGAGTAATGGGCCTGGTCATTCAGACAGAAAGCCGCTGGAAAGCTGCACAAACTGAAGAGTTCGAGTCCTCTGTACTGGAGGAGCAGATCTTTTGCAGCACCTTGGGCCCAGAGATGGTTCGGTAATGTTCTGAACCAATGGGCGCATCCACTATCCATCTGTCCATTTGCCTTCACACAGGCACATCTGGCACGGCCCCAAGGAACGTGTACTCACCTTGATCTCTCAACTCCTGAACTCACTGGCTCCTTACAACATGGACAGAAGAGGTGAGGTGAGGGTCACTCTTCCAGGTAACAGGGTAGTATTTGATGAAGTGTGGCATCCACACTGAAGGCAATGGGTTGTCTATTGGCCAGAGCTGTCCCTCGCACAAAGGAAGATGGCCGTAGTTATTGGAAGGTCAATTATCCCAGCTGCATGGCACTGCCACAAGATCTCTTAAGGCGCTGACCCAAACGTCTCTGAGCAATGACTCATCCATCCCATGATCTCAAAATACAGCAAGATGTGAGGTACTGGAATGTAGGTTAATGTGGTGAAGCTTACTCCTTGCTGTTAAATGGGGCGACACGGTAGCGAAGTGGTTACCACAAAGCTTTATGGTGTCAGCGACCTGGGTTCTACTCACGCCGTTGTCTGTAAGGAATTTGTATGTTCTCTCCGTGATCACGCCGGTTTCCTCTGGGTTCTCTGGTTTCCTCCCACTGTCCAAAGACGTACAGCTTAGTAGGGGGATTGGTCATTGTAAATTGTCCCGTGATTAGGCTAGGGTTAAATCAGGGGTTGCTGGCAGCACTGCTAGAAGGGCCAAAGGGCCTATTCCGTGTGGTATCTCAATCAATAAATAATTAAGGGCACACCCATCAGCAACTTGTCATTGCCCTTGTTCTTGGCAGCCTCAGTGGGGCTTTGAATAAACAGGCTCACTTTAATCAGCCAGACAGATGTTAGCGTGAAGGTAATCTTGAAAAGAACAGAATATGTCTTGAGAAAAGAATTACATGGTGAGTTCTGACATGTAACGGCTGAAAGGGGTGCTTAAAGAGACTGAAAATACTTTTTTTAAATGTATTGAGGAAAGACTGGAAATGGTAAAAGTGGAAGGAAAGAGATGAAGGAGCTGGGAAAAAGGATAGAATAGGCACAATGAGCAGAATGGCCATACCGTGCTGATTCCTGAAAACAAGTGGCCTGACAACTAGCTACCACAACAACTTCTTTGGGCGCCAATTAAACAGATTGAGTGAAGGAGGAGAGTGGATTTTTGGATCAATTTCAAAGTTGTACAATTACATTGGAAGACTGAAGGTCAAAATGGGCAGGTTTTGCTTCGCTTCCTTGACCTTCCCTCAATAGTCGTGAACTTCTGCCGACTGGAATTAACTTTTGTCCACAGTGGAAAATAGATAGCAGATTGGCTGCACACTGAATTGTAACAAAGCTTAGCTTTATTTGTCACACGCACATCGAAACACACAGTGAAATGCATCATTTGCATCAACAACCTACACCATCTGAAGTTGTGCTGGAGGCAGCCCGCAAGCTTCTGGTGCCAACGTAGCACCATCCAAAATCTCTTTTGGAATGTGGGAGGAAACCAGGTCACCCAGAGGAAACACACGCGGTCATGGAGAGAATGCTCAAACTCCTTACTGGCAGCAGCGGGTATTGAAACCCTATCTTCCAATCACTGGCACTGTAAAGCATAATGCTTACTGCTACTCTGCGGCACCACTCAATCCAACAAGTTAGAGTTAACCTCTTTGTTTAGTGTATGGCCTGTAGGGTCTGCACTGAATACTTACATGGTTCTGGGGCTGCCACCACTGGATCAATTTGGGTACCGAGGCACAGACCCCATTCAAGTTCCAGCTGAGCATACATGACATATGAACTGGGCTGATAGTGTTCAAGCTGATGTGTTTCTAAACCTTCCCCCCTCCTTCCAAAGTTCAAAGTTCAAAAGATCAAAGTTCAAAATAAAGTTTATTATCAGAGTACATAAATGTCATCACATACGACCCTGAAGTTACTTTTTTTTGTGGGCATATTTTGCAAATCGATAGAACAGTAGCTGTAAATGTGATCTGTAAACTGTAAACAAACTCTGCAAATACAAATAATAAGTAAATAGCAATAAATAACAAGCATGAAATAACAAGATAAAAGAGTCCTTAAATGAGTGTAGTTATCCCCTTTTGTTCAAGAGCCTGATGGTTGAGGGGTAGTAACTTGCTGTTGAACCTAGTGGTGTGAGTCCTGAGGCTCCTGTACCCCCTACCTGATGGCAGCAGCCAGAAAAGAGCATGGTCTGGGAAGTGACGATCTTTGATGATGGATGCCGCTTTTCTCTGGCCAAGTTTCATGTAGATGTGTTCAATGGTTGGGAAGGTTTTACCCATGGAAATGCCATAACCTAGTACTGGTGTTTAGAGAGCTGACGTTTCGGGCTGATGCCCTTCATCTGTCCCGGTGAAGGGGCTCGACCCGAAACACTGACTGTTCACTCATTTCCATAGAAGCTGCCTGGCTGCTGAGTTCCTTTGGTATTTAGTGTGTGTTACTCTGTGGGTTTCCAGCCTGTGCAGGATCTCCTGTGTTTATGGTTACTGTGTTTCGATCACAAGATCACATCAATACTCCAATGAAGTTTGGAACTGAGACCAATTCAACCGATGGAACAGGGATTTGTGCTTCTGGGTGGTTCATTGACAACGAGAAGTCAGCCCTCAGAGTAGAAAGTAGCAACATAATCAAAGATGAGCAATAATATGTTCGAGGGCTGCAGGAGAATAAGGAGGGGGAACACACACAAACTTCTGGAGGAACACAGCAGGAGAGGAATAAAAAGTTGACGTTTTAGGCTAAGGTCCTTCATCCTGGCTTGCTGAGTTCCTGTGTGTGTGTTGATTTGGATTTCCAGCAGCTGCAGAATCTCTTGTGTTTAAAACTCTACAGAGAGTTTTGCAGGGTGGCTGGGCCGGACAACATCCCAGGCCGAGTACTCAGGGAGTGTGCACACCAGCTTCACAGGGATCTTCAAAATGTCACTCACTCGGGCTGCTGTCCCCACTATCAGCTTTAAATCAACCACCATCATCCCTCTACCAAAGTACGCTAAACCTTCAGAATCAAATGACTACTTCCTTGTGGCACTAATGCAAATCATCATGAAGTGCGTTGATTTGCTGGTAATGGCATATACCAAAAACCCCATCTCTACCACACAGGACACTCATCAATATACTTACTGACAGAACCGCTCCATAACCAATGCTATGGCATCTGTCGTGCTCCTGGCCGTGACACCCTGAGAAAACAAGGACACTTATGTCAGAATGCTGTTTCTGGATTTCATCGCTGAAGTCCCATGGACCGTGGTGAACAAGCTGCTGCTTCTTGATCTAAAAGTCACTGTGCAGTTGGGTGTTGGACTTCCCAACCAACAGACCTCAGGTAGTCAGGATGCACTACTGCTCCTTCCTCCCCACCATCCACAGCACAGTGCCCCCCACCCCCGTGCTGTGCGTTGAGCCCGTTACTGCACACTCTGCTGTATGGCCAAACACCTGAGTAATCACATTGTCACGTTTTCCCGAAACACGACAGTGACTGGGGCTCATCACCAACAGTGATGAGACAGCCTACAGAGAGGAAGTGGAAGAGCGCAAGGCTTACTACCAGGTAAATAACCTCTTCCTCAGTGTACACAGGGCAAAGGAGATGGTTATTGGCTTCAGGAGAACTCACACCACTCACACCTCTCTTTACATCACCGGCACAGCCGTGGAAACTGTGAGCAGATTTACACTGCAGGGAGTGCACATCTCGCACAATGTCTCATGGTCCCAGGATACATTCCACACAATCAGGAAAGCTCGCCAATGTCTCTTCTTTCTGAGGAGGCTGAAGAAAGCTGGACTATACACATTTACACCTATGCCATTCTACAGATGTGCAGTAGAGAGCATCTTAAATGCTCCGCCATTTCATCATGGGCAGATCCAATTTCTGCTCCAATCTCCTGCCTTCTGCCTGGATCCCTTCATGCCCTGACCAATCAAGAATCTATCAACCTCTGCCTTAAATACACATAAAGATTTGCCCTTCACAGCTGCCTGTGGTAATGAATTCCACAGGTTCACAACTCTGTGGCTAAACAAATTCTTCCTCATCTCCATTCTAAAATGACATCCCTCTATTCTGAGGCTGTGTCCTCTGTCTTAGACTCTCCCAACAAAAGAAGCATCCTCTGCTCATCCACTCTAACAAGGCCTTTTACCTTTCTATAGGTGTCAATGAGGCCACCCCTCATTCTTATGAATTCTAGTGAATACAGGCCAAGAGTCATCAAACGCTCTTCATATGACAAGCCATTCAATCCTACATTCATTTTCATGAACTTCCTTTGAAGCCTCTCCAGTTTCAGCACATCCTTTCTAAGATAAAGGGCCCAAACCTGCTCATCCTTGCTTTTATATTCTAGTCTTCTTGAAATGGATGATAACATTGCATTTGCCTTCCTCACCACAGACTCAACCTGCAAATTAACCTTGAGGGAATCCTGCACAAGGACTCCCAAGTCTCTTTGCGCCTCAGTTTTTTGTACTTTCTTTCCATTTAGAAAATAGTCAACCCTTTCATTTCTTCTACCAAAGTGCATGACCGTACATCTCCTAACATTGTATTCCATCTGCCAATTCTTTGTCCATTTTCCTAATCTAAGTCCCCTGTACCCTCTCTACTTCCTCAAAACTACTCTTCCTCTACAAAACTTCCTCTCCACCTATCTTCATATTGTCTGCAAACATTGCAACAAAGCTATCAATTCCATCATCCAAACCGTTGACATACAGCATAAAAAGAATTGGTCCCAACAGAGACCCATGTGAAACACCAGTAGTCACCGACAGACAGCCAGAAAAGGCTCCCTTTGTTCCGCTCTTTGCCTTCTGCCAATCAGCCACTGTTTGATCCATGCTAGAATCTTTCCTGTAATACCATGGGCTTTTAGTTTGTTAAGCAGTCTCATGAGTGGCATCTTGTCAAAGGCCTTCTGAAAATTCAACTACACAATATCAACGGATTCTCCTTTGTCTATCCTGCTTGTTATTTCTTCAAAGAATTCCAACAGATTTGTCAGGCAAGATTTTTCTCTGAGGAAACCATGTTGACAACGGCTTACTTTATCATGTGCCTCCAAGTACCCTGAGACCTCATCCTTAATAACCGACTCCAACATCTTCCCAACCACTGAGGTCAGACTAACCGGCCTATAGTTTCCTTTCTTTTGCCTCTCTCCCTTCTTGAAGAGTGGAGTGACGTTTGAGATTTTCCAGTCTTCTGGAACCATTTCAGAATCTAGTTATTCTTGAAGGATCATTACAAGTGCCTCCAGCATCTCTTCAGCCACCTCTTTCAGAACTCTGGGGTGTACATCATCTGGTCCAGGTGACTTATCTACCTTCAGACCATTCAGTTTCATTAGAACATAGAACATAGAATAGTACAACACAGTACAGGCCCTTCGGCCCACAATGTTGTGCTGACCCTCAAACCCTGCCTCCCATATAAGCCCCCACCTTAAGTTCCTCCATATACCTGTCTAGTAGTCTCTTAAACTTCACTAGTGTATCTGCCTCCACCACTGACTCAGGCAGTGCATTCCACGCACAACCACTCTCTGAGTAAAAAACCTTCCTCTAATATCCCCCTTGAACTTCCCACCCCTTACCTTAAAGCCATGTCCTCTTGTAGCTATCCACTCTATCTATTCCTCTAATTATCTTGTACACCTCTATCATGTCTTCTCTCATCCTCCTTCTCTCCAAAGAGTAAAGCCCTAGCTCCCTTAATCTCTGATCATAATGCATACTCTCTAAACCAGGCAGCATCCTGGTAAATCTCCTCTGTACCCTTTCCAATGCTTCCACATCCTTCCTATAGTGAGGTGACCAGAACTGGACACAGTACTCCAAGTGTGGCCTAACCAGAGTTTTACAGAGCTGCGTCATTACATCGCGACTCTTAAACTCTAACCCTTGACTTATGAAAGCTAACACCCCATAAGCTTTCTCAACTACCCTATCTACCTGTGAGGCAACTTTCAGGGATCTGTGGACATGTACCCCGAGATCACTCTGCTCCTCCACACTACCAAGTATCCTGCCACTTACTTTGTACTCTGCCTTGGAGTTTGTCCTTCCAAAGTGTACCACCTCACACTTCTCTGGGTTGAACTCCATCTGCCACTTCTCAGCCCACTCCTGCATCCTATCAATGTCTCTCTGCAATCTTTGACAATCCTCTACACTATCTACAACACCACCAACCTTTGTGTCGTCTGCAAACTTGCCAACCCACCCTTTTACCTTCACATCCAGGTCGTTAATAAAAATCACGAAAAGTAGAGGTCCCAGAACAGATCCTTGTGGGATACCACTAGTCACAATCCTCCAATCTGAATGTACTCCCTCCACCACCACCCTCTGCCTTCTGCAGGCAAGCCAATTCTGAATCCACCTGGCCAAACTTCCCTGGATCCCATGCCTTCTAACTTTCTGAATAAGCCTACCGTGTGGAACCTTGTCAAATGTCTTACTAAAATCCATATAGATCACATCCACTGCACTACCCTCATCTACATGCCTGGTCACCTCCTCAAAGAACTCTATCAGGCTTGTTAGACATGATCCGCCCTTCACAAAGCCATGCTGACTGTCCCTGATCAGACCATGATTCTCTAAATGCCCATAGATCCTATCTCTAAGAATCTTTTCCAACAGCTTTCCCACCACAGACGTAAGGCTCACCGGTCTATAATTACCCGGACTATCCCTACTACCTTTTTTGAACAAGGGGACATCATTCGCCTCCCTCCAATCCTCCAGTACCATTCCCGTGGACAACAAGGCCATAAAGATCCTAGCCAGAGGCTCAGCAATCTCTTCTCTTGCCTTGTGGAGCAGCCTGGGGAATATTCCATCAGGCCCCGGGGACTTATCTGTCCTAATGTATTTTAACAACTCCAACACCTCCTCTCCCTTAATATCAACATGCTCCAGAACATCAACCTCACTCATATTGTCCTCACCATCATCAAGTTCCCTCTCATTGGTGAATACCGAAGAGGAGTATTCATTGAGGACCTCGCTCACTTCCACAGCCTCCAGGCACATCTTCCCACCTTTATCTCTAATCGGTCCTACCTTCACTCCTGTCATCCTTTTTTTCTTCACGTAATTGAAGAACGCATTGGGGTTTTCCTTTACCCTACTTGCCAAGGCCTTCTCATGCCCCCTTCTTGCTCTTCTCAGCCCCTTCTTAAGCTCCTTTCTTGCTTCCCTATATTCCTCAATAGACCCATCTGATCCTTGCTTCCTAAACCTCATGTATGCTGCCTTCTTCCACCTGACTAGATTTTCCACCTCACTTGTCACCCATGGTTCCTTCACCCTACCATTCTTTACCTTCCTCACCGGGACAAATTTATCCCTAACATCCCACAAGAGATCTCTAAACATCAGTACATTTCCCTGCAAAAACATCATCCCAATTCACACCCGCAAGTTCTAGCCTTATAGCGTCATAATTTGCCTTTCCCCAATTAAAAAATTTTCCTGTCCTCTGATTCTATCCTTTTCCATGATAACGCTAAAGGCCAGGGAGCGGTGGTCACTGTCCCCCAGATGCTCACCCACTGAGAGATCTGTGACCTGACCCGGTTCATTACCTAGTACTAGATCTAGTATGGCATTCCCCCGGTCGGCCTGTCCACATACTGCGACAGGAATCTGTCCTGGACACACTTTAAAAAATCTGCCCCATCTAAACCCTTGGAACTAATCAGGTGCCAATCAATATTAGGGAAGTTAAAGTCACCCATGATAACAACCCTGTTATTTTTGCACCTTTCTTAAATCTGCCTCCCAATCTGCTCCTCCCAAGAGCCTTCTCCCCAGTAATGGCAACTTCACACATAAATTGATATTTACTGTGTTACTTTAAAGTTACTTTGTTCTTTATCTTATTGTTCTTTTTGTGCTGCATCTATCTGGAATAACAATTACTTCAATCTCCTTTACACCTGTGCACTGGACGTGACATTAAACAACCTTGAATCTTCAATAAGGTGGGGGTTGGATTGCTCTGCTGGGAACTAGCATGGATCTAAGGTAAGTAAGAACCCCTGATTTTGACAACTTTTGCTTGCAGGAACTACCCATACATATCGAGTCAACTATCCTTTGCTAATAAGGAACAGATGTGATTATACTGTTGGTTTAATGCTATATAATTCTTGTACATAACCATATAACAATTACAGCACAGAAACATCTCGGCCCTTCTACTCCATGCTGAATGCTTACTCTCACCTAGTCCCACCGATCTGCACTCAGCCCATAACCCTCCATTCCTTTCCTGTCCATATAGCTATCCAATTTAACTTTAAATGACAATATTGAACCTGCCTCAACCACTTCTGCTGGAAACTCACTCACAGCTACCACTCTGAGTAAAGAAGTTCCCCCTCATGTTACCCCTAAACTTTTTCCCCCAACTCTCAACTCATGTCCTCTTGTTTGAATCTCCCCTACTCTCAATGGAAAAAGCCTATCCACATCAACTCTATCTATCCCCCTCATAATTTTAAATACCTCTATTAAGTCCCCCCTCAACTTTCTATGCTCCAAAGAATAAAGACCCAACTTGTTCAACCTTTCTCTGTAACTTAGGTGCTGAAACCCAGGTAACATTCTAGTAAATCTTCTCTGTACTCTCTCTATTTTGTTGACATCTTTCCTATAATTCAGTGACCAGAACTGTACACAATATTCGTAATTTGGCCTTAATTATGACATTAATTAATCTCATAATGAGATTTTTTATTCGTATCATAAATACATGCACTTTAAAACACTCATTAATCCTTTTTAACATTTCATTAGGTTGTGTACTACCAAGGTAGAACATACAGGGTAAATGGTAGGTCACTGAGGAGTGCAGTAGAACAGAGGGATCTGGGAATAGAGATACAAAATTCCCTTAAAGTGGCATCACAGGTAGATAGGGTCGTAAAGAGAGCTTTTGGTACATTGGCCTTTATTAATCAAAGTATTGAGTATAAGAGCTGGAATGTTATGATGAGGTTGTATAAGGCATTGGTGAGGCCGAATTTGGAGTATTGCATGCAGTTTTGGTCACCAAATTACAGGAAGGATATTAATAAGGTTGAAAGAGTGCAGAGAAGGTTTACAAAGATGTTGCCGGGACTTGAGAAAGTGAGTTACAGAGAAAGGTTGAATAGGTTAGGACTTTATTCCCTGGAGCGTAGAAGAATGAGGGGAGATTTGATAGAGGTATATAAAATTATGATGGGTACAGATAGAGTGAATGCAAGCAGGCTTTTTCCACTGAGGCTAGGGGAGAAAAAAACCAGAGGACATGGGTTAAGGGTGAAGGGGGAAAAGTTTAAAGGGAACATTGGGGGGGGGGCTTCTTCACATAGAGAGTGGTGGGAGTGTGGAATGAGCTGCCAGATGAAGTGATAAATGCGGGCTCACTTTTAACATTTAAGAAAAACTTGGACAGGTACATGGCTAAGAGGTGTATGGAAGGATATGGTCCAGGTGCAGGTCAGTGGGACTAGACAGAGAAATGGTTCGGCACAGCCAAGAAGGGCCAAAAGGCCTGTTTCTGTGCTGTGATGTTCTATGGTTCTATGGTTGTTTTGAGTAAAGCTAATGAGCATTCCTATTTCATTTGATGAACCACACAAATCTCTTTCAGAGCATTTTGAGAACTGAATCAAATTACGTGGAGACAGTTTAATCAAAAGCAGAATGTATTAGTTAACACAAATAAAATTTTAGTATACTATTATAAGCTAGCATTGATCTATCAGTTTTGTGTAGCTTCCAATAGCTCCATGCTTTCATTCCTGTCTGTATATTAAGCCCTACTAATAATTTCTTATTTTATAACTGTGTGAAATAGGGATTGCAAAAATGTGAACAAAGTCACTGGAGAGACAGAACTGGTAGCTATGATGTAGTCTTATCTGACAAAATGAGACACACTGGTATCATATTGAGACCCTTTTGGAGGAAGAGGACTGTTTGATTCAACATTACATGATATTTTATGTGCTAAAGATCAAAGGACAATTTTATACTTACAACGTATCTACAATGCTTCCTCTGAATTACATATAACGTCCACACCTCCTGCTTTGTACTCACACTCCAGACAATGTTAATCAAGATAGTCTGCTTTTTCAATTAACTGTTGTTCACCGCTCTAGGAACATATTGTCTGGAGCTGCATTTAAAATTTAATACACAGTCTATGTTCAGGTCTAAAGATTGGTTGCTGAAGTTAATGTTTTGCTATACACTCCAAGTCCACAATATGCCCAAACAGGAATTTATGTTTTTATTCCTGTCAGATGCTGCTACAAATGATGAAGGAAATTTTTTACTTTAGTTTACTCATGAACTAAATTGTTCATTTAAAGTTTTCTAAAATGCTGCAGGTTAATATTTTGAAGGTTTGAGTATACACTTTACAATGCAAGTTAATAAATTTTGATGCATGACATGTGAGGAACATGCTTCTATATCATGTAGTAAGGGTGTTTATTGACTTTTATTTGAAGGTTTTGAACTTGGGTGATATATTTTCTTTTGGTTAACTTTACATACAGTATTAGACTCCTTTAGACCAATGATAATAGTTATTAGCTTCAGAGACCTGACAGATGGATATTTGTGATCAATGTATTTGCAATTATTTTGAAAGAAAGATAAACTAATTACTACCAAATTACAGATTAGAAAACCTCAAGGAAAAACAGGAGAACATTATTGAATATTTCAGCTGTCTTTGAAATGATCATTCAAATGAAAGTAAAAACCTTAGGTAACTTTTTAAAAATTACATAAAATACTTGAAAAATAAATGCGAAAAATAAATGCAAAATATAAGCAACAACAATTGTATTCAGGAATTTAACAGACAAGAATGAACAACTTAGAAAATTGTCAAAGCTGATGGGAAATATTCCTTTTGTAGAGAATGACTCAAATTAACCATTTAGAGTTAAAACATATTTAGCCGATTTTTCCCTTTTTTCAAATTTTAAGTGTTTTTATGTTTTAGCTTACTATCAATAGAAATTAACACTGGTATGTTTCTTAAGGCATGAAAATAATCTTAACGTGTAAAGCCTCTGCTAAACTTTGAGTTTGCTGATCCTAACCATTACTGCCACCTACCTTTCAAAACAAGTACAACTGTACAAAAAAAAGAAGCAAATGGTTAATTTTTTTATGATTTAAATTTTATTGAATTCTTTTACAAATTTTTCCCCAAACCCTTGAGTCAGTGTTGAAATTATGTAAATCATAGCTTACAAAACATAAAATTATCCATAAAATAAAAAACATGGCAGAAATAAATATCAATATAATAACCATGTGTGTCTATTTAGACCTCTAATAACATAAGAGACTGCCATTCAGCAATATGCTTTACCACACATTCACCACTATTCCCCCCCCCGCCCCCAGGAAACCTAAATATTTGCACTATTTTTGTGTATAGATGTCCAATCTATCAAACTGTTTGTAAGACATGCGTTCAAAAGCTGCCATTTTGGCTGTTTCTGTGACCCACTCCTGAAATGATAGTCCCCCCAAGTTCCTTCAACCTCTAAGTATAGTTTATCTTCCTACCATTATACTTGTTTGGATCCAATTTTGAGAGTGTTTATCCCCAAGTAACCCAAGTGTGTCTCCCAAGACAAAAAGTCTGGGGCAGAAAGGGAGTTGAATACCCGAAACTTCACCAATATACTTATGTATCATAATCCAAAATTCTTGAATTCTGGGACAGGCCCAGAGCGCATGTACTAAGTCCCCTTTATCCGTCTCACAGCACCAACATTCAGGGGTGTTTTTCAACCCTAATCTATGTAACCTTGCTGGAGTCCAATAGAAACGGTGTAGGATCTTAAACTGAATAAGGCGCACCCTCAGGTCTCTTGACATTGTTTTGACATTTTTGCAAATTTTGTCCCACTCCTTTGTCTCAAAAGCCACACTCAGGGCTTTTCCCCATGCTCTTTTAAGACCCAACAGAAATTTGTCTCCGGAGATTTGAGTTAAACCTGAGTAATAAGTTGAGGCTGCGTGACCTTTACCATATGCAGCCAGTACAGTGGACAGTATCGTAGTAACTTGTGGGGATTGCTGTGTAGAACCAAAAGTTGTATGTAGCAAATGACGCAGTTGAAGATATCTCCAAAATTGTGACCTAGAGATATCGTACTGTTGGGTTAATTGATTAAAAGATTTTAAACTCTCACCATTATAAAGGTTTCCCAATTTAATTATACCTTTCCCTTGCCATTCCCTCCAGAAGAAAGGGGACTTATCAATCCACAACTTTGGATTCATCCAGATACTCGAGGCTTCATTCAAATATGGATTAAATTTAAATAATCTGGCTAGTTTATTTCAAAACAAATGCATGTGCGATATAATTGGGTGAGACCTTGTCTCAGGAGGTAACTCGATAGACAAACATTGTAATGGAGGGATGGGAGGAAGAGCAGAACCCTCAATACGATACCAAGGAGGCACTCTCTCCGGAGGGAGAGACCAATGTGCTAAATGTTTAAGAGTAAAGGCATAGTAATAGTATATTAACTTTGGCAAACCTAAGCCCCCCACTTTCACCTGGCAATTGTGATTTGTTAAAGTTTAAGCATGGGTGTTTACCATTCCAAATAAAAGCCTTAATTATTTTATCAAATTGCTTAAAATATGTTCAAACACGAGGAAATCTGCAGATGCTGGAATTTCAAGCAACACACACAAAATGCTGGTGAACGCAGCAGTCCAGGCAGCATCTATTGGAAGAGGTACAGTCGACGGTTCAGGCCGAGACCATTCATCAGGACTAACTGAAAGAAGAGCTAGTAAGAGATTTGAAAGTGGGAGGGGGAGGGGGAGATCCGAAATGATAGGAGAAAACAGGAGGGGCAGGGTGGATCGTTTCACTGAAAACCTATGCTCTGTCCGCCAGAGAAAGCAGGATCTCCCAGTGGCCACACATTTTAATTCCACGTCCTATACCCATTCTGATATGTCTATCCACGGCCTCCTCTACTGTAAAGATGAAGCCACACTCAGGTTGGAGTATTATATACTTATATTCCGTCTGGGTAGCCTCCAACCTGATGGCATGAACATTGACTTCTCAAACTTCCACTAATGCCCCACCTCCCCCTCGTACCCCATCCGTTATTTATTTATATACACACATTCTTTTTCTCTCTCTCCTTTTTCTCTCCCTCTGTCCCCCTCACTATACCCCTTGCCCATCCTCTGGGTTTTTTTCCTCCCCTCCTCCTTTTCTTTCTCCCTAGGCATCCTGTCCCATGATCCTCTCATATCCCTTTTGCCAATCACCTGTCCAGCTCTTGGCTCCATCCCTCCCCCTCCTGTCTTCTCCTATCATTTTGGATCTCCCCCTCCCACTTTCAAATCTCTTACTATCTCTTCCCTCAGTTAGTCCTGACGAAGGGTCTCGGCCCGAAACGTCGACTGTACCTCTTCCTAGAGATGCTGCCTGGCCTGCTGTGTTCACCAGCAACTTTGATGTGTATTGCTTGAATTTCCAGAATCTGCAGAATTCCTTGTGTTTGCATCATCTTCAAGGAATTTATTTTTCCCGACATTGACAAATACAATGATGACCATCTGTCTACATCACATGAAATTCTCTGCAATAATGGATCAAAATTTACCTTTACTAAATCCTTCAGTTGAGGGGGAAAATTAATACCTAAATATTATATACCCTTCTTTGGCCAGTGAAATTGGCCTGGGTAAAAAGCAGATGCAGGGCAACATGCAGTCAACAGTAGTGCTTCCGATTTTGTCCAATTAACCTTATAACCTGAGAATCTCTGATAGCTGCTGCCAGGGGCTCCAAAGCTAGACAGAACAACGTTGGAGAGAGTGGGGAACCTTGTCGGGTAAAATAGTTAATTTTTAATAAATGATCAAAGATAGCGCTGAATTACAATGTTTCTTCAGTTGACATCTTCTGGATAGATCATGAAACCATATATTTCATTTCTTTTATGTCTTTTACATTTGTTTTTCATCTTGAATGTGATTCTGGGACTGTTGGAGTCCATGATTTGCAGTTTAGAGATCATTTGGGTGTTCCAGCGCTCTGCAGGCCTCGAGAGGATTCTGGGAGGCAGAGGTGGTGAGTGTGGGCAGGCTGTGGGAGGGGGCACGAGCTGATGTTTGACTCCATTTCACTGATTAAAGCTTCCATTGTTTGCTGAGGGAGACTGCTGATTAGTCATTTGCTGCGGGAGATTGAATTGTTGCGACGAATGTGGAAGTTGAGCGCTAGCTGCCTGCCGTTAGATTGTTGAGGATCGCTCTGCAAACTGAGAGGGCAGAGCCTGCTGCTGTACCCGGAGAATGTTATCAAGGTTTTCTGCATTTTGGATATTTACTTGGACTATAGACTTTTTTTTTCAGTCATACAGATTTTTATATTTTGTATTTTCGCCCGATCTTTCACGTTTTTTTGTGTGTGAGAGTGGGGGATTTGGGGGGTTGATGCACCTATTTCATTTTTGTTCATTTTTGTGTGGGGGGAGTGGATTTGGGTGTTGATGATTGTGCTGCTGTTCTTTTCCTTTCTTGGTTTCGTGGCTATCTGGAGAAGAAGCATTTCAGAGTTGTACACTTTGGTAATAAATGAACCTTTGAAAATGTTCTTTATAGTACAGTACGTGGCTGAATTTGTGTCAAGTCAGCAGCCCATCCTAAGTTGCCTAGAGCAGTGCTTCCCCATGCCAAGCTTCCTTTGAAGGTGGATGAATTTCTGTTTTACTTATTGCATTCAAATCATTTGCAATTGGTAGGTTGGCCATTAATAGCAATGAGGTAGTTACTAGCTGATGCCAAAGTCCATACCAAAGCAAAAAACTTCATCATTGAGCAGTTGTTTACTCACTGAGGAGGAGTTCACTATACCATGAAATATGACAATAAAATATAATTATTTCAGTTGCAAAAGATTTAACTTTTTTTAAGATCCTGATTTCCTTTCTGGGTAGTAGATCAACAGGGCATGTGTTCAAGAGACCTGCAACACTTATACAGAAGACCCAAGTAAGGTTTAGATGTTTTCTGATTTCCGATGTCAGGCAAAGATTTTACCTTTCATGGGGCCAGAGAAAAGAGGATCAGGACTGAAGGCTCATCAGCTTCCTCTTCACAGTGTTGGCTATTACTGCTGCAGTTAAATCTCAGAAACCCTTCAATAACAATCAGTTCAAATCAGATAGGACGAAATGAATTCAGATGTGGTGCCAAGGTTGGGGTCCTCATTACATGATCAGAGGAATATTGGAGTTAGTGGGGTAGAACTTTTTCTTGACAGGGTTTCA
Source organism: Mobula hypostoma (assembly GCF_963921235.1). Taxonomy (NCBI): domain Eukaryota; kingdom Metazoa; phylum Chordata; class Chondrichthyes; order Myliobatiformes; family Myliobatidae; genus Mobula; species Mobula hypostoma. The sequence goes on along the minus strand of NC_086112.1, from coordinate 25,510,502 downwards.
ATTGTATGGCATTTAGGGGTGGAAGTTAAATAATGATGATTTTATGTTCCCTACTGAATCAGCGATGAAATTGGAGAAACACAGTTTGGTTTTCATAAAGGCTCTGGAACAAGGGAAGGAATATTTGCGATGAGAAACATCATGGAGAGATGCATTGAGGCACAGAAGACCATCTACTTATGCTTTATTGACTATGAAAAGGCTTTTGATAAAGTAAGACACGAGAAAGTAATAGAGGTGCTGAACAAGTATGATCTGGGATGGGAGAATGTGCAGATAATAAGGAACTTGTATTGGAATCAGAAAGCGGCAGTCAGGGTAGAAAATGAGCTATTACCTTGGCCATGTATTAAACGAGGCATAAGGCAAGGCTGTGTTGGCTTGCCAGATTTGTTCAACCTCTCCGGAGAATGGATTTTTCAGGAATGTGACCATCAGGAGACAGGTATTCCAATCGGAGGCCGGAAGGTGGATAACATCAGGTATGCGGACGACACCACGTTGTTAGCTGACAGCGAAAGCGAACTGCAAATTATGCTGAATAAAGTGAATGAGAAAAGCCTTGACTATGGACTTAAAATCAACCCTAAGAAAACAAAATCGATGGTGGTAAGCAAAACATACACTAAAGACTCACTCATGATGGTATTGTTACAAGTGAATGGACAAGACATTGAACAAGTGCGAAAGTTTAAATATCTTGGCAGTTGTCTGACAGATGACGGGAGATGTGAAGTTGAGATCAGAAGGAGAATAGGTATGGCTAAGACCCAGTTCATGAAGTTAAAAGATCTACTATGCAATCGGAAGGTAGATATCCAAAGTAGAATCCGCTTCCTCGAGTGTTACGTATGGTCAGTGCTGAGGTGTGGATCAGAAACATGGACCCTGAAGAAGGATAACATGAAACAAATTAACGCTTTTGAAATGTGATGTTATCGACGAATGTTGAAGATTAGCTGGGTAGAGAAAGTTTCAAATGAGAGGGTTATGTCCGAAGTTGATAGACCACGGACATTGCTGGAGAAGATTATGAAGTTAAAAGTTTCTTATTGTGGACACGTTACGCAGAGAGATAACATCTTGATGGACTTGCTATACGGAAAGGTGGAGGGAAAGAAAGGAAGAGGAAGGCAAAGAACAACGTGGCTGGATAACATCAAGGATTGGGCCAAGCTGGACAAGACCAGGGATGTTGTGGACAAGTATCGGGACAGAGCGGCGTGGAGGGAAATTGTCCGCCAACTGGAAATTCCAGATGCGACCTAACGATGACGACAAATGAATCAACATTTTATCGCCTTTCCATTCATTGAAAAAGAACAAGAAAATTACGTAATGTTGCAGCTGTATAAAACTCTGGTTAGACCACAGATGGACTATTGTGTTCATTTCTGGTAACTCATTATTGGAAGCATGTAGAAGCTTTAGAGAGGGTGCAGAAGAGAGTTGCAAGGATGCTGTCAGGATTAGAGAGCATATTTTATAAAGTGAGGTTGAGCGAGCTATGGCTTTTTCTTTTTGCAGTGAAGGAGGTGTATAGGAGGTGTATAGGATGCATAGACACAGTGATAGATAGATGGACAGCCTGATCTATTTTCCCAGGGTGGAAATGAGAAGGCATAATTTTAAGGTGGTAGGAGGAAAGTATATGGGGGATGTCAGGGGTACTGTAGGTTTTCACACAGAGAGTAGTGGGTACATGGAACACACTGCCAGGGGTGGTGGTAGAGGCAGATACATTAGGGATGTCACGTGATTAGCAACAATGAATATATCGAGTCAGGATTTATAAACAAACAAACATTTACTAAACCCTGATAAACAATGAAAAAAAAACGAAAACCCTAACCGGAAGTAAATGGCTATGCAGCCATTCATTAAACCGCTACTCAGTACTAGTTCTTAAAGCGATAAATGCGAAACCAGCTCTTAAAGCGATAAATTCAAACACAGTTCTTCGAATGGTAAATTTTAAAGTCCAAGAGATTTATATAGTCAATTAGGAGAGACCTTCATGAAGTAACGAATTCCTCAAGACACGACATCACTGCCACTCCCAGCCGGATCCTGCCTTGTCCACAGGATTCACGATGACGGAAATAAAACAGTTTTAAAGGCACTGACCTTCCTCCTCCGTAGAATAGATCCTGCACAGCCTTTTCTACCACTTTTAGCAGAGGCTGTCTCATGCAGATCACTCTCTCTTGAACAAATTCAATAATGGTCAATCTTTTCCAAACCCATTGAACGTCTCCTTCAGGGTCCCGTCTTCACTTTCCAATGTTACTGAAAAGATACATTAACAGACCTGGCAGCGATTGGTCAAACTGCTGGCCCAGACTTCTGTATCCTACATTAGAACATAAAAATCTGTTTAAAATCAAAACTGCATCATAATGCAAATACACAGCAGAGCGGAGTATCTCATTGATGTTCTAACTGGAAAACTGCGTCACCAGGGGTCTTCCCTTTCATACCCGTGGTGAACATGTCATCACGTGACCTCACATCGGCGGGAAAATTACATCAGGTAACCTCCAAAAGACCATTACATCATCCTCATAAGACAGTCACAAGATCTCCATGAGGTATGTAACAGGGACATTTATAAGACTCTTAGAAAGACACATAGATGAAAGAAAAATTGAGAGCTATGTAGGACGGAAAGGTTAGATCGATCTTGGAGTAGGATAAAATGTCAGCACAACATCGTGAGCTGAAGAACCTGCACTCTGTTGGACTGTTCTATGTTCTAATCAGGCTATGAGGTTATCGGTGTGGGATCTTCTCCCACCTAATTATCTCAATGCAATTAAACCATTCATCCCTTAAAGTCCAGGCAGAAATGAATTAAATGAACACCTGCTTACAAAATGCTGGAGGAGTATAATGATGTATTTGTAGCCTGTCATCTAGAGTAAGGGTTTGTTAAAAACTAGATTGGTTCTTACGATTACTCACAAGGCTGCTGTCATGTTGGATTTTGTTAAGCTATTCACTGGCATCACCAAGGGGCCCTGTTTGGGTGTTTTTGATGATATATTCTCTGAGATTATCTTGAGTTTTAGACAGTGTTGGAATACCTACTATGATTCTGTTTGCAATTTTGTACTTTGCTGTAGCTTGAAACAGCAGAATTCAGATTACAGATTTCAGATCTCCAAGGTGAAACAGTGCAAACCAACTTAATTGATATTGTAGTGGAAGCTCACCAAGAGTTTTGAGCTTCAGGTTTTCAAGCTATTGCATAGGAAATAAATCCGGGTGGTGAGGTGGAGATACGTCTCTGTCAAAGGAGGTGTAAGGCACTCCTTCCCTCCGCTAGCCTGCAGGTCACCCTTGGGCAAGGTGTAGCACCTGCTTAGTGCTCCGATCAATGTCATATGAAGCCAGGGGAGCAGGCGGTGGATGGCCTTGTGAGCAGCTGGTGCATATCACAAATCCTGGTTATGCAACCACTGACACCAAGTGGACAATCTCTGAAGTGCATCGATAATGGCTGGTGTCACCCGTCTTATAAAGACACTGCCCTGAGAGAAGGCAAAGGCAAACCACTTCTGCAGAAAAACTTACCAAGAACAATCATGGTCAAAAACCATGATCGCCCACATCATGCAGAGTGGCACATAATGATGATGATGATGAATTTGAAAAGGTCATTGGGTTTTGCACTTGTGTCTCCTTGCATCCCAGCTCTCTTGCCTCTACTCTCAGGGCAGCAGGAAGTGGGAGATTTGATCATCTGCCATAGACTTGGTAACTAAATAACTTTGTCAGACAGGCTTGTAGTATAGCAGGTAATCTCTTCCCATGACTGATCTCAGAATAGAGTTTCTATTCCGAGAGTTAGATGTCAGGCATGCAAACAATGTAGCCTGCCCAACATAGCTGACTAACTAAGACTTCAGTGATCTGGGGAAGACATTGACCTTGGTTTGTTTATCCTTCCTCTGAATTTGGAGGATTTGAAGAATTTGTCCAAAGCCTTGAGGTTCCTGCTGTAAGGAGGTTAGGTCCCAGATGCATATAGGAGGGCAATCTCTGTTGCTTAGTAGACCCATATGTTTTGTGCCAGGTTTGTGGTCATATTCTTCCTGCCTGTGGAATTTACTAGGAACCCACAAGGATGGAGTGGAAGTGAACCACCCATGATCCCAAGGGACTGCCTAAGTGGTAGACGGCAGGTAATTACTCTCTGCCCCCACGTTTCTGGCTTGATCTGAAATGGCCATTACATCTTAGGAAGAAACGGGTTGCAATATGTGCCCAAAAATGTCAAGGATCCTGCCACTGATGATTAGATGTATCAAATTACAAAAATGATCTGTGAGGATTCCTGCCATAACATCTACTCCGTTCCAGCATTTAAATTTACATTTATTTTGCACTCCAAGTGTGATTGCTTGTCGTGTTACTTGCTTTATCGTCAACAGATTCACTATATAAAACTGGCTGACAAGGTGCCAGCAGGGAATACGGCTCTAGACCAGGTCTGTTTTTGACAGGGATACAGATGATCTCTGTTGCAGTTCGGAAGTTACAGCTCGTATGTGTTTGACATGCTAAGGCTGGACTGGAAGCTGTAAACTTTTACATAGTGAACATTACATGGTGCCTCTTTGAAGAAGTTTGCAACTGATACTTGTTTGGAAAATAAATTCTGAAAATGAATCAGATGGGGAAGAATTGTATCCTTGTAGATACCACAAGAAACATACTAGAAACATAGAAACATAGAAAACCTACAGCACAATACAGGTTCTTTGGCCCACAAAGCTGTGCCGAACATGTCCCTACCTTAGAAATTACCGAGGGTTACCCATAGCCCTCTATGTTTCTAAGCTCCATGTACCTATCCAGGAGTCTCTTAAAAGACCCTATCGTATCCGCCTCCACCACAGTCGCTGGCAACCCATTCCACGCACTCAGCACTCTCTGTGTAAAAAACTTACTCCTGACATCTCCTCAATACCTACTTCCAAGCACCTTAAAACTGTGTCCCCTCATGCTAGACATTTCAGCCCTGGGAAAAGCCTCTGACTATCCACACGATCAATGCCCCTCGTCATCTTATACACCGCTATCAGGTCACCTCTCATCCTCCGTCACTCCAAGGAGAAAAGGCCGAGTTCACTCAACTTATTTTCATAAGGCATGCTCCCCAATCCAGGCAACATCCTTGTAAATCTCCTCTGCACCCTTTCTATAGTTTCCACATCCTTCCTGTAGTGAGGTGACCAGAACAGAGCACAGTACTCCAGGCTCCTATATAGCTGCAACATTACCTCTCGGCTCCTAAGCTCAATCCCACGATTGATGAAGGCCAATGCACCGTATGCCTTCTTAACCACAGAGTCAACCTGCGCAGCAGCTTTGAGTGTCCTATGGACTCGGACCCCAAGATCCCTCTGATCCTCCAGACAGCCAAGAGTCTTACCATTAATACTATATTCTGCCATCATATTTGACCTACCAAAATGAACCACTTCACACTGTGGTTTATGGTCCTCATCCTACACTAAGTCAACTCAGCACATTACAGGAATATCAATTCAAGTGAATAGACTCTCAATGGCCACTTTATTAGGTACCTTCCATTCAGAGACGTTCCTCTGCACACCACTGTTGCCCCGCATGGTTATTTGAGTTACGGTTTCCTTCCTGTCAGCTTGAATCAATCTGGCCATTCTCCTCTGACCTCTCTCATCAGCAAGGCAGTTTGCCCTCAGAACTGCTGCTCACCGGATATGTTTTGATTTTCACACTGTTCTCTGTAAACTCTAGTGACTGTTGTGTGTGAAAATCCCAGGAGATCAACAGCTTCTGAGATACTCAAACCACCCTGCCTGCCGCCAACAATCGCTCCACCGTCAAAGTCACTTAGATCACATTTCTTCCCCATTCTGATGTTTAGACTGAACGACAACAGAACCACTCAACCATGTCTGCATGCTCTTTATGCACTGAGCTGCTGCCACATGATTGGCTGATTAGATATTTGCATTAACGAGCAGGTGTACAGGTTTACTTAATCCTAGCTAGTGCTTTGCATTTATACAAATTTTTTTTTAAGGCCAGGGCTTAATTTTAACCCTGGATGCTGAGCAGACACTGTTAAAATTGCCTGTGAGATTTAACATGCACCAAACCCTGAGTTATCCTGCGGGATACAGACTTAATCTGCAGATAAATTAGTCCCCAGCAAGAGTTAAGAGGGATTATTGAGAATATGTTTCATGGAGATAAGTAGAGAAAGCAGCTGAGAGCTAGTGTAGATTCAATAGGCTGAATGGCTTCCTTCTGTTTTACAAAGTAATAGGAAACATGAGAAGAGAAACATTTGCTGAGGATAAAGGGAATGTCTGTAATAGGGCTGGAGATCCATATGTGCCATTTACAAAAGGAGGTAAAGGCTTGATAATGAGACAGGAGGTGTAGCTAGAGCAGGGGCTTCCAAGTGGTGTCCACAGACCCTTGCTTATTGGTATTGGTCCATGGCATAATTAAAGATTGAGAACCCCTGAGCGAAAGGGAGCTGAGTGAAAACCTAAAGGAAGAGTGAGCAAATGAAATAGTACTGGCGCTCTGAGATGCAGAACACAGCAGTTACAGGAAATCAGTAAAGAGAAAACTGAAAAAGCTCACAGATCGGATAGTATACATGGTGAGAGAAGCAGCATCCATGTTACAGGCTGATGACTTTACTTACTCTGACGCCAACAGGAAAGGCTGGTTATCTGAAATTGTTCAGTTCTATATTGGATTCTGTGGGCTGTAAAGTGCCCAGACAGAAAATGTAGCCTTGTACCTTATACTTGCATTGAGGTTTCTTGGAACAATGTCAGGTGCCAAAGACAAAGAGGTCAAACAGTGGTCTCTGAGTCAGAAGCCATGATTATCCAGTACTTTACCAGTAAGTATCCTCTCCAAACCTTGAGTTAAAACCAGCAATCTTATGAAACATTAGACAACCATCTCCTCCATGAAATTATAAGTATTATATTTACATTGAGTCTCAGCACCTGGGTGTTTTCTACAAAGTGTTGAAAGATCTTCCCAATAATTATTGATAGACTGATTCATCTGATATGTATGCCAGTGTATCTGCTTTCTAAAAGACCACAAAGAAGACCTCACAACGCACACAAAATTCTGAAGAAGCTCAGAAGGACAGACAGCATCTATGGAAAAGAGTACAGATGACATTTTAAACCAAGACCCTTCAGCAGAACTGGAAAAAAATTCCTACACTACATTGACAACTGCATTGGTGTGGCTTCCTGCACCCATGCCAAGCTCGTCAACTTCATCAACTTTGCCTCCAACTTCCACCCTGCCCTCAAATTTACCTAGCCCATTTCCAACACCTCCCTCCCCTTTCTCGATCTCACTGTCTCTGTCTCTGGAGACAGCTTATCTACTGATGTCTATTATAAACCCACTGACCCTCACATCTACTTGGACTATACCTCTTCCCAATCTGTTTCTTGTGAAAATGCCATTCCCTTCTCTCAATTCCTCTGCCTCTGCCATATCTGTTCTCAGGATGAGTTTTTTCATTCCAGAGTGAAGGAGATGTCCTCCTTCTTCAAAGAAAGGGCTTCCCTTCTTCCACCATCAACGCTGTCCTCAACCGCATCTCTTCCATTTCACACATGTCTGCACTCACCCCATCCTCCCGCCACTCCACCAGGGATAGGGTTCCTCTTGTTCTCACCTACCACCCACCTGTGTCCATATCCAGCACATAATTCTCCACAACTTTTGCCACCTCCAACAGGATCCCACCACCAAGCACATCTTTTCTTCCCCGCACTTTCTGCTATCCGCAGGAATTGCTCGTTACACGACTCCTTTGTCCACTTGTCCCTCCTCACAAGCAGAACAAGTGCTATACCTGCTCCTAGACTTTCTCCGTCACTACCATTCAGGGTCCCAAACAGTCCTTCCAGGTGAAGCGTCACTTCACCTGTGAGTCTGTTGGAGTCATCTATTGTATCCAGTGCTCCTGGTGTGGCCTATATTAGGGAGACCCAACACAGCTTGAGAGACCATTTCGCCAAGCATCTACACTCCATCTGCCAGAAAAAGTGGGATATCTCAGTGGCCACCCATTTTAATTCCACTTCCCATTCCCATTCTGACATGTCAGTCCATGGCCTCCTCTACTGGCGCATTGAGGCCACACTCAGGCTGGAGGGGCAACACCTGATATTCTGTCTTTGTAGCTCCCAGCCTGATGGCATGAACATCAATTTCTTGAACTTCTGGTAATGCACCACCCCCCCATTTTTCCCAATCCCCATTTCCTTCTCTCACCTTATTTCCTTACCTGTCTGTCACCTCCCTCTGGTGCTCCTCCCCCTTTTCTTCCTTCCATGACCTTCTGTCCTCTCTTATCACACTCCCCTTTCTCCAATCCTGTATCTCTTTCACCAGTCAACTTCCCAGCTCTTTACTTCATCCCTTCCCCCCTTCAGATTTCACTTATCACCTTGTGGTTCTTCCTCCCCTCCTCCGCTTTCTTTTTCTGACTCCTCATCTTTTTTCCCAGTCCTGATGAAGGGTCTCGGCCCGAAATGCTGACTGTACTCTTTTTCCATAGATACTGCCCGGCCTGCTGAGTTCCTCTAGCATTTTGCGTCTGTTGCTCGGATTTCCAGCATCTGCAGACTTTCCCTTGTTTGTGATTAAGAAGACCTTACTGGTATTTGTCATTGCCCCTTAATTACCTTACAGTGATCATTAGTGTAGCAGATCCAAGCTGTCCATTATATTGCAATCACTTTCTCATCAACTGTTCATGTAGTACAAAGATTTGTAGGTGTTCTCCTCAATAAATATTCCAGTTTCTTTTGCTAAAGGCCTTTTATTGTGTCTGTGATTCTGGATGTCTTAAGTAAAAAGAATAAAATAATTGAAGTGCAGGCATTTAATGATCATAAATCTTCTTTGATTTGAAAATGTACACGCTTATTTGCATGCTATTTATATTTAAACATGGTAATAGTTACCTTTTTTAACTTAGCTGTTCATTTTTATTCAGAATAGACATTATTGATCTATTCTTAGCAGCCGTGTCTGTAAGTACTGAGTAACTTCTGACAGAATCTATAATCACATCCTATCTATTATGAATAAATAATACAGTTTTGTAACTGGGCATTAATGTGGGCTTAAAATTTCCTTCTGTTCTAGCCTTTACAGTTTGATAATAAGTGAAAGGTTTTGATGGTGGAAGAATGTCATCTCAGTTTGAGAGATTCAAAGGGATGCAGGTTTGAAAAGAGCTTGATGAGGCTATTTTTATTTGTCCTTGTGAGGCAGATCATACTTGCAAAGTCACAATTATCTCCCATTACCTCCCTGAATGGAGAACACATCTCTGAATTTTGGTGGTACCAGACTAAAACATTTTCCGGTTTATTGTCTGTTACTCTAGTAAAACACACAGATGCTTTTAATTAATCTTTTTTTAGATGCTATGCTGTATGATAATAAATTATCCAGAAGTTTAATGGGGAGCAACACAGACACAATATTCTGGTGGAATTCAACAAGTCGGGCAGCATCTATGGAGCGGAATGAGGAGTTGCCTTTTTTTGGCGACTTTCAGGAAGTTTAATGGGGTCCTGGTCAGTTTAAAGAGAGTGCAGTAGCGGGGCCCTGGTGAGCGTGGAATGAATGTGAAAAGCCAGTCCCCTGTAAGACGGAAGGGAGCATGAGAGGTTTGGCAAGGGGAGTGAGGGAACAGGGGACCCAGAGATTTGGCAATGAGAAAAGGAAACGTAATCCCAATGATTCAATGGTAGTGGGTTGAAAGGGAGGATGTCAAACTTCACCTAGTGAACCAAGCGCTGAACTGTTGGGATTCCCAAATAAACAGAGAGTTTTTCTGTATTTCTCACAGCAATGTCATGCTACTTTGTTATCATTAAGCTGTAAGGTAGCGAACTCAATGATGAATGAAAGTCCAAAGTCGAAGCCAGGGTAGGCAAGGAGAACTAACAGACTCTGGTGTTTCCCTTCTCTTTGGTCACAGGGCCAGTGAAATAAGTTGGCGAGTTGCTGCAGTCACTGTTAGTTTACGAGGAAGTAGATCAATAAGATAAAAACAGAAGAATCTGGGGATGTTCAGCAGGTTAAAAACCTCAAAATACAGGTGGCGTAGTAGTGTAACTGTTAGCGCAGTGCTAGTGATCTCTAATTGGGGTTCAATTTCCATCGCTGTCTTTAACGAATTTGTATTTTCTCTCCATGACCATGTGGATTTCCTACAGGTGTTCTGATGTCCTCCCACATTCCAAAAGACAGACGTGTTAGGATTAGTAAGTTGTGGGCATGCTACGTTGGTGCTAGAAGTATGTTGACACTTGTGGGATGCCCCCAGCACATCCCCCGACTGTGCTGGTCGTTGACATAAACGATGTATTTCACTGCATGTTTTGATGTATATGTGACAAATAAAGCTAATCTTAAAAGATGAGTTTTAAAATCAGCAGCTTATATGGAAAAGGAACTAGAGTTAAATTTTCAGGAATACAGTTCAATGCCTCATCAGGCACTTGACTCCCTCTCAGCTGCTGGGCCAGCTCATGCTCTCCTGCACTTCAGTATTGATTGAGGGCATGCTGTGAATAATGTTGATCTTCTTCAGTAGCTAAGAAACCAGAACACATGATGGAACAACAATAAATGGCCGGAATGCGGGCGATTCCATGAAGAACCTGAGAGTACTTGGACCAAGAACAGAGCCCCAAAGAACTCTGGCAACTCTGCCCATTATTCTCTGAAGGGAGATTTCGTGACTGTCTGACTGCTAGTAATAACTTTCCTCATTGTCCAGCTAAGGAAAATGGCATTTCTTTCACTGACCATCAGACAATTGGCCCTGCCAAACTTCCCCATCTTCCTCCAGGCTGTTACAATTGATCTCTTTCGGAAGGTTAAACCAAGTAAAGAGCAGCAGGTCACACTGGTCCTGAAGATGATAGCAAATGCTTCCTGATAGCATAATGTAATTGAAATAAATGTTGAGAATACCAGAGATATTGTTATGCACTCCACTGAATTTCAACACTCTGGATTTCTTAGTGGGTTTACAAGCTGATGGTGTTGAAAGATGCTGTGCGTCCTAACTGTGTACAGATGAATGGATTGAATTGGCTCCCTGTGTCTGATGTTTTCACAACTTGCTTCTTACATAACAACTACTTCCTTTAATGTTGGAAAACACACAAAGGCATTTGACGAGAGTACTCTCAACAAAAGCATGCCTGACGTGGAATCTCTGAGAGAGAATGCAGAGCAGATGACAAAAAGCTTGATCTACCAGGTAGGGTTTAATGAGTGTTTTAAAGGAGAGAGAAAGAAAAAATAAAGGTGGATAGTTTTAGAGAGGGAATTCTGAAGCCTAGGACTGAGGCAGCTGGAGGTGTAACCACTGATTCCGGGCAATTGGAATGATGTGTCAGGTACCAGAACTACAGAATCACAGGAATCTTAAAGGCCACTTGAGGTAGGAAATAGGAAATCTTCGAAGACATGGATCAAGCTCTTAAAATAACCATTTGCAGAGCATGAAGCGGGATAGATGAGGAAGTACAGAGGATAAACAAAGACTGATGTGACCAGCACATCCAAAGCATTAATGGGTGAGGAGCGTTTGATAGCTCTGTGCTTGCAGGAGTTCAGGCGAGTCAGAGGGGATCTCACTGAAACCTACTGAATATTGTAACGCTTAGATAGAGTGGTCAAAGCAGAGGCTGTTTCTAATAGTGGGAGAGTCTAGGACCAGAAGGCACAGCCTCAGAAGAGAAGGGTGTCCCTTTAGAACTGAGATGAAGAGGAATTTCATCAGCCAGCTGGTGGTGAGTCTGTGGAATTCATTGCACAGATGGCTGTGGAAGCCAAGTCATTGAGTATATTTAAAGCAGAAGTTGATAACTATTTGATGGTAACTGTGTCAAAGGTTATGAGGGAGAAGGCAGGAAAATGGAGTTGAGAGGGAAAATAAATCGGCCATCATTCAATGGTGGAGCAGACTCAATGGGTCAGATTTCTGCTCCTATGTTTTATGGTCTCATGGCTCATCAGTCCAAAATCCAAGCCGTGTAGCTTCAGGCAGGAGTTAATAAATTTCAACTCTGCACGCAGGTGAAGTGCTGCTTGGATTGAGAATTTGCAGTCCTTTGAACCTCCAGACCAGAGGATTACTTAGAGATCGGAACTCAACTTCATCGATGAGCTAAATTTTGTGGGCAGGTCAGGTCTACTCTCTCTGCTGACTTATGGGTGAAATTTGGACTCGCCTCACATTCATTTGTCAGCTGCAAACTTAACTCCAGAAGCCAATAAGGTCTCACATAACATGAATTACCAAGGGCACCATTGTGGGGTGGGGTAGAACTGTAAACAGTGCTGACAAATCTCTAATATAAGGCCAAGCCTGGCTCCTGTTTGAGTGGACTCCCCATCTTAAGTAGCAGGAAATTGTAACTTCCCAGCCCTTCTTAAGGAGTCCATTATTTGAATGGTAGTCAACCTCTACTGTGAACACCAGTTGACCATGTTTTCCATATTTCCTGCCTGTATAACCCCAAAACATGTAGTCTGACCTCACAAATGCTCAAACTTTTCATTGGTCTGCTACAAATTTGCTTCAAGTGCCAAATAATTTTGAAATATTCCTTGTCCCTTTTCTAAATTAAGCAAAGACTTCTGAGCTCCTGGTTAACTGGCACTGCTCTTTGCTTTCTAAAACTGTACGGTGATTGACACTGATAAGCTGTGAGGAGAACAGATTGAGGTCACTGATGGGTTTTCTGCAGCACTGGTCTTGGACAGGTTGGGGACATGCCGAGCGAATGAATGATCCTGACGTTCTAGTCAGAAACTTTCATATGGTGTGGAGGCTGAGAAATTTATACATGATTAGCCTTTAGCCATGCTTGTGTGATAAGTAAATTGTGGGTAAGTAATAACCAGAGGGTTTAATTTTCCCTGATCATTGTGGCCAGTACATGCATGAATCCTATGCTCAGGGCAGCAGCTTTGTGAATTGACATTAACAGAATAGCTATTAACTAATGGCTGGAGTTTGAAATTTGATATTGATGAGTTAGTGATGGGATTCTCTTGCTCTGGTCAATTGCTGATTTCAGTAGGGCTGCCTTTAGTGCTGTACTATGGTGCTCCAGCCAATATTCTAGCATCCAATCTATTTGATTTTTCATTGGGATCCCAGCCCAGCCATTTCTCCTGAGAGGAAATGACTTCTGATGCAGTGTGATTGACAGTAACTGGCAAGCTGCCTTTTTACATTTTAGTTTCCCTTCTTGTCTACCTTTTATACACTTGCTAGGAATGTACTGGCCATGACTCTGGTTCACAGGACAGGACAGGTGATGTAGAATGTTGGTGCTCGCAATAAAATGGCCCACAAAGTCAGCTGCTCACCAATATCTTCATGGGAGAAGAACTCACTGCAAGGTGGGTCAAGATACTCCAGCGATTCTCCTCTCTCAGTGCAGCACATAACTTACTGGCTTCCATGAGTGTGGCTTGCCTGCACATGGCTGCCATTTGTTGCTGAGTGGAGACATTAATTAGTGTGCAACACACGCTTGCCATTGCTGCTGTGGAGAAAACAATATGGGCCTCAAATGGAAAGTGGGAGGAGGAAGGCCTCCTCAGGTATACATTGAAATAGAAGGTCCTTCCTAAGCCACTGTCCAGAAGTCCACTGCAGGGGAGGACCATGGAATCTTTCCTGGAGGACCAGAGGTTTCCAAAGTATCAGGTAAAGTCTTTTGCTTTCCTCATGGGAGGTTTGTGCTTTCCCAGCTCCCCATCTCTGCTGACATGGTGTTCAATTATCTAGGGGTCGTTGTTACCGATGTTCTGATGATCTCTTAGTACTGTGACGATCAATCAGACTTTTCAATTCTCTTCTTGTTAAAGTAGTGTTGGACCAATAGATCTTCAGTGAATTGTTTGTTTTACAGAATCTGCTGTCTGTTATCCAGTAGTGAACAATAAATTGGCTCATCTTACCACAGATTTGTTGGATATACCCCATTTCCTGTCTGCTCCCTTCCCTTTACACTACTTTACCATACATGTACATTAGTGATTGTTCAATTGATACCTTCAATACTCTCTGGACAACTTCTCCCCATGTGGATGCCCTGTAGCAATCAGGATGGAACTGCAGCCATGCCATGAAGCTTTATAATTTCTGCCAATGGTCTCAACTGTGTGAATCGGAATCCCTTTCTGAGGAAGTAGACCGAGATGAGCAATGATATCCATGGAGAGTCAGGGCCTTCCCTCTCAGAAACTTAAAGGAATGCTGTGGAATTCTCATGGTTGGATTTCCAGATTACTGTTTGGAACCCTTTGCTATTGATCCACAGCTGTGAGTTTGAATCCTTCAATCCTTCAGAGGCATGTGGGGAGTTTAAATTCAAAATCGAAATCAGCGTTATTATCATTGATATACTGTGTGTTGTGAAATTGGTTGTTTGGTGGCAGAAGTGCAGTGTAATCTATATAACAATACTACAAGTTACAATAAGAAATCAAATAAGTGAATAGGTATTAAAGAAATAACTAGACAAATAAAGAAGTAAATAAACTAATAGACAATCAGGTAAATAAATAAATAGCTAAATATAGCAGTAATATAGAAGGGCACGTGGCCAAGTTTTTAAGGCATTGGACTAGCTACCTGAAGGTTGTGAGTTCGAGCCCCAGCCGAGGCAAAGTGTTGTGTCCTTGAGCAAGGCACTTAATCACACATTGCTCTGCGACGACACCGGTGCCAAGCTGTACGGGTCCTAATGCCCTTCCCTTGGACAACATTGGTGTTGTGGAGGGGGGAGACTTGCAGCATGGACAACTGCTGGTCTTCCATACAGCCTTGCCCAGGCCTGCACCCTGGAGAGTGAAGACTTTCCAGGCACAGATCCATGGTCTCACAAGACTAACGGATGCCTTTACTAGAAGTAATAAAGAGATAGATAGAGAAATGAGACATAATAAATAAATAGGTAATAAATATATAAATAGATAAAGTAGTGCAAAAAGAAAGTAAAGTAGTGAGTTTAAACGCAAACAACAGGAATTCTGCAGATGCTGGAAATTCAAGCAACATACATCAAAGTTGCTGGTGAACGCAGCAGGCCAAGCAGCATCTATAGGAAGAGGCGCAGTCGACGTTTCAGGCCGAGACCCTTCGTCAGGACTAACTGAAGGAAGAGTGAGTAAGGGATTTGAAAATTTGAAAGCTGGAGGGGGAGGGGGAGATCCAAAATGATAGGAGAAGACAGGAGGGGGAGGGATAGAGCCGAGAGCTGGACAGGTGATAGGCAAAAGGGGATACGAGAGGATCATGGGACAGGAGGTCCGGGAAGAAAGACAAGGGGGGGGGTGACCCAGAGGATGGGCAAGAGGTATATTCAGAGGGACAGAGGGAGAAAAAGGAGAGTGAGAGAAAGAATGTGTGCATAAAAATGAGTAACAGATGGGGTACGAGGGGGAGGAGGGGCCTTAGCGGAAGTTAGAGAAGTCGATGTTCATGCCATCAGGTTGGAGGCTACCCAGATGGAATATAAGGTGTTGTTCCTCCAACCTGAGTGTGGCTTCATCTTTACAGTAGAGGAGGCCGTGGATGGACATGTCAGAATGGGAATGGGATGTGGAATTAAAATGTGTGGCCACTGGGAGATCCTGCTTTCTCTGGCGGACAGAGCGTAGATGTTCAGCAAAGCGGTCTCCCAGTCTGCGTCGGGTCTCACCAATATATAAAAGGCCACATCGGGAGCACCGGACGCAGTATATCACCCCAGTCGACTCACAGGTGAAGTGATGCCTCACCTGGAAGGACTGTTTGGGGCCCTGAATGGTGGTGAGGGAGGAAGTGTAAGGGCATGCGTAAAGTAGTGAGGTAGTTTTTATGGGCTTAAAGTTATTTTGGAATGAGAAGTTAGGATCAATATTACTAACCACGTAGCTATTGTATCATGAAAAGCATTCTGATTTACCAAAGGAGATTGTGGTAGGGAATGTGCCATCCTTACCTGCTCTGGCCTGTTTGTGGTTTCAGACCCACGAGCATGATTGACTCATAACCATTGTCTGAAATGCTCTGGCAAGCCATATATTTCAGGCAATCAGTGCTGGGCAAGAAACCCTGACCTCGGCAATGCCATCCATTGATGCTACAATCAGATCATTTGTAAATGCATGTAGAGTCACTGAAGATTCTTCCCCTCTGCCATCCGATTCCTAAATGGACTTTGAAGCTTTGGACACTGCCTCACTTTTTTTAAATATACAGTACTTCTGTTTTTGCACATTTTTTTAGTAAACTATTTTGATTTACTTGTTTATTTATTATGTCTTATTTGATTTATTATTTTTTTCTCCTCTCTGCTAGATTATGTATTGCATTGATCTGCTGCTGCTAAGTTAACAAATTTCACGTCACATGCCAGTGATAATAAACATGATTCTGATTCTGATTCTGATTTCTCCTCAGTTGTACTGCCTGATTTCCCTGTTTTTCCTGGACTGAGCTCAATACTGGTGTAATTTCTCCATCACTACGATGACATGAAGTGGAAAAGTCACTCCTCTTCAAAAATCAGTCTGTGTACATGTTTGAGGTTTCAGACATCCCAGAATAAATCTCTAGGAACTGTGTCATGGAAACTCAACTGTAGCTTATTCATATCCATATCCCTCATCATGAGCTCCTCTGGGTGGAGTGGTAAATGTGCTGTAGCCAGCTTTGGCTGTCTTATACTTTATACTTTATTATCACCAAACAATTGGTACTAGAATGTACAATCATCACAGCGATATTTGATTCTGCGCTTCCCACTCCCTGGATTACAAATATTAAATATTAAAAACAGTAAAAATTAGTAAATATTAAAATTTTAAATTATAAATCATAAATAGAAAATAGAAAAATGGAAAGTAAGGTAGTGCAAAAAAAATCCTGTCTCTTCATTTCTTTGCAAAAGGTTGGTTTTTCATTATTGGTCACCTACTAGAAATACTTATCTTTTGTCATTTTTGTCCCTTTTCTGTGCTTACGAGCTCAACAATATCGCTACAACATTGAGGAGCAGACAAAACGCATACAAAATGCTGGAGAAACTCATCAGATCAAGCAGCAGCTGTGGAAAGGAATAAAGAGACAGACCATACACTTTACTCTTAAGATCATAGTTAGAGAGTTTGAAGGTGGGATCAAAGGGGAAGATCCCTGCAACAAAATCCTCCAATCATTTTTGTGCATTGTTGGTATTGAACTTTAGGTTGTCTTGGAATGGTGTGTTAGATATCCAGGAAAGAGAACTAAAACCACTTAATACAAGAGGAATCCAGATCTAGATGCAGAGCTCAAATCTGTCACCCAACATTTGCCAGTACCTCCTTTATACAATTTATACCAATATTTCAATGACTTGAGCAAACTAACCTACGTCAAAATAAGACCATAGGACATGGGAGCAGAATTAGGTCATTCAGCCCATTGAGTCTGCTCCACCCATTCCATCATGGCTGATTTATTATCCTTCTCAATCCCATTCTCCTGACTTCTCCTCATAACCGTCGACACCCTTACCAGTTAAAAATAAATAAGTGAAAATAATTCTAGCCTCCCTGTATTGTATTACTGGTAACCACAATAAAAATGCTATGTAATTAATCAAATTAAGTAAAGATCAATTAGGACATTTACATTGTATGAATCAATTACTGGGTGATCTGGAATGAGGATAAAATTATTACAGATTGAGTAATGAGATGTACAAGCATGTAAGATTATTCGAGGATTGACATGACTGCTACCAAAGAGCAGTAGAGGGCAATGTAGACCACAGCTTGAATGAATAACTCCATCCACAGCAACAGAGAATAAAGTACTTGCACAGTATAGAAAACCATAGTCAACATTTATGATACCATTTGGGGAAGATACGCAAAAAAGATTAGTGATTTATACAATAAAATATATTTAAATGAAAATAACTTCTAGATTCATCGGTTGTGGACACTTCTTGCTCATCACCAATATCTCCTCAACTTTGACAGCTCAGGACGCAGGTATAGATCAGAATGGGTAAAGATGGTGGACTTACCCATCACTTTTTTTTGTGACGGCAAATCGATTCTGTGCTGTAATTGTTATATGGTTATATGGTTATTTCCTTCCCAAAGATCATTAATGAAACAGCTGTTTATTCTTGTAGCAAACCAACATTTTCATTATCCCTATTACAGATGCCTATTTTTTTTGCATATTTTCCCAATTATTTGATTTGCTGCTTGCACTATTCAAGCATATAAAAAAAAAGTTTTTTTTTTGCCATGGATTAGTGTACTGTTGATTTCATTGTTAAGTAAACAAGATACACAAACGCTTATCAACTCCTTCCTGAGCAAGCACCTGGACCTGCTGCAATTTGCTTATCGCCACAACGGGGTGTCCTCGCTTCTCATTACTACCATCAGGAAGGAGGTACAGAAGCCTGAAGGCACACACTCAACGTTTCTAGAACAGCTTCTTCCTTTCTGTCATCCAATTTCTAAATGGATATTGCACCCATGAACACTACTTCATTACTTTTTCTTTATTTCTATTTTTTGCACCACTTATGTAACTAATTAATATATTTACTTACTGTAATTCACAGATTTTTCCATTATTATGTACTGCTGCAGCCAAATTAACAAATTTCACGACATATGGGGGTAAAATTAAACCTGATTCTGATTCTGACTCTGAATAGATCTGCAGCTGATGCAATCTCACTGTCTTCGCATCACCTGGGTGATAACAATACAGTGGTCCAGATAAGTGGGCCATCGGTTAGTGGGGGCAGCTGTTTATATGGGCCGACACTTAAAGAACTAAAACTAAATTGAGGAAATAGCCCAGGATTTGCTTCGTTAATTTGGGACACTATATCGCTTAATTGGGGCAGAAGATATGCTCAACAATTTCCAACCAGCAAGAGAAAATCCAACTCGCATCCATCATGTGCACTTGCGTGGCCGTTAGGCACTATACCGTGCTTAGAGTGAACAGCTTTTAAACAGCATCAGCTATGTGTGTTTGTGTTCAAAAAGCAATGACTTTTGTCACTGATAGTTGGCATCAGTGAGACAATTCAGAACTGTTTTGCTCACTGTGGTTTCAAGCAATCAGGCTTGGAGATGCCGGAAATAACCAGGAGTAAAAATGAACTGATTTCACTACTTCAACAAAGTGAGAGATTATGAAGAATTTGAAGATTCTGACAATCATCTTGAATGTTACAATGAAACATTGTAGGATGTAATGTCTAAAGTGTTATGGAAAGAGTCCATGACTTGCACTGTGCTGTACTGGATGCTTGCTGATTTTGTTCCTTTATTGTCAGTCAAAAGAATGTGCCTGTGTACATTGGATGAGTTCAACCATCAGAAACTTTAGGAACTAATACAGTTATTTATGACTGTAGAGATATTGGTAGTGTTCTAATTTCATTAAGTACATTAATTGTTACTCAGTTAAATGCTAGTTTGTCTTTTTATACCTTTTAACTATTTCCATGAAACTTTGGCTAGTTGGGGCAAAATGTACTCATCCTGATCTGTCCCAATTATCAGGAATCCACTATACTTATACCAGGCTGCTGTTCATTGCTTATAGCTCAGCATTCAGCACCATCATACCCTCAGTACTAATCAACAAATCCAAAACCTGGGCCTCTGTACCTCCTTCTGGATCCTTGACTTCCTCACTGGGAGACCACTGTCAGCGCAGACCAGAAATAACGTCTCCTCCTCTCTGACAATCAACACTGGTGCACCTTAAGGATATGTGATTAACCCACTGCTCTGCTCTCCCTACACCTATGACCATGTAGCTAGGCACAGCTCAAACAAAATGTGTAAATTTGCCAATGACATGACTGTTGTTGGTAGAATATCAGACGGTAACAAGGAGGTGTACAGGAACAAGGTAGATCAGCTGGTGGAGTGGCGTCACAATAACAACCTTCCACTCAATGTCAGTAAGACCAAGGAATTGATTGTGGACTTTGAGAAGGGGGAGTCGAGTGAACTTCCTCATCCTCATCAACAGATCAGCAGTGGAAAGGGTGAGCAGTTTCAATTTGCTGTGTGTCATCATCTCTGAAGATCTACCCTGGGCCCAACATATTGATGCATTTACAAAGAAGACACGACAATGGCTATATTTCTTTGAAAGTTTGAAGAGATTTGGTACAGTATGTTGCCAAAGGCTCTCACAGATTTCTACAGATCTACTATGGGGAGCATTCTAACTGGTCGCATCACGGTCTGCCCTGGAGGGGCCACTGCACAGGATTGGAAAAAGCTGCAGAAAGTTGCAAACTCAGCCAGCACCATCATGGGCACTAGCTAATTCCCCAGCATTGAGGACACCTTCAAAAGGCGATGCTTCAAAAAACAGTGTTCCTCACCCAGGACACATCTCCTTCCCATTGCCACCACCAACAAGGAGATACAGGACCCTGAAGACACACACTCAATATTTTAGGAACAGCTTCTTCCCCTCCACCATCTGGTTTCTAAATAGACAATGAACCCATGAATAGTATCTCACTACTGTTTTCTTTTTTTACTGGCCTCTTTTTTTGCATTACTTATTCAATTAAATTTATACTCTATATTTCTTATTGTAATTTATAGATTATTATTATTATTAATTTATAGATTTTATTATAATAATGTGCTGCATAACAACATATTTCATGATGTATGTCAATAATATTAAACCTGATTCAGACTCTGATTCTGATAGTTAATCAGTTGGTTATCTTGACAATAGAGTACAGTCAAAACAATTTGACTTTAGGAGCGAGGCTCAAAGTTTTCAAAAGCTTGTTATATAGTATTTAAAATGACTGCTTGCAAAACGAGCATGTGGGAGAGGAAATCAAGGTCTCTGTTTTTAAGGTTAAACTACATTGTACAGATCTGTTTCCTTCGGTAATGGAAACAGGATCAGTGAGGTTTAGGTTTCTAAGCCAGTGATGAACTGCACATTATTACCTTCATCACTAAAGAATCTGTTACTTAATGTGCTCCAGGTTTTTAAAGGAAAAATTTGAAATGGAAAGATTTGAAATTACAGTTTGACTGGCACTGCTTTTTGAAGCAGTTCTGTGTCTCTGCAATCCAGAGGCATCAGAATCAACCTTTGTAATTGTTCACTTGCAGCAGCATCTCCCCACTCATATAAACAGTACAAATGTAACATTTTCAACAAAGTCGTTTAAAAATGAGGATTGCTTTCATGGCCCATCCAGTCCATCTTTTACTAAAATGGGGCAGTATGACACAGGACTAATAGAATTGTTGACTAATTCTGGTTTTCAATCATAATCAGTCGGTCTACACAAGATGTTGGGTAAAGAAAGTCTCCAGTTGTGGCAATTTGAAAATCAGCCACCAGTTCCTCACTAGATTTGCACATTTACCATTTATTATAACTCAGCTAATTCAGATTATTTTCTAAAATATTATTTTCTTTTATAGATCTATTAAATTAAAATTGCAAAAGAAAATCAACATCTCACTCCTCTTTTGTTTCTGAACTTGCTGCTTCTGAAAAACAGTTTCTAGGGAACAGTTCACTCATGGGGGATAAGAAAATGGAGGGCTATGTAAGGAGGGAGGTTTAGGTTGAACTTAGAGTAGGTTAAAAGGTCAGCAAAACATCTTGGGCTGACGGGTCTGTACAGTGTTGTACTGTTCTATGTTCTGGGTTCTATGTTTTGAATTTAACTCCCATTACACATGCTTTATCACACAGTTTGTATAAAGTGAAAATATTTGCTGAAGTCTAGCTTATGCTGTGTTTTTGTATGTTGTGTACAACTAAAAACAGGTCTGTGCTAAGCACGTTTGTTAGGTCATGCGAAAAGCAGCAAACGCTTATCGTATTTTTTACCAATGAAGGAATGAAGGAAACCAGAGGTCCATGAGTCAGTCCTCATTGGGGGGGATCAGTGGTGGAGAGGGTCAGCAACTCTAAATTCCTCATTTCAGAGGACTTCTCCTGTTCCCAGTATGTAAGTACATTTCTGAAGAAAACATGGCAGCACTTCTACTTCCTTAGGAGTTTGCAAAGATTCGCCATGACCTCTAAAACATTGTCTAACTTCTATAGATGTGTGGCGGAGAGTATATCGACTGACCGCATCACAGCCTGGTATGGAAACGCTAATGCCCTTGAACAGAAAACCCTACAAAGAATAGTGAAAGTGACCCAGTCCATCACGGGTAAAACTCTCCCCACCTTCGAGCAGATCTATGCGGAGCGTTGTTGCAGGAAAGCAGCATCAATCATCACGGACCCTCCCCAAGCAGGTCATACTCTCTTTTCACTGCTGTCATCAGGAGGAAGGTAAAGGAGCATCAGGGCTCACACCAGCAGGTTCAGGAGCAGTTATTAGTCCTCAACCATCAGGCTCTTGAACCAAAGGGGACAACCACTCAATTTCACTTGCCCCAAATGTTCTGAAATGTTCTCACAATCTATGGACTCACTTTCAAGGATTCTTCATCTCATGTTCTCGATATTTAATGCTTATTTATTTATTATTATTTCTTTCTTTTTGTATTTGCACAGTTCGTTTTCTTTTGCACAAGGGTTGGTGCAGTCTTTCATCGATTCAATTATGGTTATTGGATTTATTAAGTAGGCACACAAGAAAATGAATCTCAGAGTCATATACGGCAACATATATGTACATTGATAATAAATTTACTTTGAACTTTGAGAACCTGCCCAACTCAATACTCAAACCAAAATGTGCAGCCTCTTACTAATGTTCACCGCTATCCTTTTGTATCTGCTCAGCCGTTGCATTAACCTGTCTGAGTCCTGAACTTTGTGCAGTACTTAATATGTAGTCATCCAATCTTCTTAAAGCCACCGAATTTCTTCACCATTTTAATGCAAACCAACAGCGGATTTTCTTTTCCTCAGCTGACAAGAATTATTGCAATAGCTTCAATTTATTAGAATCAAGTCACTGAAGTTATACAGCACAGTTGTGGGCTATTTGACCTACCACTTCTATGCCAAACCTTTTGTGCATCCACTCTAATCCGAATTGCTTGCTTGATGGCCACGTCCTTGAATGTCTTGCCTATCTATGCAGTATATCTTTCTAAATGCCTCTTGGATATACAGTGATTGTATCTGAATTCACCACTTCTCCTAGCAACATATCCAGATATCAACCATGTAAAAAACTTACTCGCAAGATCTCATATAAATCTATCTTTCACTTTAAATCTGTGCTCTTTTATTTTTCATAAACCTACCACAGGAAAAATATGAAGCCACACTCAGGGTGGAGGAACAACACCTTATATTCCGTCTGGGTAGCCTCCAACCTGATGGCATGAACATCGACTTCTCTAACTTCCGCTAATGCCACACCTCCCCCTCGTACCCCATCTGTTACTTATTTTTATACACACATTCTTTCTCCTACTCTCTTTTTTCTCCCTCTGTCCCTCTGAATATACCCCTTGCCCATCCTCTGAGTTCCCCTCCCCCCCGTCTTTCTTCCCGGACCTCCTGTCCCATGATCCTCTCGTATCCCTTTTGCCTATCACCTGTCCAGCTCTTGGCTCCATCCCTCCCCCTCCTGTCTTCTCCTATCATTTTGGATCTCCCCCTCCCCCTCCAACTTTCAAATCCCTTACTCACTCTTCCTTCAGTTAGTCCTGACGAAGGGTCTCAGCCTGAAACGTCGAATGCACCTCTTCTAGAGATGCCGCCTGGCCTACTGTGTTCAGCAGCAACTTTGATGTGTGTTGCTTGAATTTGCAGCATCTGCAGAATTCCTGTTGTTTGCGATAGGAAAAATATTTTGACTATGTTTTATAATCTTATATATTTCAGGTCACTTCATCCCTCAGCCTCCTCCACTCCAGGGAAAAGCTTGGTTGGTCAAGTGTAGAGGGGTAAGGTCCTTAACAGTGCTGCTGAGCTGAGGGACCATGGGGTCCAAGTTCACAGCTCCCTGAAAGTGGCTCCACTTGTTGATAGGGTGGTTAAGAAGGCATGGCATGCTCGCTTTTATTAGTCAAGGAACTGAGTTCAAAATTCAGGAAATTATGTTGCAGTTTTATGAAACTCTCATTAGGTCACATCTGGAGTATTGCATATGGTTCTGGTCTTCCTGGTGTCGAGGCTTTGTACAGGTTACGGAAGACGTTTACCAGGATATTGCCTGGATTAGAGGTTCTATAGAGGTGTGATAAAGAAGGGTTGGACAAACTAGGGTTGTATTCTCTGAGGCGAGATTTGATAGAGGATTAAAAGATTATGAAAGACATAGACAGACAGACAGTACCTTTTTCCCAGGGTTGAAATGTTTAATACCAGACAGCACACATTTAATGTAAAATGAGGTAAACTTAAAGGAAATATAAAGGGCAAATATTTTACACAGAGAATGGTGGGTTACCGGAATGCATTACTGGGGTGGTGGTAGAGGCAGATATTTAAAAGAATTTCAAGAGACGTTTAGATAGGTACATGAATGTGAGGAAAATGGGAGGATATGGATATTGCATAGGCAGAAGAGATTAACTTAGTTGGCCATCTGATTACTAATCAAATGGCGAGGGATGGGTCAGTTCTGTTCACCGCTCCGTGATGTTTACTCAGCTCTATGTTGAACTGAGGCTGTAGCCTGCACCAGCTACAGTGATATCTGGCTTCATGTCTTTCATAAAACTTCAGTTCTTAATGCTATTTGCTTATTTTATTGTTTTGCACACTTTTTTCTCTCTGCGCTTTGGGTGTTTGATGGTCTTTTTTTAATGGGTTCTTTTAGGGCTTCCTTGTTTATGGCAGTCTGTAAGGAGACAAATCTCAGGGTTGTATAATGTATACATGCTTTGATAATCAATGTACTTTGAACTTTAATTTAATTGATTCAGCACAACATTGTAGGCTGAAGGGCTTGTTCCTGTACTTTACTGTTCTATGTTCTAAAACAAGCTTGCTCAGTCTGACCCATCCCTCCCCATAGGTAGATTCGTCCAATGAGACGACATGCCAGTGAAATTCCTCGGTATTCTCTGCAGAGTAATAACATCTTTCTTACAGAGTGGCAATCAGAACTACACACAATTCTCGCAGGATGGCCTAAACAGTGTTTTGTGAAATTCCACCACAAGGTTCCAAATCTATGGTTTGACCTAGTGTGCCATATTTATTCTTCACCACCTTACCTGCCTGTGTTGCCACTTTCA
Organism: Mobula hypostoma; assembly: GCF_963921235.1. Taxonomy (NCBI): domain Eukaryota; kingdom Metazoa; phylum Chordata; class Chondrichthyes; order Myliobatiformes; family Myliobatidae; genus Mobula; species Mobula hypostoma. The sequence goes on along the minus strand of NC_086112.1, from coordinate 25,485,167 downwards.
AAGACTTGGATCCCCAGGCTTCTGCCTAGATGCTTACAACACTCCTTCAGTCGACATCTTCTGGATAGATCACAAAACCATATATTTCACGTCTCTTATATCTTTTCCATTTGCTTTTCAGCTTGAGTCTGATTCTAGAACTGCTGGAGCCCATGATTTGTGGTTTGGAGATTGTTTAGGTGTTTCAGCGCTCTGCAGACTCCGAGATGATTCTGGGATGCAGAGACAGTGTGTGCCAACGTGGTAGCGAGTGTGGGCAGGCTGCAGGATGGGGCGCAAGCCCATATTCGATTCTATTTCACCGATTGAAACATCAAGGCAAATGCAGCAGGTGAGTAACGCCTGCCTTTTGATCGCTGGTGGAATCGCTCTGCTGCAGGACAGGGGAGGCTACCTTTTGATCTGCTGCTGGAAAGGGAAATGCCTGCCACTGCTCCCAGTGAATGTTACCCAGGTTTTCTGCATTTTGGATATGGACTGGACTACAGGCTTCTTTTCAGTCTTATGGCTTTTTATATACTGTGTGTTTTTCGCCCGATCTCTCTCGTTTTTTGTGTGTGGAGGAGGGGGGGATTTGGGGGTCAATGTGCCTGTTCTGTCTTTGTTCTTTTTTTGTATGGGGAGAAGGGATTTGGGGGTTGATAACCATACTGCTGTCCTTTTCTTTCTCAGTTTAATGGCTATCTGGAGAAGAAGAATTTCAGAGTTGTATAATTTGATAATAAATGAATCTTTGAACCTTTGAACTTTCTCTGTTTATCCACATTCATTAGTTTCCTACCATTTACTGTCTATCTCCTACCCTATGATGCCCGATCATGATTTACAATACGTTACCAGTCGTCTTTCTCCCTAGTTCTTATTTATGCAAGTGCTGTTTATTTTTGTAACCATCACCTCAGATATCTTTGTATGATCTGCAAATTTGGCCGCTGTGCAAGTGACTTCTAGATTCAAATCCATTATAAAGATTTTAGGACAAAATTGGACCTCATGTAAAGACCATAAGACATAGGAGCAGAATTAGGCCATCTGGCCTATTGAGTCTGCTCTATCATTCAATCATGGCTGATCCTTTTTAATTCTCCTCCTCAACCCCAGTTCCCAGCCTTCTCCCCGTAACCTTTCATGCCATGTTGAATTAAGAATCTATCAGTCTCTGCCTTAAATACATCCAACAACCTGGCCTCCACAGCTGTATGTGGCAACAAATTCCACAAATTCATCACTCTTTGGCTAAAGAAATTTCTCCGCATCTCTGCTTTGAAAGGGCACCCCTCTATCCTGAGGCTGTTCCCTCCTATCCTAAACTCTCCCACCATGGGAAACATCCTTTCCACATCTACTCTGTCTAGGCCTTTCAATATTCGAAAGGTTTCAATGAGATCTCCCCTCAACCTTCTGAATTCCAGCGATTACAGACCCAGAGCCATCAAACGTTCCTTGTATGATAACCCTTTCATTCCTGGAATCATCCTTGTGAACCTCCTCTGGACCCTCTCCAATGCCAGCACATCTTTTCTAAGATGAGGAGCCCAAAACTCTTCACAATACTCAAGGTGAGGCCTCACCAGTGCCTTACAAAGCCTCAACATCACATTCTTGCTCTTGTATTCTAGATCTCTTGAAATGAATGCTAACATGGCATTTGCCTTCCTCACCACAGACTCAACCTGCAAGTTAACCTTTAGGGTGTTTTGCACAAGGACTCCCAAGTTCCTCTGTATCTCAGATTCCTGGATTTTATCCCCATTTAGAAAATAGTCTGCACATTCATTTCTACTACCAAAGTGCATGACCATGCATTTTCAAACATTGTATTTCATTTGACACATTCTTGTCCATTCTCCTAATCTGTCTAAATCCCTCTGTATCCTATCTGTTTCCTCAACACTACCTGTCCCTCCACCAATCTTTGTATCGTCTGCAAACTTGGCAACAAAGCCATCTATTCCATCATCTAAATCATTTATATACAGCATAAAAAGAAGTGGTCCCAACACCGACCCCTGCAGAATACCACTAGTCACTGGCAGCCAACCAGAAAAGGATCCTTTTATTCCCACTCGCTACCTTCTACCTATCAGTCAATGCTCTAACCATGTTAGTAACTTTCCTGTAATACCATGGACTCTTAACATGGGAAGCAGCCTCATGTGTGGCACTTTGTCAAAGGCCTTCTGACAGTCCAAATGTACAACATCCACAACAGTCCCTTTTATCGATCCTACTTGTAATCTCCTCAAAGAATTCCAACAGGTTCATTAGGCAGGATTTTCCCTGAAGGAAACCATGCTGACTTTGTACTATCTTGTCCTGTGTCACCAAGTACTCCATCACCTCATCCTTAAGAATTGACTCTAACATCTTCCCAACCACTGAGGTCAGGCTAACTGGTCTATAATTTCCTTTCTGCTGCCTTCCTCCTTTCTTAAAGAGTGCAGTAACATTTGCAATTTTCCAGTCCTCTGGCACCACGCCAGAGTCCAACGATATTTGAAAGATCATTTCTAATGCCACCACAATCTCTAACGCTACCTCTTTCAGAACCCTCGGGTGCTGTTCCTCTGGTCCGGGTGCTTATGTATCTTTAGTTTTTTCACCTTTTTGGGCACCTTCTCTCTTGTAACAGTAATTGCACCCACTTCCCTTCCTTCACACACTGCAACATCAGTGTCTTCCACAGTGAAGACTGATGCAAAATACTCATTTAGTTCATCAGCCATCTCCTTGTCCTCTGTTACTATTTCTCCTGCCTCATTTTCTAACGGTCCTATATTGACTCTCATTTCCCTTTTATTTTTAATAAACTTGAAAAAACTTTCACTGTCCACTTTCATATTGTTTGCTAGCTTGCTTTTGTATTTCATCCTTTCCCTTCATATCCCTCCATTCCTCCACACTGCGAGTAACCCTCCATTCTGCCTTCAGATCCCACCTTCCAAAGTGAACCACTTCACACTTTTCTGGGTATATTACCTAGATTATGATATATTTATGATCTTCATTTATTTACTTATTTGAAATATGAACCTGTCCATGGTTAGTTATAGTCAAGTCAAGTTCTTTGTCATTTAATATATACATGTATATAACATAAACAATCATATAATGTATATAAAAGCGAGACTACATTTTGCCAAACCAGGGTGTAAAGCACAGTAGTACACATAACACACAAAAACTTATGAAGGCAAGGGTAAAATCTACAGATAAACACACATAAAGAGCAAACTAAAGAGCATTTTTTTTTAAAGTTAGAAACATAGAAAACCTACATCACAATACAGGCCTTCCGGCGCACAAAATTGTGCCAAACATGGCTTACCCGTAGCTCTCTATGTTTCAAAGCTCGATGTACCTACCCAAAAGTCTCTTAAAAGACCCTATCGTATCTGCCTCCACCACCATTGCTGGCAGCCCATTCCACGCACCCACCACTCTCTGAGTAAAAAACTTACCCCTGACTTCACCTCTGTACTTACTCCCCAGCACCTTAAACCTGTGTCCTCTTGTGGCAACCATTTCAGCCCTGGGAAAAAGCCTCTGACTATCCACATGATCAATGCCTCTCATCATCTTATACACCTCTATCAGGTCACCTCTCATCCTCTGTCACTCCAAAGAGAAAAGGCCGAGTTCACTCAACCTGTTTTCATAAGGCATGCTCCCCAATCCAGGCAACATCCTTGTAAATCTCCTCTGCACCCTTTCTATGGCTTCCACATCCTTCCTGTAGTGAGGCAACCAGAACTGAGCACAGTACTCCAAGTGTGGTCTGACCAGGGTCCTATATAGCTGTAACATTACCTCTCGGTTCCTAAATTCAATTCCATGATTGATGAAGGCCAATACACCGTATGCCTTCTTAACCACAGAGTCAACCTGCGCAGCTGCTTTGAGCATCCTATGGACTCGGACCCCAAGATCCCTCTGATCCTCCAGACTGCCAAGAGTCTTACCATTAATACTATATTCTGCTATCGTATTTGACCTACCAAAATTAACCACCTCACACTTATCTGGGTTGAACTCCATCTGCCACTTCTCAGCCCAGTTTTGCATCCTGTCATTGTCCTGCTGTAACCTCTGACAGCCTTCCACACTGTCCACAACACCTCCAACCTTTGTGTCATCAGCAAATTTACTAACTCGGCACTTGAAGTAACCATTCCTGTCCCTGCCGTCCAAGTCTCTGTAATGGCCACCACATCATAGCTCCAAGTGCTGATCCATGCTCTAAGCTCATCTGCTTTGTTCACAGTACTCCTTGCATTAAAATAGACACATCTCAAACCGTTGGTCTGAGCACATCCCTTCTCTATCACCTGCCTATCCTCCCTCTCGCACTGTCTCCAAGCTTTCTCTATTTGTGAGCCAAACACCTCCTCCCCAGTTTCTTCAGTTCGGTTCCCAATTAATATTAAATATTGTAAGGTACGGAACAGGTTAACCAGTCACACTTCCAACACAATGTGACAGGGAGTTCTGAAGTCTAATAGCCTGGAGAAAGAAACTGTTTCTCATCCTGATTGTTCTTGTCTTTATGCATCAGCGTCTCCTGCTGATGGTAGAAAGTCAAAGAGGATGCTGGATGGATGGGTGGGATCCTTAATAATCCTAAGGGCCCTGCGTATGCAGCGCTCCTGATAAGTGTCCCCGATGGATGGTAGGGAGACCCCTGTGATTCTCTCAGCTGTTCTCACAGTCCTTTGGGGTCTTCTGATCTGATGCTTAGTTGCAGTCATACCAAGATGGAGATGCAACTTGTCAGCATGCTCTCAATAGTGCTTCTATAAAATGCAGTTAAGACTGGTGGGGGGACGGGGGAGCTTTGCTTGCCTCAATTTTCTTAGGAAGTGAAGACGCTGCTCTGAGTTTTTGTTCGGGGAGGTGATATTAAGGGACCAGGTGAGGTTATCCATGATGTGAACTCCCAGGAACCTGGTGCTCTTAACTCTCTCTACTGAGGACCCATGTATTCACAGAGGGGGATGGTTCGTCTGCACCTTCCTGAAGTCAACAATGATTTCCTTTGTCTTCTCTACATTCAGGCTTAGGTTGTTCTTCTCACACCAATCCACCAGCTGCCCGACTTCCTCTCTACACTCCATCTTGTTCTTGATGAAGCCAACCACTGTTGTGTCATCTGAAAACTTGATGACACAGTTTGAGCTGGATCCTGCGACACAGTCATGCAGCAGTAGTATGAACAGCAGTGGGCTGAGCACACAGCCCTGGGGAGCGCCAGTGCACTGCGTAATGGGACAAGGGACATTGCTGCCCACACAGACTGATTGTGGCCTTACTGTATCCAATTGCAGAGGGAGCTGTTGAGACCCAGTAAGGGTGCTGTTGAACGCTGAACTGATGTCTATAAACAACAGTCAGGCATATGAGCCCCCATTTTCCAAGTGGGACAGGACGGAGTGGAGGGCAGAGGCTATTGCATCATCAGTGGATCGATTTGAGTGATAGGCGAACTTTAAATGAACTAGTGTAGCTGGGAGTAAGGTTTTAATGTGCTCCATGACCAGCCACACAAAGCATTTCATAATGGTTGCTGTTAATGCCACTGGGCAATAGTCATTTAGGCAGGTTATTGTCACCTTCTTTGCCACCGGAAAGATAGTTGTCGCCTTGAAAACTGAGGGGACAATCGATTGTTCCAGAGAGATGTTGAATATATCCGTCAACACCTATATAGAATCATATAGAATGGAAACAAGCCCATCTTCTACCATGTTTGGCATTAAGCTTCCATTTTCAATAATCCTACACTAATCCCATTTTAATCTTCTCCATTACCCTCAACTCCCTTCAGATTCTACCATCTACCCGTACACCAGGTACAATTTAAATGGACAATTAATTGACCATCGATTAGTAAACAGCTGTATAATTTACCAAGAATACAATCACTATGAAAAAGTTAGAATCTATTATTAAAGATGTTATGGCAGAGCATTTAGAGAAATGTCAGATAATCAAGTAAAATTAACATGTTTTTACTGAAAGAAAAAGAGTGTTTGATCAATTTATCAAAATATTTTGAAGAAGAACCATGCACTCCGGGTAAAGGATATAGAAATCCAGAAGACATTCGATCAGGAGCAACTTCCAAAGCTCATCAATCTGAGAAAGGAAAATATGAGTAGAAGTGGGATGATTAACAAAGGTCAGTTGAGAGCTAGTTTGTATCAGAGGTTTGAGCAAGTAAGTGAGGAGATTTAAAAAAAAAAATTAACAATGTTCAGGCAATGAAAAGATGTGTAACAGAACAGTCAATTTGGAGTAGCCAGTGCTTGATGTGGACAGATGGGACCAGCTTGGTGGGCCTCATGGTTGGCATGGTCTAGTTGGGCCTGTTTCCATCCTGTTTCAAATCAACTCTGGTATATCAGATTACATATTGGTATGGATGGAAGATTGTCTAGTTAACAGAAAGCAGACAGTAGGCATAAATGGATCTTATTTTCTTGCTGGCAAAATCCCATGAATGTTGCTCTAAAGCAATTGGTGTCAGCACTTCAACTTGCTATAGTTTTTAGGCATTACTCCGATGATGACACCACAAGTATGGTTCCGAAAGTAACTGGCAGCCAGCTCAAAGACAGGAAGGAACACAGGTTGTGAAGAGGACATTGGGAGGCTGCAAAGCCACAAAGATTGCTGATGTGGCTAAAGATCTGCCAAATACGGTATAAGGCGAAGCAAGGAAAATTTTCTGTTTTCGTACGGGGATTAAAAAAGAAGATGACTCAGTGGTGAGAGATTGCCCGGCTCTGTGATGCGGAGAGATCAGGATGTCCTCTTGAATGATTCGCAAAAGGCTTCTTTGCAGGTACACCAAGTAAGTAGGAAAACTCACAGAATGTTATCACTTATTGCAGACACTCCAAACCCTTTTCACCTAACATTCCCTTCAAAGTGATTTATTTCCATCTAGATATTAAATCCACTGGTTATATATTTTGTATGTAACTTTGATTTTGATATTCAATCATAAGAAATGTCTTATTTGTCACACGTCTTGATCTAAAGCAGGGGAAGCTCCATTGCATTTTAATGTTTTCACTTTTAGTGGTGCTAGAAAGTTTGTGAACCCTGTAGAATGTTCTTTATTTCTGCATAAGTATGACCAAAAATGTGATCAGATCTTCACGCAAGTCCTAAAACTAGATAAATCGCTAATCAGAATCAGAATCAGGTTTATTATTACCAGCATGTGTCATGAAATTTGTTAACTTAGCAGCAGCAGTTTAATGCAATACATAATATAGAGAAAAAAGCAAAATAAACTAATAATAATAATAAATAAATACATTACAGTATACATATATTGAATAGATTAAAAATCATGTAAAAACAGAAATAATATATACTGAAGAAGTGAGGTAGTGTCCAAAGGTTCAATGTCCATTTATGAATCGGATGACAGAGGGGAGGAAGCTGTTCCTGAATTGCTGAGTGTGTGCCTTCAGGCTTCTGTACCTCTTGCCTGATGGTAACAGTGAGAAAAGGGCATGCCCTGGGTGCAGGAGGTCCTTAATAATGGACACTGCCTTTCTGAGACACCACTCCCTAAAGATATCCTGGGTACTTTGTAGGCTAGTACCCAAGATGGAGCTGACTAGATTTACAACCCTCTGCAGCTTCTTTCAGTCCTGTGCAGTAGCCCCTCCATACCAGACAGTGATGCAGCCTGTTAGAATGCTCTCCACGGTACATCTATAGAAGTTTTTGAGTGTATTTGTTGACATGCCAAATCTCTTCAAACTCCTGAAGAGTAATGAAGTATAGCCACTGTCTTGCCTTCTTTATAACTGCATCGATATGCTGGGACCAGGTTAGATCCGCAGAGATCCTGATACCCAGGAACTTGAAACGGCTCACTCACTCCACTTCTGATCCCTCTATGAGGATTGTTATGTGTTTCTCTGTCTTACCCTTCCGGAAGTACACAATCAGCTCTTTCGTCTTACTGATGTTGAGTGCCAGGTTGTTGCTGCAGCACCACTCCACTAGTTGGCATATCTCACTCCTGTACGCCCTCTCATCTTCAGCAAATTTATTGGTGGTATTTGAGCTATGCCTAGTCACACAGTTGTGGGTATATAGGGAGTAGAGCAGTGAGCTAAGCACACACCCCTGAGGTGCACCAGTGTTGATCGTCAGTGAGGAGGAGGTATTATCACCAATCCACACAGATTGTGATCTTCTGGTTAGGAAGCTGAGGATCCAATTGCAGAGGGAGGTACAGAGGCCCAGGTTCTGCAACTTCTCAATCAGGATTGTGGGAATGATGGTATTAAATGCTGAGCTATAATCGATGAACAGAATCCTGACATAAGTGTTTGTGTTGTCCAGGTGGTCTAAAGCCATGTGAAGAGAAGCCATGTGAACTAACACAAAAACATTACATGTTTTCATTTTTTTATTGAGAAAAATGATCCTATATTACATGTATTTGTTGGAAAAAGTATGTGATCCTTTGCTTACAGTAAATGGTGTGACCCCTCCCCACCCATTCAGCAATGACTTCAACCAAGCATTTCCGGTGACTGTTGATCAGTCCTGCTCATCAGCTTGGAGGAATTTTGGGCCATTCCTCCTTATAAAACTGTTTCAACTCCGGGATGTTAGTGGGATTCCTTGTATGAACTGCTTGCTTCAGGTCCTTCCACAACATTTCTATAGGATTGAGGTCAGGACTTTGACTCGGCCATTCCAAAATACAAACTTTCTTCTTTTTAAACCATTCTGCTGTTGATTTACTCTTGTCTTTCGAATCATTGTCTTGTTGCATTATCCAACTTCTATTAAGCTCAGGCGATGGACTGCCACCCAGACATCCTCCTGTAAAATGGCTTGATACAATTTTGAATTCACTGGTTCCCTCAACGATCGCAAGCTGTCCAGGCCCTAAGGCAGCAAAGCAGCCCCAAACCATGATGCTCCTTCCATCATGCTTCACAGCTGGGATGAGGTTTTGGTGTTACTGTGCAGTGCCCTTTTTCATTCAAACATGGCAATGTGCATTTCTGCCAAAAAGTTCAACTTTTATCTCATCTGTCCACAGAACATGGTCTCAGTAGTGTTGTTGAACATCCAGGTGTTATTTTGCAAACTTGAGAAGTGCAGCAATGTTTCTTTTTGGAGAGCAGTAGTTTCCCCTGTTGTGTCCTTCCATGAACACCATTCTTGTTCAGTGTTTTTCTTATAGTGGACACGTGATCAGAGATTTTAGCAAGTTCTAGAGATTTCTGCAGATCTTTTGCTGTTACCCTTGGGTTCTTTCTCACCTCCTTCAGCAATGCATATTGTGCTCTTGGTGTGATCTTTGCAGGATGCCCACTCCTAGGGAAAGTAGTAACAGTACTGAGTTTCCCCCATTTGTAAACAATTTCTCTTGCTGTGGACTGATGAACCCTCAGGTCTTTAAAAATGCTTTTGTATCCTTTTCCAGCTTCATGCATCTCTACAATTTAGTGACCTGTTCAGTGTTGGCGTGAGTGAATTTATCTACGCTGGCTTGGGAGCCTGGTGGTTGAAGGGTAGTAACCATTCCTTAGCCTGGTGGTGCGTAGCCTAAAGCTTCTGTCCCTCCTTCCCAATGACAGTAGCAAGAACAGTGCATGATTTGGATGGTTGGGACCCTTAATGATGGACAATGCTTTCTCGTGACACTGCTCCTTGCAGATGTGCTCATTGGTGAGGAAGGCTTTTCCTTTGATGAGCTGGGCTGTGTCCACCACTCTTTGTAGGGTTTTCCATTCTTGGACTTTGCTGTTTCCATACCAGGCCGTGATGCAACCAGTTAGGATACTCTCCACCGAGCATCTATAGAAATCATCATCAATAACCTGTTTCCAAAATATTGCCAGAGATCTTATTTGAAAAGTTCCATTTTCAATTACTATTATCCGCTGCAGAATAAACTTTCTCAATGAGTATTGTTTTCTGAAATTTGTAAGAAATGTAGGATGCAGGAGAGAATTTTAATCCTCATGGCTGGGTGGGAATGGTGAAGGCAAGTAATAGTGGTTGGTTGTTGTCAGTTGAAAGAAATATTATTAGAGTGTGGTTTGTTTTGATAAATGTTGATAACTGAGTCTGTCAACCAACACATATTCTAATATCATTAAGGTATGTAGTTTAGAACAGATATCAAGAGATCATATTTGCACTCAGTAGCCACTTTATTAGAAACCTCCTGTAGCTAATGAAGTGGCCACCGAGTGTATGTTCATGGTCTTCCCGTCCTGTAGTCTATCCACTTCAAGGTTCAATGTATGGTGTGTTTAGAGATGGTCTTCTTCAAAATTCTTGTACTGCACGGCTGTTTGAGTTACTGTCCCCTTCCTGTCAGCTTGAACCAGTCTGACTATTCTCCTCTGGCCTCTCCTATTAACAAGGCATTTTCACCAGCAGAATTTTTTTTTTTGTTTTTTTTTGCTCTACTCTCTGTAAACTCCAGAAACAGTTTTGGGTGAAAACCCTAGGAAAGCAGCAGTTTCTGAGATACTCAAATCGCCTGGCAACCAACAATTATTCCATGGTCAAAATCACTTAGATCACATTTATCTCCCATTCTGACGTTTGGTCTGAACAACTACTGAACCTCTTGACCATGCCTGCATGCTTTTGTGCACAGAATTGCTATCAATTCAATTCACATGATGGGCTGATCAGATATTTGAATTAACAAGCTGGTACAGGTGTATCTAATAAAGTTCTGGTGTGACTCAGTCTAGTGGGAAGATAAAGAACAGCAATACAAGTTATTTAAAAAGAGGGGAGCAGATAGATTAAGGATGTAGGGCATTTAAAAGTACCAGGGAAGTTTCAATGGTTGTCATAAAGCTATCCAGTTCCATAACTTCATAAAAAAGGCAACAAGAATCAAAATGAAAACAAGTTCCCATCCACCCCAGATATTCTGCCTTTTTTCTTGGGCAAAAGATATAAAACCTGAAAACACGTACCAGCAGGCTCAAGAACAGCTTCTATTGCACAGTTATAAGACTATCAAATTCTTCCCTAGTACAATAAAATGAACTCCTGGCCTCAGAATCTATCTTATTGTGATCTTCCAGCTTATTGTCTACTTGAACCACACTTCTTCTGTAGCTGTTACACTTTATTCTGCATTGTTATTGTTTCACCTTGTTCTATCAGAGTAATGTGTTACGCATCAATCTGTATGAACAGAATCAGAGTCAGAACCTGGTTTATTATCACCGACTACCATTTAACTTAGTAACAAATTATGTATTTCAATGAATTGCAGGACAAATTAGAGCACTACCAATACTACTGAGTAATATAAGCAATGGCCAGAGTTTCTGGAAGCAACTCGGAAGGTGCAGGATAGGTTCATCGCAAAGAAGAAGTATTCTAAAGGCAGGATGATGCAAATGTGGCTGACAAAAGAAGTCAAGACCAGCATAAAAGCCAAAGAAAGGACATATAGTAGAGCAATAATGAGTGGGAAGTTTGAGGATTGGGAAGCTTTTAAAAGCTAACAGAAGATGACTAAAAAGGTCATAAAGAAGAAAATGCTGGCGATGGTGGTGTTCCACAGGGGTCTGTGTTGAGACCGCTTCTTTCTACAGTAAATGGCAATAATTTGGATGATGGAATTGATGGTTTTGTGGGCAAGTTTGAGGATGGTACAAAGTTAGGTGGGGGGAAGGTAGTGTTGAGGTAGCAGGGAGGCTCCAGAAGAACCTAGACAGATTAGGAGAATGTGCAAAGAAGTGGCAGATGGAATATAGTTGGGAAGTGTAGAAGAAATGAAAAGGTTGACTATTTTCTAAATGCAGAGAAGATTCAAAGGACACAGCCTCAGAATAGAGGGACATCCGTTTTTAACGGAGGTGAGTAGGAATCTATATTATCTAAGTATGTGTGACGATAATGGACCAATTCCAATTCCAATTCCAAGTTATAACAAACATTTATGACTCAGTGAATAGACCTCCGTTAATGTATTGCACACAGACTTGATCCACCTAATTGAAGAAGTGTCCAAGGTTTTGGAAAGAGTGCAGAAATTTTGATTATGGGGAGGTTTGATCATCAGGGTGTTTTTCTTAGTGCTGAGAGGATTAGGAGAAGATTTGAGAAAGGGATTCGAAAACAGAGCTTTGCGGCAACAAGAGTAATGTTACCCTAAAGCGCAAAGATGACATGAGATAACAACGTTCTAGGAAGTCAATTGCTGAGAATGTGAAAGCTGTATTGGAAGTAAATTCAACAGCAATATCCAAATAAGGGACAAGTACCTGAGAAGGAAATATCCGTTGTCAATAGAGAAAGAGTAAATGAAAGGAATTTAATTAGAAGGCTTTACTTTGAATATTGTGAGCAGTTTTGGGTCCCTTACCTAACAAAAGATGTTCTGGCATTGGAGAAGGTCCAGATGACTTTCACGAGAATGTTCCCAGGATTGACAAGGTTAATGTACGAGGAGTGTTTGATGATTTTGGGCCTGTACTGTCTGGAGTTTAGAAGAATGAGGGGGGATCTCACTGAAATCTATCGAATATTGAAAGGCCTTGATTGAGTGGAGATGGAGAGGATGTTTCTGATAGTGAGTGAGTCTAGGACCAGAGGGCTCAGCTTCAGAATATAAGGATGTTCCTCTAGAATGGAGATGAGGAGGAATTTCTTTAGCCAGAGCACGGTGAATCTGTGGAATCCATTGCCACAGACAGTCATGGAGGCCAAGTCACTGGGTATATTTAAAAAGGAGGTTGATAGGTTCTTAATTAGTAAGGCTGTCAAAGATTACAAGGAGAAGGCAGGAGAATGGAGTTGAGAGTGAAAATAAATCAGCCATGATGGAATGGTGGAGAAGACCTGATGAGCTAAATGGCCTAATTCTGCTCCTATATCTTATGGTCTTATTTTGAAAAAGGATTGCATTTTCCCTGTCCCCTCAATCTTGTAGATTAAAGTTATCCATTCAGTGAGTAAAAGATTTCAACCATAAGTGAGAACCTTGGAATTAATGTAAGATGCTGTCCTACAAACCATCTAAAAGCACTATTTCCTATTAGCCAGAAATATAAAAGGAGCATTCCAACAAATCAAAGTCAAAGTAAGTTTATTATCCAAGTCATCTCAAAGTAGTACATATATGGTTACATATACATATTACCTTGAGCTTCATGTTCTTGCAAGTATTTACAGAACCATGAAGAAATACAATGGGATTTATGGAAAACAATACATAAACAATGACTGACAAACAACCAATGTGCAAAAGGAGACAAATTGTAACAATAAAAAAAAATAAAGAACACGAGACATAAAGAGTCCCTGAAAGTGAGTCTGCAGGTTGTAGAATCAGTTGACAAAGTGAAGCTATTCATGCTGGTTCAGGAGACTGATGGTTGTAGGGTAATACAGGTGTCCCCTGCTTCTCGAATGTTCGCTTTACGAAACCTCACCGTTACGAAAGACCTACATTAGTACCCTGTTTTCACTTTCAGACGGTGTTTTCACTGTTACGAAGAAAGGCAGCGCGCGATAAAAGGCAGCGCGCGCCTCGAGCAGCCGCTTTCCGCTGGATTCGGAACAGCATTGCTTTAACACGTTGCATTGAGCAGCCATTAGCAAGATGAGTTCTGAGGTATTGGAAAAGCCTGAAAGAGTAAGGGTGTTACACTTAGCGTAAAACTAGACATAATTAAGCGTTTCGATCGTGGTGATCGAAGCAAGGACAAAGTGAGTTTGGCTTGTGGAAGCTGACGAAGATGATGTTGAAGATGTTTTGGTATCCCATGACCAAGAAAGGATAGATGAAGAGCTGATGCAATTGGAAGAGGAAAGGATAACAATCGAAACCGAATGCAGAAAGTGAAGCAACTGCGTGAGATTTTCGCTGCAATGATAAAGTACGACTTTAATTTTGAAAGGGTACGTAGGTTTAGGGGATATTTTCAGGATGGTTTGAGTGCTTACAAACAACTGTATGATAGAAAAATGCGTGAGGCTCAGCAGTCAAGCAAGCTTTCCACATCAGCCACAGCAGACGACGAACCTCGACCTTCGACATCGAGGCAGGCAGTCATAGGAGAAGATGAGCTGCCTGCCCTGATCGACGATGAGATGACACCCCCGTGTCCCACCACCCCAACCCCCAGGCCCCGGACAGATACTGTACTGATTCGCAAAGAACGCAGTGGTAGCCGGGAGGCACCCAGCACATCTTTAAGAAAAAAGCCGAAATAAACATGCTAATTAACTAGGTGCCACCTAGCAGTTAATTGTCAGCTCAGATCAAAGGCAATGCGATCGGCAATCGCCTCTGATCTGCGCCGACATTTATGTGCCAGGCAGCACCTAATTAATTAGCATGTTTATTTTGGCTTTTTTCTTAAAGATGTGCTGGGTGCCTCCCGGCTACCGCTGCGTTCTTCACGGCAATGTATCGGGTCGGCGGCCCGGAGGGTGGGGGCCACTGCACTACCCAGCCTGCGACGACTCAGTCTAACACACCATCATCAGTGTGCTCGGCGCTGTTTTCCCAATTCCGGTAAGTGATACTACACTGCACATCAATTACTTCTACTTTATATAGGCTGTGTATTTTTACGTGTTATTTGATAGATTTGGCAGTTTCATAGTTTAAAGGTTACTGGAGAGTGCGTTTATGCCAACAGCGCTTGCGTGAGATTTTCTGCCGAGAGCGCTTGCGTGAGATTTTCACTACGGAGATCTGTGCAGGCAATCATTGTAGAGAAGTGTTTGTACTTTATATAGGCTGTGTATTTATCATATCATTCCTGCTTTTACTGTATGTTACTGTTATTTTAGGTTTTATGTGTTATTTGGCATGATTTGGTAGGTTATTTTTGGGTCTGCGAACGCTGACAAAATTTTCCCATATAAATAAATGATAATTGCTTCTTCGCTTTACGACATTTCGGCTTACGAACCGTTTCATAGGAACGCTCTACCTTCAGATAGCAGGGGAAACCTGTAACTGTTCCTGAACGCGATGACGTGGATCTAAGGCTTCTCTGTGCCTCCTGCCCAACGATAGTAGCAAGAAGAGAACATGGCCTGGATGGTGGCGGTCTTTGAAGATGGACGCTGCTTTCTTGTGGCAGTGCGCCATGTAAATGTGCTCAATGGTGGGGAGGGCTTTGCCTGTGATGGCCTGGGTTGTATCAAACACTTCCTGTAGACTTCTCTGATCCTGAGCATTGGTGGTTCCATACCAGACTATGTTCCAACCAGTTACGATACTCCCCACCGTGCATTTATAGAACTTTGTCAAAGCTTTTGGTGGCATGTTAAATCTACACAAACTTGTCAAAGACTGAAACATACTCACTGCTTTCTGACCAGAACACAACAGAGCTTCTAGCCACAAGAGAGACTGCAGATGCTGGAAACATTGAGGAACACACACAAAATGCTGGAGGAACTCAACAGGTCAGGCAACAATTGTGGAAGGAAATAATGCTTTAGGCTGAGACCCTTTGTCAGAACTGGAAAGGAAGGAGGCAGAAGCCAGGACAAGAAGGTGGAGGGAGTGGGGTTGGGGGAAGTACAAGCAGACGAGAGGTTCCAGCAACAAGTGCTACACTTGCCTCGATATCTTCTCGCTCACCAGCATTCAGGACCCAAAACAGTCCTTCCAGGTGAGACAAAGCTTCACCTGTGAGTCTGTCAGGTCATCTGTTGTATCTGGTCCTTCCAGTGTGGGCTCCTCTACATCAGTGAGATCTGACACACATTCAGAGGCCACTTTATTGAGCACCGTAGCCTGGTGGCCACCCACTTCAATTCGACTTCCCATTCCCATACTGGCATGTCTGTCCATGGGCTCCTCTACTCAAGCAATGAGGCCAGACTCAGGTTGGAGCAGCAACACCTCCTTCAAGGATTTAAAGATTCAAAGATTCAAAGTGCATTTATTATCAAAGTATGTACACAGAATACAACTGAGATTCATCTTCCCGCAGGCAGCCATGAAACAAAAAAAACACCATGGAACCCTATCAAGAAAGCATTAAACACCCAACACACACAAAAAAACAAATTGTACAAATGGCAACAAGTAAGTGAACAACACATAGTATCTCAGTCATCAAACCAGGAGCCCTGTAGTATTCAGTTTAGATCAGTTCAGTGTTGTGTTGCTAGCCCATTGCAGGCTACAAGGCAAAGCATTCTTCACATATTCCATCTGGGTAGTCTCCAACCTGATGGCATGAACATTGATTTCTCTAACTTCTGGTAATTCACCTTTCCCCTTTTCTCTTTTCCATTCTCCATTCTAATCACCCTCTCACCCATTCCCTTCTCCTCCCCCGCCTTCCTGACCTGCCCATCATATCCCTCTGGTTCCCCATCTTCCCATTTTTTCCCATGAGGCCCTATCCTTTCAGCGCTTTATCTCTTCCACCTATCACCACCCAGCTTCTTGCATCATCCCCCCTCCCCCACCTACCTTCCCCCTCACCTGGTCTCAGGTATCAGCTACACAAAATAATCTGCAGATGCTGGGGTCAAAGCAACACTCACAACACGCTGGAGGAACTCAGCAGGTCAGGCAGCATCCGTGGAAACGATCAGTCGACGTTTCGGGCCGGAACCCTTCGTCAGGATTGAAGAGGGAAGGGGCAGAGGCCCTATAAAGAAGGTGGGGGGAGGGTGGGAAGGAGAAGGCTGGTAGGTTCCAGGTGAAAAACCAGTAAGGGGAAAGATAAAGGGGTGGGGGAGGGGAGGCAGGGAGGGGATAGGCAGGAAAGGTGAAGAAGGAATAGGGGAAAACACAATGGGTAGTAGAAGGAGGCAGAACCATGAGGGAGGTGATAGGCAGCTGGGGGAGAGGGCAGAGTGAAATAGGGATAGGGGAAGGGAGGGGGAGGGAATTACCGGAAGTTGGAGAATTCTATGTTCATACTCAGTTATCATCTGCCAGTTTGTCCTCCTTCCCCTCCACATGACTTCTTACTCTGGCTTCTGCCCCCTTCCGTTCCAGTTCTTATGAAGGGTCTCAGCCCAAAATGGCAGCTGATTTCTTTTCTCTTCCATAGATGCAGAGTTCCTCCAGCGTTTTGTGTGAGTTGTTCTAGCACGTTGTTAGTTTCTCAAAAAGCTACGCAGCTATCTAACGAGATGGGAGTAAGGCTGCAGCCTTCTAACCAGCCGAAAACAAATCTGTTTCCTTCTAACTGAAGTGAAACTGATCTTCAGCGTTTGAATGAATGTCAACCTGGTCAGCAGCTAACTAAACAGAGTTAAGCAGGTCTGTAGGTTGGAAACAAGAAGTAAAATGCAAAAGTAAAACTTCACCTTTGAAACCAGGCTGAAATAAGTTTGCAGCTTTTTAAACAGTCAAAGATTCAAAGCACATTTATTATCAAAGAATGTAAAATTAAAGCTTGAAATTTGTCTGCTTACTGGCAGCCACAAACCAGAAAACCCAAATAACCCAATGAAAAAAAGACGAAAAAGCACTGCGCAGGGAGACAGAAAACACACACACACCATGCAAACAATAGAAGCAAGCCGACAGCACCCTGAACCAGACTGGGTACCAGATCCCTTCCCAGAGCAGCTGGAGTAGGCATAAACCTTGGTCCCCAGCTTATCACACCAGCGGGTCAGAAATGCACAGCGGCCGGATCAGTTCACAGCCTCGGCACCGCGGTGAAAGGAATAAACATTCACGGAAGTGTGAGCAAAATCAGTCTGACCCTTGCTTCCGTACCCGACACTTGGGCTTCCAGTCAATCTGGGCCGACATTTAAGTTGTCCAAGCCCGGGCAGTGCCACGCTCCAGGACCTGGATCCAGGCGCAAAGACATTCCCAGGGCCACCCAGCCCGAAGACGTTCTCAATCTCACCAAGTCAACTCGGCGCTTGGAGTGATCCAACCTCGCACCCGGGTTGGGCAGAAGGATATCGAAACTCTTCCGCATCGACTCCTCTCCAAATTGCTCACTCCACCTTCGGCAGCAATACGAACTCCGTCTGCGACTGCAGCTCGAACACGTTGCGCCTCGCAATGCCCCAGCACGGCTCATCCACCATCAGAAACAACTTTGCCACTTTCTATCAAGACTGACTGGAACCTTGGCATTCGAACCAGAATGAAACTTGTCCCGAGGCTTCTAACTACAATGAAGCAGGCTCCATGTTTCTAACCAGTGTCAAACCGTTCAGCAGTTACTTAACCAGAAAGAAACAGGCCTCCTGCTTTCTAAGGTGGATCTTGCTTATTTTTAAGCAATCTTAAACAGAATTGTGAAAGAACATTTTAAAAAGGTATAGATATTGGAAATCTGAAATCAGAAACTGCTGGAATCTTTTAGCATGTTAGAGAGGAGATGCAGAAAGCAAAATAGTTAATATTTCAGACTAAAAACCCAGCAAAGAGTCTTCAGTCTGAAGCAGTAACTCTGTTTCTCTGTCTACAGATGATTATGACCCGCTTAGTGTTTGCAGTGTTTTCTGTTTTTGAAACAGGTCTGTTCTTCCCAGAGAAAAGGATATGTCTTTCTGTCTTAATGTACCCTTTCAGCACGTGAGACAATTCTACAAAATCCCTTCCTTACCATGAACTTCCAAGGTATCCCTAGTGGTGATTCAATTTGTTACATATGATTTAGTAAGCTGCCCAAAGATTGAATTTTGTGATTTGGTCCAAAGCTTTAAGCTTCTATAATTTGCTCCGATTGAAATCGACTCCTCTTAGCAGGCAAGTATAATGAGATAAAAAGTAGCTCTTTTTTCACTACCTGTTGTGAACTGAGTGAAGGAGGCCTCAGAATTCAACAGTGAATTTCTATATTTCATGCTTGAGTAGTTTGGACAGGTACTTGGTGGGAGGGTTTTGAAGAGACATTTGGAGGTCCAAGAGCAGGTAGATGGGTCTGTGCAAGAGATGAGGCCGCACGGAGTGGAGAGGCGGAGAGGCCGGAAGTCCTGTTTCTCTGCTGTCTGACTGTGTGACTCTGTGATTGTGTGACATTTACTCGGAACATTAGATAAATACCTCAGAGTAAATTAGTCAGGTTATACTGCCATTTGGACGTTATTGCAAGAAGATTTAACCTTGCGCTGTTTTTCACTGTTCACTGTTCTCCCTTTATTTGTTTTCCATAAGACACTAAGACATAGGAAGACAAATAATCTATTCAGCTCATTCAGTAGCTCTGCCATTCAATCATTTATTTTTTATTTATTTTCCCTCTCAACCCCATTCTCCTGTCTTAGAAACATAGAAAATAGGTGCAGGAGTAGGCCATTCGGCCCTTCGAGCCTGCACCACCATTTATTATGATGATGGCTGATCATCCAACTCAGAACCCCACCCCAGCCTTCCCTCCATACCCCCTGACCCCCGTAGCCACAAGGGCCATATCTAACTCCCTCTTAAATATAGCCAATGAACTGGCCTCAACTGTTTCCTGTGGCAGAGAATTCCACAGATTCACCACTCTCTGTGTGAAGAAGTTTTTCCTAATCTCGGTCCTAAAAGGCTTCCCCTCTATCCTCAAACTGTGACCCCTCGTTCTGGACTTCTCCAACATCGGGAACAATCTTCCTGCATCTAGCCTGTCCAATCCCTTTAGGATCTTATACGTTTCAATCAGATCCCCCCTCAATCTTCTAAATTCCAATGAGTACAAGCCCAGTTCATCCAGTCTTTCTTCATATGAAAGTCCTGCCATCCCAGGAAACAATCTGGTGAACCTTCTTTGTACTCCCTCTATGGCAAAGATGTCTTTCCTCAGATTAGAGGACCAAAACTGCACACAATACTCCAGGTGTGGTCTCACCAAGGCCTTGTACAACTGTAGTAGTACCTCCCTGCTCCTGTACTCGAATCCTCTCGCTATAAATGCCAGCATACCATTCGCCTTTTTCACCGCCTGCTGTACCTGCATGCCCACTTTCAATGACTGGTGTATAATGACACCCAGGTCTCGTTGCACCTCCCCTTTTCCTATTCGGCCACCATTCAGATAATAATCTGTTTTCCTATTTTTGCCACCAAAGTGGATAACTTCACATTTATCCACATTAAATTGCATCTGCCATGAATTTGCCCACTCACCCAACCTATCCAAGTCACCCTGCATCCTCTTAGCATCCTCCTCACTGCTAACACTGCCACCCAGCTTCGTGTCATCCGCAAACTTGGAGATGCTGCATTTAATTCCCTCATCCAAGTCATTAATATATATTGTAAACAACTGGGGTCCCAGCACTGAGCCTTGCGGTACCCCACTAGTCACTGCCTGCCATTCTGAAAAGGTCCCGTTTATTCCCACAAATTCTCTCCATATCTCCGATACCCTTAGTAATCAGGAACCTATCAACCTCCACTTTAATTATCCCTAATGATTTGTCCTCCACAGCTGTCTGTGGCAATGAATTCCACAGATTCACCACCCTCTGGCTGAAGAAATGCCTCCTCACCTCTGCTCTAAGGAGGGGTCTTTCTGTGCTGAGGATGTGCCCTTTAGTCCTAGACTCCTCCGCCAGTGGAAACGTCCTTTCCACATGCACTCTAACTAGACCTTGCAATATTTGGTAGGTTTCATTGAATTACCTCCTCATTCTTCTAAATTCCAGTGAGTACAGGCCCAGAGCCATCAAACGCTCCTCATACCTTAACCCTTTCATTGCCAGGATGATTCTCATAAACCTCCAATGTCAGCACATCCTCTCTTAGACATGGAGCCCCAGGCTGCTCTCAATACTCCAACTGTGGTCTGACCAATGCCTTATAAAGTCTCAGCATTACATCCATCTTTTATTCTGGTTTCCTCAAAATGAATGCTCTCGTTTCATTTGCCTTCCTTACTACCCACTCGAGCTGCTTGTTAACCTTTAGGGAATCCTGCACTAGGAGTCCCAAATCCCTTTGACCTCCAATTTCTGAATCCGCACTCCGTATAGAAAATAGGCTAAGCTTTTATTCCTTCTACTGAAGTGCATGACCATACTCTTCAATGCACTGTTTTACGTCTGCCACTCGTTTGCCCATTCTCCTGATCAGTCCAAGTCCTTCTGCAGACTGCCTGCTTGCTCAACACTGACCCCTACACCTAACTTTGTATCATCACTGTGGTTTCACTTATCTTCCTGCTTCCCTCACCTCCTTCTTTATGGCAACTCCGAGTCTGACAGAAATGTATATGACAAACATGTTCTGCTTCAATTAAACCATAATTGTCTTAATATTTTCTAATATTTTCAAATGTTATGAATAGTAACTCTTGCCTTTTCTATTAATTATGCCAATTTAGGATGAAACATATCTTTGTGCACAAAATCTGTTGATAATATAAAGGGTGCATAAAATCAGGAATTCAGATCAGAGATAATGTAGTTTTGCTTAAAATCAACAACAGACAGAAAGTCAAATGTTCTTCCAATTTCTTGTCAGCCCAGTTTTGTTTAAACAGAGCTGTTTTATGGGAATCAAACAATACCACATCTCAATATGCTAGCCCCATTCAGCCAAATGTTATCTTTTGCCCTTGGGGTTCATAACCAGTTCACCTCTTTCCATTTTCACGGTCTTTAGCCAAGGGGTGGTGAATCTGTGGAATTCATTGCCATAGAAAGCTGTGAAGGCCAAGTCATTGGGTATACTTAAGATGGAGGTTAATAGATTCTTGATTAATAAGGATGTTAAAGGTTACCAATGCTTTATAAAGCCTTAGCAACTGTGCTTTTTATATTCTAGTTCTCTCTCTCGAAGAAATGGGGAGAAGGTGAGAGAATGAGAGGGATAATATATCAGCCAAGATGGAATAGCTGAACAGACTTGATGGGCTGAATGGCCTATGGCCTAATTTTTTACCTATGTCTTATGGTCTTATGATAGTGTAATCGCTTTCCCCTTGAAATACAAAGCAGTAATGTTTCACTGTGATAGGAGAATGATTTCACACCTGAAACAGGTAAGGTAATTTAAGATAGTGACCTAGAAATTCATAGGTGCATGCATTGAGATGGATCTGTGAGGGTTCAGAATAACAAACAGAATCACGGTTTATTATCACGGACTTTTGCAGTGAAGTTTTTTGTTTTGTGGCAGAGTACATTAAGAATGACTATAGGTTACAATAAAAAACTTAAAAAATAAATAAATAGTGCAAAAGAGAGCAAAATATTGACCTAGTGTTTATAGGTTCATGACAATTCGGACAACCGATGGCGGAGGGGAAGGAGCTGTTCCTGAGACATTGCACATATGTTTTCAGGCTCCTCTACTTCCTCCCTTATCTTGTCTGCAGAGTAGGAGATCACAGAGTGAGTTGCAGACAGTTCTTTGCGGACTTTACATGTCAGTTTAAAAAAAAGTGAATGGGGCTTGTTAAGACTTGTCTGTGGAGTGGGAATTCGTTGTGAGTGCTGAAGACAGTTTCTTGTGGACTTTACATGCCAATTTTAAACAGGGAGCGGGGTCTGTTGGGACTTGTCTGTGGAGTGGGGGATTGCTGGAGATAACATTTGTCGTCGTCGTAGGTTACATCTGGAATTTCCAGTTAGCAGACGATTTCCCTCCATGCCGCTCTGGACATATTGGGAAATCATGTTCGTGGCAGGTTACAGCAGTGGTTTGCCTTTGCTTTCTGCCGGGTGAGTTTAAAGAGATCACCACCTCTTGCAGTGGATAACCAGGACATCTAAGTGCCTTGTCGTGCTCTTAGTGCTCCACAAGTGACTGCTGGCATGCCTTCTTGGCTGTTGGACCATTAATTGGTCTCCTCCACTCAATCTGCCAAGGCCAGACTTCACACGCTGGGATAGGCAGGTCCCCTACCTCACCGAGTGTCGAAGACCCGTTGGCTACCCTCACCTGGTTTGACCCGTCTGCCAAAATGGTTTACTGGGGTGTGGCCTCTGTGCGTGTTACAGCTACTTGGAGCCACAGGTGAGAGCTGAGCGCCCGGTGGGGACCAAAGGTGAACAAGCTGCCCTGAAAAGGGCACCTGAGGTGCTACCCCTCCTGAGTCACCCCATACAGCCCAGAGAAAACACTAACTTGGGTTAATGAGCAAAGGCCAATTAAAAGAAGTGAGTGCACTCAGAGAGGCCATTGTGTGGGTGGGCTAGTGTTAGAGTGGTCAAGCTTTGGCTCAGCAGGCTTGAGGGAGAACAGGTGGAGGCTAGAACTTAAGTTTGAAAGGTTGGAAATATAACAAGCGTAGGCAGGATGGTGGTCCAGGCAGTGGAATGCTTCTCCTGTGAGATTTGGGATTTCAGGGCACTGAATGATCTCCCTGATGACTACATCTGCAGGAAGTGCACCAAACTTCAGCTCCTGACTGACACCACCAAGGAACTCTAGCTGGAACTGGATGCACTCTGGGATATCCAGGAAGCTGAAAACATCACAGATGAATTATTTACTAAGGCAGTCACACCTAGGGTGCGGGTTTAAGGTGATAGATGGGTGACCACTGGGAAAAGTAAGAGGAGTTAAGCAGTCAGTGCAGGGTTCCCATCAGTGACAAGTATACTGCTGGGGGGGGGGCACTGAAATGACCCATCACGGCACAGCAGCAGCAGCCAGGCCAGTGGCTCTGTGGTCGGCCCTAAGGCTCAGCAGGGAAGGGTAAAGTCAGGCAGAGTGGTTGTGACAGGAGACTCAGTCGCTGGGGAGGACAGGAGATTCCATGGCCGTGACAGAGAAGACAGGGTGGTGTGTTGCCTCCCAGGTGCCAGGGTCCAGAATGGGTCAGAGCGGCTGCAGAAGATTCTCAAGAGGAAGGGTGACAAGCCTGCGGTTGTGGTGCAAATTGGCACTAACGACACAGGGAGAAAGGCGGAAGAGGACCTGCGCAGTGAGGATAGGGAGTCAGGGAGACAGGACCTCCAAGTAGTAATCCCGGGATTACTCCCAGTGCCATGTGCTAGTCAGCACAGGAATAGGATAATGGTACGTAGAAACATAGAAACATAGAAAATAGGTGCAGGAGTAGGCCATTTGGCCCTTCAAGCCTGCACCGCCATTCAGTATGATCATGGCTGATCATCCAACTCAGAACCCCACCCCAGCCTTCCCTCCATACCCCCTGATCCCTTTAACCACACGGGCCATATCTAACTCCCTCTTAAATATAGCCAATGAACTGGCCTCAACTGTTTCCTGTGGCAGAGAATTCCACAGATTCACCACTCTCTGTGTGAAGAAGTTTTTCCTAATCTCGGTCCTAAAAGGCTTCCCCTTTATCCTCAGACTGTGACCCCTCGTTCTGGACTTCCCCAACATCGGGAACAATCTTCCTGCATCTAGCCTGTCCAATCCCTTTAGGATTTTATATGTTTCAATAAGATTCCCCCTCAATATTCTAAATTCCAATGAGTATAAGCCTAGTTGATCCAGTCTTTCTTCATATGAAAATCCTGCCATCTCAGGAATCAATCTGGTGAACCTTCTTTGTACTCCCTCTATGGCAAGGATGTCTTTCCTCAGATTAGGGGACCAAAGCTGCACACAATACTCCAGGTGTGGTCTCACCAAGGCCTTGTACAACTGCAGTAGTACCTCCCTGCTCCTGTACTCGAATCCTCTCGCTATAAATGCCAGCATACCATTCGCCTTTTTCACAGCCTGCTGTACCTGCATGCCCACTTTCAATGACGGGTGTACAATGACACCCAGGTCTCGTTGCACCTCCCCTTTTCCTAATCGGCCACCATTCAGATAATAATCTGTTTTCCTGTTTTTGCCACCAAAGTGGATAACCTCACATTTATCCACATTAAATTGCACCTGCCATGAATTTGCCCACTCACCTAATCTATCCAAGTCACCCTGCATCCTCTTAGCATCCTCCTCACAGCTAACACTGCCGCCCAGCTTCAGGTCATCCGCAAACTTGGAGATGCTGCATTTAATTCCCTCATCTAAGTCATTAATATATATTGTAAACAACTGGGGTCCCAGCACTGAGCCTTGCGGTACCCCACTAGTCACTGCCTGCCATTCTGAAAAGGTCCTGTTTATTCCCACTCTTTGCTTCCTGTCTGCTAACCAATTCTCTATCCACATCAATACCTTACCCCCAATACCATGTGCTTTAAGTTTGCACACTAATCTCCTGTGTGGGACCTTGTCAAAAGCCTTTTGAAAATCTAAACATACCACATCCACTGGTTCTCCCCTATCCAGTCTACTAGTTACATCCTCAAAAAATTCTATGAGATTCGTCAGACATGATTTTCCTTTCGCAAATCCATGCTGACTTTGTCCGATGATTTCACCGCTTTCCAAATGTGCTGTTATCACATCTTTGATAACTGACTCTAGCATTTTCCCCACCACTGATGTTAGACTAACTGGTTTTTAATTCCCCGGTTTCTCTCTCACTCCTTTTTTAAAAAGCGGGGTTACATTAGCCACCCTCCAATCCTCAGGAACTAGTCCAGAATCTAAAGAGTTTTGAAAAATTATCACTAATGCATCCACTATTTCTTGGGCTACTTCCTTAAGCACTCTGGGATGCAAACCATCTGACCCTGGGGATTTATCTGCCTTTAATCCCTTCAATTTACCTAACACCACTTCCCTACTAACATGTATTTCCCTCAGTTCCTCCATCTCACTGGACCCTCTGTCCCCTACTATTTCAGATGAATGGCTGCAGAGGGCAGGGTTTCAGATTTCTGGATCAATAGGATCTCTTCTGGGGAAGGTATGGCTTGTATAAAGAGGGTGGGTAACTCCTGAACCCGAGGCCGTCCAATATCCTTGTGGGCAGGATTGCTATCGCTGTTGAGGAGTGTTAAACTAAGCTGGCAGAGGGATGGAGACTGGAGTGATAGTGCTGAGGACGGGGCAGTAGCAACACAAGTCGATGCATTATGTAGTGAGACTGTGAGAATAGCTAGGTGGATGTCAGGGCAAAATTGCAGTCAGTGGGATGAATCGAAGTGTAACATAGGGACAAAATCGAAAAGGGTGATGAATACAGGACTGAAGATGTTATATTTGAATGCACAAAGTATACAGAATAAGGTAGAGATCTTTTGGCACAGTTAGAGATTCACAGGTATGACATTGTGGACATCACTTTGAGATGTGCCTGAAAGAAGGTCATGGTTGGGAGCTTAACATCCAAGGACACAGCTTGTAGGCAGAGGAGGTGGGGTGGTTCTGCAGATAAAAAAAAAAGAAATCAGATCCTTAGAAAGAGGTGACGTAGGATCGAAAGATGTAGAATCCTTGTGGGCAGAGTTAAGAAACTGCAAGGGTAAAAGGACCCTGATGGGAGTTACATACAGGCCTCTGAAGTGTAGGCAGGATGTGGGATATAAATTTCAACAGGAAATAGAAAAGGTATTAAATGTTATGATAGTCATGAGGGATTTTAATAGTAGGGAGATGAGGAAAATCAGGTTGATGCTGGATCCCAAAGGAGGGAATTTGTAGAATGCCTTTGAGATAGCTTTTTGAGCAGCTTGTGGTTGAGCCCACTAGGGGAAAGGTAATTGTGTATTGGGTGTTGTGTAATGAACCAGACTTGATTGGGGAACTTAAGGTAAAGGAACGTTTGGGAGACAGTGCTCATAATATGATATATTTCACCCTGAAGTTTGCGTGGGAGAAGATAGAGTCAGATGTATCAGTATTACAGTGGAATAAAGGGAACTACAGAGGCTTGAGACAGGAGCAGGCCAAAGTTGATTGGAAGGGGACACTAGCACGATGACAGTAGAGCAACAATGGCTGGAATTTCAGGGGACAACTTGGAAGGTGCAGGGTAGATACATCCCAAAGAGGAGATTCATGAGAATGATTCCAGGAATGAAAGGGTTAATGTATGATGCATGTTTGATGGCCCTGGACCTGTACTTGCTGGACTTTAGAAGAATGGAGGAGGGGGGGTGAAATTGAAGCCCGTTGAATATTGAAAGGCCTAGACAGAGTGGATGTAGAGATGGTGTTTTCTACAGCGGATGACTCAAGGACCAGAGGGCACAGCCTCAGAATAGAGGAACATCCATGAGATGAGAAGGAATTTCTTGAGCCAAAGGGTGGTGAATCTGCCGAATTTGTAGTCACAGATGGCTGTGGAGGCCAAGTCTTTGAGTATATTGAAAGGCCTAGACAGAGTGGATGTAGATGCATCCTAAAGAGGAGGGTCATAAGAATGTTTCCAGGAATGGAAGGGTTAACATATGATGTGCATTTGATGGCTCTGGGCCTGTACTTGCTGGAGTTTAGAAGAATGGTGGGAGGAGGGAATCTCATTGAAAACTATCGAATATTGAAAGGCCTAGACACAGTGGCTGTGGAGAGAATGTTTTCTACTGTAGGTTAGTCTAGGACCAGAGGACACAACCTTAGAATAGAGAAACAGCCATTTAGAACAGAGATGAGAAGGAATTTCTTGAGCCAGAGGGTGGTGAATCTGTGGAATTCATTGTCATGGATGGCTGAGGAAGCTAAGTCATTGAGTATACTTAAAACTGAGGTCGATACTTTGTTTGTTAGTTAGAACATCAAAGGGTATCAAAAGAAAGTAGAAGAATGGGATTGAAGGGGATAATCAATCAGCTTTGATGGGATAGCAGAGCAGACTGATGGGCTGAGTGGCCTAATCCTGCTCCTCTGTTTTATGGCCCATATAGTAATAATGAGGAGCAGGCATGTCCTGGAATGTGAGGGTCCTTCATCAAGTTCTTGAGGCATCGCCTTTGGAAGATGTTCTCAGGTCGGGGAGGGCTGTGAACATGATAGAGCTGGCTGAATCTATAACCACTGCAGATTTTTCTTGTGGTAATCTGTTTGATGTTGCTGGAGAAAGGCTTTTGCTGGTCCCATCAAGCAAGCCTTAATGTGTAATAGCAACATGAGTGGTGATTCTTCGCTTGGCTGCACACATTCAACAACCAACATTTTAAGCAAACCTCTGCCACGTGACATGATGTCTGAAGCTGTTAAAGCAGTGTTGCTCTGCTGCGTTTCACTGCTCTACGTCCTTGAAAGGCAAGGGGTAAATTGGTTGGTGGAGTGGTGAGAATGGACATGGGAAACATGCTCGCACTAACAGGGATGAAAACCCTGGCATGAACACACATATATGTGTTCCTGTGTCAAATGATCAATTCGTATTTGTTAGCTCTTGGGAATTAAACAGCCTTGTAATCATTTTAGCAAGTCTTGATTATTTCAAGAATCAAGAACCTAATCACATAAGGATCATAAGTTAGATCCTCACAATAAGCATTTGCAAGTAATTATTTAGATAACAGCAACAAATCTAAGTACATCATATCACAGGATAAGAAATGAGAGATAGATTAAAAGTTGGCCAAGCATTTTGGAGACTGAATAGATGGAGCTCCATAAAAGGTTTTGTGGATATTTAGTAAATATAAAATTGATACCATTTCAATAAACACATGACTCAAATTATTAATAAGACCATAAAACCATAAGACATGGGAGCAGAATTAGGCAATTCAGCCCATCGAGTCTGCTCCACCATTCCATCATGGCTAACTTATTATCCCTCTCAACCGCATTCTCCTGCCTTCTCCCCATAGCCTTTGATGCCCTTGTTAATCACAACCTTCACTTTAAGTATATCAAATGACGAATCGGTAATTCAAATTATTAATTCCAAAATGTAGTATGATCGGTAATTTATTTAGTAGTTTTACCTTTACACATATTTCTGCTCCTCTTCCTGCATCCAGTGAATTGAATCATTAATGGTTTCATGAATGGAATGAATGTCAGTCAAATGCTTAACACTATTGCACCCTGAGTCGAGGACCAGATGGCAGGGTCTCAGAATAGAAGGACGTCTCTTTAGAACAGAGATGAGAAGGAATTTCTTTAAGTAGAGGATGGCAAATCTTCTGGAATTCATTGCCACAGGCGGTTGTGGAGGCTAAGGCATTGGGGTTTACTTAAAACGGAAGTTGATAGGTTCTTTATTAGTAAGGGCAACAAAGATTACAGGGAGAAGGCAGGAGAATGTGGTTGAGAGGGATAATGAATCAACCATGATGGAATGCTGGAGCAGACTCGATGGGCTGAATGGCCTTATTCTGCTCCTATGTCTTATGGTCTAATGGTCTAATGGTGTGTGTTCACACTGTCTGAAGGAAGTACTATTTAATAGTTCGGTTGGAGAGTTTGAGAAGCGAGGCAGAACAACGTGGGTGGTGTTGGGTAAAAAGTCGGAGCTGTATTATGTTTTTCATTGTTTTGCCATGTAAAGTAGCAGGTTTGTCCCTGCCGCTGGAGCCTCCCCAGTATTACATAAGTGTTGTCAGTGGTGCTGAATGGAAACAGCACTCATGGAGCAAAGACTAACTGGAAGATAATTTTTCTGAGTTCTCACATATAATGTATAGCTTCTAACTATCTGCAGCATTACTGAAAGTATGTGAAAACAGTTTGAGAACATGATCTTGGTTAAAAAACTTAAGAAATCGCAGCCGAACAAAGAGGAATTTAAAAAAAACACCGTAATTAAAGCCAAATTAAACTCAAATACAAACACATATAATTTACAATACAAAGATTTAGCAATGAATGTACTGCAAGTCTTCCTACTGAAGGATAACATTACATTTCAAGAAGGCACCTGAATCAGGACAGTTTTGGATAAATTCAGACCTTACTAAAGTTAGTACAGCTTCTTCCACATCTATTTGTGAATCCTACTTTTGCTCGATGAAATAACTAAGGCAACTTATTTGCCAAAATAGGTGCTGTTCAGACAATGGTAAGTCTATATAAACACTGATTGTTTTCCCTTTTCTGTTACCTTCTTATCATCACTCCCTTCCTTTAGTTCCCATACACTCCTGAGGATCTGCTGGAAAAGAAGTGTGGTGGTTATAAATGCCTTGAGATTAAAGAAACATTTCTTGGTACTAAGGAATGCAGATTTATGCCCTGGTAAATCAGGATAAAGAAGCAGCAAGGAAGATCCATTTGTTAAATTTACTATCCTGGGCAGATTACCAAACAGGAAATTGCACTAATTTGTAGCTGACATGAGATTTAGCATTTCTCCTCCTGCCACAGAGTCCCAAGGATAACTTATTGCAAATTTGTTCTGTGGAAACTCATGGCAGTTTCCTACAAATCTCCTTGTGAAGTTCTTACTTTTCCTTTATATTTCTTTTTGTTCTCTTTGCAGTGCCCTTGAACATTTTTAGGTTATTTCAGAGCCTCCAGCTGAAAATTTTTATTTTTTGAAATGGGACAAAATCACTCATGCTCAATCTAGGACAGCGAAGGTAACATTCACGTAAGTCAGCCAAATATCGTGAGGATGCCGCTCCACAGTTAGTTAGTTGCTGCAAGTTTCTTCCAGGCTTGAGACTGACTTTTCAGGACACACCAAACTGCAGATCCTACCTTGGAACATAGAACATAGAACATAGAATAGTACAGCACAGTGCAGGCCCTTCGGCCCACAATGTTGTGTCAACCCTTAAACCCTACCTCGCATATAACCCTGCACCTTAAATTCCTCCATATACCTGTCTAGCAGTCTCTTAAATTTCACTGGTGTATCTGCCTCCACCACTGACTCAGGCAGTGCATTCCACGCACCAACCACTCTCTGGGTAAAAAACCTTCCTCTAATATGCCCTCTGAACTTCCCATCCCTTACCTTAAAGCCATGTCCTCTTGTACTGAGCAGTGGTGCCCTGGGGAAGAGGCACTGGCTGTCCACTCTATCTATTCCTCTTAATATCTTGTACACCTCTATCATGTCTCCTCTCATCCTCCTTCTCTCCAAAGAGTAAAGCCCTAGCTCCCTTAATCTCTGATCATAATGCATACTCTCTAAACCAGGCAGCATCCTGGTAAATCTCCTCTGTACCATTTCCAATGATTCCACATCCTTCCTATAGTGAGGTGACCAGAATTGGACACAGTACTCCAAGTGTGGCCTAACCAGAGTTTTATAGAGCTGCACCATTACCCCGTGACTCTTAAACTCTATCCCTTGACTTATGAAAGCTAACACCCCATAAGTTTTCTTAACTACCCTATCTACCTGTGAGGCAACTTTCAGGGATCTGTGAACATGTACCCCCAGATCCCTCTGCTCCTCCACACTACCAAGTATCCTGCCATTTACTTTGTATTCTGCCTTGGAGTCTGTCCTTCCTAAGTGTACCTTCCTCCAGCCCAGTGAACAACTGGCTTGCCTTACGCACAGCCATGGAGATGTAAACAAAATCATGAAGGCCAGGAGGTTGCCTTATTTCACTTTGAGGAGAAGTTCATGATGACTTATTGAAAGGCTGCATTCTAATTTTCAAACTTTAGACATGGTTTTGTGCTGGAGGCATTCCTACTGATATTTGAACAATCCTCAAGTTGTGAATCTGCAGATCTGGAGAACATTATGGGCTGATATTAATCTCACAGTTCTCTTTTCTGAGCAGTATTAGCTTAATTTATTTGGTATTATCATCATCTTTTGTCATTACAGATGGACATGGTATGTAGGCACTGGAATGTGTGATGACACTTGTGGGCTGCCTCCAGCACACTCTTGTACGTTTCAATGTACACATGATAAATAAACTTGAATCTTGACTAAGCCTTTAATAACTTTGCTTATTTCAACTCAGAAAGAGGTCACTCAGCCTATTGAGTCCAGGCTAGCTCCAAAGAAAGTTATTTTGGTCCAGGCATATGATGGTGATGGAATTCATTGGACAATACTTTAACCCCCAGAGGGCTCCACTGTAGCACAGCAGCTAGTGTGACGCTATTACAGCTTGGGGCACCGGAGTTCAGGGTTCAATTCTGGCACTGCCAGTAAGGAGTTCGCACATTCTCCTGGTGACTGTGTGGCTTTCCTCCAGGTGCTCTGGATTCCTCCCACTGTCCAGACATACAAGTTAGTAGATTAATTGGTCATTGTAAATTGCCCTGTGAGTAGGCTAGGGTTAAGTCGATGGGCTGCTGGGCGGACTGACTCACTGGGCCAGTTGGACCTGTTTCATGCCTTATTTCTAAATAAATTCATTAATTATAAGGCTGACCTAGGGCCTAGTGTTGGAATATTGAAGGTGTTTGTATTAAGAAAAGAACATTGAAGGTAAACCGGCCCACTTCGGCTTTGCTGGGTATGCAGTAAGAGAAGAACGTTTGCAGGAAACGAACCATTCTTTTTGTTTTGAGGTTGTGTGTTTCCAACTTTACACCTCTATTTAAACTTCAACATGCTGGGTTTCTAGACGTCAAGGAATCTAATCGTTCAATGGAGACAAAGAACTATTGTAAGCAGCACTCCTTAGGGGTCAGGTTGGGAAGGGTTAAATTCCACAACCCATTAACCTAACCTGTTTCTCATGTGACTGTGTGTTACTACTCCCAGTGTGTCACTATCCCCCCCTTCTGTCAAACTGCACCCCCACCCACCCCAACTGACTCTTGATCTTCCTCTGAAGCTGATGTGGTCAAATATTTTCCCTCACCTTCTTTCCAATCTCCCCTTCTATGTTCACTAGCTCTGGTCTTCAATATAGTGATGTCTTCCAAGCCCACAGCAATCCTGCAACTCTCCTCCCCCAATGTCTTTTCATCCACATCCTTCCCATTTGAATCTCCCCACTGACCATTCTGATCTCCTTGTCCAAGCCCCTCACTCCCAATCTCTGCAAGCCCTTCCGGCCATCCATGCTACCTTCAGCCCAGCCAGTCTAAAGATTTAATGTTTTAAAGATTAGCTTTATTTGTTACATATTGAAATGCTTCAATACAGTACAAGAACCTTTGGAAGCAGCCTGCAAGTATTGCCATGCTTCCAGGGCCAACATAGCATGCCCAGAATTTGCTAACCCTAATCCAATCCATATGTCTTTGGAACGTGCGAGGAAACTTGAGCAGTCATGGGGAGAACGTACAAACTCCTTACAGACAGCGGCAGGAATTGAACCTGACTGGAGATCGCTGGCACTGTAAGCCACTGTGCTAACCACTATGCTGCCATGCCACCCATTTCCACTTCGATTTATTTCGCCGCCAATTCCCGATTGCTCATCTAGCAACCAACCAGTCTGATAGGGTGAAATCAAAAAACTTTTCATTAAACTGAGCAGCAGTTTGTTCCTGAATAGTTGTGTGATAGATGCCCAGGTTTGCATTACTTACCTCAGTAGTGATGACCATCAGAACTAATAATTTTAATATTGTTATGCTTTAGCAAAGTTAAAGAAAAGTACTTCTCTTTAAGTTCCTTAAGTGTATGGGGTTTCTTCTTTGTTATATTAAATTTAAAATGGCTTCTTTGTTATGTTAATCTTCTAAACTGCTACGTATGTGGATTAAAATGGCTTCTATGTTATGTTAAATGCTGAGAAAGTCTCCAGCTAGAAATTTGCTTGGTTTAATACAGATAGCAGGGTGCTATTTGACAATGGGTATTCATGTTATTATTTCTTGGGTTGATAATGCTGTCTCAGATGACTGGGAACGAGGGTTTTTGGGGGGGAGTCGGACGAGAGACCAGGAGGATGACAGACGTGCGGGAAGGCTCCCATTGATCATTCCAGGTGGTCCTGAGCCGTGAGTCGACAGGGTCCGGGTGGTCCCGAAGAAATTCCTGAGCTCCAACTTGTGCACAAAGAACTTGAACTTTGATAAGTCTGGCGCCTTTTCTATTCCTTCTTTTTCTGTATTGAACTTACATTAATTTCATAGGCTTAGTAATATCTATAAAGTGTACTTGGTACAACGTACTGTGTGCGCTGGCTGATGACTGATGTTTGGAACTGGTTTCAGTGGCAGTGGTACAGCAACCGACACAACCGGAAGCGTACAGGCGTGCGCCGGACGGGATTTCCCCTAGATATACACGAGCCAATATAGCTGAGCGTTACGTAAGTAAAAAAGTACTTTAAGAGTTCAAGCAATGGCAAGAAATTTCTCGACCAGTTTTAGCTATAGTTTTAATGCAGCAGGGGAACAACTAAAAGAATAATTGTACTTTTCACTGCTACCATCAAATTACATCAATTCCCTGAGGTTCTGCTGGAAGTGTTCACCTTGCCGACTGGGAGAGCAGACCATGAAACTAGATGTGCAGCTGATGCAGTTACATTTTTCTGTTAGAAAACATCACCCTATCTGAGGGAGGGTGAACAACAAATTCACATCTTTACAGGTTTGAAACTTAGGAAGCAGATGGATCTGGGAATTGCTTTCTGGTTTAGAAGCGCACGCTTGGCTTAGCAGGAAGGGAAGTTATTTGTTACAAATTCTCTGCACATTCATTTTTGATACTTCTTATGTTTAACTTCTGCATCACAAGTCTTTTATTTCCCAATCCATTTCATCGTGTCCGCCGTGCTTGCAATTACTATTTTATAGGCAGCATTTGAGGACTCCTTTGGGATTCCTGTGCTATGTCCAAATTTAGAAAGAGAGCAGTTTCAGAGGAGATGAGAAGGGGGATTTCAAGATTCAAGATTTAAGATTCAAAAAACTTTATTTTCATTCTAACCGTGCATCAGCTCTGCAGGGCAGAATGGGACAGCGTTTCCCAGGAGCAGTGCAATCATAACATAACAAACGCAACACTAAATAATAAACATAACAATAAATAGTAAAACACAACAGCCACATGTCAGTTAAAATCAAGTTATAAGTGTCCAGTGCAAGTTAAAAGTGTCCAGAGCAGAGTCAGGTGGAGCAGCTATTTAGCAGTCTGACTGCCTGTGGGAGGAAGCTGTTTAGTAGCCTTGTGGTTTTAGTTTTGATGCTTCTGTAACGTTTGCCTGATGGCAGAAGAACAAACAGTTCATGGAGAGGGTGTGAGGGGTCTTTAATGATGTACCGTGTCTTCTGAAGGCATCGACTCTGAAAGAGGTCTTGGACAGAAGGTAGGGAGACCCCAATAACCTTCTCTGCTCCCCTAACCACCCTCTGCAAGGCTTTTTTGTTGACAGCACTGCAGCTGGAGTACCAGGTTGTGATGCAAAAGGTCAGCACACTCTCAACCACGCCTCTGTAGAATGTAGTTAAGATGTTAGTGGGGAGTGATACTTGTTTAAGCTTCCTCAGAAAGTGCAATCTCTGTTGGGCCCGTTTCACAATCCCAGTGGTGTTCCTGGACCTGGTGAGATTGTCCGAGATCTGCACCCCAAGGAACTTGATGTTTTCCACTCTCTCCACTGTGGAGCCACTGATGCTGAGGGGTGTGTGCTCAGGCTGAGACCATCTGAAATCAACGATCATCTCCTTGGTTTTGGTGACATCAAGCATCAAGTTGTTATCACTACACCAGCTCTCTAGGTGTTTGACCTCCTCCCTGTACATTGTTTCATCATTTTTGCTGATGAGCCCCACCACTGTGATATCATCTGCAAATTTAATGATCAGGTTCCCCTTGAATCTGGCTGCACAGTCATGTGTTAGCAGTGTAAACAGCAATGGGCTAAGCATACAGCCTTGTGGGGATCCAGTGCTCAGTGTGATGGAGTCAAGAGATGTTCCTGCCAACATGGAGTTGTTTTTACTCCAGAACTTCTAATGGGTCAAGTAAATCTCATTTGGACATATAAAAAAAAACCTCTGTACCTCAATTCCATGAGGGCTGAGTCATTATCCAGAGAGTGAATTGTAAACAACATTCTGTTTCTCTCAACACACATCAAAGTTGCTGGTGAACGCAGCAGGCCAGGCAGCATCTCTAGGAAGAGGTGCAGTCGACGTTTCAGGCCGAGACCCTTCGTCAGGACTCTACGAAGGGTCTCGGCCTGAAACGTCGACTGCGCCTCTTCCTATAGATGCTGCCTGGCCTGCTGCGTTCACCAGCAACTTTGATGTGTGTTGCTTGAATTTCCAGCATCTGCAGAATTCCTGTTGTTTCTGTTTCTCTCATTGGTTAACTCGGGCTTTTTCACCACTGTCACCTGAGGGCAGGTATGTCTAATCACTCCATTGGTAATCTGTGAACGTACTGAGCAAGTGATAGAAGCCTCAAAAGGAAGGGCCATCATGAAGACAAGAGATTCTGAAGATATTTGAAATCTTGAGCAATAATCACAAATTGCTGGAGCCCCTCAGCAGATCAGGCATCATCTATAGAGAGGAAGAAACAGTCGATGTTTCATGTTGAGCCCCTTCATCAGGCAGGGCAAAATGTGGACTTTGACAGCATAATACATAGAAAGTTTCCAACTCTGTAAGACTTTGACCTGCATAGAAAAGATTTAATATGACTACAAATCTGGGTTACAGTGACTTTGTTGATTTAAAGCTGAGGTCAAACTCATGCAAAGTTGATCCAGCAGCAATCAACATCAAAGGTTTCCCATCTCCAGATTGGACAGAATTGGTACTCAGTTTCAGCATCCCTCGGCTAACACTGTGCCTGTCATTGACCAACCTTTCTCAGTTCTACTCCCTTCTGCTGACGGGTCAACTGTGGAGCAGGGGTCCCTGTTCTAGTGCTTGCCTTCCTGTAAGTTTAGAAACATAGAAAACCTACAGCACAATACAGGCCCTTCGGCCCACAAAGCTGTGCCGAACATGTCCCTACCTTAGAACTACCTAGGCTTTACCCATAACCCTCCATTTTTCTAAGCTCCATGTAGCCATCCAGGAGTCTCTTAAAAGACCCTATCGTTTCCACCTCCACCACTGTCGCCGGCAGCCCATTCCACGCACTCACCACTCTCTGCGTAAAAAACTTACCCCTGACATCTCCTCTGTACCTGCTTCCAAGCACCAAGTTTGTCTGGTTTTATACCTGATTTTGAGAACCAGTGATGTTTTATGTTAGCCATGAAGTTCATTACATTTGCTCGCTCAGTTATATATTTTTTCTATTTACAGAAGGGCATGTATATAGGCAGACCACTTTCTGTGGGGTTTAAGACTGAGAAGTCACTCCTTCCCTATTTCCTATGTGTGTTGCATTATGCAATTGCATCAAGTCCATGGCTCTCCCTCTGCAACACTCCTTTTTGGCAATTTAGCCATTTGGGTTTCTATTATTTGTTGAGGTTGAGAAGTCATGTATAGTGACTGGTGTTGTCCCTCCATTTTCTCTTTGCTGAGGATCAGATCTGTTATGCCTCCAGATGAACACAATGACTTGTGTAGTAGCCGGTTTGGTGAGGGAGGGGTATCAAGGAGGACTCTGGTCAAGATTTTTACATGGGGCAAGCAATATATCCGCCCGTCCTGTAAATTACTTGGGGCAAGTAAATTGCTTGTAAATTACCTGTAAATTACTTGGGGCAAGATTTTTACTTGGGGCAAGCAATATATCCGCCCGTCCTGTAAATGAATATCTGTGAAAGGTGAAACAAGGCTAATGTTTCAGGGTGATGACACACAGCCCAGAACCGTCAAACCTAATGACTGTTTGTGGTATTTTAATTTTGGAACATTCTGTACTTAGCACGATTGGAAAATTAAAAGTTCTTCACTGCAGAAGTTTCAAACAAGATATTTTTGTGGCTACAAGGTCGTTACCAGTACAATTCCACATGGCTCAATGCACTGCTCCCTTACATTTTGAAATATACATTGATGATTTGGGCCCGAATGTCGAGGGCATTTGCAAATGCTTAGCTGCATGTTGACAGAGAAAGGGAAATTTCTAGAATGCGGTTTGGTCAGTCCAGAAGAAGATTGACAAATAGAATTTAACCAGGGAAGCATGAAGTAAAGTGTCCGGGCCGTGCAACAAAGCCAGCGAGCATTCGGTGGCAGCGAGGATTATGGGTGATGTGGGGAAAACAAAAAAGACTTGGCACTTTATGTCCACAGATCTTTAGAAGTAGCAAGAAAGATCAATATGGCAGTAAAAAGGTTTGTAAGACATTCTGTTGAATGAGTACCACATGGCCTGGTTACTGCATTGCAGAGAAGATGTGGAAGGAAGGGTGCACAGATGGTTCACAAGTGCTACCTGCACTGGGAGATTTTGGCAAAGGGAAAAAATAGAGCTGCTACGGATGTTTGCTTGGAAGAGAAAAGACTTAAAAAGAGTGTATAAAAATATAAAGGTGAACAGAGTAAATAAGAAGGCTGCATTTCCCTAAGATTAGGGGTCAAATACCAAGTGGGCTAGTTTTAATGGTATTGGTAAAAGATTGAAGGGGAGATAAGGAAACATCTTTACACCCAGAGGGTGGTAGGCATCTAGAATTCATTGCCTGAAATAGTGGTGGAGACAGGGACCCTCACCACAGCATGTGAATGCGTACTTGAAGAGTCATGGCCTACGCGGCAATGGGTAATGTGCTGAAAGGTGGGATTAGTCTAGGTAACTCTTTCTCGACCAGCACGGGAAAGATAAATTGAATGTCATTTTCTGCTTTAAATAGCTCTGAATAAATATCAGCTTTGCCAATATCATTCATGTCCACAAAATGCTAAATAAATGAATTGAATTGAAAATACATGTGGACTAAGATGTTAACTGTCCTGTGCTATCACCAGTGGGATCATCAGTTGATCTGCTACCTGTCTTCAGGAGTTTCGGCCCACTTATGATCAAGACTCCCTCGAGCTGGTGGGCCAGCAGTGAATAAGCACCACCTCCCACTGGTGAGCTTAAAAACTTGGCATCTGCCTCTATCAGAGTTGTTGGTCATTTCCATCCAAGAGATAGTCTGCTCTTCAGGTGTCTATGCAACTACTGAAGGGTTTGCAAAAGATGTACACACTGTCTGACTATCTGCCCCTCTGGACATACTTGGTCCACACCCATGCTGATCCTTTCTCTGCTGCCTCAGCTACAGCCCTGCTGGTTGACTTGATCTCCCTTCTAGTGAAGCCAAGGTCACGCAGCCACTTCTGGAAAGTGAACGCAATAAACCCATGGCAGCCTACTTCGAATGGATAGCATGAGACCTTCCACACTCTGTCTCTGCACTCTGATCTTAATTCTGCATACTTGGTTAGCTTGCGCTCATGGGCTTCATCGATGTTGTCTTCCCAGGGGACTGTGAGTTCACCAATAACCACTTCTCTACTGGTGTCAGACCATACGATTAAATCTGGATGCAATATGTTAAAAGCTATTTGCTCTGGGAAACTGCCTTCCCCATCCAGGTCGGCCTTCACGCACCAATCATTGGCTGAAGAAAGTATGCTTGATCGTGAGCCAGCGCTGTACACCCTTGACTTGGAGCCTTCTTTCACAAATGATATGTGATGTTCTGTGCAGCATGGGGCATGAGATAAGCTGTGCTGCAGTACTCTCTGCTCAACCACTTCTGTTACAACTTTGAGAACGTTGTTATGTCTCCAAGTGTACATGCCGCTGGAAAGATTGACTCTGCATGCATTCAAGATATGTTGAAGTGTTCCCTTCTCACCACAAGCAGCACACCTGTCTGTCTTATCTTCATACCAGGTGCTGAGGTGGGCAGGTGTTGGGAGCAGATCGTACGCTGCTCTGCATAGAAAAGAAATACGGAGCGATTCCATCTGCCACAGAACATACCGAGATAGACGTCGTCGTTCAACACTTTCCCACCAGGTCCAAGCCCCTTGTTTGGTCAGGCCAGCTGTTTTAGCTAACCTCTTCTCCTCTTCTATCTCTCGTATTTCTTGTGTTACAAGCTCACGGTGCTCTTTTCCTGTAGAAGATGACCACCACTTGTGGGTTGTTCATCCAAGTCCCTGGCAGCCTAGCTGGATAGCCCCAACCGTCTCCTTGTGCTTCAATCTAGACTCTGCCTCATCAACTGCTACACAGGCTGACCACTTCCTGCCTGATCTCACACCTGGTTGGGTGTTCTTGATGACAGGGTCTTTTGAGTCTCGAAGCATCAAGAATGATCTTACCTTGGCTACTTTGACCTCTTCAACAAGGGATTGCACTGGGGTGGTAAGCTTTGTCTGGCTACTGTGGATTGCAACATTGGTGAGGCTGCTCGGTACTCCAGCCACTTCTTCACATACTTGTTGATCTTCCGTTCCATTGCCTCAGCATGGGACATTGCCACTTCATAGACAGTTAGTGGCCACATTATCCATGGCATCAGTCTGTACTGCAAGCACCATAGATTCAACTTGCCAGGCAAGACACACTTGTCGACAGACATCAGACCTCTGCTGATCTGTTGTCCTGTCTCTTGAACCCTCTTGGTGTCTCTCAGCCCCTCTGTGTACCATCACCTGAGGCTCTTAACTGGTTGGTCCTGAATGGATGGAATCTCCTCTCCACAAAGAGTGGAATGAAAGTCAACCAGCTTTCCTCTCCTAAAAACAAGGCTCCTTGACTTCTTGGTCTTGAACTTCATTCTTCCCCAATCCATTAGCTCCTTGAGTCTAGATAATACATTTTCCACGGCCTCCGTGCTAGGACCCAAAAGGGTGAGATCGCCTATGAATGCTCGTATTGGTGGTAACTCCTTTCCGCCATCAAGTGAAACACCTGGTC
The DNA here is from genome assembly GCF_963921235.1 of Mobula hypostoma. Classification (NCBI taxonomy): domain Eukaryota; kingdom Metazoa; phylum Chordata; class Chondrichthyes; order Myliobatiformes; family Myliobatidae; genus Mobula; species Mobula hypostoma. The sequence continues at coordinate 25,444,767 of NC_086112.1, read as the reverse complement.
CCACTGATTCTGCAGCCCTCACAATGACTTCCATGGCTAACACAAAAAGGATGGGTCCCATCCCATTGGGATTCCAACACCCAAGCTCTGCCACCTAGTTGTAAACTGCTGGGTGGAAAACCTCATCCAGAAATCGTTGTAGTACTGCATAACAAAGTTCCTCACCATAGCAGGAATCCATAGAAATTCCATCACAAACTCAATCAGGACATGGGGAACAGAACCATGCACATTTGCAAGACTGAGCCAGACTACAGCCAGATTTCTTCTCAACCTTTTCAACTCCTGGATGGTATGCCATATCATACTAGTACATTCGAGGCATCCCAGGAAGCCTGGTATTCCTGCCTTCTGCACAGATGTATTTACCAATCCATTCTCTATCACAAATGAAGATATTCTGTCTGCTAGAATGCCAAATATAATCTTCCCCTCTACATTCAGGAGTGAAATTGGTCGGAACTGATTCAATGTCATAGAATTCTCTTCCTTCGGGATGTATACTCCTTCAGCCTCACTCCATGACAAAGGAACAACACCTTGTCTCCACACCACCTTTAACAATCTCCACAAGTATTTCCTCAGCTCTTCACACTTCTTGAACACCTTATACGGCACTCCATTAGGTCCTGGCACTGAGCCTGACCTTGCCTTTCTGCCAATTTGAGTTCTGACAGATCGAACTTCACTCCTGGCTCGGTAGGCTTCACAAGCCCTGAAATGTCAAGCAAAGGAGCCTCCCGCTGTTCGTTAGAGTAAATGCTTGCCAGGTGATCCTCAAGTTCTTGCTGAGAGATGTTAAGCTGCCTGCATCTTACTTTGTTCAAACAATTTCTTTGTGAACTCGTGAGGGTTCTCAAAGAATGACTTTCTTGCCTTCTCTTTCTTCTTTCTCTTTTTATGTTGTGACTCTGCAAGACGGTCCTGAAGAAGGGTCTCGGCCCAAAATATCGACTGTCTATTCACTTGCATAGATGCTACCTGACCTGCTGAGTTCCTCCAGCATGTTATATCTATTGCTTTGGATTTCCAGCATCTGCAGGTTTTTCGTGCTTATTGCTGATATTATGGGTTAACCTAATTGGTCTTAAAAAATGGACACAACATGATCCAAACTTTAGGCTAGTGGCCTTTAAGAAATTGTTTTTCTCATTTTTATCTGCATAGTTTGCCTTCTTTTGCGCATTGGTTGAGTGTAATTTTTCATTAATTCTGTTATATTCATTCTTTATGTGAACGTCTGCAAGAAAATGAATCTCAAGATAGTACATGCTGACATATGCAAACTTTAATAATAAATTTGCTTTGAAACTTAGTAACTTTTGATCTAAGCCTTTTTATGAATTTTAGGCCCTGTGCAGGCATTCGATTTTATGCCTGGGAAGCATATGCTACAATCTGGGCACTTGAGATGCCTGCCAAAGAGCCATACTTCCCTCCCTGGGTGTGGTCCCTTTCCCACTGGTAAAGGTGTTTCCCCTGGCAAATCAGCCATTCCCTTTCCGATGCTATAAACTACAGGTTGGTTTATCTAACAGATGCCCCCATCGTTGGAGCTTAACTCTACATCCTCATGACTTGCTCTCTCACAAAGGAGATGACCTTGTCCTTGAAGCTGTTCCTAATTCAGCCAGCAGCAGATGGTCTAGCTCAGCTACTGCCTCCACAATAATGCGGAAGAAGCTTAAAGAGGCATCCCCTCGTGGGGCTGGTTGCAAGGGGTTTTCTCTATAAATACTGGTTTATTTTCTGGAGACAAGGAAGAACACATTACATGAGCTGTCAGTGCAGCACATCCTTATGGACTTCACAAAACAGTCTTGCTTATCTAATTCAAGTGGCACTTTCAGAACGTCGGCAGGGATTCCCAAACTGCTCGATAAATCTTGTAATCCAGAGACAATCTCTGCAGAGAAATGCATGAATGCAGCCTGTCTAGTGCAATAACCAATATTGCAAGCAAGACAATAGGAATATTGTGTGAGATTGAAAAACATAAAGTGGAAAGGTGTTCAATGACTGAAAAAAAAACTGCATTTGGCTGACACAAACAATTATAAATTGGCTTTAAAACAGGGGTTTCCAACCTTTTATGCCATGGACCCCGACTATTAACTGAGAGATCAGTGGACCCCAGGCTGAGAACCCCTGCTTTAAAAGATATCACTGAGTAGGGGCACTTAGATACAGGAGAGATACACTGATATAACTTAGTGAGGGTGCAGAACAGAGATTTGTAGTAGTTCTAACACGTTAAGGGGCCTCAATAAATTTAACACAAATACTGGTTTTATTTCTCTTTCCTGAGATGGACAAGCAGCAAAATTTCGTCCGCATGGTTCCATGCACTATGAATCAAGATGTGAGATATTCTGACCTTGTGCTCTATGTGTGCTAGTGGAGAGAATATGACATAGTTGAAAGTTCATCTCTTGTTTGCAGAAGTCCTGATCTTCATGTTGATCCTTGGGACACATAGTCAGTAGTAAAATAGCCATGATCTAAATGCATCTATATCTACACGATCAGTTTTCCATCTGGTACATGAACAAACAAAGCAGAAAGTGCTGGAACAACATCCAGCAGGACGGGCAGTATCTGTGGAAAAAGAAACAGCAAAACATTTCAGGTCAGGGACTCTTTGTCAGAACTATGTCTTCAGGTTGGGGACCCTTTGTCAGAGATGTCACACACATCTGGGAGTTCTAGACAGTGAGCTGGATGCTGGGTTCAGGAGCTTTGGTATGATGTCTTCTTGAACTTGAAGAAGAACTGATGGTGTTTATGTGTCATTTCAATTCTTGAATAGGCTGGGGAATCCTGGTTCCTGAAATTTGAAATGCACTCAAATTGCACAAAATATAGCTCCATCCTTGAACATTTCCTGGTGAAATCTGTTTTTTATGAAAGTGGAATAGGTATTTCAGAGTCCTGATGAATGGTCCCAGCCCAAAGCATCTGTTTATTCTTGTCAACAGATGCTGCCCGATCTGCTGAGTTCCTTTAGCATTTTATGTGTGTTGCTCTGAATTTCCAGCACCTGCATAATCTCCTGATTTAGGTACTTCAATGCATGGCACGCCAGTAAGGTTTGGTGATATTATCCTGCCATTAAACACCAAGTTTATGACACCTTTAGCAAGTTACCTACTTGAACCTTCCTGATGTATATCAGAAGTCAATGGTGCAACCTATTGCAGATCATCCTCGCTACAATTTGAACACACTAACTCGTTGCTTTTTTTCACTATTTAAGGGGGCAGCTTATCGGAATGAGGAGATTTGACTAGCCAGATTCTGAGCTCAATGTAGCTGCTCAGATACCATCCAAATTCCACCAACTCTAAGAAGGCAGCATGGCATGTTTTCTCCTGTGGTTTATTGCAACTTGCTGAAACACTTCCCAAGAATGTAGCTCATCTATCAAGGATTTTTTTTAAGCATCTAACTCTTGGGATAGTCATTTAAGGGTGCCTCATTGCTGACAAAGGTGGTAGCACTCCGTTAGTGGAGCAGCTTTAAATCCACAGCTAACCACTCAGGTGGAATAGGTTCTCAGAGCAAAGGGTGAACATCCCCGTGATCAAGGACCTTACTCACCGAGTCTTCACATCCTACCTGGATCTTTCCAATAAACCATGTAAATGCAGGCTTGGGTTTATCCAAGACCACCTTCGTTCTGATGAAGACTTGTGGGCACTTTCTTGGATTCATCCGGACTGCTCCTTCCATTTGGTAACAAGCTCACCCAGGCAATGTATTTAAAAGAAATGATCTTATTAAATTTTAATTTTATTGAGAAGGTGGCATGTAGGGCACTGGGAGCCATCAACTTTGTTCGCTTCTTATGAGTGTAGGCAGGCATAGACTTCCCTGATAAGGCCACCCTTTGATAACCTAGATCTTCTCATCTACCGATCATTCCACTTGCTGATGAAGTCTGAAACGTCGACCGTACATTCCTCTATATAGATTCTGACTGGGCTGGGATGTCCGGCCAGATGCTGGGCTGACAGGAGAGTGTGCACAAAGGCTGGTGGCTCCCCCAAGGTCAGCGAGAGGTCAGCAGATTCAGGACTGAGAGTTATATGTGGACAGGGGGAGCAAGGCACGATGACCCCCTGGGTTCCTGGATCAGTGAGACCTAGTGTTCGAGGCCTAGTGTTCGGGTTCCAACATCAGCGAGGCTAGAGTTTGAGACCTGGGGTTTGGTGATTGGCAGATGCTGATGTCAATGCAGAGGATCGAGGCCCAGGGGGTTAAATCGGAAGTGTGGAAGTTAATGCTTGTTGGCCAGAGACCCTGGTCTGTGATATATGGAAGTCACTGGGAAAGCTGCAGGCCCAAAGTCTGCATGTCCAGGTCTGAATCTGAGGCTAGAGACGGAAGAAGACAGACTGTCTAGTGGATAGAGGACTGTATCTGTAGGAGAGAGGAACGGGATTTGTTTCACAGTAGTTTTCGGTTGTTTGTTGTGTTTTGTGTTTTTCTCTTGAGTACTGTGAACATGCTATGTCAGTGCCAGAATCCGTGTGACACTTGCAGGCTGCCCCAATACCCCCTTGAGTGTGTTGGTTGTTAACACAAATGATGGCTATCACTATATGTTTCAACGTACATGAATAAAAAAACTTGAATCTTGAATCTTAATTTGCTGAATTCCTTGAGCATTTTGTGTGTGTGATTCTACTCTCTGTATGTGCAAATGTTTGTGGAAGCTCCTGACAGCATCTGTCATACTTGTGAAAAGGTTTCACACTGGAGAAGACTGCGCAATCAGTGCTGACTGGGACTTTCCAAAGGATGGATCCTGGCCACCCTTCACTTCTGTGGCTTGTTCCACCAATTCAAATTCCTAAAGCAGAGGCAGAACACAAAAAGAGCCCAGCAAGCAATGAAGAACTGCTCTTCTGCAAGGGTGATGCCATTGCCTATGTCATTCTAGTGGGAGGCCTGGTAATCATGTGTGGAATCTTCACTGCTGGCTGCTGCACATCCCAACCATCCAAAGTCAGCAGCCAGCCACAGAAGGAGAGCAGCAAGTGAGCCTGGAGCCAGAGGACAACAGGGAGGCCTGAGGGCAGTAGGGCAGGGGAAATGTAGAGTTTACCAGTTGTACATCCCTGCTCAGCTTCACGGATTCATCTTGCAGCTGGGTAAAGGAAGAATGCATTGGGACAGAGAGACGATCTTCATAAGGAGCCTACAAGCTTAGCGGTTAAAGCTAACCATGAAATTCTCTGCACTACAATGATTCCCAACCACAGAGTAGACCTAAAGTGATGTAAGGGACTCTGCAGATTGGTCTGCACTGATTAAATGATCGCCATAAATGAGTTTCTGACCTGGTAAATGGAATGTTGCATTGAAATTGTTTTTGGGAATCCACAGCTCATCCTGGCATATCTCATGAGAACATAAAATATCCATGTGAAGGACCTCCTTCCTGGTACATACCTCACTGATGAGAATGTCCAACTCTCTTTACTTAAACTAAGTTGTTTCAACCTCTCTTTGCCAGCCCTCCGTCTTCCCATTTGCAGCCGTTCTTGATGTTGCCGGTGTCTCATTGCCACTGGGGGTGTCTCTTTATGTCCTGAAGCCCTTCAGTGTATTTGCTCAAAAAGCCTGTCAGGCATGCCTTTCTGACAACATTTTGAATGTGAGTTTTGAGCTGATGATACCGATGGTTGGCGATGGTTCAAGGCAACCTGGTGGCATCATCTGAAGACAAGGCATTCCAAAAGGGACATGCTGGTTGTGGAAGATAATGTTGCCAAGAATTACTTGGAATCTTTGGAAATGTCTTATTTTTTAGCTGCTGGTAATACAGTATATTCAGTGGATTACGGTTAATTGGGCCATCAGTGTGTATAATATACAGTTCTGTGCAAAAGTCTTAGGCATATACATATATACTGTAGCTAGGATGCCTAAGATTTTTACACATTGCTGTAATAATTTTATGCATTGCACTGAACTGCTGCGGCCAAAAAAATTGTGACGTAAGTGAATGAAGATAAACTGATTCTGATATGGGTCTCTATTGTGGACTGAGAGAGAAAGGAGCAGGGAGAGGGGAATCGTGGTTGGGAAAGGGGGAAGGGGGAAGGGAGAGGGGAGGGAGCAGGAAGCACCAGTGAGATATTCTGTAATGATCAATAAACCAGTTGTTCGGAATCAAATGGCCTTGCCTGGTGTTCCAGGGCTGGGTGTATCTGTACCCGTGTAACTCACCACCCCCCCCCCCGCCACCCTGGCACTCCTCCTCTGCCACCCCTCCTGCGGCACTCCACCCTCGGCAGTCTCAACAGCCTTTGTTCCCGCTGGATTTACAAACTTGCTCTCCACTCCACATTGACAAATACAGTACTGTGCAAAAGTTGTAGGCACCCTAACTATATATATATATATATACCGAAGACTTCTGCACAGCACTGTAGGTCCTCTTGAAATCTGTTCTAAACTACACACACTTTAATTATGTTAGAATATGTCAGTTGCCATACTCAGTCATTAACATTTATCAAAGTAAACAATACTCCAAATGCATTTCTCTCAACTCACACCAACCAACCACTATTGCTTGCCTGCCATATTCCCACTGAGCTATGAGGATTAAAATCCTCTCCTACATTCGACACTTCCAAAAATTTCAGTCAACGAAACTCACTGAGGAAGGTTATTCTGCAGGCGATAATGCACCCTCAGTGACCACTTTATTAGGTACAGGATAGGCACAGGAGGATCATTTAAAAATATTAAAGCTTATGGGTGCAACATTCTGCTGAATGAGTGCTATGATGCCTTTTGGGGCCAGAGGTGAAGACCTACAGTTTACTAACCTCTGTTCCAATTTGTGCAGAACAGCCGCGGTTGAAGTTGGTAACTTGCGCGTGGTTCTCTCTGCGGGCTTGCATACCTCACGTCTGCTGGTGGCTTGTATGCAGGTAGCATCTGCTTGAGAGAATTGCAGGCAAGGGAAACAGCAAGGCAGTTGTTTTGACAACATTAGCATTTGTTGCTTCATGTTCTAGAAAATGGCCTCTTTTAAGCTTGAGTGGCAAACATGGGTTCAGCAGTTGGAAGGTGTTATGTTTTGTAACTCCAAAACATTAAACTAATTGAAAGCAAAAGCATGGAGCTGGGATTAACACCACTTAGTTTCATTTTTACTTCAAGTGAGGTACATAAGTATGACGTAGTAGTGTCATGATGTATACAAATCACGTAATTTTACATATAACCTTAATGCATTATTTAAAAGATCAAGAATGCTTAATCAAATAACATATTTACAATATTACTCAAATACAGTATTACTGAAATATTAAATTTACAACACTCCTCCTTGCTTAGCTATAAACTCCAACTCAATATAGAATGCATCTTAACATATAACTCTTGTGGGTAACATCTTCGCTGATAAGGGAGGTCACTCTGCTTGGCAGGTGAGACTTGTGACTGTGAGAATGATCTCAGGTTCCAGGGCCTCCTCCCTGGTATTGCAGGAGATGACTCTGAAACTGTAGGAAGTGGTTCTGACAATTCTGGACACCTTACTTTGTTTTTTTCTATAGAAGCTGCCCGTCTTGCTGAGTTCCTCCAGCATTTTGTGTCTGTTGCTTTGGATTTCCAGCATCTGCAGACTTCCTTGTGTTTATTTCTTTGCTTCTTGGCTTTTCTCTCTGGATCTAACTTTGATCATTGCTTCCCTCCCAGTTCCAACTTCTTTCTCTCTCTTTATCCTGCTCTCGATCCCTTTCTTATCTTTGTTTCTCTCACTGTCCTTATCATGGTCTCATCCACACTCTGATTCCTGCTCTTTCTTTCTCACGTTCCTTCTCTCTCTCCTCTCTCCTTTTTAATTTCGTCTTTCTTTTCCTCACCTTCTAGTTTCTTGTGAGTATCTCAGAATTTGCTAATTTCTCAAGAAATTATGTATCATATATCCTCTTCCATTTCCATAGCACTTACATCATTCTCCTCTTTCTTTTCCCTTTTCTGCTTTCCAGGATGTGCATCTTGATCTTGGGAAGGTGCATTTAGTTCAGTTATCAATCCCTTTATGATCTGATCTCTCCTCTTTGGTTTCCTCATCTGCATCATCATCTGACTAATCCTCTGTATTGTATCTCCATTGAGTCCTTACTTTTTGGTCTTCCATTCATCCAGCTGGGCTTTGGTCTTTGCATCTACTTTCACCAGCAGCCTTTTGTCTCCCACTTGAAGTTCATGGAACAACCTTAATGCATGCAGATTAGATTCTGGTTCTTTCAACTCCTTCTGAAGTTTTCTGGTTCTTCCGGTTCTGAAGCTCCCTGAAGTCTCTTCCAGCTTAAAACCAACCCACATTTCATAAATAACTGCCTGATTAACATATCAGGAGCTTTCTCATATATGTTGCCTACAGAAACTGTTGTAGTCAGACCACTGCTTTTGTCACTTCTACAATTCCTCTGAGCAGCATGGTCCTTCCTTGGTCCAATATGCTTTCTAACCAGAGGCACAGAAGTTGGCACCAACACCTGTTTGTCCTCTGTTGGGCAATATTCATGGTGTACAGCCTGGAGACAGTTTTGGCACCATACAGTTAATTTGCTTTCAGTTGTAGTCGTCTCAGCCAGTCATGTCCCCACACTCCTGTTTTTAACACCTATAAGAAACTGCCCGACTTGTTGACTTCCTCCAGCATTTTGTATGTGTTGCTCAAAATTTCCAGTATCTACGGAATCTCTTGTGTTTATGGATGATCTAAGAGTCTTTTCACAATAAGCAAACAGCTCTCAGAGTGAAGTGTGAGACGAGGAGGCCAGCTTTCTGCAGGAGGCCACATCAGTCCCTGTGGCTGGAAACCAAAAATCCTCTATGAAGGTTAAAGAGAATGAAAGCATGAGACATCTGTACTTCCTAAACACATCCTCAATGAAACCAGCTAGGCTTTTCAGTCACAGCTCACTCCCTCACACCACAGTCTAACTTCATGTGGTGCCGGGAAATTTTAAGCCCTCTGTTTAGCCATCCAGACAATTAAATGTATGGTGAGGTTAAGGATAGATAAAAGATTAACTTTATTTGTGACATGTACATCGAAACATCAAAAGACAGCGAAATGCGTTGTTTGCGTCAGCGACAAGCACAATGTGAGGATGCGCTGGGCGTAGCCCGCGAGTGTCACTGTGCTCTCGGCACCAGTGTAGCAGGTCCACAACCCACTAACCCCTAACCCATATTTGTTTGGAAAGTGAGAGGAAACCCAGGTGGTCACGGAAAGAACATTCAAACTCAGTGCGGGCAGCGGCGGGAATTACTGGCACTGTGAAGCGTTATGCTAACCGTTATGCTGCTCTCACCAGCAAGCATTGTAAAAGGTAGATTGTTGTCAACAGTTCGTCTACTGCACACAGATTAATCCCTCATCACTATCCCCAGTCACATTTCACAAGGGCAGATACTTTAGACCCCTCCATCCCCACTCCACTGCTCCATAATTTTGTTGGCAAGTTTATTTTCATGCAATCTCAAAAGAACACAAGCAATGGAGAAAATTGGGAAAGAGCTTGTATGTAAAATCCTGAACAATCCCAAACACAGCACTGACATCAAGCTGTGCCCCTAGATAACAAGCTGAACGCCTGCTAGTGATATTTTAAACCTCTGTGCCAAGTTACCTTTGAGGAAGAGATGTCGCGAATGAGATGCCAAGTATGGTGTCCGGTGTCAAGCTAGGCACCTGTGGGGAGCCAGAAGCACAAGGGGTTGTACATGGCAGCTTAGCTCAGTGGTTGTATTCCTACGCCTGAGTCACATCGTTCCCTGCTTAACTCTGTTCCAGGATTTCAACCTGGAATTTAGGTTGATTTAGTGTTTTATTCTTTGTGTGAGCATCTAATAAGATGTTAAACTGAAATTGTCATATGAGGGACATGTTAAGGAACATACACTGTCATATGAGGGACATGTTGAGGAACATACACTGTATGTTTTCCTAATAAATAAGAAAGGTGCTGTGATGAAAGTTTGCCCTCAACTAAAGCTGGACATTGGTTAAGTAGTTATTCTTTCTACAGCAGCACACAGGAACTGCTGGGGGAGCTCAGCAGTTCAGGCTGCATCTATGGAGGGGAATAAACAGTCAACCTTTCAAGCCAAGACCCTTCATTGGGACTGGAAGGAAAATGGGCAGAAGCTGGAATAAGGAGGGAGGAGGGGAAGGAGTACAAGTTATCCGTGAGACTACTCGAGAGGGAAGGATGGGTGGGGGTGGGGCATGAAGTAAGAAGCTAGGAGGTGATAGGTGAATGAGGTAAATGGCTGAAGGATTTAGAATTAAATAGCAGAGGACAGTTGATCGTGGAAGAAAAAGGGAAGGAGGAGGGGGAAAAGAGGGGGGTAATTGGGAAGTTGAGGAAAAGGGGGGGTCACTTCCCTAATCTTCTCTTCACCTGTCCATCCCTTCCCTCTGGTTCTCCTGTCCTGCTACTTGCACAGTTTTTGTTATATTGGCACTCTGCAATTGTATTTAGGGAATGCATGGATCTACAGGAATGGCAGATGGCTCTCCCCTCCCAGAGTCTATCCTTCTATCTACGGAAAATGTCTGGCAATTTAGTATCCTTGAGCGTAAAAGAGAATCAGAATCAGGTTTAATATCACCGGCATATTTACTTTGCAGCAGCAGTACAACTCATGATAAATATAGAGAAAAGAACAGAATTACAGTAAATATATAAGACCATAAGACCACAAGATAAAGGAGCAGAATTTGGCCATCTGGCCCACTGAGTCTGCTCTGCCATTTCATCATGGCTGATCCAATTTTCCTCTCAGCCCCAATCTCCTGTCTTCTCCCCATATCCCTTCATGCATTGATCAATCAAGAAACTATCAACCTCTGCCTTAAATATACATAAAGATTTGGCCTCCACAGCCGCCTGTGAAAAAATATTCCAAAGACTCACCACTCTCTGGCTAAAGAAATTCCACCTTACTTCCATTCTAAAAGGACACCCCCCAATTCTGAGACTGTGTTCTCTGGTCTTAGACTCACCCACTATAGGAAACATTTTCTCCACATCCACTCTATTAAGGCCTTTCACCATTCAATAGGTTTCAATGAGGTCACCCTCAATCTTCTGAATTTGAGAGAATACAGACCCAGAGCCATCAAACATTCTTCATATGACAAGCCATTCAATCCTGGAATCATTTTTGTGAACCTCCTTTGAATCTTTCCCAGTTTCAGCACATCCTTTCTAAGATAAGGGGCTCAAAACTGCTCACAATACTCCAAGTGAGGCCTCACCAGTGCTTTATAAAGTCTCAACATTACATCCTTGCTTTATGTTCTAGTCTGCTTGAAATGAATGCTGACATTGCATTTGCCTTCCTCACCACAGGCTCATCCTGCAAATTAAGTTTTAGGGAATCCTGCATAAGCACTCCCAAATCCCTTTGTGCCATGGATTTTTGTATTTTCTCTCCATTTAAAAAATATTCAACCCTTTTATTTCTTCTACCAAAGTGCATGGCCATATGCCTCCTGTCACTGTATTCCATCTGCCACTTTGTCCATTCTCCTAATTGGTCTCAGTCCTTCTGTAGCCTCTCTACTTCGTCAAAACTACTTGCCCCTCCACCTATCTTCTTATTGTCTGCAAACTGCAACAAAGCCATCAATTCCATCATCCAAATCAAATCCAAATATATGTACAGTATATGAAATAGTTAAATAAGTAGAGCAAAAATAGAAAATAAAGTAATGAAGTAGTGTTCATGAGTTCAATGTCCATTTAGAAATCATATGGCAGAGGGGAAGAAGCTTTTCCTGAATCACTGAGCCTTCAAGCTTCTGTACCTCCTTCCTGATGGTAACAGTGAGAAGAGTGCATGTTCTGGGTAGTTTTGGTCCTTATTGATGGGCACTGCCTTTCTGAGGTACCATTCCTTGAAGATGGCCTGGATACTAGAGGCTAGTACCTATGGTGGAGCTGACTAATTTTCCAACTCTCTGCAGCTTACTTCTATCCTGTGTAGTAGACTCACTTCCCCATACCAGACGCTGATGCAGCCAGTCAGAATGCTCTCCACAGTACATCTGCAGAAGTTTTTGTGTGTTTTAGATGACAAACCAGATCCCCTCCAAACTGCTAGTGAAATATAGCCACCATCTTGCCTTCTTTATAGCTGCATTGGTATGTTGGGACCCGGTTAGGACCTCTTTGCACTTCTGATCCCTCTGTGAGGACTGGTTTGTGTTCCTTCATCCTACCCTTTCTGAGTGATTTCCATGAAGCATGATATGTGACAGGGCTGTCTTCATCGATGAAGTAGCTAACGATACTTAAGCCTAGTACACTGTCCATGAAGTTCTGGGAGCGGAAATATTGACCTCTCATTTCCACAATCGTCTGTCATGGTCTGGATCGGGGTCCCTTTAACTTTACTTTGTTTATGTTACAATCCGGACCATCGATTCCCTGTTTTCTCGTGTCCCTCGACTTTGGTGATTAGAGGCAATTAACACTCGGCTGAACTGGTAGTTCATAGTCTCTGGCTTTCAGCTGTTTGGCGCGGGAGCGTCTGTGAAGTCATCTAAGGTATGGTGTGCCGATGTCATCTGGCCGGAGCAAGCCTAGTCTCTGCCGAAGCGAGTGCCGGTAATTCGCCTTTTCTCACTGGAGCAACCCTGTCCAGTTACCTCGCCGAAGCGAGCCTGCAAAGTTTCCTCACCGAGGTGGGTCCATCAGTTAACCCGCCGGAGGGAATCAAGAACCGTTGTCAATTGTTCCCGGGCCGAGTTGAGAGCTCACCACTACCCTGAGGCATGAAGTCAAGTTCTGGCCCTGGCGGCATTCTAGCACGAAGTCAAGTCCTGGCCCTGGCGGCATTCAAGTACCAAGTCAAGTCCTGTCCCTGGCGGCATTCTAGCACGAAGTCAAGTCCTGGCCCAGGCGGCATTCAAGCACCAAGTCAAGTCCTGGCCCTGGCGGCATTCAAGTACCAAGTCAAGTCCTGGCCCTGGCGGTATTCAAGCACCAAGTCAAGTCCTGGTCCTGGCGGCATTCAAGCACCAAGTCAAGTCCTGGTCCTGGCGGCTTCCCAGTTCTAAGTCAAGTCCTGGCCCTGGCGGTCTGTGATTCCTGTCCTACCCCCTTGTCTGAATCCCTTCTCTGCCCCTCTCGCCTCTAGCCCTCGCCTGCAGCCCCCGCCTGCACTTCGGTCTAGTTCCATCACCGGAGCTAGGTGGGTACTGTCTGGTGTTCATTCGTGTTGGTCTTGTCTTGTCTTGTCCTCGCCTCCGTGGGGTAAGTCAGGCCATCTTGCCGTTGCTCCGCGGGGGGTCATGTCTTGTCTGGTCCTCGCCTACGTGGGGGTAAGTCAGGCCATCTTGCCGTTGCCCCACGGAGGACCATGAATCCCAGCCCTATGTCCTGTACCCAAGGAGGGGTCCCAGCTCTCTGTTCTGTGTGTGAGTCCTGGCCCTATGTCCTGTACCCAAGGAGGGGTCCTGACTCTGTGTCCTGTGTATGTGTCCATGGTTCCATGTACCTGCTCTCCCGAGACCGAGGCTCTGTTTTCCATGTTCCTCCTCTCCCTAGCCTATGTCATGTCCGTGCCTGGTTCTGGGGTCCGAGCCCGATGCAAGACCCAGGTACTGGGTCCTTGCCCAGTCTCTGGCTCAGAGTCCATACCCTAGCCTCTTCATGTCTCTTCTAGTTCTGGGAGCCGATTCCGAGTCCTAACCCAGACCCTTGGTCCCAGCCTAGTCGTAGTCCTCAGTCCTTGTCCTGTTCACTACTCCTGTTCCTGCCTAGCTCTCCTGATATCGAATAATAAACTAAATTTAATTAACCTCACAAGATGTGTCTTGTATTTGGGTTCACCCTTGCTCCCAAAGCCCCCGCCATTGTGACATCGTTGTTCTTTGTGCAAGACACGACTGAAGCATTTCCACTTGGATGCTCATTTACTTCAATGTTACCTGGGCACCTTGATGCTACACTTGGTCAAATTTTGTCTTGATGTCACTCTCATCTCACCTCTAGAATTTAATTCTGAATAATACAAGACTCAGTTTGCACAATTAAGGATCTCTCTTCCAGTATCTTTACTATTGCTTGTCAGTCGGAGATTGGATCACAGGTCTGCATGGTAAGTTAGAGAAAATGGGCAGGCAAAAAAATAGAACAGCTAGATACTCTCCCCCCTCCCACCCCGTCGACCTCCAAGGGTGTATGTAATACTTTGTTTAGTGATTTTGTCTAATCTGTAAACCCAGTTGGGTATAAACAGCAAATGTGACCTTAAAATATGTACTTATATTATATTATATTATCATGTTTATTCTATTACAACTTTAAGCAAGTCTACAGGGAGTTTGGCCTCACCACCTAGGACATCAATAGCGTAGCAGCTAGCCAGCTAGTTTAAGTAACGTTAGCTATGCTGTAATGACACATGTCAAACTCACCTCAACATGTCTTTTACATTTTAACCCATCATGGGCAATAGAAAAGTCACTGTTGCAAACAGTGCAGCGAGCAACACTGTCATTATTGTTGAGGTCGATTGTAAAGCCCGCCCACAGAAAACTGATAGGTCTACTTAGCAGGGGTCCCCAACATCTTTTGCACCGCAGACCGGTTTAATATTGACAATATTCTTGCGGACCGGCTGACCGGGGGGAAGGATGTTAATCACGACCGGAATATAGGTGATAAGTCAATAGCATCATAACATTTTAAGTCACTTCGATATTAAACACACAGCGCATATTTTCCCCGTATAAACATATAAAATCATTGGAACACACTAATATCGCTGAATCAGTGGGAGCCCTGGGCTTGTTTCCCTGCAACAAGACGGTCCCATCGAGGGGTGATGGGAGACAGTGATACTCCAGCGATACTGGAGACCTTATGTCCAGTCTCCTCCGCAATTTAGTTTTCATTGCATTCATTGCAGAAAACTCCGCTTCACAGCAATATGATGTTGGAATTGGAAGCAACGTTTTCAGTGCTTCCGTGGCTATCTCAGGATATTAAGCCTTGACTTTGATCCAGAATGCCGGTAGAGATGTTATGTCAAACATACTTCGCAGCCCGCCGTCATTTGCAAGCTCGAGGAGTTGATCTCCTTCCCGCGCTGACATGGATGACGCGTGGGTAATGACCTCACGTGTGTTCAAGCTCAACAGTGCGTGACAGGGAATGAGGAAAGGTGCAGCTGACTCATATCGCCAACTCATATTGTTTCCTCATGGCCCGGTGGTTGGGGACCACTCTTAGCACGAAGAGAGACCAGTCAGGATGCTCGCTCTCCCTCTCCCTCTCCCTCTCAAAACAATCTATTTCCGGGATATTGTATATAATTTCCGGGCGTCAGGGAGCCACTATCAATATACGGGAGACTCCCGGATCTTCTGGGAGAGGTGGGATGTCTGCAACTATTGCTGAGTAATCAGAGAATGTCCGCAGATCACATGACTCAGTGTTGTATCTCAAGTCCGAGGTATACAAGGTAAACAGGAAGGGAGCCAGTACAGTCCCCTGCAGGGTCCCAGTGCTGCGTAAGCCACTTTTGACACACAGTTCTGAAGCCTCACATACTGTGATCTGCCAGTCAGTCCATTAGGATACAGTGGAAGTGCCAACCTGAACTGAACAGAGCTTTCCCCCAGCAATGACGGTTGCACAACTGCACAATTTGCACAATTGATAATAAAATGATTATCAGTCTGCATTTGAGGACACCGTGGCAAACCTCAGCAGCCTCCGTGAAACTGTATCTTGTATTAACAATGGACCAGCGACAAATTTCTGGAGGAGCACAAATGGATCTAATTGTAAAAGAACATTAAAAACTTAGTGGATTATTGTAGAATATTTGGACCTTAGTCATCAATCCTGTTGCCTTGTTTGTGGTTTTGTGTCAACTTGTAAATAACAGATATGAAGCCTGTTAAGAATTGTTTTTTCTCTGTTAAGTGTAAGTTTAACACTTTACATTGACACAGTTTTACTCTAAGTGTCACTTGTTTTTATTGTAGAAGAAATAGAATAACATTTGAGCAGCTTAACGTCTTGCTACTTGCATCCATAGTCTTCACTTCTTGCATGACAAGCAAGAAAGGCAACATTGTTCACACAAAGAGTTGATGTATCTGTGAAATAATAACTCATGACTTTAACCGACCACCAGAGGCCACACAGTCACCCTAAGCTGTGAGAACAGATACCTAACCTCAAATTTCTCTGTCTTTCACCATTCTAGCTTTTCAAGTTCTAAAATCTCTTTTTTAAAGGAAAACAATTGTTTCTTATTTTCATAAAGAAAATATTTTGTCAGTAGATTTAAATTTGAGGGTCAAGAGGGTTCAGTGAAGCTCTATTTTAATATTGTGCAGATCTAATTTACTGATCGTGACATGACAAATAAAACTATCACAAAGATGTGACATTTAGTAATAAGAGATAATTTCTGCTATCTGTAGTGCTTGATCACTGGGAAACTGGATTTTCAATATCATTCCAGAGACAAAACAATTGTTGTGTATACAATAGGTCCATTCAATTCATCATTGTGTAAAAGCATAATCCATTTATGTAGAATAGTTTTGAAACAGGCATGATTCACAAGCTCATCAGATACTTGAGAGTACTTATATTTGACTTTATCTTAACATTTGAAATTTTCAAAAATCAAATTTAAAATCAATGTTTAAAAGCAGAACAGCCAGTGGAAATTTACTAGACATTGTTAAATATAACATTAACTTTTTGGGGTCTATACAAATGCACAATAGTATGGCAGTTCATAAATCTGCTGCTTGTGAAAAAAGCAAGCAAGCAAGTAAATAAATAAATAATTTACGCCAGTGCGTTAATTCCAGATGATTGATGACTATTCACCTTATGAGTGTGCTGCCTACATTGCTGCCACCAGCTCATAAACCTTCCTCAGCAAACACATCCTCATTTTGCATCCAACCAACAATTAACAGAGTATTTTGCAGCACTTTTTAAAAGAGTGATATCAAAGTGTTCTATCCTCTATCATTTTGTAAAGCCATTGATTTATTCTCGTCAGGAAAAAAAACAGTTTGTTTTCTATTTCCATATGGAGATTGAAAGGGTTGGGTGAAGCTTTGTTTTAAATTTGTTCCGTGGTGACTTCCCAATTTGCCGAAGTCTAGGACGAGAGAGCACAGCCTCAGAATACAGGGTGTCCCTTTAGAACAGAGACGAGGAGGAACTTCTATAGCCAGATGGTGGAATTCATTGCCACAGACAGCAGTGGAGGCCAAGTCATTGGGTGTATTTAAAGCAGAAATTGATAGGTTCTTTATTAGTAAGGGTATCAAAGGCTACTGGGGAAGGCAGGAAATTAGGGTTGAGAGGTTTAATAAATCAGCCAAGATGGAATGTGGAGCAGTCTAGATAGGCCAAGAGCCTTAATTCTTCGCTTATGCCACATGGTCTTACAGTCTTAACGTAATGTCCAAATGAACTCCATCAACAGGGTTGAGAGTCAAGATCTGGGAATACGTTTCAATTGGTTTCAGTGCTTAAGTAAATCATTTGTTTGTATGAATGAGCTCCACTTCTCTTCTTACAATTTTCCCATAGGTCTCACACTATACCTGAGAACTGAATTTAAACCTAATTAGAGTGGTTTAGCCTCTATTTGGGCAATTACATTAATGCATTGGTTTTTTTGGGTGATCACTCAAGATAGAATCAAATACCAGTGAAATTGAAAATGATTATATTTGAAATATGTATCCTTGATTATTTAGATTATTATGAATTTCTAAATGTAGCTACAGTAAATGTTAAACTGGAAAGCCGGATTTCAGAACCAGAATCAGAATGAAGTTTAATACCACTAGCATGAGAATAAGTTTTAGTTGATTGGTTTTTTTATTGGGGAGGGATATGAAATATGGGCACTTGAAGGCCCAGTATGAATTGAAAATCAATTCTGTGAAGAAACCTTGAAATATGTTAGAGAAATGAATCCTGCATCACTGAACAGCAAAATCGTGGGCAGATATATGTTTTCAAATTAAAAATGTAGTTCTGTTTCAAACAAAACCTAATTTATTTTTTTTTGGTGTAGTTTCCTTCACAGCCAGGAACTATTTTCCCATCACACAGCAACTAGCTGGCAAAACGTGAGAAAACATGAGCCGTGATCTGTTTCTAAAGATACTGGCAATGGTGTTATGAAGAGAATTCATTCCAAGGAAACCCTCCTGGCTCACACTTCCCATCTTGTCTGCTACTGAATTTTCTTAAAAAGGAAATGGCTTGCAAAGATGAATATTTAAAGATGAAATTAAAGAAAATATAGCAAAACAGGCATCCATAAGACCATAAGGAATAGCAGCACAATTAGACCATTTGGCCTATTGAGTCTGCTCCACCATTCCAACATGGCTGATTTATTATCCCTCTCAACCCCATTCTCTGGCCTTCTCCCCGTAACCATATGACCATAAGATATAGGCGCAGAATTAGGCCATTTGGCCCGTAGAGTCTGTTCTGTCATTCAATCATGGCTGATCCTTTTTTGCCTTCCTCAGCCCCACTCCCCGGTCTTCTCCCCATAACCTTTGATGCTGTGTCCAATCAAGAACCTATCAATCTCTGCCTTAAATACACCCAACAACTTGGCCTCCACAGTTGCCTGTGATAACAAATTCCACAAATCCACCAGCCTCTGGCTAAGGAAATTT
Source organism: Mobula hypostoma (assembly GCF_963921235.1). Lineage (NCBI taxonomy): Eukaryota > Metazoa > Chordata > Chondrichthyes > Myliobatiformes > Myliobatidae > Mobula > Mobula hypostoma. The sequence goes on along the minus strand of NC_086112.1, from coordinate 25,426,025 downwards.
CTCCTCATCTCTGTTTTAAATGAATGCCTTCTATTCTGAGGCTGTGCCTTCTTGTCCTAGACTCCCCCACTATGGGAAACAACATTTTTTCCACATCTACTCTGACAAGGCCTTTCGAAAATTTCAATATTTGACAGGTTTCAAAGAGATCCCCCCCCCGACCCCATCCCTCTAAATTTCAGCAAGTACAGACCCAGAGCCATCAAGCATTCCTTGTATGATAACCCTTTCATTCCCGGCATCATCTTGTGACCCTCCTCTGAGTCCTCTCCAGCGCCAGCACATCTTTTCTTAGATGAGGAGCCCCAAACTGTTCACAATACTCAAGGTGAGGCCTCACCAATGCCTTATGAGGCCTCAGCAACACATCCCTACTCTTGTATTCTAGACCTCTTGAGATGAATGCTAACATTGCATTTGCCTTCCTCACCACCGACTCTACATGCAAGCTAACCTTTAGGGCGTTCTGCACAAGGACTCCCAAACCCTTTGCATCTCAGATTTTTGGATTTTCTCCCTGTTTAGAAAATAGTCTGCACATTTATTACCATTTACTACCAAAGTGCATGACCATGCTTTTTCCAACATTGTCTTTCATTTGTCACTCTCTTGCCTATTCTCCTAATCTGTCTAAGTCCTTCTGCATCCTACCTGTTTCCTCAACAATACCTGCCCCTCCATTAATCTTCATATCATCTGCAAACTTGGCAACAAAGCCATCTATTCCATCATCTAAATCATTTATATACAGTACCACATAAAAAGAAGTGGTCCGAACACTGATCCCTGCGGAACACCACTAGTCACCGACAGTTAATCAGAAAAGGATCCTTTTATTCCCACTCGCTGCCTTCTACCAAACAGCTAATGCTCTAACCATGTTAGTAACTTTCCTGTAATACCATGGACTCTTAACTTAGTAAGTAGCTTCATACTTCATATGTGGCACCTTGTCAAAGGCCTTCTGAAAATTCAAGTATACAACGTCCACTGCATCCCTTTTATCTATCCTACTTGTAAGCTCCTCAAAGAATTCCAACAGGTTCGTCAGGCAGGATTTTCCCTGAAGGAAACCATGCTGACTTTGTACTATCTTGTCCTGTGTTACCAAGTACCTCATCACCTCATCCTTAACAACTGACTTCATCATCTTCCCAACCACTGAGGTCAGGCTAACTGGTCTATAATTTCCTTTCTGCTGCCTTCCTCCTTTCTTAAAGAGTGAGTGACATTTGTAATTTTCCTGTCCTCTGGAACCATGCCAGCATCCAGTGATTTTTGGAAGATCATTATTAATGCCTCTATAATCTCTACCGCTACCTCTTTCAGAACCTAGGGTCCAGTTCATCTGGTCTGGGTGACTTATGGACCTTTAGGTCTTTCAGCTTTTTGCACACCTTATTCCTTGTAATTGTAACTGCACTCACCTCTTTTCCCTCACATCCTTCAACATCTGGCACACTGCAAGTGTCTTCCACAGTGTTGACTAATGCAAAATACTCATTTAGTTCATCTGCCATTTCCGTGTCCCCCATTATTATTTCTCTGGCCTAATTTTCTAGTAGTCCTATATCCACTCTCAACTCTTTTTTTTATATACTTGAAAAAGCTTTTACTATCCACTTTGATATTATTTGCTAGCTTACTTTCATATTTCATCTTTTCTCTCCTAATGATTCTTTTAGTTGCTCTCTGTAGGTTTTTAAAAGCTTCCCAATCCTCTATCTTCCCACTAATTTTTGCTTTGTTATAGACCCTCTCTTTTGCTTTTACATTAGCTTTGACTTCCCTTGTCAGCCACGTTTGTACTATTTTGACATCTGAGTATTGCTTCGCTTTTGGAATACATCTATCCTGCACCTTCATCAGTTTTTCCAGAAACTCACACCATTACCTTAAGTTCCCTAATCGCCTCTGGTTCATTACATTACATCCAATCCAGTATAGCTGATCCCCTAGTTGGCTCAATGACAAACTGTTCTAAAAAGCCATCTTGTAGGCATTCAACAAACTCACTCTCTTGAGATTCATTACCAAACTGATTTTCCCAATTGACCTGCATGTTGAAATCTCACCTGGCTATCATAACATTTCCCTTTTGACACGCCTTTTCTATTTCCCATTGGATTCTATGGTCCACAACCCAGCTACAGTTGGGAGGCCTGTATATAACTGCCATCAAGGTCCTTTTACCCTTGTAATTTCTTAAGTCAACCCACAAAGATTCAACATCTTCCAAGTCCTATGTCACATCTTTCTTCCAATTTGATGCCATTCTTTACTAGAAGATCCATTCCATCCCCTCTGCCTACCTTCCTGTCCCTCTGATCCTTTAATACCCTAATTAATTAAAGGCGGGAGGAGAAGATGGCGGCGCGACGCAGCTCGCAGAAGCCACTCCAGTGGTGATATCTGTTATCTGTCAAGTAGGGTGCCGTGCACAATCCTGATTTGATGGAGACAGACGTGAGAGCACGGAGGAACATCTGGTGAAACTTCTGAAATGCCTGCTTCGCTGCCACTGTTACTGTGTGATCCAGAATCTCCGGAGGGGAAAGCCCCGAGTCCTTGGCTTTGCTTGTTGCTCGGCGGCCAGGGCGGGGTCAAAGCGCTCGGCAGAGGATGGCGCTCGGTGCTCGGTGTCGGAGGGCTGGTCAGAGGCTGAAAGTTTTTGGACAGACTCAGAGTCCGCTGCGGTCGGGTACTTCAAATGGTGCTGCATCAGCAAGTTTGCGGCGCTTGGAAGTTCATGGCAGGGAGAGTTCCTCCCTTCTACCGTCTGCATGAGATGATGGGGCTATCGGGACTTGAGACTTTCTTTTAACCGTGCCCATGGCCTGCTCTTTATCAAATTACGGTATTACTTTGCACTGTTGTAACTATATGTTATAATTATGTGGTTTTGTCAGTTTTAGTCTTGGTTTGTCCTGTGTTTCTGTGATATCTTCCTGGAGGAACATTGTATCATTTTTAATGCATGCATTTCTAAATGACAATAAACGAGGACTGAGTCTCCTCATAATCCAATCTAATCAATAATCAACCTCCACTTTAAATATACCCAATGACTTGGCTACCACAGCCATCTGTTGCAATGAATTCCACAGATTTACCACCCTCTGGCTAAAGAAATTCCTCTTCATCTGTGTTCTAAAGGGGTGTTCTCATATTCTGAGCCTGTGCCCTCTGGTCCTTGACTTACTCACTATAGGAAACATCTGCACCACGTCCACTCTATCTGGACCTTTCAATATTCAGTATTGAAAGCTAACAAAATGGCCCTGGGAATCAGTGAGTATTATTGGTGAATATGTATATTACCACTTGACAAAAAGGCAATCTATCGCTGTTCTGATAATTGACTTAGTAGTTAGTTGTATTTAATTAGTCTTTCTTTCTATTGACAAAAGCAACTTTGGCAATATACCTAGGAAGAGGCACAGTTGACTGTACCTCTTCCTAGAGATGCTGCCTGGCCTGCTGCGTTCACCAGCAACGTTGATGTGTGTTGCTTGAATTTCCAGCATCTGCAGAATTCCTGTTGTTCGGCAATATACAGCAATATTGGGTTGCTGCTACAACAATTATAGCTACAACATAGAGCATAAATATTTGTCATTGTAGCCCAGACTATGTAGAGATAGACTGAATTTATTGCTCCAGACTTTAATATTCCAGCTACAATCGAACATTGGTTCAGAATAAGAATATAAAATGAGCAACGTAAAATAATATAAATGGCACTATATATAAATTGAAGCCAAAAAGTTGCAGATATTGGAAATGAAAACAGAATATACTGAAAACAATTAACAGGGTAATACAGCATCGGTGGGGAGAAAAGTAGAGTTGTTATTTTGGGCTTTTCTGAACTGGAAATGTGAGTAAACAAATGTGCTAAGTGGAAGAGAGGGGGAGGGTGGAGAAAATTGAGGGAACTTCTGTGATAGAGTGGAAACCAAAGTTGTCAAGGTAACAATTACTTTGAAAAGGAGCAATTGAAGACAGAAAAGAAAATAGACACAATCAAAGCAGAAAAGAACATGAGATCAGTGGAGAGCAATGAAACAAAGTGATTATCTGAAAGCATCAAATTCAACTTTAAGATTCAGCGCCCACCGACCTGAGATGACGTGGTGTTGGACATCACTGGAGCAACTCTGGGGGTAAAGTGAGAGTGGGTTACAGAATTACAGTAATAGATCATCGGAGGCTGAGGATTGTCAATTCAGGGAGTAGTTACTCTGCAGCATTTAGCTAGCCCAGTGTAGAGCAGAACAGGTACAGTTATTATCACACAGCCATCAGGCTCCTGAAGCAGTGTGGATAACTCCAGTCACACCACAGCTCGGAACTGCTTCCACAGCCCGCAGAATTCCAAGGTCTCTGCAGCTTGTTCTCGGTATTAGTCAATTATTTTCTTATTTCCACAGTTTGTCTTCTTTTGCACACGGGCTGTTTTGTCAGTCTTTGTTTGCAGATGGTTTTCATAAACTCTATTGTATATTTTTTGTTTTCCTGTAAATGCCTGCAAGAAAATGAATCACATTTATGATGACAATACAGGCTTCGATAATAAATTGACTTTGACATTTTGAGCATCGTATACAACATGCAGCATTGGAAGGTGTGCATGTGAATTGCTACTTCATCTGATAAGTATATTCTATGTAAGTGTTTATTTTAACTTAACAAGGTCATATTCTGTGCCTATCCAAGCTACCGTATCCTGTATCTTTTTGCACCTGGTTCAGCGTATGAGCTGCAGGGAGATAGCTGTCTCTTCAAGCACTATCATAAATAAAAGGAGGCATTGATAAAGTCATAGCACAAAAACAGGCCCTTTGAAACAAACTAGAAAAAGTCTGTGCTGACCTATTATTCTGCCTAGTCCCGTTGACCTGCACCTGGACCATAGCCCTCCATAATCCTTGCATCCACCTACCTGTCCAAAATTCTCCTTAATGTTGAGATTAAATCTGCTTCCACCACTTGCCCTGGCAGCTCGTTCCACACCCTCACCACCCTCTGAGTGAAGTTCCCCCTCGTGTTCGCCTTAAACACTTCACCTTTCACCCTTAGCCCATGACCTCTAGTTCTTGTCTCACCCAACCTCAGTGGAAAAAACCTGCTTGCATTTACTCTATCTATGCCCCCCATATCAAATAACTTTTGATATCATTTCAAAGGAAATGATTTTTATGTAACTAATTTACCAAAATTAGTTCAAAGAGGCCCTTCGTTCAGGGAAGAGTGCTGTGTAAGGGTTAATGAAATCATCAACTGAGAGGTTCTTAATCTGGGTGGGTCCCAAGGCACCCAGTGCCATTCCCCAAACCTCCCATTAGGTCACAGTCAGAAATACTCAGAGGCTGCCATCCGAACCTGGCAGAATAATAATGAACATTATCATTAACACAAGCTGCCTCAAATTAAGTGAACAACTCTCTGTGCTCATCTTGGAGGGAGCTCAGCTGCTGTAGGCACTCAAGCCTGCAATTTATTTTTCACAGTGGTAGTCATGTGGAATTGGTGCCTAGGCACAAGAGGATGCGAGCTACTGAGGGAGGAGACCAAGGGCGAAAGGAGAAAGAGCTTAGACAAAAGCCTCGTCTTAATCCTGTGATTTATTCTTTGTCATTATTATATTACTGCTTTTCTCAATGTTCATGCCAGACAGTTCTGTGATGGTTCTGCTGTTGCCTCTAACATTAAATCATTATGAGTAACATCTATGCAGATAATCAATTTTAAAACCTAACTCTTCACGAGTTACCATTATATCACTGATAAAAAGCCAAAATTTATATAGAAGTGTGACGAAAGTTTCTGAGATATTTTCTGAAAACAATGCCATGTGATTTTGAATTAAAACTATCGATGTTTACAAAAAAGAACATTTCAAAATATCAGAGTGAATTCTTGTTTATATAAACTGTAAAACATCAATATAAAGCTGCTTTAAAAAAAAAATATTGAAATCAATTAATGTCAAATTTAGCCCAAATGAACCTTCATTACGTGAGCGGAATTGATTAGATCACTGCAGGCCCAGAAGTGATAAAGACGTGTTTACATCTGGCCAGGGATCTGACCTGGCAGATATTGTTGCAAAGCCATGACTAAGGTGCTTTCAACGTTGTCTTCCAGGTCAATAACAGAATTACATTATTATTCACATGGCAGAATGAGTAAATTGAGGATCAGTGAGAGATGAAAAGAAAAAAGCCAAACAGAGAAAATTTACATTCATTATCACTGTTATTTAATTTAGACTCATGGAATTATACGGCAAAGAAGAAAGCTAGTCAATTCATCATGACCTTCAAAAGATCTCATTATTTCCAGAGACTTCTACAACCCAAAGAGAAATTTGGAAAGCTGTACACATTCTGGAAGGTTAAGGGGCCTCTGAGTCACTTCTCCAAACTTGCGAGAGGCACTGAATGAACAAACTGTTTGTATTATTCCGGTTTACGATGGCGCTGGTGAGGCTCAGTGACTACTTGCTGGTAGCAAACAAAACAACTAGCTACCTTATTAATCAACATACATAAAAGTTGCTGGTGAACGCAGCAGGCCAGGCAGCATCTGTAGGAAGAGGTGCAGTCGACGTTTCAGGCCGAGACCCTTCGTCAGGACTAACTGAAGGAAGAGTGAGTAAGGGATTTGAAAGTTGGAGGGGGAGGGGGAGATCCAAAATGATAGGAAAAGACAGGAGGGGGAGGGATGGAGCCAAGAGCTGGACAGGTGATAGGCAAAAGGGATACGAGAGGATCATGGGACAGGAGGTCCGGGAAGAAAGACAAGGGGGGGGGGGACATAGAGGATGGGCAAGGGGTATATTCAGAGGGACAGAGGGAGAAAAAGGAGAGTGAGAGAAAGAATGTGTGTATAAAAATAAGTAACAGATGGGGTACGAGGGGGAGGTGGGGCATTAGCAGAAGTTAGAGAAGTCGATGTTCATGCCATCAGGTTGGAGGCTACCCAGACGGAATATAAGGTTAATCACACTTATTAATATATTAATCACACTTATTAATCACACTTTTTCCGGTAAACACTCACTGCAATCAGTAGTCTGTAACTTCCCTTTCAGAGCTGAGCTTTTGAGCCTCCTGTATGACCTGGCATTTTTGAGGTGTGAAGTGCAGACTCGAAGCCGCAGGATGGTTGTGGCACGGTGTGGACCAGCTGGATCGAGATGGCCGGGCCCAGTCCTGAGAGTGGTGAGTGAATCGATGTTTAGCCATCGCTGGAGTGGACTTGCGACTGAGGCAAGGCAGAATCAAAGCAGCAGGGTCTGGGCCCAGCCACTAGGGTGAGGAAAGATCAAGGTTTGATTACTTTAAGTGCCGGGCCAACTTGGAAAGGTCAGGTACGGGCTGAATCAAGGCGATGGGGTCCAGCTCCAAGAGCATATCGACGCGGCACAGCGTAGGTCTGAGAGAGAGAAACGACCTGAGGTTTGGACGATTTAAGCACCGTGCCAATTGAAAAGGTCAGGGGTCGGGGCCGTAAGTGTGCAATGATGGGCCGGTTCAGCTCGCTCCTCTGCGAGGTTTACTCATCTGAGGCTGTGGCCTGCAACCAATGACTCCCTGAATCTGCTGCAGTGAAGACTGGATTCATGGCTGTCCATGTTAATTGCTTACTTTTATTTCTTGCACAATTTGTTTTTTTTTCTCTGTGCATTGGGTGTTTGACAGTCTTTTTTAAAAATGAATTCTATTGAGTTACCTTGTTGTAGAAGGCCAGTAGGGAGATGAATCTTAAGGTTATGTATAGTATACACACATAGAACATAGAGCATAGAAATCTAGAGCACGTTACAGGCCCTTCAGCCCACAATGTTGTGCCGACCATGTAACCGACTCTACAAATTGCCGAGAATCACCCTACCACATAGCCCTCTATTTTTCTAAACTCCATGTACCTATCAAAGAGTCTCGTAAAAGGCCCTGTTGTATCCGCCTCTACCACCTTCGCTGGCAGTGCATTCCACGTAGCCACCACGCTCTGTGTGAAAACTGACATCTCCTCTGTACCTTCTTCCAAGCACCTTAAAACTATGCCCCCTCGTGTTAGCCATTTCAGCCCTGGGAAAAAGCCTCTGGCTATCCACATGATCAATGATTCTCATCATCTTATACACCTCTATTAAGTCACCTCTCATCCTCCGTCGCTCCAAGGAGAAAAGGCCAAGTTCACTCAGCCTATTCTCATAAGGCATGCTCTCCAATCTAGACAACATCCTTGTAAATCTCCTCCGCACTCTTTCTGTAGTATCCACATCCTTCCTGTAGTAAGGTGACCAGAAATGAACACAGTACTCCAAGTGGGGTCTTATATACCTCACGACTCTTGAACTCAATCCCATGGTTGATGAATGCCAACACACAATACGCCTTCTTAACCACAGAGTCAACCTGCACAGCAGCTTTGAGTGTCCAATGGACACAGACCCCAAGATCTCTCTAATCGTCCACACTGCCAAGAGTCTTACCATTAATACTATATTCTGTCTTCAAATTTGACCTACCGAAATGAACCACCTCACATTTATCTAGGTTGAAGTCTATCTGCCACTTCTCAGCCCAGTTCTGCATGCTATCGATGTCCCGCTATAACCTCTGACATCCCTCCAGACTATTCACAACACTCCTGAATTCTATGTCATCAGAAAACTTACTAACTCACCCTTCTACTTCCTCATCCAGGTCATTTATAACAATCACAAAGAGGAGGGGTCCCAGAACAGATCCCTGCAGAACACTGCTGGTCACCAACCTCCATAAGAATATGAGCCATCTACAACTACCCTTTGCCTTCTGTGAGCAAGCCAGTTCTAGATCCAGAAAGCAAGTTTTCCTTAGATCCCATGCCTCCTTACTTTCTGAAGGAGCCTTACGTGGGGATCCTCATCAAATGCCTTACTGAAATCCTTATACACTACATCCACTGCTTTACCTTCATCAATGTGTTTTGCTGCAACCTCAAAGAATTCAATTAGGCTTGTAAGGCATGATCTGCCCTTGACAAAGCCATGCTGACTATCCCTAATCAGATTATTCTCTCCAAATGCTCATAAATCCTGCATCTCAGGATCTTCTCCAACAACTTGCCCACCACTGAAGTCAGACTCACTGGGCTATAATTTCCTGGGTTATCTCGATTCCCTTTCTTGAACAAGGGAACAACATTTTCACCCTTCTAATCCTCTAGCAATTCTCCCAAAGATCATCGCCAAAGGCTCAGCAATCTCCTCCCTTGCTTCCCACAGTAGCCTGGGGTATACAGTGGCATGCAAAAGTTTGGGCTCCCCGGTCAAAATTTCTGTTACTATGAATAGTTAAGTGAGTAGAAGATGAACTGATCTCCAAAAGTCATAAAGTTAAAGATGAAACATTCTTTTCAACATTTTAAGCAAGATTAGTGTATTATTTTTGTTTGTACAATTTTAGAGTGAAAAAAAGGAAAGGAGTGCTGTGCAAAAGTTTGGACACCCCAAGAGATTTGAGCTCTCAGATAACTTTTACCAAGGTCTCAGACCTTAATTAGCTTGTTAGGGCTATGGCTTGTTCACGGTCATCGGTTAGGAAAGGCCAGGTGATGCAAATTTCAAAGCTTTATAAATACCTTTACTCCTCAAACCTTGTCCCAACAATCAGCAGCCATAGGCTCCTCTAAGCAGCTGCCTAGCGCTCTGAAAATTAAAATAAATGCTGCCCACAAAGCAGCAGAAAGCTATAAGAAGTTAGCAAAGCGTTTTCAGGTAGCCGTTTCCTCAGTTCCTAATGTAATTTAAGAAATGGCAGTTAACAGGAATGGTGGAGGTCAAGTTGAGGTCTGAAAGACCAAGAAAACTTTCTGAGAGAACTGCTCATAGGATTGCTAGAAAGGCAAATCAAAACCCCCGTTTGACTGCAAAAGACCTTCAGGAAGATTTAGCAGACTCTGGAGTGGTGGTGCACTGTTCTACTGTGCAGCAACACCTGCACAAATATGACCTTTGTGGAAGAGTCATAAGAAGAAAACCTTTACTGAGTCCTCGCTACAAAATTCAGCATCGGAAGTTTGCAAAGGAACATCGAAACAAGCCTGATGCATTTTGGAAACAAGTCCTGCAGACTGATGAAGTTAAAACAGAACTTTTAGGCCGCAAAGAGCAAAGGTATGCTTGGAGAAAAAAGGGTCCAGAATTTCATGAAAAGAACACCTCTCCAACTGTTAAGCACGGGGGTGGATCGATCATGCTTTGGGCTTGTGTTGCAGCCAGTGGCACGGGGAGCATTTCACTGGTAGAGGGAAGAATGAATATAATTAAATACCAGCAAATTCTTGAAGCAAACATCACACTGTCTGTAAAAAAGTTGAAGATGAAAAGAGGATGGCTTTGACAACAGGATAATGATCCTAAATGTGCCTCAAAATCCACAATGGACTACCTCAAGAGGCGCAAGCTGAAGGTTTTGCCATGGCCCTCACAGTCCCCCGACCTAAACATCATTGAAAATCTGTGGATAGACCCAAACTTTTGCATGCCACTGGATCTTGTCCAGTTCTGGCAACTTAATTAAATTAATACTTTTCAAATGCTCCAGCACAACCTCTTTCTTAATGTCTATATGCTCAAGCATTTCAGTCTGCTGTAAGCCAACCCCACAATTACCAAGGACTTTTCCCCTAGTGAATACTGAAGCAAAGTATTCATTAAGTACGTCTGCTACCTCCTCCAACTCCATGCACACGGGTCCACTATCGCACCTGATTGGTCCTATTCTCACACAGCTCACCCTCTTGTTCGTCACATACTTGTAGAATGCCTTGTGGTTTTCCTTAATCCTGCTCGCCAAGGCCTTCTCATGGTCCCTTCTAGCTCTCCTAATTTCATTCTTAAGGCTCCTTCCTGACAACCTTGTAATTTTCTAGAACTCTCTCAGTACCTAGCAGTACTTTGATAATAAATGTACTTTGTACTTTATACATTGTCTTTGGTTTCTGAAACAAAACTTATTCACGACCAATGACCCCATCCCTTTCTCTGGTTCCTGTCACAGTTGACTCCCTTACTTATATTCACAGCTGATTCTGAGGAATAAAGTTCTAGCCTGTCCAACATATTCCTGTAACCTCATCCCTCAAGTCCTGGCAGCATCTTCATAAATCCTTTCTGCATTCTTTCCAGTTTCATAATATCCTTTTTTAAACAGGGTGACCAAAACTGAAAACGATACTGGTGGCCTCACTGGTACCTTGTATTACTGTACCATGGCCTCTCATCTTTTAGATTCAGTGCCCCAACGTAGAAAGGTCAGTATACCAAAATCCTTCTTCACCACCCTGTCTACCTGTGATTCCAATTTCAGTGAATTATGTACCTGTACTCTAAGGTCCCCATGTTTTACAATGCTCTGCAGGACTTCACTCTTCACTATGAACGTCCTACCTGGGTTTAATTTTTCAAAATGCAAAGTACATCTTGTACTTCTCAGAATTAAACCCTATTTGCCATTCCTTGGCCTATTTACTCAGCTGATCAAGATCGCCTGTAATTTTTGATAGCCTTCTTCATTGTCATCCCCAGACTTACTAAACATGCCTGTGCATTTTTACCCGAATTGTTTATACAGGTGACAAACAAATGGGCCCTTTGTATCTTTTTCCATAGTAAAATACATTGAGGATGTCCGCCTCCTGCAGCTCCACACAAAGGTGTCTACTTTGATCTTTGAAGGGCCCTCTTCTCTCTCTCTAGTTACTCTTTTTCCCTTAATATATTTGCAATATCTCTTCGGAATTTCCTCCGTGTTCTCTGTCAAAGCTATCTCATGCCCCCTTTCTGCCCTCCTGATTTCCTTCTTATTTTCCCACATTCCCTATACTACCCCAGGGATTCACTTGATCCCAGCTGCCTGTACCTGACCCATGTGTCCTTTTGCCTGACCAGAGTGTCAATATCCCACGTTATCCTGGTTTCCCTACCACTGTCAGCCTTCCCCTTCACTCTGACAGGACCATGAGCTCTCACTATTAAAACCCTCGCACTTGCCTGTGATCCCTTTGCCCTCAAACAACCTAGTCCAATCAACCTTTCAAGCTCCTGTTTCAGACCGTCAAAACTTGCCTTGCCCCAATTCAGAACCTGAACCTGGGGATCAGTTCTGTCCCATTCCATAACTATTTTAAAACCAATCGAACCATAACCACAGGTCCCAAAGTGCTCCCCTACTGTCACCTCAGTCACCTGCCCCATTGTATTACCTAAGAGTAGGATGGGTATTGCTCTCTCCCCGGTAGTGCCATTCATATATTGCTCTAGAAAACTCCCCTGAATGCACAGCATGGTAGGATGGAACAGTAGCGTAGCGTTTAATGTAACACTATTACAGCTCCAGAAACCCGGGTTCAATTCTGTCACTGTCTGTGAGGAGTTTGTATGTTCTCCCCATGACCGTGTAGGTTTCCTGCAGGTGCTCTGGTTTCCTCCCACAGTCCAAAGGCGTACCGGTTGGCAGGTGAATTGGTCGTTATAAGTCTTCCCGTGATCATGATGAGGGTTAAATCTGGGGTTTCTGGGTGGTGCAGCTCGAAGGATCACAAGGTCCTATTCCAAGCTGGATCTCAATAAATAAATCAGTAGATCTGGTGTGTTGTTCATTCAGAGATGTTCTTCTGCACACCACTGTGGGTACTTGAGTTAATGTCGACTTCCTATCAGCTCTGACCTCTCTCATTAACGAGCCATTTTCACCCACAGAAGTGTCACTCACTGGATGTGTTTTTTTGTTTTTTGCATTATTCTCTTTAAACTGTAAAGACTTTTGTGCGTGAAAATCCCAGGAAATGAGCAGTTTCTGCAATACTCAAACCACCCCATCTGGCACCAACAAACATTGCACAGTCAAAGTCACTTAGATCACATTCTGATGTTTGGTCTGAACAAGAACTGAACCTCTTGATCATGTCTGCATGCTTTTGTGCACTGAGTTGCTGCCACATAATTGGATGATTAGAGATAATTGGATTAATTGGAGCAGTGCTGCCAGGATAATCAAGGACACGACCCACCCAGCCAACACACTTTTCGTCCCTCTTCCCTCCGGGAGAAGATTCAGGAGCTTGAAGACTCGTATGGCCAGATTTGGAAACAGCTTCTTTCCAACTGTGATAAGACTGCTGAACAGATCCTGACCCGGATCTGGGCCGTACCCTCCAAATATCCGGACCTGCCTCTCGGTTTTTTTGCACTACCTTACTTCCCATTTTTCTATTTTCTATTTATGATTTATAATTTAAATTTTTAATATTTACTAATTTTAACTATTTTTAATATTTAATATTTATAATCCAGGGAGTGTGAAGCGCAGAATCAAATATTGCTGTGATGATTGTACGTTCTAGTACCAACTGTTTGGCGACAATAAAGTATGAAGTACAAAGTATATAGATATTTGCATTAATGAGCAGGTGTACCTAATAAAGTGGCCACTGAGTGTACAGATTGGTAACTTAATTGGCCATATGGGTGTATCTGGGCAGCACAGGCACTTTGGGTCATAAGGGCTGGTTACTGTGTTATATCTCTACACAAAAGAAACATTAAAAAATAATACTTAATAAATTCATCCCATGGATGGAGACAAGGGACGTGCATAAAGCTGCAGGTATAACAAGCTTCTGTCTGTCCTATTTTTATGTATCCTCCAGGAACTAGAGGTCAGGAAAAGTTTGGAGAAGTATCGGGTGGGGAACAAGGGGTTAGACTAAGTGGATACTCCCTTCAGAAGTCTGAGTGGGTTCAAGATGACAAGGCATTTGTTTTTGCCCAATAGAAATCTATGGTCTGAATGCTGTAGCATAGCAAATTAATAGTTGTTCTGAATTAATACTCCAGCTCTGCAATTTTCTAAAATGGACTGCTATAATTTTGTTGTAAAATGACACATTTTTAATTTTCTTCCTAAGCAAGTTGTCTAGGCTATGCACTGCAGTTGTTGACATTGTCCCCACAACGTATTGCAGTCTACTGAAAACACAAGTTCTGTCGGGGGGGGGGGGGATGCAGTGCCCCCTGTAAACAAATGCCAGCCTTAAATTACTACTGTCTACTGTGAAATGTAGTCAGTGGCATTTAGAGACAAGGTGTAAAAATCAGGTTCACAATAAGGATAGAACTCAGCCCTTGTCAGTGTTAAAGGGATTATGATTCCCAAAAGTACTATTAAACACAGTTCATTAATCCAAAGAGATACCCATGTTAGTCAGAACAAATGCCCTACTATCTTTTTCAAAGTTCAAAGTAAAATTTATTGTCAGAGTACATACATGTCACCACTTACAATCCCGAGATTCTTTTTCTGCGGGCATACTTAGCAAATCTATAGAACAATGACTGTAAACAGGATCTGCAAACTGTAAACATCAGGAACTGTAAACAAACTGTGCAAATGCAGATAAACATTTTAAAAATCAATAAATAACGAGCATGAAATAACAAGATAAAATAGTCCTTAAATGAGTGCGGTTATCCTCTTTTGTTCAAGAGCCTGACGGTTGAGGGGTAGTCACTGTCCTTGAACCTGGTGGTGTGAGTCCTGAGGCACTTGTATCTGATGGCAGCAGCAAGAAAAGAGCAAGGCCTGGGTGCTGACGTCTATCTAGAGTAACTGACACAGAATGATGGAGGAACTGACTAGGCTAGGCACCATGTTTGGAAAGGAATAAAAACGCTTGATGAAGGGTCTCGGCACAAAAGAAGTTGACTCTTTAGTCCTTTCAATAGGAAGAGGAGGAAAAATGATCAAATGACCCTTTGCTTCTGGATCTTGCCAGTACAGCTGCACACATTAGTGAAATCAATCTGAGTATGATGTTGTCCTAAAGGTTGGCTATTTTTGGGTCTTCATGTGACTATAGAAGCCGATCTAGAATCTGCATATTCTGGTGTCGTGAGGGTTTCCAAACCTCACAATCCTGACTCTTCACCACTTGTTGTTTGGCACGGGACTTAATCTGGGACGTCAGGGTGGACTCCCTTAATGTAGAACACCTGTACATGATGGTTGGGTTGAGTTGTTTTCTGACCTTGGCAATTTATTTACAAACATTTCATCTTCCAACGAGGAGACAGCACCATTACGCTATTGATTTTAGTGTGCCCTCTGAATGCTTGGCCTTTATATGCTTATCAACCAGCTGACTGGTCGCCATTTTGGAAACTCAATTGTGACGTGGGGAGGAAATCTCTTCACTGCTTGGGTGTGTGGAAAACTTCCTGCATTGTGGTCTGGAATTTTGCCTGCGTTGGCTCATAAATAGGATTGAGGTTTACGTGTTTAACAGAATTGTTCGTGGAAGGCCACACATCTAGGAATTCCTTTGCATGCACCATGACTTTCACTGTTGCCTGGTTAAGGAGGCTTAGTCGTGTGCTTTACAGCCAGCTGATGTTCACAGATGCTTATGGAGAGTTTTCTCCCAGTTTGGCCATTGTAATATTTACTGCAGTCCCCACATTGGATTTTGTAGCCCACGTTGATCTTGTCTAACAGCTTGGTTTGTTCTTCTGGTGATGTCTCCTCGAATGGTGATGAAACGTTTGCGAGTAAATTGCCAAGCTCGGAGAACAACTCAACCCAGCCATCAACCATCAAGCTACCCATCTTCCAAATTATTTCCATCCTGTGCGTAACTTTGTTTAACACAGGGAGGCTGATGCACAGGCAACCATCACACAGCCCTTGACAGGTCAAGGCCAGGGTTCAGTGAAATGGAGTGCAAGGTGACTGGGGACGCTTCATTGCTGCAGCCTTCACATCATCTTCTGCCAGCTCCACTACTGAGATTTTGGTTGGATTGCTCTTTGTCTGGAATCTCCCTCGTGACCTTACCACCATGGGTGACCATAACAGGTGTTAGTGCCAGCTGGCTGAACTCCAGATTGCGTTGCTCCTGGGATCTCAGGAATTCTCCACCACAACGATGTGGTGATACTCAAAGGAGATCTGCACACATAGCTCTTGCAGAGTCTCACTGCTTGAAGCAGGACCTTCAGCCCATTAAGTGCATGCCAACCATCAAGCACACATGTACTTTTATCCTACACTAATCACATTTTATTCTTCTCTCACTCCTATCAACAAACCCATCCCCCCAACGCTCCTGAGGAAGACTCCTTGTCTGAAATGTCCATTGCTCATTTTACTTCATGGATGCTGCCTGATTTGCTGGTTCCTCTGGTGCTCTGTATGTATTGTTTGAGATTTCCAGCATCTATAGGATCTATTGAGTCCACCTTCTATCAGGCACAATTTACCACTGCCGGTTTACCTACCAAACTTCCTCTTTCCTTTCCAGTCTTGATGAAGCTTCTTGGCCCAAAACGTCAACTGGTTACTCCTTTCCACAGATGCTGCCTGGCCTGCTGAGTTCCTCCAGCATTTTGTGTGTGTTGCTTGGATTGCCAGCATCTGCAGATTTTTTTTCCCCGTGTTTGTGTTACTTACCAATTCAGTGTCTTTGGGATATGGGAGGAAAGCAGAGCCTTCAAAGGAAACTGACATGATCACAGATAGCACCAAAGGTCAAGATTGAATGTGGTCACTGGCGATCTGAGACCATAGTTCAACCAGCTGCACCACTAGGCTTGCCAAATAGGTTCTTGAGAAGATTACTGCTTTTGGTAGTGGTACAAGAAAACATCATGTGTTCGTTTAATATCTATGTCCTATATACTAAGATAGGCTGTACATTGACATAAGTATAAATGGGAGGACTTTCCCATAGTGCATTGCTCACTAATGAGGAATTCTAGAAACACATCTCAGAGAGGAACAGACTGATGCCCCAGAGTTTCTTCAATTCCTGGGGTGGGAGAAGGCGGAATCCCTTTGAGAGGCATGACTGTCAAGGAAGGGGAAGGGATGAACACCAGTGAGGTCCCTCTCCTGACAAAGTGTTGCGAGCAAGATGCTGTCAAAACTAATACCTTGTTTCCGGAAAGCTTTAAGCACAAGGTCTCAAAGCAACACCCTTTCCCACAGCCCATGTAACTACTGTGCGACTGTATCATTGTCCAAGCAACAGACTGCAAAAATGTTCACATTTCTGTTCCATCAGAGGTATGGATGACTGCCAGACTAGCTATCACCTAATCTACTCCATTATCAACAAAGAACAAAACATAGAACACACAGAACATGCCCTTCACCCAACAATCTTGTGCCAACCTTTTAACCTTATCCAAGATCAATCTAACCCTTCCCTCTTATATGAAAGTGCCAATATGAAATTCTCTTAAATGTCCTTAATGTATCTGCCTCTACCATCACCCTTGGCAGCACATTCCATGCACCCACTATTCTCTGTGCCAAGCAAATTAACTTTGACATCCCCTTTCCCTTCCCTGACAATCATACCTCTTACCCTCCTTCACTCCAAAGAGAAAAACTCTACCTCATGTCTCTTGAACTTAGTCCCCTGACAAATGAAAGCCTACACACCTTACTCCTTTTTAACCAATTTATCAACTTGTGCAGCAACTCTGAGGGATCTCTGGACTTGGACCCCGAGATCCCTCTGGTCCCGCACACTGCTGAGATTTTTTGCCATTAACTCTGTACTCTAACTTCAAATTTGACTTTCCAAGGTGAATCACTTCACACATCTTCAAGTTGAACTCCATCTGCCAATTAGAGTTACCAAGAACTACAGCACAGAAAGTGGCCCTTTCGGCCCATCTAATCCATGCCTAGCTATTATTCTGCCTTGTCCCATCGCAACCTGTACCTGGACAATAGCCCTCTACATCCCTCCCATCCATATACTTATCCAAATCTCTCTTTAATGCTGGAATCGAACATGCATCCATCACTTCAGCTGGCACAGTCACTTGTCCCACACACTCACCACTCTCGAAGTGAAGAAGTTCCTGTTTATATTCCCCTTAAACATTCTATCACCCTTAACCAATGACCTCTAGCTGTAATCCCGCCCAACCACAATGGAAAAATCCTGCTTGCATTTACCCTATCTATACCCCTCGTAATTGTGTATACCTCTATCAAATCTAACTTCATTCCCTCACATTCCATGAATAAGGTCCTAACCTATTCAACTTTTCCCTATAACTCAGGTCCTCAAATCCCTGCAACATCCTTGTAAATTTTCTCTGCACTATTTCAATCTTATTGATACCTTTCCTGTAAGTAGATGATTAGAGCTGCACGCAATACTGCAAATTAGGCCTCACATAAGTTCAACATAATATCCCAACTCCTGTACTCAATATTTTTGATTTATGAAGGCTAATGTGCCAAAAGCTCTTTTTGCCCCTATATATGCCAATTTCAATGAATTATGGACCTGTATTCCCAGATCCCTCTATTGTATCACATTCCTCACCCTAGAGTTCACTGTTGAAGCCCTACCCTGGTTTGTCCTCCCAAAGTGCAGCACTTGCCTGCATTAAATTCCATCTGACATGTTTTAGCTCATTTTTTCCAGCTGGTCCAGATCCCACTGCAAGCTTTGATAGCCTTCCTGAATGCCAGTCTTGGTTTCATCTGCAAATTTGATTTCAGGCAGGTGCTTCTCAAACCTCTGTCAAGCTAAAACATCAAGAATATTGGATGATTTCTTAATGTATGCACTACTAAATGACAATAAAAGAGGTCTGCATGTTCTCATAATCTAACAGAAACTTTGAACAAGATCAAGGTCTACACTCTCAAGAAATCCACAAAGGAAGCTCCTTTCGGACAATGCCTAGCAGACAACAAGGTCTGCATCCCCATCATCTGGAGTGGCAATTATTTAGTTCTCTTGTGTACTGGAAATGACTTTAAACAATCTTGAACCTTGAATCGAGTCCATAATGTATGGGCTGTGCTGATACCCACAATAATGGGCACCTATTAAGAGAATATTGCCTCCTCTACCATAAAGAACTAGGTCTGATTTGGTGAAAGTGACTGGAAAACCATGGAGTGAATTAACTAAGTATAAGGTGTTCCTGCATTGTAAGCTTCGCTGGTCATCAGGAGAAAAGAAACAGCTGCTCAGGCACTTGAAGGCAATGATCCATCACCTAAAGAACAGATGGTGAATGAAGAGAACAGGAGAGTCAGCAACTTGCCAACAGTAAAGACATGCACAATTTCTTTTGCATTGTAAGTGCGACCTACAGCAAACCCCCCAAGGTCTCACTAAGCCAAAAGTCAAGTTCAGAGGTGGACGCATCAAGCTCAGAGAGGTAGTGAATGCCCACTGGAATGGACACCACAGCCTTGCCCTTGACACAAGTGCCCTTGATTCCACAGCCTTACTGCTGCTTGTGTCTCCATCTCAGTTATAAACTAACAACTCCTTAGGAGCAGATCCATTCCATGCTGACAACACACACAAAATGCTGGAGGAACTCAGCAAGCCTGGCAGCATCTATGGAAAAAAAAGTACAGTCAACGTTTTGGGCCGAGACTCTTCAGCCTGCTGAGTTCCTCCAGTATTTTGTGTGTGTTGCTTGGATTTCCAGCATCTGCAGATTTTCTCTTGTTTGTCATTCCATGCTGATCTGATCTTCTGCCTTGTCCCATCTACTTGCACCCAGGCTATATCCTTTCAAATCCTTCTCATCCATGTACCTCATTGTTCCTGGGCTGTAAGCATTAGGACCGATACCAATACATATAAAGAAAGACAGCTTTGGTCATTAACAGCACAAAGTTGAATTTGGTCATTAATAGCGCGAAGTTGAATTTTTCTGAAACTGCTAGGTGTCACCCATCAAAATTATGACCATAGGATTAGAGGAAATCCACATGTTTTTTGTAAATGTAAAATATTCTAAATGGTTGAGACCTGAAAAATCTGGCAGCATCACTAAAAAGAGGAATAACATCAATATGAATGTAGCAGAATCTTGATTAGTTTAATTTGCAAGTGGTAATGGATTATTACTGTCATGTGTACTAAGAGACAGTGAGATGTTTCATTTTGCATGCCACCTAGCCAAATCATTCCAAATGTTCAGTAAGTACATAAAGTTGTGCAAAAGGAAGAAAGCAATAACAGTATGGAGTATATACTGATACAGTTGCAGACAAATTGCAGATCAGGAAGACAAATATGGTGCAAGGGCTTTGACAAGGTGGACTGAGACCAAGAGAGTTCATTTTTCATCCTGCAAGAGGTCCACAAGGATAGACAATATCCTTGAACCTGGTGGTACATGTTTCCAAGCTTTCGTATCTTCTGCCTGATGAAAGAGGAGAGAAAAGAGAATGATGAGGGTGGGAGGAGTCCTTTATTATGGTGTTTGCTTTGCCCAGGCCGCAGGATGTGTAGGTGGAGTCAGTGGTGGGGAGGCCGGTTTCATGATGAACTGGTCTGCCTTCACAACTCTCTACAATTTCTCGTATTCTCGGGCAGAGCAGATACCGTATGAAGCTGTGAGACATCCAGAAAGGATGCTATGATGCATCATGAATTCAGTATCGGGTACCTTAGAATTTCCTTGGCCTTCTGAGAAAGAAGATGTACTAGTGCCTTTTCTTGGCTGTAGTATCTACACTCAGTGACAACTTTACTCGGTACAGGAGTGAAACCCAGTGTGGTCTTCTGCTGCCTTAGCCCATCCACTTCAGGGTTTGACATGTCCTGCGTTCGGGGATGCTCTTCTGCACAACACTGCTGTAACACGTGATTATTTGAGTTACTGTCGACTTCCTGTCAGCTTGAACCAGTCTGGCCATTCTCCTCTGATCTCTGTCATTAACAAGGCATTTTATCTGAAGAACTGCCACCCACTGGGTGCTTTTTGTTTCTCGTACCATTCTCTATAAACTCCTGCATGAAAATCCCAGGAGATCAGCAGTTTCTGAGATTCTCAGACCACCCCTTCTGGTGCCAACAAACATTCCACAGTAGAAGTCATGTAATCAGATTTCTTCCCCATTTTGAAGTTTGGTCTGAACAGCTGAACCTCTTGACCATGTCTGCATTCTTTCATGCTTTGAGTTGCTGCCACATGAACGGCTGATTAGATATTTGCATCAATGAACAGGTGTACAGGAGTACCTAATAAAGTGGCCACTGAGGGTTTGCCCCAGGGCAAGCTCTGGGTTATGTTTGCACTGAGGAGTTATGATCCTAGGAGCAATTGTTACTTTATTTAATTGCTTTCTCTGAGAACACTGAAACTCTATTCAGCAGGTGGCTGTAATTAATACATGCATGTGATGTGGATCTTGGATGAATAATATGCTGAAAATATTTGAAAGATGGTATAAATTGTATGGTAAGTTTGTAAAAGTGTTTCCAGTCTTGTATATCACATTTCCAACAAATAGAGCTATTTTCCCCTCTTCTTGACATTTTAGATTCCCTCCATTTCCTCTTATTTACCAGCCACAGTCATAACTTTTGAAATCCATTAAACTTCATCAAGTGACCCCTTATATTAGTTAACCTCTCCTCATCGCCATCCTATCATTCATATTCCCATTTGTTCTCTCCAACCCTCCACCCCTCTCCTTGCTTCTTAAAAGCTTTTTTTTAGTTAAAAAAAGAGGAGCATGGCAGTTAACACAATCACTTTACAGCATTGGTGATCACCGATCGGGGTTCAGTTCAAACCGCTGCCTGTTAAGGGTTGGTATGACCATCTGGGTTTCTTCTAGGTGCCCCTGTTCCCTCCCACATTCCAAAGGTTAGGGTTAGTGAGTTGTGGGAGTACTATGTTGGTGCCTAAAGCATGCTGGCAATTGCTCTGCACAACCCTCCCTGACTTGATTTGAAGCAAACGACGCAATTTACTGTACATTTCAATATTTTGCTGTATGTATGAGAAGTTAATCTTACCTTCTTTATTTCTAACTTTTGCAGCTTTGACAAAGAGCTAGAGACCTTGCAACTTGTTTCTCTCTCTGCTTCCTGACCTGCCGAGTCCTTCCAGAAGTTTCTATGTTATTCATACTACCAATATCGGAAGTAGTTACTTCTGGATTCCAGTAATTATTGTGGTATGATGAAAATGGATTGAAGTCAGTGTGTCATAGGGAGAGTGATTAAAATATTGGCAAGAGAGTTTGGATCAGAGTCCAGAATTTTGAGAACAAATGCAAGCACATTGTTATCATGAGTATGATATTTTCCACTGTTGGCTGTAGACAACTAATCTTATCTTGTGATTATAAACTGACAGCAGACCCTTTGAACAAACTGGAAACAATTTATTTCATTAAGAGTGGAATCTATACAGTAAATTCATTTAATATGGAATCTCCTGGACACTCTAGAGCAAATACAATACATTGCAGGTGAAGTCCAGTCTAATAATTTTTTTTCTGCTGTTCGCTATTCACAGTATTTCACCAATTTTTTCCATATTTTTCTAATTAGCAAAAGCTACTTACTATTACACATTGGGCACCACAGTAACGTAGTGGTTAGTCCAGTGCTATTACAGCTTAGGCCGTTGAAGTTCAGAGCTCATTCGGGTGCTGTCCACAGGAGGTTTTATGTTCTCCCTGTGAGGGGATGATCCGATTTCCTCCCACAGTACAAACATGCACCAATCAGTCGGTTAATTGGTCATTGTAGATTGTCCTGTGATTAAGCTAGGGTTAAAAAGGTGGGTTGCTAGGCAACGCAGTTCCTTGGGCTGGAAAGGCCTGTTCCACTCAGTATCTCTAAAAAAATTTGACTCAAACAATAATGATTGCGACCTAAGTAAAGCCTCTGGAACAGACAAAGTCCCTGTAGAAGATTTAAAACTCAGTGGAGAGGAATAGAAATTTGCAGCCTCAACTACTGTACACGTGTGGGATATCAGGAAATGGTGCAGATGCCATCATAATGGCCATTCTCAAGAAAGGAGACTTATTTGTCTGTGGTAACTACAGAGAGATCGCCCCGCTCTCTGCTACAAGGAAAGTCATTGTCAAGTTCTTCCTCAACGGGTGATCCTGAATTGCAGTGTGTATGCCCTCCATGAGGAGACACAAGTGGACATTATCTTGGACCGTTCTAAGTAACATATCAAAGCATGACCGTTATAGGCCTTTCGAAGCTCAGTGGCTCTGTGGAGCAATCATTTCAACTTTAGCTGCCCCCAGAGACTCAGCTCCGTTCGACACCAGCTACACGATGATATGAAAGATGGGACACCAGGCACAGGGTCCATGGAGATGCAATATCACTGAAAACTGAGATCAAGCAAAGCCACGTCATCACTCCACAGTTCTTCCCGTTCTCTCTCATCACAGCATCCGAAAAGCTGCCTGCCCAAGTGGAACTAACCTACATGTTGTCTGGGAAATCGTTCCACCTCCACTCCAGTGCCAAGGTCACTGCAGTCTCGGCCACTGACCTGTAGCATGCAGATGCACGTTCAGAGGTTGAACTCAGAACCATAATTGACACTGTCGATGAAGCATGCAAGCTTCCACTTAACATGTGCAGAATAAAAATCCTCTTCCAACCTTCCCCAATACAGAACATCATTCCTTGACACAAACGGAAAACATGGTCTACCTTCCTCAACATGTGAGCCAGCCATCAGCATATGCATATACATAGAACATAGAAATTTACAGCACATTACACACCCTTTGGCCCACAATGTTGAGCCCACCATGTAGCCTACTCTAGAAACTGCCTAGGATTTCTCTAGCGCACAGCCCTCTATTTTTCTAAGCTCCATGTACCTATCTAAGATGCTCTTAAAAGACCCTATTGTATCCGCTTCCACCACCGTCGTCGGCAGTGCATCCCATGCACCCACCACTCTCTGTGTGGAAAAACTTACCCCTGACATTCCCTCAGTATCTATTTCCAAGCACCTTAAAACTATGCCCCCTTGTGTTAGCCATTTCAGCCCTGGGAAAAAGCCTCTGGCTATCCACACGATTAATGTCTCTCATTGTCTTATACACCACTATCAGGTCACCTCTCATCCTCTGTCGCTCCAAGGAGAAAAGGTCAAGTTCACTCAGCCTATTCTCATAAGGTACACCGTCCAGTCCAGACAACATCCTTGTAAATCTCCCCTGCACTCTATCTATAGCATCCACATCCTTAATGGGGATAAGGCAGGAACTGGATACTGATAGTGGATGATCAGCCATGATCACAGTGAATGGCGGTGCTGGCTCGAAGGGCCGAATGGCCTACTCCTGCACCTATTATCTATTGTCTATTGTAGTGAGGCGACCAGAACTGAACACGGTACTCCAAGTGGTGTCTGACTAAGGTCTTATATAGCTGTAACATTACCTCATGGCTCTTGAACTCAATCTTGTGATTGATGAATGCCCACACACCATATGCCTTCTTAACAATACTATCAACCTGCACAACAGCTTTGAGTGTCCTATCGACACAGACCCTAAGATCTCTCAGATCCTCCACACTGCCAAGTGTCTTGCCATTTATATTATATTCTGTCTTCAAATTGGACCTAGCAAAATGAACTACTTCACACATTTCTGGGTTGAAGTCCATCTGCCACTTCTCAGCCCGGTTCTGCATCCTATCGATGTCCCACTGTAACCTCTGACAACCCTCCAGACTATGTACAACACTCCCAACCTTTGTGTCATCAGCACCTACCCTTCTACTTCTTCATCCAGGTCCTTTATAAAAATCACAAATGGGATCCCAGAACAGATCCCTGTGGAACAGCACTGGTCACCGACCTCCATGCAGAGTATGAACCACCTTCAACCACGCTTTGCCTTCTGGGGGCAAGCCAGTTCTGGATCCACAGAGCAAGGTCACCTTGGATCCCATGCCTCCTTACTTTCTCAAGGAGCCTTGCATGGGGATCCTTTTCAAATGCCTTACTGAAATCCATATACGCTACAACCACTGCTCTACCTTCACCAACGTGTTTCGTTACATCCTCAAAGACTTCAATCAGGCTCATAGAGGCATGACCTGCCTTTGACAAAGCAAATATCGTTGATGAAATTCTCCGCTGCCTCTAGTGAGCCAGCACAGATATTGGCTTTTTGAGGAAAAGAGTGTTCAAAGATCAATCTCAAACACGAAGTTTACGAGAGATTAAAGACCAGCTTTACTTGTCTCATGTACATCAAAACATATGGTGAAATGTGCCCCTTGTATCAGCACAGTCCAGCACAGTCCAAGGACCAACAAAGTGTCGCCAACATAGCATGCCCACAACTTACTCACCCTAACCCGTACATCTTTAGAATGTATGAGGAAAGCAGAGCACCTGGAAGAAACCCACAAGGTCGTGGGGTGTATGTACAAACTCCTTACAGACGGTGGTGAGAATTGAACCCCTACCTTACAGCTCATGCTGTAATGTGTTACCCTAAGCACGATGCCACTGTGCTGCTCACAGCTGGTCTATCTTGTAGCTGTTGATCCTGCAATCTCGTATGCTTCAGAGGCATAATCTGCCTAAAGTGCCCCTGAGTTCCTATCAATACTATCTTCACAACTTCCTCTGAATGAATGGTACACTAGCACCAAGTCACAGTCCCACATCCCCCAGCACTGAGGCTCTACATACATCCAGTTGGTTCTGATGTGGAGGCCACACCAATCCTGTTCTCAAACTCTGGGATCCTAAAACATCTACCAGAAGTGCATGGGGCTCAGCAGAAAAGTCAGCAAGTGTGTAGCGTTGCCCAGACTGGCCACCGCCCTTGAAGCAGTTCATGGCAGTGTCTGCAAGTCTTGCACTGACCTCAACAACCTCCATAGAAGCAAATCATTCTTGATGGCGCTAGAAGAAATATATTGAAAATGAATTTCCATTTCAAAGTGATAGGATTGTGCAATTGATGTCTCAACGGTTAGCTGAGATTTCTTATTGGCATTTTTTTTTTACTTAATTCTTTTGCTCTTGGTGTTTTATTCATTTCAGCAGAATTCTGAGGACAGAATCATGTCCATAAATCGTGATGTAAGGAATGAAGACTGGACTTAATGTGTTCTCTGGCAAAGTTCCCGAATCTTCTATTCATTAGAAATGTTTCTTATTTTAATGAAGAATAACAGTTAATTTTTATAATGCATTTTATTGCTTTATTTTATGGTCAAGTCTATTAATTTATTTTTTTCCCATTTGGCAATTGTAGGATTCAGCTTTTGAGTAAAAGAGTCCTGGAATCATGCAGCACCAAAACAGAACCTCATCCCACTGGTCCATGACAACCAAAATTCCCATCTAACGTGGTCCCATTTGCCTGATTTGGCCCATATTCCTCTAAAGCTTTCCTACCCACTTCCATCATACACCAGGGTGCTCGCTACAGTTACCTGATGAGGTAACCTTATCCTTTAGTCAGGGGCAGATGTCATCAGGTGGGGCCCAACCTTCACAGAATGTTTTGACTCTTAACCACTACACTCTCCAGTTGGCGGGTCAGCAGTGGTGCCCAAGTCACTATCCATATACCCATCCAAATACTTTTTAAATGTTGTTAATGTACTTGCCTCTACCACGTCCTCTGGCAGCTCATTCCATATTCTGACCACCCTCTGGATGAGAAAGTTGCCGTCTGTTTCATTTTAAATTTCTCTCCCCTCATATTGAACCTTAGCCCTCTTGTTCGTAATTCATCAACCCCAGGAGAAAGTCTGTGCATTCACCCCTTCTATGCCACCCATAGTTTTATGCACCCCTATAAGATCATTTCTCATTTTCCCATGTTTCAGTGAAAAAAGTACCAACCTGCTCAACCTCTCCATAGTTACAGACCCTGAGTCCAGTCAATATCCTTGTAAATCTTTTTGAAATCAATGCTTCTCTTTTTCTTGTTCTTCTTGTGAGTTCCTTTCTCAAGGTAGTTTCTTTATAAAGGTGGTAGTGATGGAAAGAAAATATAATTCTGCTAAATGGGCAGAGGTGAAGGAATAAGGAGTGGAAATGATTCTGTTGCAGAGGGAGCATTCTGCGTTGCTGTAATGATTAATAGACAGTTCCAAAAATTCATTTGCCAAGTTAAGTTTCGTCTCATCTCACTACACATTTTAGAATCTTACAGTTTAATGAAATACTACATTATAAGGAATGATTTCTCATTTAATATCTATCCTAAGTCATATCTCCACAGTTTTCATTGTGACCTAAGCTGGCAATGCAATTAAATTCATAAAATATATTTCTACGGAGACCCTGGAACTTCTAGCTTTAGTTACAATAAAAAGGCTTGGATTTAACAATTGAAAGTTGCTGCATTGCTTTTTGAAGTGTTGTTTTTAACCTGAGAGTGTTCAAGGTTATTTGATTTAGTTCTTTATATTCATATTGTAAGACCATCAAATATAGGAGCAGAATTAGGTCATTTGGCCCATCGAGTCTGCTCTGCCACTCAATCATGGCTGATCCTTTTTCCCCCTCCTCAGCCCAACTCCCGGCTTTCTCCTCATAACCTTTGATGCCGTGTCCAATCAAGAACCTGTCAACCTCTACCTTAAAAACACCACAGCTGCTTATGTTAACAAATAACAATGGACTCTCCCACAATGAGAAACATCCTTTTCACATCTACTACACCTAGGCCTTTCAACATTCAAAAGGTTTCAATGAGATCCCCCCTCATCCTTCTAAATTCCAACGCGTACAGGCACAAAGTCATCAAGCATGCCTTGCATGATAAACCTTTCATTCCTGGAATCATCCTTATGAACTTCCTCTGAACCCTCTCCAATGCCAGCACCTCTTTTCTCAGATGAGGAGTCCAAAACTGTTCACAATACTCAAGGTGAGGCCTCACCAGTGCCTTATAAAGCCTCAGCAACACATCCCTGCTCTTGTATTCTGGACCTCTTGAAATGAATGCTAAAACTGATTCTACCTGCAAGTTAACCTTTAGAGTGTTCTGTGCAAGGTCTCTAAAGTCCCCTTGTATCTCAGAGTTTTGAATTTTCTCCCCCTTTAGAAAACAGTCTGCACATTTATTTCTACTACCAAAGTGCATGACAATGCATTTTCCTACATTGTATTCCATTGGTCATATTCTTGCCCATTCTCCTAATCTGTCTAAGTCCTTCTGCAGCCTGCCTATTTCCTTAACACTACCTGCCCCTCCACCAATCTTCATATCATCTGCAAACTCAGCAACAAAGCCATCCATTCCATCACCTAAATCATTGAAATACAGCATAAAAAGAAGCTGCCCCAACACCAACCCTTGGGGGACACCACTAGTCACTTGCAGTCAACCAGAAAAGGATCCTTTTATTCCCACTCACTGCCTTCTACCAAACAGCCATTGCTCTAACCCTGCCAGTAACTTTCCTGTAATACCATGGGCTCTTAACTTGGCAAGCAGCCTCTTGTGTGGCACCTTGTCAAAAGCCTTCTGAAAGTCCAAAATGTACATCCACTATGTTCCCTTTATCTATCCTACTTGTAATCTCCTCAAAGAATTCTAACAGGTTTGTCAGGCAAGATTTTTCTTTAATGAAAACATGCTGGCTCTGTCCTATCTTGTCCTGAGTCACCAAGTACTCCATAACCTCATCCTTAACAATTGACAGCATCATCTTCCCAACAACTGTGGTCAAGCAAGCCGGTCTATCATTTCCTTTCTGCTACCTTCCTCTTTTCTTGAAGAGTGGAGTGACATTTGCAATTTTCCAGTCCCCTGGCACCGTGCCAGAGTCCAATGATATTTTTGCAAGATCTGAGAAAACGAACGATATTTTTCTAGGAGTAAGATAGACAAATGAGAGGTGGACGATTTGGGAGTAAGCAGCAGCTTAGATCTATTGGGCTGAATGGTCAATTACTCAAACATAAACTGTTATTTTATATGTATTTTATATTGCATAACTGTTCTAGTGAAACAAAGATGGAGGAGGCTGTCAGAAGCCAACAGGGATAATTTAGGGAAAGTCCAGACCCACCTTGAAAGTTCATCAACCTGAAGCATTTCTCTTTTCTCTTTCCGCAGATTCCCCCTAACCTGCTGAGTACAAAGGCAATTTTAAAGCGACTGGAGAAACGTATGGGAGGGGGTTTGTCAGAGGCAGGGTTTTTTTAGCACAGAGAATGGTGGGTGTGTGGAACTCCCACTCAGGAGTGATAGTAAAGGCGGAAGTATTAGAGCAGTGATTTCCCATAGAAACCGTCGAGGTCATTCAATGCTCTTTGGGGGACGGTAAGTGGCACCCTAACTTGAGGCACAAAATCTGATTGACCATTAGTAGAGCAGGCACTTCCAAAAACAAAAGGGATGAAGCTCTGGAACACGGGAAGAGCCATAACTCTGCAAGCTGTGAGCACTCGTCAGCACAGCGTGTCTGAAACTCGGCAATCTCAAAATGTTCTCAAAATGGATATCAGTATTTTAAAATCAATTCCTCTGCATGATAATTTGGTAGTTCATCATATTGACAAAATGAGTGAAGACATTGAGCATCATCTGTGCACAGAGCTACAGAAAGCAGAATTTGGGATGTAACTGGATGAGTCAAACGTGCGGGACAACCAGGAGGGTCTTGGCCCAAAACATCAACCGTTCTTTTGTCCATAGATACCGCCTGGCCTGCTGAGTTCCTCCAGCTTTTTGTGTGTTGCTTGGATTTCCAGCATCTGCAGATTTTCTCTTGTTCGTCAACTTTTCTCATGTTAACATGTTTTTACCCTATGGGGGTGCCAGAAAGTATATTGCGCCCAAGAAGGGCGTTGGCAAGTATGATGGTGATTTAGGGGGGCATTGGGCTAAAAAACATTGGGAAACACTGTGTTAGGGGCATTTAAGAGATTCTTAGAGTCACATGGGTGACAAAAGATGGAGAACTACATTAAAGGGAAGAGTTAGATTGGATGGGTTAAAGGGCCTGTACTGTGCCGTACTGTTTTATGTTCTGCTTCCAGCGTTTCTGTTTTTTGTTCAGACTCATATTCTTGCTTATCTCAACATAGTATTTCTCACTGAACTGATTGAGATACATTTCTCCCAGAGACAAAAAAGGCCTCTCGTCAGCTTCCCTCAAGTACTGGGGAACCTCCAAGTCCAGGAAACCTCCACTCTCAGGTTTTACCCAGGTGTGTTTTTTTTTGTGCTGATGCGAAAGTTTTGGAAACGACCCACAATGTAAGCTAAAAGATGACAGGTGACTTGAACAGACTCATTTCTACCTGGGGTTTTATAGCACGATTCAAATGAAGCATAAACTGAGCTTTAATCTGCTGCATAAAAGTGAACTCCTTGTGATTTGCACAACAAACATTGTGAATAGTAATGCTGCTTACGTTTCTCCAGCCCGAGAGTATAAATCTGAATATCCTTTGAAACTAGCATTAGAATTAGTGATCTATCACTGAAATATTTATCACAAGGTGTGAGTGATCCTGCATATTTATATGTAATCAAAAAAACAATGTGAAATGGATATGAAGAAAATCTGCAGATACTGGAAATCCAAAGCAACACACACAAAATGCTGGAGGAACTCAGCAGGTCAGGCAGCATCTATGGAAAAGACTAAACAGTTGATATTTCAGTCCAAGACCCTGGTAGACCCTGTCTACTCTTTTCCATAGATGCTGCCTGGCCTGCTGAGTTCTTCCAATATTTTGTGGTAAAATGGATATGTGTGGGTGTGGTAGTTTTAACTCAAAGATAGTATCAAAAACTCTTAAAGGTTGCCTTCCTTCACAGGAATAACTAGAGAGGAAAAAGAGAGCAGGGACTTATTCCTAAATCTCTTCTGAAATATTTGGATAGTAAAGTCAGAGAGTTGTTGATACTTGGGATTCAAACATGTTATGGAACATTAATCTCCCTGCTTGTGCTTATGACAGTGCATTGGCAAAATGAGCAGCTTCATTCAGTCTGTGATGATATTAAGCCGTTCAAATGAACACAATAGGATTTTCCATCCAGCAGAAAAATACTATACCTCTCAAGAAATGAGATAAGAGAGTTCTTAAGTGGCTATTTGACACCAAAGAGACGTCTAGATGTTCCAGATTAAAGAATGTCTTAGATTTGACAGACAATTATAGACAGTTGAGTTCTCTTTTTCAGTGAAAACCATACTCCAGCGCATCCTTAACATGTATAATTCTGTCAATCCAAGGAATGACATCAACATGCCAATTGCCTGTCTTAATAATTTATTTATAACCAAATGACAGAATTGTAATACCTTACCAGTAGATAGAGCTCATTGTCTTTGTGAACAATTATTCATGTTTTGGAAATGAATTCTTTTGTCTGATTTCTATTACTTATTCAACCGATTATGTACCATAGTTAAAGCTCATCATTGTCCAACAAAGTATTGGATTATTACTGTTCAAAATGTGCTGATAACAGAGGATTCACATGTAACAAACACTTTGGACTTGTGAATAGTATCGTGTTACTGAAATAAGGAAAACTGCAGCAGCATTTCAAACTTGCAGAATAATTATGTTCAATTAACTAACAGCCCATCAGGCAACAGCCCAGCTCAGTGTTCTGCAAAAGTAGAATAAAGGGAAGTCAAGATAATTGATTCTTCCTGGAACTTCTACTCCCACACAGTCTTACCCTTATTCCTTTCAAGAGTAGTTAGGGCATTATTGAACAGGTAATCACATTTCTGTAAGTTGAGAACAAAATGCACCTGGTGTATTACATTTTCTATTCAATACTTCTCTGATTCAATTCAAAGTCCTCTGATGCCAGCCTGTCATACAGTTCCTTGCTTCTTTCATCAATAAAGTCAGCTATAGTTCCAAGGGAGCAGCCTTCGGTGTGGCTTCGTGAATATTGGCCACCCATTTTAATCCCACTTTCCATTCCCATTCCAACATGTCCATTCTCATTCCAACATGTCCATCCACAGCCTCCTCTACTGTTGCGATGAGGCCACACTCAGGTTGGAGAAGCAACACCTTATATTCCATCTGGGTAGCCTCCAACTTGATGGAATGAACATCGATTTCTCAAACTTCCAGTAATGCCCCCTCTTCACCATTCCCCATTTTCATCTCTCACTTTATCTCCTTGCCTGCCCATTGCCTCCCTCTCATGCCCCTCCCCCTTTCTTTCTCCCTGTCCTTTTAGATTTCCCCTTCTCCAGCCCCATATCTCTTTCACCAATCAACTTTCCAACTCTTTACTTCACCCCTCCCCCTGCCCAGTTTCACCTTTCACCTTGTGCTTCCCCCCCCTCCACCTTCTAACTCTGACTCCTCACATCTTTTTCTTCAGCCCTACTGAAGGGTCTCAGCCCAAAACATCGACTGTACTCTTTTCCATTGATGCTGCCGGGCCTGCTGAGTTCCTACAGCATTTTGTGTGTGTTGTGTGTTGCTTGGATTCGCAGCATTGGCAGCTTTTCTCTTGTTTGCTATTTCAGAGGGTTATGGGTTGAAAATCCCTGATTGGAGTTTAAGGGTAGTTAGGCTCACCTGCTATTGCACTCACAGAAGAAACTGGGCACCGTTGTGTCTCTCAGACCTGCCGCCAGTGGTTTGAAAGGTACTCCTCACTGGAGAACACTTATCTGATCCTGCGCCTGAGGATTACAGCATAGCAGTCGTGAGCACATCAGATATCAGACCTTGATAAACTTGGTGTCCTGCTCACTCCACGAAGTCCAGAGGAGGATCATAAATGTCCTGAGTGAGAGTGGGATACATTTCAGCTTTATGTCTGTCATGGTTCCGTATGGCTGTTCCCCCTTAATGCTCCTTTCTCCCTGATTATGCCCTAATTTCAGTCATTAGATTTCCAATTGCTGCTAGTTTACTTAATTACAGTACACCTGGTTTTCATCAGAGACTGTGAAATAAGTACAATGGTGTCACTGTCACAGGTTGCTAGTTTGTTGGTCTATTCTTGTGTGATACTTTGTTCTCTTGTCTGATTAGAACCATTAGTTCTAAGTTCAGCTCTTGTTTCACAACAGTTCCTGTAAATCCCATCTCCTTGTCAAGATTGCTCCGGTTTGCTGTTCTATGGTCACGTCTACGCCAGCATCCCCAACTCAGTTGACGTGCCGGTGTCCTGCACGTGGGTTCTCCTCAGTCACCCCATGCAACAATACCAGCCATGGATGGCATATGTGGCAGGAGCCCAGCTGCCCAAGACTGAAAATATGAGTACAGGTTAAGGAGGTTTAAGTTTGGATTATTTTCCTTATTTCAATTAATGCTAATACTTTAATGAATTCATATATTTAAAACATGTTTTAATTATTTTCAATAATTTCAGATTGTTTTAAATTATACCTATTGTTTAAGATTATTAGAGAGTTGAGAGGAAGGGCCATCAGGGCAGTCTAGGGTGAGACCTGATGCCTGAGGCCTTTTTAACCTTCGTGGAACAGTGACAGTAGAGAGACCTAGAGCTCCAGTTAGATGCTTGCTACTGCAACTTGTCCAGCTGCAGGGATTAGTGGTGAGGAGGGTAAATATGAGGGCAATTCCGAGCACCAGTGAAAACCTCAAGAGCACAACACAAGAGATTCTGCTGATGCTAGAAATCTTCAGCAGCACACGTAAAATGCTGAGGTAACTCAGCAAGTCAGGCAGCAAGTATGGAGAGGAATAAACAGTTGATATTTTGGGCCGAGACCCATCATCGGGAGCAATTGAAACAGATATTTTGCTAAAGCTTAAAGATAAATAAAGATAAGATACAGATAAACATAAAGATAATGATTAGCTTTGTCGCACGTACACAGAAACATTGAAACTTACAGTGAAACGTGCCATGTACAATGACCAACACACTCTGAGGACGTACTGGGGGCAGCTGGCAAGTGTCACCATGCTTCCAGCACCAACATAGCATGTCCACAGCTCACCAACCCTAAGCTGTACATAGAAAAGTACAGTACAGGAATAAGCCTTTTGGAACCAATTAAATTAGTAATCAACTAGCCAGCAAAGTTAATCCCTTGTCTGCACAATGTCCATATCCTTCTATTTTCCTTCATATTCATCTAAACATCTCTTAAATGTCCCTAATGTATCTGCCTCTACCACCACCCCAGGCAG
This sequence comes from Mobula hypostoma, assembly GCF_963921235.1. Classification (NCBI taxonomy): domain Eukaryota; kingdom Metazoa; phylum Chordata; class Chondrichthyes; order Myliobatiformes; family Myliobatidae; genus Mobula; species Mobula hypostoma. The sequence continues at coordinate 25,392,040 of NC_086112.1, read as the reverse complement.
TCCATTCCAGGCAACCACCATTCTCTGTGTAAAAAGCTCGCCCCTCTCGTCTGAAATGCACATCCTCTGGTATTAGACATTTCAACCCTGAGAAAATGGAACCATCTCTCTATTCTACCCATGCCTCTTATCATCTTTTAAACCCTTAGCAGGTCACCCTCACCCCTGCTGCTCCGGAGACAGCAACCCAAGTTTGTCCAACCTTTCGTTATGGCACATGCCCTCTAATCCAGGCAGCATCCTGGTAAATCGCTTCCGCACCCATCCCAGAGCCTCAACGTCCTTTCTATAATGTGGCGACCAGAATTGTTTGCAATACTCCAGGGGCAACCTAACTAGAGTTTTATAAAGCTACAAAAAAAAACCTCAGTGACCTTTTAAATCAATGCCTTGAGTAATAAAGGCAGGCCTGTTACTCCATCAACTTGGACCCCAAGGTCCCTCTGCTCATCAACACTATTAAGGGTTTGAACTGTCTCTTGACATTTGACCTACCAAGGTGCAATACTTCACATTTGGCCGGGTTAAACTCCATCTGCCTTTTCTGCACCTGTGTATGCATCTGATCTATGTCCCACTGCATTCTTTGCCAGTATTCCACGCTATGCAGAACACTACTAATTTTCTTTTCTTTCTTTCTTTTCTAATCTTTTTATTAGTTTTCAATTTCATAAACATAGTAACAATGGTGATGCAAAGAGATTGGAATTACATTATTGGTAATAAACATATACAAGTGAAACTACAAATAGTACGAGTGTAATAGACTTCCAAACTCTTAATATAATTAATCATGAAGAGAAAAGAAATAAAAAGAAAAGGATATCACAAAGAAAAAACCCCAAAAAAACAAAAAAAAACAAAAGCAAAAGCTAAATTACTAAACCCAAAAAAGCAAACAGAACAAAACAGGGCTGAACCAATATATTAGATCGAATACATTCATTAATGTCGTCACTTCTAAGTTAATAAAAAGGATTCGGAAAAGGTCAAACTACATCATATGAATGTGTTGAATAAATGGCTTCCAAGTCTCTTCAAATTTAACCGAAGGATCAAAAATGACACCTCTGATTTTTTCTAAATTTAAACATGATATAGTTTGGGAAAACCATTGAAATGTAGTAGGGGGATTGGTCTCTTTCCAATTCAATAAAATGGATCTTCTGGCCATTAATGTAACAAATGTGATCATCCAACAAGCTGAAGAGGATAAAGATCTATGTTCCATCACTGGCAAACCAAAAATTGCTGTAATAGGATGGAGTTGTAAATCAAAACACAAAACTGTTGAAATAATATCAAAAATATCTTTCCAAAATTTTTCCAAGAGAAGGCAGGGCCAGAACATATGAGTCAAAGAAGCCACCTCAGAGTGACATCTGTCACAAATAGGATTTATATGGGAGTAAAAACGAGCTAGTTTATCTTTAGACATGTGGGCCCTATGTACTACCTTAAATTGTATAAGCGTATGTTTAGCACATATAGAGGAAGAGCTAACTAATTGAAAAATTTTCTCCCATTTCTCTATAGGTAAATGAAGTTGAAGTTCCCTTTCCCATTCATTTTTAATTTTATCAGATATACTTGGCTGTATTTTCATAATTATATCATAAATAGTTGCTATGAATCCCTTCTGATAAGGATTTAAACCTAAATTTTTTTCCGTGATATCAGGTGAGTATGAAATCGGAAATGTAGGCAGCAATTTTTTACCATTAATTAGTCAGGTTAAACAATTGTTTACTAAATGGTCCCCATTGTCTCTATCACTGATTGGCCGAATCAATGCTATTAAAATGATTATTCTACCTAAATTTTTATATTTATTTCAAGCGGTACCAATTTTTATTCCTAAATCTTTTTTTGATACTATTGATTCTAAAATTTCCTCATATATATGGCTGAATAAAAATCCCAGGTTAAGTAAAAAATACTTACAGAAATCCAAGAAAGATGGCGGTTTAGCATTACCGAATTTAAGATTCTATTACTGGGCAATTAATATTCGATATTTAATATTTTGGACACAAGATTGGGATATAATTCCAAGTCCACAATGCGTAAACCTCGAAAGTTACCCTGTACAAGGGTTTTCATTAGTTTCTATTTTAGGATCTTTACTCCTCTTTGTGTTTTCTAAATTGAATAAACAAATAGTTAATCCAATAATTAAACACACATTACGAATATGGTTCCAATTTCCTAAATTTTTGGTTTGAACAAATTTATATTATCAAGCCCTATTATATCTAATTTTTTTTCCAACCCTGTATTATGAATCAAGCCTTTTTGATATGGAAAATGAAAGGTATAACATGTTTCCATGATTTATTTTTGAACAACTGTTTCATGTCTTTTGAACAGTTGTCTAATAAATATAACATGCCCAGATCCCATTTTTTAAGATATTTACAAATAAGCAACTTTTTAAATACCATACTACCAATTTTCATATCATCTGAAAACTCACTAACCGACCCATCTACGTTTTCATCTAGGAGGTCCCAGCACAGATGCCTGTGGAAAGCCTCCAGCTAGAATAAATCCCTTCAACCACTATCCTCTGTCTTGTATGGGCAAGCCAGTTCTGAATCCAAATGACCAATTCACCATGGATACCATTCATCTTAATGTTCTGGATGAGCCTCCCATCAAGGACCTTGTCAAACACCTATTGAAATCTGTATAGAGAACACTCACTGCTCTACCTTCATCAATCACCCAGTCACCTCGTCAAAAAAGCCTGTCAGGTTAGTAAGACATGATTTGCCCAACACAAAGCCATGCTAGCTCTCTCTAGTTAGGCCATGGTTTTCTAAATGGTCATAAATCATATCCCTAAGAATTTTCTCCGGTAACTTTCCTACAACTGACACGAGACTCACTGGTCTATTATTTCCAGGATTATCTCTGGTTCCCTTCTTGAATAATGGAACAACATAACCTAGTCACCAATCCTCTGGGACCGGGACATCTTTGAAATATGGGAAGAAACCAAAGCACCCAATGGAAACCCATACATTCACAGGGAGAGCGTACAAACTCCTTATGGACAGCGGCAGGAATTGGACACAGGTCACTGGCACTGTAAAGTGCAATGCTAACTACTACATTACCGTGCGGCCCCATTTTAGTTACATAAATCGAATAAACTTCCTGCTCTTTTTCAAATTATTACATAGAATAATTATGTACATCTGATGTCTATATTCACTGTTATTCGTATGATGAAATGGCCATGCGCTTCTGGCTGAGATCATGTGCTTTTGTATCTTGATGGTAACCTGAGCTCACAATCTTCTTACTCAGACTTACAGTGCTACCTGCTACGTCATGACTGGCACCTAAACACGGCACATCACTTTTCACCGAGAGGCTGAGTCCAATTTTTTCACCTTACGTGAAATATCTGCCCATTATTTCACTGGAGTTTCCTGGGTCTTGCCATGTACAAATTGGTTGCAGGACTTTCTGAATTAATAATGTGACCAGACTTCAGTAGAACTTCATTGGCTGTAAGGAACCTTTGAGTTAAAAGATAGTCGGGAAATGAAAAAAAGGAGGGAAAATAGAAATGAACTGATTACATAAAGGAATGCACAGTCCATTGATCTGTGATCACCTTCTGATGAGGATTATCAGAAATGAAATGAGAGGGATAAACTATTCAACACAACTAGTCAAACCCATGTTCGTATTGTACAGGTTCCTATTTCTGTTCTTACCTCCTCCTGCACAATCCCCTTTTTATTCTTCTCTTGCTTGTAATATCATCAAAAGATGGATGATTACAGATTGTATTATTAAAGCACTGTTAATTGACCTGGCGTTAAAGCACTGCAAGTGTGTGAGTTTTATCCAGTGAAATGCCATAAACATAACAGAAGGTTGAGACTTCTGTCCTGACGAAGGGTCTCGGCCTGAAACGTTGACTGTACCTCTTCCTAGAGATGCTGCCTGGCCTGCTGTGTTCACCAGCAACTTTGATGTATGTTGCTTGAAAAGGTTGAGACTGATTTCTTCACATTTAAGTAAATGTCAATAGTATTATAGCTTCCATTACTGCCTAATTACATTTTCAAACATGAAAATTTAGTACTTGCAAATAGTTATACATTTTCTTTGGAATATAAACATTAATTTTTAGATAAGAGAAAATCTGCAGATGCTGGAAATCCATAGGAACACACACAAAATGCCGGAGGAGCTCAGCAGGTCAGGCAGCATCTATGGAAATGAATAAGGTGATAAGTGAAGCCAGGTGGTTTGGAAAGATTAAGGACTGGAGAAGAAGGAATCTGATCGGAGAGAAGAGTGGGCCATAGGAGAAAGGGAAGTAGGAGGGGACCCAGGGGGAAGTGATAGGCAGGTGAAAAGAGGAAAGAGGCAGAGTGGAGAATAGAGGAAGAGGAGAGGGGGAAGGGAAGTTTTTTTTTACCAGAAGGAGAAATCGCTATTTGTGCCATAAGGCTGGAGGCTACACTGGTTGCTCCTCCATCTTGGCACAAGAGGAGGCCATGTCGGAATGGGAATAGGAATCAGAATTAAAATTGTCTGGCCACCAGGAAGTTCCACTTCTGACTGATGGAGTGAAGTGTTTGACAAAATGGTCCCCCAATTTACAACGGGTTTCACCAATGTAGGCGAGGTTGCATCGGGAGCAACAGACACAATAGATGAACCCAGCAGATTCGCATGTGAGGTGCTTTCAAATTATTAATAATTTAATTACAATTAACTGTTAATTAATTCATTCATTAATTATTAATAATTAATAATTTAAGGTGTTAATACAGTTAAATATTTTTTAAATTATTGACTACTTTCTCCTCTTCTTATTCCAATATGTTCAATAATCAACTATTTTAAGGTGTATATGCTGTTTTAGATTCTCTGCATCTGTGAAATTTATTTATGTTAATTTCTCTGGCTATCCATCTTATTTAACTCAAACGGAAGAATTATAAAGATGATTCAGTCAAACAAAGAAAGAGTTAAATCCAATGTTTGAATTATTATTTATCAGTGAATATCTATAATACTAACAATATTAACTTGGAAAATAATATATGTAAATGAAAATGTGCAAAGGTTATAACCATTATTTTAAAAAAGATAGCAATACCACACCTGAAATAGTTATAATTACACCCAACAGATAGTAATAACTATGTCCTATTTTGATGCTACCTAAATCTCCCTCAGTCAATTATCCAGGTTCATTAAGTATAACTCATCCAACCATCACTCTTATCACTCTCCATCTCATTTCTGTTGCTATCTCCAGAGTACACAATATCAGCAGAGTTCTGGACTATATTACATTGCTGGATTATACTGCATACCCACTCTATCTGAGATTTTATATTTATTTCTTACCCTATAGTTACTATGGAGAGGATATTTTTACTTATCATAGATTTACACAATCTCCCTTTGAATTTACCCATCCAATTGCCAAGAAGTCTTTCAGCTGCTGCAGTTACAATAGAGAGCAATCACTTTCCTGGCCACATTAACAACCTCTCTCATGAAAACACATTGATATCTCAAGGATAAACAAAAATACCTTCTCGCTATTAAATGTTCTCAAGTATTGTCACATAACTGCTGGGTTGATTGGGCTGATCCTTACAGATTCCAATTATTTGATGAATGGACAATTGTGAAGTCTCTGCATTATCATGTCATAGACACCAACACTCTGCCTGTGACATTGACTGTATTTTTCCACAGATGCTCCTTGACTTGCTGTGTTTTTCCAGCATTTTCTGTTTACATTATCATATACTGATTGTTGGCAATCCCTCCTTCATCTTCAACCCGAGTCACCCCAATCACAAACTGTTCCAGCTGTTACCATCTGGGAAATGGTACCGCACGTTAAAGCCAGGACCAACAGGCTCCGGGACAGCTTCTTCCACCAGGCCTTCAGACTCCTTAATTCATGCTGACCTGAGTCTATTTCTACATTACATTGATTGCTCTATTTATTATAAATTACTATGATTGCACATTGCACATTCAGATGGAGACGTGACGTAAAGATTTTTACTTCTCATGTATGTGAAGGATGTAAGAAATAAAGTCAATTCAATTCTATAGATGCTGCCTGGCCTGCTGAGTTCCTCCAGCATTTTGTGTGTTGCTTGGATTTCCAGCATCTGCACGTTTTTTCTTGTCTGCCCCCAGCGCAATGGCTTTTTCACTTCAAAACTCCTCCCGCACAGGTTTTTCTTGGTGCAACTCGATGAGTTGCACAGACAAACATCATCATCGGAAATGACAGACAACTAACACACAGCAGATCAGTTAAATAAGCAGGGCAAAAATAGAAATAAAAAAAGTAGTGAGGATAAACGATTACTTGCCTCTGCATCAGAACTGTGGGTTCTGAGGACCAAGATGCTGCTCAGAGACTTTGCTACAGGTGGCAAAATCTGTGATACAGCAGGTAGGTAGGCACTTTGGGAGTTTATGTGCTCTTTGTACCATTTCCGTTCTGTGCACCCTGCTTTCAGTGCCACAGATGTCCCATGGAGAGCATTCTAACTGGCTACATCACCGCCTGGTATGGGGGGTGTGGTGTTGCTACTGCACAGGATCGAAGCAAGCTGCAGAGAGTTATACAATTAGTCAGCTCCATCATGGGCACTAGCCACTGTAGTATCCAAGGCATCTTCAGGGAGTAGTGCCTCACAAAAGGCGGAGTCCATCATTAAGGACCAGAACCACCAAGAACATGCTCTCTTCCCATTGCTACCATCAAGAAGGAGGTAAAGAAACCTGAAGGCACATGCTCAGTGATTCAGGAACAGTGTGTTCCCCTCTGCCATCTGATTTCTAAACACTACCTCACTGCTCTGTATTGCCTATATATAACACTACTTATTTCATTTAAATACGATATATATATATATACACACACACTTAGAGTAATTCTCATTTTTTCCCTATATTACCAAGTATTGCATTGTACTATTGTCGCAAAGTTAACAAATTTCATGACATATGCTGGTTCTGATTAAACCTGGTTCTGATTCTATTCTTCTTCACTTTGAACAGTCGTAAACCAGAGATAACTTGCTGTCAGTTGGGTTGCCAGACTCTTTGAAGGATGTTTTTAAGAATACCCTTAAATTTTTTCTTTCCATTCCATGACAAACTCCTTGATGGAGGCCTGATTGTTGTGTCCTGATACAAATCTAATCTCACAATAGTCCAACCAAGACCATTGATAAAATGTTGCAAAACCAAATACAGTCGGATGTGCAGTACAGCATCGAAGTTGCAATGCATTTGAAATGCTATATTATCATTAGTTAGTTATTATGACACAGAAGGCCACTCAGCCCTATGTGTCCATGCCACCTCCCAGCAGAACAATCCAATCAGAAGCACTGTCTTTTCCTTTTTCCCTTTGTCCTTATAAATTACTCTCTCTCACACGTCCATTAAATCACCATGGTCCTTTTACCATTTACTTACATTAAGGGGTAATGTACAGTTGACGTTTAACCTACGTTCCAAGAATGAGTTTGTACCTTCTCCCTGTGACCGTGTGGGTTTCCTCCAGATGCTCCAGTTTCCTCCCATAGTCCAAAGATGTACTGGTGAGCAGCTTAATTGGTCACATGGGTGTTATAGGGTGACGTGGAGCCAGTTACCATGCTGTATCTCTCAATTAAAATTAAAATAATGGAACTCTGTGGATCAAGCAGCTCTTGTGTGTACATTTGTACACATACCATTATCCTAGTATCAAGCTATAGGTGCGACATGACGCCAGCCAGCCATATACATAATTCTCTTTGCTCAGACCATCTCCTTAATCCTATTGTGTTCAGAGCGGACGGGTTATCAAATGCATTGCGTCAGGGCAGAAACGTGAACGGTTCCTCTTCCCTAACTGATGTGCTTTGACCTCCAGCAGTTTCTTTTGTTTTGTTCCAGGTTTCAGTATCTGTTGTCTCCAGTGTTTCTGGCACTGAAATGTATAGGAAGCTGCAGTTTATGTACAGCCCCAGTTGTGAGAATAAATTTCTCCAGAGCAGCTCTTTAGTTATCTCTATTTAATGAATAATTGTCACTAGTCTCAAAGATTTGTGCTTCCACACTGTAAATCCAAATTTCACTTCTAAATCAATGTCCCCTAATTCTCTCTGTTATAGTGATAGAAACAATTAGGTCAGTCCTACCGAAGGGTTTCAGCCCGAAACGTCGACAGTACTCTTTTCCTAAATGCTGCCTGTCCCGCTGAGTTCCTCCAGCATTTTGTGTGTGTTGCTCAGTTTTCCAGCATCTGCAGATTTTCTCTTGTTTGAGGTTACCTTCTCTGAGAGGCATGTCAGTGACTCAATACATTGTGACACTCTGTCATTCACCCTGGCTCACATTAACTCTTTCACGTGTTGATGTTTTGAAATGATAGCTCCTTGTCCGAGGTCCATTCTTTGGTGTAAATTGACCAGATATTTCCACATATTTTTTGGCTCACATTTGTACACAGACCATTATCCTAGTATCAAGCTACATGTGTGACATGACACCAGCCAGCCCTATAACTTTAAAGCGATCTTACATAATTACCGTTGGTCAGCCTTTCTCTTTAATGCTATTAAGAGTGGACAGGTGATCAAATGCATTTCTCTTCAAATAAACATGTCCATAGGCAAGGGCCTTGTAATATGTATCCTTACTGACACTCTCCTTAATTCTTTTAGAATGTAATTATGGGTGGATCCAGAGATCTTTCAGTCTACCAGTTAATTCATTTGGCAATATAATTTTCAAGCCTTTATTTTAACCCCAACCACACTATATGCTTTCCCTGGAGCTCTGGAGGAACTTTACTACCTATTACAGAAATCTAATAGCCCTTTCATTAATCAGCGTTGGAATTAGCAATTAAATGAATACTCTGTTCCTCAAGCTCCCTTTGAATTGTTTACTTTGAACATTTTGTATTCACAAAGCCTGCTGGTAGATCAAATTTTGGTCAAGTCTATACGCACACTGCTCCTCCTCATCACAGTATTCTGGTATTCATGAGACTGCAGCTTGTTCTGGCCTATCAGACCCCCAAAGCTCAGCTTTCATCACTTCTGCCATTCACATGCACATTCGTAAGAACCTACTGTAATTACACAGAGGCCAGTTATAACAAGTTCTTCTTCACTGCTCCAGCACAGAGGCTTGTCACAAAATACCCTGCAAAACATCCCAAAAAAGAGTCACAAAGAAGAAAAAACCTGCAGATGCTGGAATATTGAGTCCTGCCGAAGGGTTTTGGCCCGAAACGTCGACTGTACCCTTTCCTTAGGTGCCGCCTGGTCTGCTGAGTTCCTCCGGCATTTTGTACGTGTTGATCCAAAAAGAGTGTTACCCTTAATATTAGTCACTCTTCATAACTCATGTGCTGTTGGTTGACACAGTGATAGGGATTATTGCATCTTCCAAATATTGTTTGGAAGTGCAGCCAACTTCAGCTCCTGACTGACCAGGTCGAGGAGTTGGAGGTACTCAGGATTATCCGGGTGGCTGAAGGTGTTATAGATGAGACGTTTGATGAGGTGGTCACACCCAGAGTACAGGCTTCAGACAGTAGATGGGTGACCACCAGGAGAGGTAAGGGGATTAGATTATGAGAACTCTCAGTCCTCGTTTATTGTAATTTAGAAATGCATGCATGCATTAAGAAATGATACAATGTTCCTCCAGAGTGATATCACAGAAAAAACAGGACAAACCAAAGACTAACACTGATAGAACCACATAATTATAACATATAGTTACAGCAGTGCAAAGCAATACCATAATTTGATGAAGAGCAGACCATGGGCACGGTAAAAAAAAAGTCTCAAAGTCCCGATCGACTCCCGAGTCCCCGATAGCAGGCGGCAAAAGGGAGAAACTCCCTGCCATAAACCTCCAGGCACGGACAACTACCGATACATTGGCAGTACCCGACCACAGCCGACTCTGAGTCCGTCCATCCAAAAACTTTGAGCCTCCGACCAGCCTTTCTGATACAGCCTCCCAAGTGCCATCCTCTGCTGAGCGCCTTCGACCTTGCCCCGGCCGCCAAAACAAGCAAAGCCGAGGATTCGCTGCCTTCTCCTCCGGAGATTCCGGACCACACAGTAGCAGCGGCAGCGAAGCGGGCATTTCAGAAGTTTCTCCAGATGTTCCTCCATACTCTCACGTCTGTCTCCATCAAATCAGAATTGTGCACGGTACCCTACTTGACAGACTACAGAAATCATTCAGCAGACTGGCCGCACGCGCTGCATGGCGCCACCATCTTCTCCTCCTCCTTCACTGATTAAGCAGTCAGCGAAGGGTTCCCCTGTGACCATTCCCCTCAGCAACATATATACCCCTTTGGATACTGCTGGTGCTGGGGGATGACCGCCAGAACACAACAGTAACAGCCAGGCTAGTGGCCCTGTGGGGGCTCTGAGGCTCAGCAGGGAAGGGGGAAGTCAGCAGAGCGCTGGTGATAGGGTACTTGATAGTTAGGGGGACAGGTAGAATATTCTGTAGCCGCAAAAGAGACACCAGGATGGTGTAACACACACACACAAAAAATGCTGGAGGAACTCACCAGGTCAGGGAGCATCTATAGAAAAGGAGAGAACATTTGACGTTTCGGGCCGAGACCCTTCAGCAGGACTGGAAAAGAAGATGAGAAGTCAGGAGGGTGTGGTGCCTCTCGGGTGCTGGGGTCTGGGATGTATCGGAGCGGCTGCAGAATATTCTCAAGGTCGTGGTGAATAGCCGGAAGTCATGGTGCATACTGCCATCAATGACATAGGCAGAAAAGGAGAAGAGGTCCTACACAGAGAATATATGGTGTTAGGAAAGAAGCTGAAGAGAAGGATCTCCAAGGTAGTCATCTCCATGGGCTAGTGCAGGTAGGAATGGGGATAGTACAGATGAATGAGAGGCTGAAGAGTTGGTGCAGGGTACAGGGTTTCAATTTCTTGGATCATTGGAACTTTTCCGGGGAAGGCATGACTTGTATAAGAGGGACAAGTTGCACATGTACAGGAGGGAACCAATATCCTAGCCAGGAGGTTTGCTAATGCTACTCTGGAGGGTTTAAACTAGATTTGTAGGGCCTGGGAACCGGAACACCAGGTTAGTAAGTGAAGGATTGGACAGAAAATAGATTCAGGGAAGGTATTGATAGGTAATATCGAAATAACAGGTATGATTGGACGCATAGTTTGAAGTGTGTGTATTTTAATGCTAGGAGTATTATGAGTAAAAGTGATTAACTTAAAGCATGGATCAGGACATGGAAGTACGATGTTGTGGCCATTACAGAGACTTGGTTGAGAGAGGGGCAGGAATGGGTGATTAATGTACCAAGGTTTTGAAGTTATAGAAAAGATAGAGAAGGAGGTAAAAAAAAGTGGAGGGAGGTGGACTTACACTACTAATCAGGGACAATATCACAGCTGCATTCATGGGAGACATTATGGAGGGTTCAGACACTGAGTCCATTTGGTAGAACTCAGGAACAGGAAGGCAGCAATCACACTGATGGGAATGTACTACAGACCTCCTAATAGTCACCAGACAATCAGGAACAGATATGTAAACAGATGAAGGAAATGTGTAAAACTAATAGGGGTGTTGTCATGAGGGATTTCAACTCAAAAATAAAAAGGGTCCTTCGTAGTACAAGGGGTTTAGATGCGGCAGAATTTGTTAAGTGTATCAAGGATGGTTTCTTAAATCAATATGTAAACAGTCCAATGAGAAGAGGGGCCACACAGGACCCAGAGTTGAGTAATGAGCCTGGCCAGGTGACTGACCTTCCAGTGGGTAAGCAGTTGGGGAACAGTGACCACAACTCCTTAACAATAGGTATGGTCCTTGCAGGAGAACTTTAACTTGGAGTAGGGCAAATTATGAGGGCATTAGGTAGGAACTAAGGAGAGTTAATTGGGACCACCTTTTTTTTCTGGCAAGTTCACATCAGAAATTGGAGGGTGCTTAAAGATCAATTGCACATAGTACAGGAAAGGTGTGTTCCTGTTAAAAGGAAAGACAGTGATAATGAAGCTTGGATGTCCAGAGAGGTGATGAATTTAGTCAAGAAGAAAAGGGAAAAGTATTTAAAGCTTCGGAAGTTAGAATCAAATGAAGTACATAAGGAGTATAAAAAGCCAGAAATGAACTATACAAGGGAATTAGGAAATCCGGGGAGGGGGGGCAAGAAAAGTTCTTGGCAAGCAGGATTCTGGTGTTTCCCTAGGCATTGGATACATGTATCAAGAGTGAAAGGATAACTGGGAATTGGGTAGGACCACTCAGAGATAGATGGGAACATTTGCTTGGATGCAAAGGATGTGAGTGAGATCCCTAATGAGTATTTTGCTTCAGCATTTACCAAGGAAAAGGACATGGAAGACCAGGAGATCAGTGCTGAGTGTACAAGTATATAAGGGTGCTGAGAGTATTGAGATGGATAAATCTCCAAGGCCTGTTGGGATTTACCCCAGGTTATTGAGGAGGCCAAGAGACGAGATTGCTGGGGCCTTATCAGAATCTTCCTGTCCTCTCTAAGCACAGGCAAAGTCCCAGAGGTCTGGCGAATTGGCTAATTTTGTACCTCTATTGCAGAAGGGAATAAGGGAAAATCCTGAGAACTATAGACCAATGAGTCCCACATCAGTTGTAGGCAAATTGCTGGAGAAAATTCTTCAAGATAAGATATATGAGCATTTAGAAACCCATTGCCTAATTAAGGAGTACCAGCATGGCTTTGTGCGAGGTAAGTTGTGTCTTATCAACTTGATTGAGTTTTTTGACAAGGTGCCAAGAGAGACTGATGAAGGTAGAGCAGCAGATGTCGGCTACATGGATTTTAGTAAGACATTTGACGAAGTCCCTTATGGGCGAATAATCTAGAAGATTAGGATGCCAGCGAATTGGCTGGTTAGATTCAGAACTGGCTTGCACATAGAAGACAGAGGGTAGTGGTCAAAGAGACTTATTTGAGCTGGAGGTCTGTAATTAGTAGTGTTCCACAGGGATCTATGCTGGGACCTCTGCTGTTTGTGATGTATATAAATAATCTGGATGAAAATGCAGATGGGTGGGCTAGTAAACTTGCGATGGTACCAAGATTGGTGGAGTTGTGGATAGGGTAGAAGACCGGCAAAAATTACAGTACAACATAGATCAGTTGTAGAGTAATGGCAGATGGAGTTTAACCCAGACAAATGTGAGGTGTTGGACAAATGTAAGGAGACAGTACACTGTCAAGGGCAAGAGCAGAGAGCAGAGAGATCTTGGGGTCCAAGTTTATAGCTCCTTGAAAGTGGCTACACAGTTTGATAGGGTGGTTAAAAAGTTTATGGAGCACTTGCTTTTATTAGTCAAGGTATTGAGTTCAAAAGTCAAGATGTTATGTTGCAACTTTATAGAACTCTGGTTAGAACACATCCGAAGTTAGAACACATCCATATAGTTCTGGTTTCCCCACTAGAGGAAGAACATTGAGGCTTTGGAGAGGGTGCAGAAGAGGTTTACCAGGATGCTTCCTGGTTTAGAGGACGTGTGCTATCCTGAGAGGCTGGACAAATGTGGGTTGCTTTCTCTGGAGTGGCCGACACTGAGGGGAGACCTGTCAGATGTTTATAAGATTATGAGAGGTATAGATAGGTAGAATGGGAGTATCTTTTTCCCAGGGTAGAAATGTCTAATACCAGAGGCCATGCATTGATGGTGAGAAGGGGTAGGTTCAAAGGGGAGGTGAGGTGTAAGCGTTTTACTCAGAGACTGCCTGGAATATGCTGCTTGGTATGGTGGGTAGAAACAAATACATTGGAGACCTTTACGAGATGCTTAGATAGGCGCATGAATGTGAGGAAGATGGAAGGATATGGACATTGTGTAGGTTGGAGGGATTTGTTTTTGGTGTTTATTTGATTTACTTTTTAGCTGGTTTGGCACAACATTATGGGCCAAAGGACCCATTCCTGTGTTGGTACTGTTCTATGTTCTATATAGCTACTTTCCACCTAAGAGATCATAAAAGGCAAAGAAAATGTTGTGTAACTTTGTCTTTATAGTATTCAAATTTTAGTCCAGTATTATATTACCACATACAATATCCTCTTCGAATCTGTACTTTATTGCATTCAGATTGATGTATTTGTGCTAAAATGATTCACATTTAGTTTACTTTGAGATTGAAGTTAATCAGCATAAATGCAGCAGAACAGTAGACAGTCATAGCTGGAAACTGTGGATAATTCTTCCATGTAAAATGAAGGAGAGTGGGATTTTGCAAAGACTACAGTGATTGATGATACTCATTCAGTAATTCTTCATTAAAAAAACTCCAGGAGCAAAAAAAGATTCATGTACTGTGCTCTCTACATTGTTTTCACTAAGCATTAAAAACACATTGTTTTTTCTGCAACAACCACAGCCTAAAATCAGCTTGAAAAGAGACAAACCACCCAACTCCACGAAGAATTTAAAGTCCAAATTCCAAAGTTCGAAGTAAATTTCATTATCAACATACATAAATGTCTCCATATACTACCCTGAGATTCATTTTCACAGTAAATACAAAGAAGCACAATAGAATCAATGAAAAACTGCACAGAAGATGGAAGAAACGATAAATGTGCAAAAGGCAACAAACATACACATAAATAAATAAATAAATAAATAGATAGATAGATAGATAGATAAATAAATAAATAAATAAATAAATAAATAAATAAATAAATAAATAAATATTGCAAACATGAGTTGTGGAGTCCTTGAAGATGAGTCCACAGATTCTGTGTGAATTAGTTCCGTATTGGGGTGAGTGAAGTTTTCCACTCTGGTTCAAGAACCTGATGGTTGATGGGTAGTAATTGTTTCTGAACCTGGTGGTATTATTATTATTATTTGGATTTTTTCCTCAGCTCAAGCTGGTAAAACCTGAGGTATGGGTATAGTCAAGCACATTCATCTCTCAGTTGCTAGGAACTTTTGGACTATTCTGGTGGTGTTTAGTATTGTGGCTTTCTAGAGATGTATCTAAATATTGTTGTGTGGGCCTAATTGATCAATGCTATTGTGTAGTGATTTCTGGGAAAATACCAGTTGTAGATATTGCTATTGGGACAATGTATACCCTATTCATGTTCCATAGCCTTTCAATTTCCTCCTTTAATCCAGCATATTTCTGGTGGTTTTTTCTTATTGATTTCTGTAAGTTATCTGTGTTTGGAACGGCTATATCAATTAAGTAGGTTGTTCTTGTTTGTTTATCTGTAAAATTATATCCGGATGGTTATCATGGATTGTCCTAGCTTTAATATTGGATCAATAGTAATATAATTTGTAGGACTCTGACTAAACTGGATCAGGCTTGTATTTATAGTAAGGTATGGTGTCTTTTATGAATTTGTATTTCAAAGCAAGATTTTGGTGAATGATGTTTGCCTATTGATTCTCAATCAGATTGAGTTAAACTGCTTCAGGATTTTGTATTGTTATTATTATACTTTTTTTCTTTTTTTGTTTTTGCACCATTTGTTGTATTTTACACATTGATCGTTTCTCCATCCTGTTGGGGGTGGTCTTTCATTGATTCCATTGTATTCCTTGTATTTACTGAGTATGCCCACAGAAAATGAATCTCAGGGTTGTATACGGTGATATATATGTACTTTGATAATACATTTACTTTGAATGATTCTGCTCCACCATTCTATCATGAATAATTTATTATTCCCCTCAAACCCATTCTCCTTCCTTCTCCCCAGAAACTTCTGAAACCCATACTAATCGAGAACCTTATCAAACTCTGCTTTAAATACATCCAATGATTTGGCTCCCACAGATATACCACAATACCTTATCACATTACCTCTTCCAGAACCCAACTTCTTAAACTATCCCTCCCTCCAAAAGTAAATTATAAGAATATGTGGATATTTAATTGACTAAATTATGGGTGAAAATCTTGGGTGTCAAGATCTCTGAGGATCTAGCCTGGTCCCAACATATCAATGCTAATAAAGAAGGCAAGACAGCGATTATACTTCATTAGAAATTTGAAATGATTTGGTATGTCAACAAGTACACTCAAAAACTTCTACAAAGGTACCATGGAGAGCATTCTGACAGACTGCATCACTGTCTGGTATGGGGGTGGGGGGGGGGGGATGGCTACTGCACAGGACCGAAAGAAGCTGCAGAGGGTTGTAAATTTAGTCAGCTCCATCTTGGGTAGTAGCTTACTATTTAATATACGTATACTGTAATTTATTTATTTATTTATTTATTATTATTATTTCTGCTTCTTCTTCTTCTTCTATATTATATATCGCATTGAACTTCTGCTGCTAAGTTAACAAATTTCACTGACACATGCCGGTGATAATAAACCTGATTCTGATTCTTATTCTGATTCTGAATGAGTTCAGAGAGTCAGCATGGCTTCAACTATATTTGAATGATTATATGGGTATTTAATACAGAGGTGCAGCTCTGTTCTTTGGAGAGGCCCTAGAATTCACAGGCAAACAAAAATACACAGAAACCTAAACATGAGAGGTTCTGCAGATGCTGGAAATCCAGAGCAACACACTCAAAATGCTGGAGGAACTTAGCAAGTCAGGAAACTTCAATGGAAATGAATAAACAGTCAATGTTTCAGGCTGAAACCCTTCATCAGGACTGGAAAGGAAGGGAGAAGAAGCTGGAGGGAGGGGAAGGAGGACAACCAGAAGGTGATAGGAGAAGCCAGGTGAGCGGAGGAGGGGGATGAAGTAAGAATCTGCAACGTGCTGGGTGGAAAAGGTAAAGTCTTGGAGAAGAAAGAATCTGATAGGAGAGGAGAGTGGACAATGGGAGAAAGGGAAGAAGGAAGGGCATTGCGAGAGGGATAGGCAGGTGAGGAGAAGGTGTAAGAGGCCAGAGTAGGGAATTGTAGAAGGGAAAAAGATTACTGGAAGTTTGTAGAAATCGCTGTTCATTTCATCAGGTTGGAGGCTAGATAGATGGAATGTAAGAATAAGAATAAGAATATCTTTATTGTCATTGTTGTGGAGCAATGAAACACAGTTTAGCAGCTCAACGTTTTGCAGCACGACAAGAATATATACATCATATAAACTCTAAAACCTCAGAAGTGCGAAGTGCAGTCCAAAATTAATAATATATGGATGGGGGGGTAGGACTATTGCACACCTGCCATTCCTGGAAGTGTGATGCATTTAGCTGCCGCCAACTTAGGAGGGGGACAGGAGAAGGGAAGGGGGTGTTATACATTTCACTGCTTGTGGGTAGAAGCTGTTAAGGAGTCTCTTTGTTTTCGTCCTTAATGCTCTGTATCTCTTCCCAGAAGGTAGAGGGGAAAACAGGTGATGTCCAGGATGAGTGGGATCCTTTGAAATACAAGTAGCCTTCTTTTGAAGTCTGCCAGTATAAATGTCTCTGAGGGAGGGTAATGTTGTGCCAATAACCCACTCTGCTACCCTCACCACCCGCTGCAAGCCCTTCCTGTTCTGTTCTGTGCAGCTGGCAAACCACACTGCGCAGCAATACGTCAGGAGGCTCTCTATAGTTGTCCGATAGAAGTTGATCAGCAGGTGATGAGAGAGGAGAGCGTGCGTTAGCTTCCTTAGGAAGTAGAGCCTCTGTTGGGCCTTCCCCACCTGATAAGAGATATGGGCAGTCCAGGTGAGGTCAGCCGAGATGTGGACGCCGAGGAACTTGAAACTCTCTACTCTCTCCACCTCTTTCCCGTATATGTGAAGAGCAGAGTGCTCGATGCGCTTTGATTTCCTGAAGTCTACTATCAGCTCCTTGGTTTTTGTGATGTTCAAGTCCAGGTTATTATGACAACACCATTCTGTCAAATGCTGTACCTCCTCCCTATAGGCTGTCTCATCACAGTCTGATATGACACCTATTAGGGTGGTATCGTCAGCAAATTTGACAATGGTGTTGGTGGAGTAAATGGTAGAGCAGTCATAGGTAAAAAGAGAATAGAGAATGGGGCTGAGAACACACCCCGGTGGTGTACCGGTGTTCAGGATGAGAGTAGATGATGCGTGTTCTCCCATCCTGACACTTTGGGGTCTGTTACTCAGAAAATCCAGTATCTATGAGCACAGTGAACTGCCAAGGCCCAGGTTGCTCAATTTCTGCACCCTGAGATTGGCCTCGTTGTGACCTCACCATGGACCAATATGTCAGAATGGTAATTGGGATAAGAATTAAAATGGTTGGCCACTGGGAAATCCCGCATTTTGTGGATAGAGCGGAGGTGCTCAACAAAGCAGTCCACCAATCTATGCCGGGTCTCACCAATGTAGAGGAGGTCACATCAGGAGCATCCGATACAATGGACAACCCCAACAGACTCACAGGTGAAATGTTCCCTCACCATACAATAGAGGGTCCTGGCATCGGCTTCCCCACCTTAGTGCAAAAAGAATTTTCTAGAAATCAATTGTAACTTACTTTGTTTAATAGAGGAAATCACCAGAAATAAAAACTGAGTTAAATGAGACCTTTGGGAGTAAATTGTATTTTTTTGACAAGATTAAAAATAACTTGCTTGAGAGTTGAATCCATTTCTGGATTATTTAAAAATAAGATAAAATGAGCTGAAATGACAATAAACTGCTACTAAACCATGCTGACAATGGTTAATAGCTGAATTTGCAGAAAATGTGGATTACTTGTCATTTTGTAAGGAAGAGTCAGAACTTCCATTTCTATTTTACCTTTAAAACCAATGTGTTTCAGGCCTCTTTGAACCTAAAACCAAAGCAAATCCGAAATACATGGAATCATAGAAATTAGCAGGAACGGCAGACTCTGCTGTAACAACGTTGACCGGATGCAAACTGTGAATGCTTTCTCCCAGATCAATCAATCTGCCAGAAGTGATGGATGAAAATCTCCTTCAAGACCATTCGAGAAATAGTTACAGTTCTTTCCTATTAGACACAGGGGACCAAAAACAACAATTTTTATGAGCACCTGCCAGACATTTGACCTCCCTTTTTTCCTCAGACTGCAAGGTGAAAATAATTGAGTTAAATATAATTTTGAGAAAATAATAACAAATACTGATATGGTAGCCACAAGTGTTGTTAGTCTGGTATCAAAATTATACAAATTATAGAGCAAAATTAAAATAAAATCAAAGGTGTTAGATGAAACAAAATTTGGGGTTAAGAGAAACAATATTGCATAATTAATATGATTACTTCAAGCATGATGTATTATTTTGTCAGATATAAACCAGATGGGAGATATTTTTATTTTGGGCTATCACATTGCCTCTTCCTTTAACACACACAGAATGCTGGAGGAACAGGTTGCATCTCTGGAGAAAAATAAAGAGTTGATGTTTCAGGCTGAGACCCTTCATCAGGATGGAAAAGGGAGTGGGAGGAAGTCGGAAGAAGATGATGGGAAGAGGGGAAGGAGTACAAGTTGGCAGGTGATAGGTGAAGCCAGGTGAGGGGGAAGATAGGTAGGTGTAGGGTGTGAAGTGAGAAACTGGGAGGTGATAGGTGGTAAAGGTAAAGAGGTGAAGAAGAAGGATTTTGATAGGAAAGGAGAGCGGACAATGGGAGAAGAAGAAGGAGGAGGGACACCAGAGAGCAGTTTGTATGGACTGCCTCAGAGCAGCCAGTGCTGAAGGGGACTTTTGAAACAGGCATCCACCTCTTTGTTTGTAGACAAAAGGCCTGATGCTTATTCCAAGTACAAGATGTGAATACAGACATTTTAGCAAACCAGTGTGGTAGGCAGTACATTTGTAGCTTGTAGTGTGCATATATTTCCTGCTGCAATTTTCCCATCGATCATGGCAACCCCGATGCTGTGAGGGAGCAGTCTGATACACAAATGGTTAACACCAGATGAGGAGGGGATCCAAAGACCCAGATGATGAAAAAGTAAGGATGAAGAAAAACTGGGTACATACTGTATTTAACAGGTAACAATGTAGATCTTCCATTGTTTGATGACCTGCCAGACACCACTAATGACCTGCCCTCAAGTCCCACTTTTCCCTAGAATAAGTCTTTGGTTGCAGTTTTCCACTGCAAAGCAGCCACCCAGGCCCTCAGACCTGAACCTCACTGGTAAACTCTGCCTGCAGAAATGCCCTGGGAGCCACTTCAACCCTGTCTCCAAACCTTCTGGATGTCGAAGCTGTCCACACAATTGAATGTTTGTGACTGTCTCTCACTCAAAAGCGCAAAAAGAATTAAATAATGAAATACAGCTATAACCTATTAAATTATTTAATAATTAAAAATTAAATATTAAAAATAAGGACATCTTAGAGAAATTACATTTAAGTTAACACAATTAAATTAAGAAGGATTTGCTTTGCTCCGGCACTTCTATCTGCAGACATTCCTGTCAAATGAAGTCAAGGGACTTAGACCATAAGACCATAAGACAAAGGAGCAAAAGTTGGCCATTCGGCCCATCGAGTCTGCTCCGCCATTTTATCATGAGCTAATCCATTCTCCCATTTAGTCCCACTCCCCTGCCTTCTCACCATAACCTTTGATGCCCTGGCTACTCAGATACCTATCAATCTCTGCCTTAAATACACCCAATGATTTGGCCTCCACTGCCACCCGTGGCAACAAATTCCATAGATTCACCATCCTCTGGCTAAAAAAATTTCTTCGCATCTCTGTTTGAATGGGTGCCCTTCAATCCTTAAGTCATGCCCTCTCATACTAGACTCCCCCATCATGGGAAACAACTTTGCCACATCCACTCTGTCCATGCCTTTCAATATTCGAAATGTTTCTATGAGGTCCCCCCTCATTCTTCTAAACTCCAAGGAATACAGTCCAAGAGTGGACAAACGTTCCTCATATGTTAACCCTCTCATTCCCGGAATCATTCTAGTGAATCTTCTCTCTACCCTTTCCAATGTCAGCACATCCTTTCTTAAATAAGGAGCCCAAAACTGCACACAGTACTCCAAGTAAGGTCTTACCAGTGCCTTATAGAGCCTCAACATCACATCCCTGCTCCTATACTCTATTCCTCTAGAAATGAATGCCAACATTGCATTCGCCTTCTTCACCACCGACTCAACCTGGAAGTTAACCTTAAGGGTATCCTGCACGAGTCCCGTTGCATCTCAGAACTTTGAATTCTCTCCCTATTTAAATAATAGTCTGTCCGTTTATTTCTTCTGCCAAAGTGCATAACCATACACTTTCCAACATTGTATTTCATTTGCCACTTCTTTGCCCATTCTTCCAATCTATCCAAGTCTCTCTGCAGACTCTCCGTTTCCTCAGCACTACCGGCCCCTCCACCTATCTTCGTATTATCAGCAAACTTAGCCACAAAGCCATCTATTCCATAATCCAAATCGTTGATGTACAATGTAAAAAGAAGCGGCCCCAACATGGACCTCTGTGGAACACCACTGGTAACCGGCAGCGAACTAGAATAGGATCCCTTTATTCCCACTCTCTGTTTCCTGCCAATCAGCCAACACCTTATCCACGTATGTAACTTCCCTATAATTCCATGGGCTCTTGTCTTGTTAAGCAGCCTCATGTGTGGCACCTTGTCAAAGGCCTTCTGAAAATCCAAATATACAACATCCACTACATCTCCCTTGTCTAGCCTACTTGTAATTTCCTCAAAAAATTGTAATAGGTTTTCCAGACAGGATTTTCCTTTAAGGAAACCATGCTGAGTTCTGCCTATCTTGTCATATGCCTCCAGGTACTCCGTAACCTCATCCTTGACAATCGACTCCAACAACTTCCCAACCACCGATGTCAAGCTAGCAGGTCTATAATTTCCTATTTGCTTCCTTGCCCCCTTCTTAAATAGCGGAGTGACATTTGCAATCTTCCAGTCCTCCAGTACCATGCCAGAATCTATCGACTTTTGAAAGATCATTGCTAATGCCTCCACAATCTCCACAGCTACTTCCTTCAGAACACGAGGATGCATTCCATCTGGTCCGGGAGATTTATCTACCCTTAGACTATTCAGCTTCCTGAGTACTTTCTCTGTCGTAATTGTGACTGTGCACACTTCTCTTCCCTGACACCCTTGAGTGTCTGGTATACTGCTGATGTCTTCCTCAGTGAAGACTTGTTGGACTTGTGTCAGGTTAAGCCTGAAGGTCAATGAATACATCAGAAGATGTCTCTCCACCTCCTACTGGATTCTACAAAGAGTCCAATGACATTGTGCAGATGTCGTAGAATAGACAGTCAGATGGTTGGAAGTTTTGGATATCATTCATGGAGTGTTTACATTCACCATTTATAATACCACATTTAGCCTCAGTAAAGCCTCAACACTCTACCTATATTTCTCTAAGATGCTGACATCTGTACATATTTTAGGTCTTCTTCCCTGCTGGATTGGGCAAGTGAAACTAGTTAGTATCCAGTACCCTAGTTTTCAGTGCACGACTGGGCTTAAGAGCCTGGATATTCTGCAAGGGGAAGGAAGTAAACCAGGAACCACAGTACATGCTTGTATCAAGGATGAATAGGTACCGGGGCCCTTCAGGAGTTATAGGGTCATAGAGTAACAGAATACCATTACACAGTAACAGTCCCTTCAGCCTAATTAGTCAATGCTGAACTAGGAATCTGCTTCTCCCATCAACCTGAATCCAGGCCATAGCCTTCCACATCACTCCCATCCATGTACCTATCCAAATTTCTCTTAAATGTGAAATCAAACCAGAATCCACCATTGGTAACTTGTTCTGCACTCTCACCACTCTCTGGGTGAAGAAGAAGTTCACCCTCAAGTTCCCTTTGAACAATTCACCTTTTACCCTTAACCCTTGACCTCTAGTCCTAGTCTCACCCAACCTCAATGGAAAAAGCCTGCTTGCATTTACCCTATCTATAGCCCTCATACTTTTGTATAACTCCATAAATCTCTTCTCATTCTCCTGAACTCTAAGGAATAAAGTCCTAACCTCTTCAACCTTTCCCTATAACTCAGGTCCTCAAGTCCTGGTAACATCTTGTCAATTTTCTCTGCACTATTTCAATCTTTTTGGTATCTTTCCTGTACCTAAGTGATCAAAACTGCACACAATACTCCAAGTTAGGCCTCACAAGTGTCTTACAAAACTTCAACATAACATCCCGCCTCCTGTATTTAATACTTTTATTCATGAAGGCCAGCATACCAAAAGCTTTCTTTCAGGCCCTGTGACACCACTTTCAAGGAATTATGGATCTGTATTCCCAGATCCCTTTGTTCCACCGCACTCCTCAGTAGCCAACCTCTCACCATGTAAATTCTACCCTGGTTTGTTCTATCAAATTGTAACACCTCATAATTGTCTGCCTTAAATTCCGTCTGCCATTTTTCAGCACATTTTTCCATCTGGTCCAGATCAGGCTGCAAGCTTTGATAGACTTCCTCACTGTCTACTACACCCCCGACCCTGGTGCCATCTGAAAAATTTGATGTTCTACTTTAATACATTATCATCCAGTTTGTTGATGTAGATGACAAACAACAATGGACCCAGCACCGATTCCTGCGGCACACCACTTGCACAGTCAGAGAAGTTATCATCTATTACCACTCTTCGGCACCTCCTGTGAAGCCAATGTCTAATCCAACTTACTACCTTATCCTGAATGCGATGCGACTGAACCTTCTTGACCAACTTCCCAATTGGGACCTTATTAAAGTCCATGTAGACTACGTTCACTACCTTGCTTTCATCAATTTTCCTGGTGGCTTCTTCAAAAACTCCATAATATTAGCTAGACACAACCTGTCATGCACAAAGCCATGTTGACTGTTCTTAATCAGTCCTTGTCTATCGAAATACGTAAAAATCTGGTCCCTTAGAACACCTTCAAAAAACTTACCCACTACTGGCATCAGGCTCACCAGCCTATTATTTCCTGGCTTATTCTTAGAGCCTTTCTTACACAATGGAAAAACATGGGCTATTCTCCAGTCCTCTGGCACTAAACCTTTAAATATCTCTGCTAGGATGCCTGCAATTTCTGCACTAGCCAAAGTGTTCCAAGAAAGTACTTTGTCAGGCCCTGGGATTCATCCAACCTAGTTAGCCTCAAGACAGCAAACAACTCCACCTCTGTAATCTGTATAGGCGGCACAACCTCACTGCTGTTGTGCCTCGCTTCTAGACTCCCAGGTAAATACAGATGCAAAAAATTATTTTAAGATCACTCCCATCTCTTTCGACTCCATGCGTAGATGACCACTCTGATCTTCAAGAGGACCAATTTTGTCCCTTGCAATCCTTCTGCTCTTATTATATCTTAGACGCCCTTGGGATTCTCCTTCACCCTGTCTGCTACAGCAACCTCATGCCTTCTTTAAGCCCTTCTGATTTCCTTCTTAAGTGTTTTGTTGCATTTCTTGTACTCTTGAAGTTCCTAATTTCTTCCTACTTGCCTATAGACACAACTCAGAACATTAGTCCCACTATGCTCAACCTTTCAATTCCTGACTTTGTATGTAGGCTTAACAATACTTTTTCTCACTGCCACTTAACTATATGCTCTGGTGCTCTGGATGCCATTCCCTGCAACTCTAGGTTTAAAAGCCCCAATACAGCACCAATAAAGTGTCCCACAAGGATGTTAGCCCTCCTCCAGTTCAGGTGAAAACTGTCCCACCTTCCCTCCTGCACCATGTGTTACACTGTATTATCTTCCTATTTCTAGCCTCACTAGCACATGGCACAGATAGCAATCCTGAAGTGACAACTCTGGAGATCCTGTCCTATAACTTAGCTCCTAACTCCCTGAACTCACTTAGCACAACCTTCCTAAGAATGCTGTGGACTCAATCCAAGATGCCCCTGACCCTGGTTCCAGGAGGTAAGTCAGCATCTGGGAATTTTGTTCTCGTCCGCTGAACCTCCTTTCTGATCCCCTGAGCATTGAATCCTCTATCACTGTAACTCACCTCTTCTTCCCACCTTCTGTGCCACAGAGCCAGAGTCAGTGCCAGAGACCTGTAGTTTTCCTCTGCTATATCAGCCCCACCAGTAGTATCCACAGGAGTATACCTGTTAATGAGAGGAATAGCCACAGCGGTATTATGCACTGGCTGCCTATCCACTTTCCCCCTCCAGACGGTCAATCAATCCCTCAGCCTCCAGAATGATCCAGAGTTCATCTAGCTCCAGCTCAAACTCATTCTGCAGGAAGTTGCAACTGGATGCAGTACTTGCATGTGTAGTTATCAGGAACACTAAAGATCTCTCTGCCTTTCTACATCCATTATGCTACCTGGCATTCCCACTTCTCTAGCTGTGCCATAAGAAAGAAAGAAAGAAAAAAGTCTTATAGGCTCTGCCACTCCTCACTGAAGCCTCTACGAGCCAAAGCCTGAACTCCCCACTCTAACGCTGGCTCATTCACATAATGGCCACTCCCACAATGGCCACTCTGCTTAAATCTAACTTCTTTTCATAGGACCTTGCAGAGTGCCTAATTATGCACACTTGAACATCTCTTAGTGATGTGCTGTGCGCAGAATTCCTGAATGCCCATGCTTGCTTCTTTTGAAATCTCTCTATAGCAAGGAAATCAATAAGGATGCTCGAAGGGATAGATATTGAAATGTTTTCATTCGCGGGAGTGTCACAACCAAGGAAACCGCTACACAATAAGAGGTTATCATTTAAATTTGAGGTGCAATGAAACTTCTTTTTTCAGAGGTTGTGAATCTCTACTCCCAATTTTGGCTGATCACGTGAGCAGTTTTTGGTCCCTTATCTTAGAAAGGATGTGCTGATATTGGAGAAGGTTCAAAGATTCCGCGATTGAAAGGCTTATCATATGAGGCACATTTGACGGTTCTGGGCCTGTACTCATTGGCATTCAGATGAATGAGGAGTGATCTCATTCAAAGGCCTCGATAGAGTGGATGTGGAGAGGATGTTTCCGATGCTGGGAGAGTTTAAGACCAGAGGACCCAACCTCAGAATGGAGGGACATCCATTTAGAATGGAGATGAGGAGGAATTTCTTTAGCCAGGGAGTGGTGAATTCTTTATCACAGCCGGATGAGGAGACCAAGCCATTAGGTATATTTAAAGCACAGCATGAAAGATTCTTAATAATTCAGGGCATGAGGGGATACAGGGAGAAGGTAGGAAATTGGGTCTGAGAGGGAAATAGATCAGCCATGATGAAATGGCGGAGCAGACTCGATGGGCCAAATAGCCTCATTCTGCTCCTCTATCTCATATGGTCTAAGAAATATTTAATGTGGAGATAGATAAGTATTTAAAAGATCAAAGAATTGTAAATTATGGGAACCTGGCACAGAAGAGAAGCTGGGATCAGCCATGATCATATTGAATCATGCGGTGGGCTTGGAGGAATTGGAGGTCTACTCCCGCCCCTGTTTTCTGGTGTTATTGAGAAGTTAGAAAAGGGAGCATGATTACTCCCTTTGGCATGTGTTAGTGAGAGTAGAAGTTAGAAGGTAGGGAGAATCAGTTGCTTGGCTCAAATCATGGTGCAGGAGGGAGGACAATGATGAGGCAGATGGCGCCTATACAAGAGGAATGATTTGCAACTCAAAAGGGACAGGGTGAATGTAACACGCTGTAGGGTTTCACTGCTGTGTAACATGCTGTAAGGTTTCGCTGGTAATGTAATGGTTTCTCCGTAGCAGCAGTGTTTGGGCTATGACGAGAGGTAACAGGGTTTGGCATGCTATTGTTCTTTCTTGGGAGTCTGTAAGAGAGATTTTCGCGGTCTTTTGCCGGGGAGAGATGAGGAGAGAAGACGCGGATGGAGAGAGTTGGTAGACCGCCGGAGGGGGTGGACTTGGAGCAAAGGTCCGAAGGGCAGTGACGATCGGAGGAGGTCGATGGTGGACAATCGGCTTATCAGTGAGATCCAACGTTGCGCAATAGACTGTTTCATGAGATCGGGCCCTTTTGCTTTTTTCTCGTTTTCTTTACTAACCATATAGTCAAATTAAGAATTATAAAGCTTAATCGTTTAATGGCATATTGTGTACTGATTTGTAACAGGGGACACATCACGCAACATCCACCCAAATGAGATTTCTTAAATTTGGCCCGGCTGGGGGTTATCACCCCCTATATTAAGCCACTAGCCGAAGCAAGAGTTACATAAAGTTTTCACAACAAACGATTAAACTCTTCTCAGGCTTCCAGCCAGGTACAGGAAATCGATTATAACCAATGTTCCACAGGGAGTCCTGTAAGCGCCAGCTGACCTGAGTCCCCAGTCCTCTTTGACCCACATAAGCTGTGATTTGAGCCTCCTTACAGGTTTGTGGAGGTGTATTTGTTTGATGCCAGTCGACATTTCGGGTTGAGACCCTTCATCAGACCCTTGAGTCCTGCTGAAGGGTCTTGGCCCGAAACGTTGACTGCACTCTTTTCCATCAATGCTGCCTGGCCTGCTGAGTTCCTCTAGCAGTTTGTGTGTGTGTGTCGCCTGGATTTCCAGCTTTTGCAGATTTTCTCATTTGTGATGGGAGTGCTGAAAGCTGATTGGGTGGGTCTAACCAATCAGGAGGGATGGATGACGGGGTAATATACCACTGGACTAGACATAGCCAGGCATCATCTCTGATGAAGGTGGCAGAGTTTGTCATCAGACCGTCGGTTGTAATCAATCCCCGTCCCCGGCTGGAAACCCGAGAAAGTTTGTTCGTCATATGTGCCAGGAAAGCACTAGATCTTATTTCACACCAAGTTCTACTTGGAGAAGAGTTAAGCTAATGAACAAACCCACAAATACTACATTTTTTGCTCTCTGTTCACACTACTTATTTATTTATATACATATTTCTTATTGTAGTTTATAGTATTTTTATGTATTGTGCTGTACTGCTGCAGTAAAACAACAAATTTCAGGATATATGCCAGTGATATTAAACCTGATTCTGATTCTAAAGTGGCAATGGGTTGGATACCAGTGAATGAAGGAGTAAAAAGGCATGAGGTGCATAAAGGGTAGGAAGTACCGAATAGCAAGGAAAAAGAAGTAGTAATGTATTATTGCCTTCTGATGCCAGTACAGACTCGCAATCAGTCGAATATCTTTCCAATCCAGCCCCAATGAGTTCAAGCAATTGACCAGCTGTTCATGATTGACTCGGTCAAAAGTTTTTTCGTAATCCAGGAAGCACATGTAAATGTCTTTTTTTTCTAGACCTCGTTCCACAATCATTCGCAAATTGAAAATCCCTTCACGGGTACCCTTAGCCGGTATAAATCCACTCTGGCACTCATTAATTTCATTAAGAACTGTCCTTTTTATTCTGCTTAGAAGTATTAATAACAAGATCTTGGAGGCATGACTTATAAGACTTATCGTTCTAAAGTCTAAGCATTTCGTGCTCTCACTTTTCTTTGGGATCAGGACAAACTCTGACACCACAAAATCTGATGGCCACTTTCCTGTTGAGCAGATTGTATTGCAAAGCCTCGTGATCTCCTCAACCTCCGAGTCACCAAGGCATTTCAACATTTCAGCTGTAATACCATCTACACCACAAGCTTTACCAGTTTTTAACTTTCCAATGGCTGCTCTTACTTCCGCTACCAAAATTTCCAGACCTTCCGTGTCCTTCTCACTCACTTGATCATTTCTAGCATCGTAGTACAATTCCCTAATGTATTCCATCCATCTACTTTCCACCTTGTCTTTCATAAAGAGTATGTTCCCGTCCTTGTCTTGAATAATGTCAGTCCTTGATTGTCTCTTGTTCCTGTTGGTCATCTCTGCAATCTCCCTGTGCATATCCCTTGAGTGATGCAACATGTCCATGGTCTCTATCTTTCCACACCGTTTGATAAACCATTGTTCTTTAGCTTTTGCACATTCTGCTCTTAATTGTTGGTCCAATTCTTTGTACTTAGATGTGTCCTCCTTGTGCTTCCTTCTCTCTTCCATGAGCTTCAGAACGTGATCCGTCATCCAGGCTTGTTTAGCTACACGCCTTATTTTGGGGAGACATTCTTCAGCTGCCATTTGCATACAGTCCTTCAGGTTTGACCACATGCTATCTGGTGTCTGCTCCATGTCTTCTACTGTCAGTCCTTTAAACCTATTTTGTACCGCAGCAGAATATCTTTCACGATACTCGCTCTTCTTCAGTAAGTCCATATCCAGCCTGGCTTTCTTGGTTGCAGCCTTAATCTTTGTCTTTAGTGCAATCTTCACCCTAACAACCACTAGGTTGTGATCCGAGCCTATATCGGCACGTGGATAAGTCTTGGCCATCCTAATACTTCTCCTGAAGCGTTTCCTCACTGTAATATAGTCAATTTGTGTCCTTCTGGTATCCCCAGGCTTCTTCCGAGTGCATAATTTTCATTTGGGTAAGTTGAACCTTGTGTTTGCTACCATCAGCTCATACTGTTCACAAAATGGGAATAGTATGAGCTGATGGTAGCAATAGTGATGGAAATAGTGGTGGGAATTCACCGGAAGTTGAGATCCAAAAGGGGGTTCGCCAGGGCTGCATTATCTCCCCTTTATTATTTAACATTTACTCAGAGGTAATCTTCAGTGTGTTGAAGGATGAAGCTGGTGTCCAAATTGGTGGAGTGACGGTGAACAACTTGATGTATGCAAATGATTCAGTGTTGTTAGCTGAGACTGAAGACGAGTTATTCAGAGTAGTAGATAAGAATGATTTGGAATGAAAATAAATACTGCAAAGACGAAGATGATGGTAGTATCACGGAAGAAAGAAATCCCCAAAATCAGTATCAAAATTAACGCCGTAGGCATAGAGCAAGTCAAGAAGTTTGTGTACTTGGGACAGATGGTCACAGAGGATGGGAAATGTGATACAGAAATTAGATGAAGAATTGAGATTGCAAGATCAACGTTCTGGAGCCTGAGTGACGTGCTGTGTGGCAAGAGGTTGGACTTTGGGCTGCATTGTAGAATTTGGAAATGCTACGTCTGGAGCAGTCTGTTGTATGGAGTCGAGTCGTGGACCTTATGCAAGGAAGCGCAATGACGACTGGAGGCATTTGAAATGTGGTGTCTAAGGAGAATGCAGAAGATTAGATGGGTGATGAAGGTCAGTAATATGGAAGTGTTGAAGAGAGCGAGGAGAAAAAAGGAGTTGCTGAAGAATGTGCAGAAAAGGAAGCTGGAATATGCTGGGCACTTGTTAAGAGGTGGAGGACTGCAGAAATTGTTATTGGAAGGGATGATAGAAGGAAGGATGGAAAGGGGAAGTTAGCGAACCACTTGGTACGATAATGTGAGGCAATGAACTGGGTTGAGTTATGCTGAGGCCAGAAAAAGAGCGCAAGATCGAAGAAGATGGAGGTGCATAGCCGCCAACCCTGGATTCGGGACGGCACTGACTGACTGACTGAATGTATTACAGAGGAGCCAAGTAAAAAGTAACATAAAGAATACAAAGTCATATTTAGAATACATGTAAATAATCACATTAAGGATGGTGAAGAAGATTTGAATGCCTTGAGCACAAATAGCAGTGTGAGAATATGATGGAATGACAGTGGTGAAAATTTGTTTTAAAAATGGTTACAGTTGAATAGTTAGTATTTACAGATCCAATGCATATTATATAAGATAGGGAAGGAGATAAGGCACTAGTGCTAATTATGAATAAAATTATGGTGCTGGAATCAGAGGATATTCCTGAGGGAGTGAGAACAAAATCTATTTGATTATGCTTGAGAAGTTAACAAGGTGTTAGTGTGCTACTGGGTATATTCCACTGGCTTAAATATGAAAGGAAGATAGATGAGCAAATCCACTGAGATATTACAAAGGTATTTAAGAATTACAACATAGTGATATTAGGGGCTCTAGTTGCTCAATATCAATTAGGATAATGGTACAATAGGGAAAAAAATTCAGGAGATCTTCCCCAACTTTTATGTTCTTACTTGATCCTGGAAGGAGATTTTGCAGAACCTGGTGTTGGGGACCCAGGTGAGCCAAGTGGGATAACATTGAGATGTTTTTGAACTTATTTATTATGACCCAGACTGAGGTCATTTGGTCCATCAGGTCCATGATGGTCCTAGAATCACAAACCCATCTGTCCCATTCGTCCTACAAATTGTTGAAATGGTGGGAATATGAAATAAAGCTGAGAATGTCAGGTATACTCATTAAGTCAACAACATCTATGGAGTGAATTAATTTAATATTTCATTGGATCTAACCAAATCTTCTCTGCTTTTTACCTCTGGCAAGAACTGGGAAGACTGTTTATATAACGCTGTTGAGTTCAGTGTTGATTCCTGAGAATTGTAAAGTGCCTGCTCAGAAGATGGGATGTATATTGACTCTGAAGATGACAGGATATACAGCTGAACAAAGCATGTGGGTTCATCATAAATAAAAATACTAAATGCAAAGCAGGCAGGTAATGCTAAACAAGTGGAATACTTTCCTGAGACTACAGCCAGACTAATAGACCACAGCATCCAGCTTTGGTCACCTCTCCAAAGGAAGAATGCATTGGTTCATTAGAAGTGCATAGAACACTTAAAACACCTAGGTTCCAAATAATCAGAACATCAGGGTCAGCATGGATAAAATATTCACTTAAGGACAGAAATAATGAGTGATGGTAATTGATTGCTTTGCGTGCATTTTATAACTTTTCCTGGAAAATGCAACTTTAATAAAAGCCTCTCAGGACCACCTGAGATATATCTAAAATTGTTATATCTTTATGAAAAGCCAATCCACTAACTGTGAACTGCAGGGAATATCAGAAACAAAAATAGAAAGTACATTGATAGCTAATTATAAACACAAGAGAATCTGCTGAAAATCCAGAGATACACATTGAAAACTCAGCAGGTCAGGCAGCTTCTAAGCTGAATGTCAGCAATTAGAAGGTGTAAGAATTTTTTGTGTAATGTCATCAACTTGAAACATTAAATCTATTCGTCACTTTACCGAACTTGTCTGATATGCTAGATATGCTGAAGCTTTGGGCCCACACCAAGGTAAAGATGAGCTGGCATTGAAAAGGGTCCAGAGGTGGTTGACAAGAATGATCCCGAGAATGAAAGGGTTAATGTCTGAGGAGTATTTGATACTTCCGGGCCTTTATTTGCTGGAGTTTAGAAGAATAAGGGGAGATCTCAATGAAACCTTTTGAATATTGAAAAGCTTAATTAGAGTGGATGTGGAGAGGATGTTTCCAATAGTGGGAGAGTCTAGAACCAAAGAGCACAGCCTCAGAATAGGAAGATATTCCTTTAGAATGGAGATGAGGAAGAATTTCTTTAACCAGAGGGTAGTGAATCTGTGGAATTCATTGCCATAGATAGCTATGGAAGCCAAGACACTGGGTAATTTTAAAGAGGAGGCTGATAGTTTTTTGGTTAGTAAAGACATCAAATGTTACACAGAGAAGGCAAGTGAATGGGTTTGAGAGATAAAATAAATCAGTTCTGACTGATTAGCAGGACAGACTCAATAGGTCAAATGGCCTAATTTGGCTCCCATGTCTTATGGTCTTCTGTAGTATTTAATTTTTTCTATCTTCATTTCATAAAATAATTTGGTTGATAAGATATCTAGTTTAATGAAAATTGTGGGAACGTAGCTGCCTTCAACATTCTCATGAGTGGAGATTAATATGAATTCAGCAATGCGTGTGATTGCGTGTCTAGCAAAGTGAATTGATTACTTAATTTATGAATGCAATTACATACTAAAATTGTAATCTCTTCATTGCCTTGTATCTTAGTTCGACAGAAATTGAATCTTCAGAACAATTACTTTAAGAATGGATCAAACATTAGGATAATATTTTTTCATTTGTTTCAACTGTTTTTTTTTCAATAATGGGTAAATTTATATCTCTTGATTATCATTTCAATTGAAATCAGTTTTGGGAGAAATGCACTCCACTTTATTAGGTACACCTGTACACTAGATCATTAATGCTAATATCTAATCGGCCAATCAAGTGACAGCAACTCAATAGATAAAAACATGCAGAAATGGTGTCAAGAGGTTTAGTTGTTGATCAGACCAAATATCAGAATGGGGGAAGAAATATAACCTAAATTACTTTGACCATGGAATAATTGTTGGTGCTTCTCCGTGGATTGTCAGCTTGTCGTGGTGGAGAAGCTTGTGTGGTCCTGTGATCCCGAGAACAATGCCGTCTGGAGCTATGCTCCTGGTAGGGTCACCCATGGCGGTAAGGTCAAGGGTGAGGTCCCTGACAAAGAACAATTCAACCAAGACCTCAATGGTGGAATAGGCGGATGAAGTTACTTCGAACTCAATGGCTGTGAAGGAGGATGAAGGCTGTCACAAATCCATCAGCTCCAATCGTCATGGTTTCCATGCCATTGGAATCAGTTGGTTGATTTGTGAAGTATTGTGTGCTTCTTGGAGTGCAACATCCAGTACACGTTAAACAAATACACACACAGGCCTCTTCACTCTGTGGGCCACTTCTTCAGAACGAAGACCATCATCTCGACCTCGGAGGATAGCCACGACGACGACGACGAATTGTTGGTGCCAGATGGGGTGGGTTGAGTATCCTAGAAACTGCTGATCTCCAGGGATTTTCATGCATAACAGGTTCTAAAGTTTACAGAGAATGGTGTGCAAAACAAAATGCAGTGAGCAGAGGGCAGTTCTGTATGTGATAATACCATGTTAACGGGAAAGGTCAGAGGAGAATGGCCAGACTAGTTCTAGCTGACAAAGAGGGGACAGGAACTGAAATAATGGCATGTTACAACAGTGGTGTGCAATTGTGCCTCTCTGAATGCACAATACCTCGAACCTTGAAGTCGATGAGTTACGTCAGCAGAAGACTAGGAACATACATTCTGTGGCAACGTTGTTAGGTACAGGAAGTACCTAAAAATGTGGCATCTGAGTGTATTAATCAAGTAGTCTATTCTAGCTGATTTGACTTACACTACTGTTAAACTAAAATAACATGCATTGTGTTTCTGTATGCAAATTGCAAATAACATATTGGATGACCCAGTCCTAAACTTGATTGCAAATAAGCCAAACTTAGAGGACAAGCTGAGCACAATAGTTTAGATTTTACTAATTAGTCTGAAGTGACTCACATGATAGATTTTTATCATTTATTGGATCTACAATTCTTAGAGATGGTGCCCCTCAAAATGGGACCCTTCTTATTTTCCTCTCTCCACCTTCCTATTTTGGCTTCTTCCTTCTTCCTTTCCAGTCCTGGTGAAGGGTCTCAGGCCAAAGTGTCAACCCTTTATTCCTCTCCATTGATGCTAACCTAACCTGCTGAGTTCCTTCAGCATTTTGTGTGTGTTACCCACAAAATGGTGCAATAAACTGGTTCTCTGTTGTTGTATACTGGGCCCGCTGGAGGAAGCTTGAAGGAAGGGAATAGGGTTGCAGTACTAGCTCTGCAATAGGGTTGCAGTACTAGCTCTGCAATGGAGTACAATGAGTAAGGGGTGGGGGTGTGATGTTGTGGTGAGGGACATTGAGATCAGGAGAACTGCCTAGAGTTGGGATTAGAGAGGTTTCGTTAAGAGTTGTTCAAAGATTGGGGAGGAGTGGTTTATCTATTAGCCAAATGAATGGATAGGTAATAGTCAATCAGGAGATAGACTGGAAATCAGATTAGGATCAGAGAATATAGGTGGAAGGCTGTGGATAAGCCATAGAGACAATTTGCTGGTCTGTTGGCATTAGCAGCAAAAAGAAAAGTCTGGAAATGTATACTACACAACACATTAAAATGAGATCCAACTGGAAGACAATGGATACTTTGGGCTTTCTCTATCTATGTTAGGTCGGTCATCCTTGATTAACACAAAATTATAGCCCAATGGTCCTGTCAAGGCTAGTTCATTGCCTGAAGACCAATGTACTTGTCAGGTTCTCAGGTGTACAAAATCTCTGGGGATGATGTTAAAGCAAGTGTTTTACGCCAGTGGCACTGCAGAATGTCTCTCTCTCTGCCACTACCACAAGTTCCTGGAAGTGCGTTACTCATGCGCAAACTATTTAGCCGTTGGGGTTTTCAAAACAAAACTGGAAAGAGCCCCAGAAATTCAGTCATAGAGTACTGTTCATATGAAGCACTAAGCTGATATTAACTGGAATAAAACAGGGTATCCAGGCTCCTTTGTGCTACTGTAAATTCAACCAGACATCTCCTGAAGTGAAACAAAAGCACAAAATGTCAAAGTCTCTATGCAGGTTAGGCAGCATCTGACAAATCAAAAACAAAGCCAAAGTTTTGTTTGCTTGTCAGGGATATTGTCTACCTAGATGGCTCTTTTCAGCAATTTCAGTCTTTAAGACATAAAAAATAAAAGCCTGCTCCAAATTCATAAAGGTTTCTGATGAACTTCTGTCCCTAATTCTGAGACTGATAACTTAGTTCAAGGCTTCTCACTCAGAGAAAACATTTGAGTGGCATTGTAGCATAGTGGTTAGTGTAATGCTTTGCAGCCCCAGCGATTTGGCACGTCATCTAAAACCGACGAACTCTCCAGATGTGCAGTGAAGAGAATACTGACTGTTTGCATCATGGTCCTTGAACAGAGAAGCTAACAGTCGAGTCCATCACGGATAAAGCCCTCCCACCACTGAGCTCATTTTCAAGGAGTGCTATCTCAGGAAAGCAGCATCCATCATCAAGGACTCCACCATCCAGGACGCGCTCTCTTCTTGCTGCTAGCATCAGGAAGGAGAGACAGGAATCTCAGGACCCACACAACATAGTTCAGAAACAGTATAACCTATCAACTATCTGGCTCTTAAACCAGGGGGGATAACTTCACTCAACTTCACTCATCCTAATACTAAACTGTTCCCACAACATATGGACTCACTTCCAAAGACTTTTCATCTCATGTTCTTGATATTTATTGTTTATTTATTTATTATTATTATTATTTTTTCTCTTTTATATGGAAAGTTAGTTGTCTTTTGCATATTGGTTGTTTGTCCATCTTGTTTGTGTATGGTTTTTCGTTGATTTTATTAAGAACATAAGAACATAAGAAATAGGAGCAGGAGTCGGCCATCTGGCCCATTGAACCTGCTCCACCATTCAATAAGATCATGGCTGATCTGACCATGGACTCATCTCCACCTGCCTGCCTTTTCTCCGTAACCCTTAATTCCCCCTACTATGCAAAAATCTATCCAGCCTTGTCTTAAATATACTTACAGAGGTAGCCTTCACTGTTTCATTGGGCAGAGAATTCCACAGATTCACTACTCTTCACTACTCTCTGTCCTAAATTTACTCCGCTGGATTTTGAGGCTAAGTCCTGTAGTTCTAGTTTTACTTACCAGTGGAAACAACTTTCTTGCCTCCATCGTATCTATCCTTTTCATAATTTTATATATTTCTATAAGATCTCCTCTCATCCTTCTGAATTCCAGTGAGTACTATTCCAGATGATCTCTCTTCATAGTCTAACCCCTTCATCTCCAGAACCAACCTGGTGAACCTCCTCTGCACCGCCTCCAAGCCCAGTTTAGTCTCCCTCAAGTAAGGAGACCAGAACTGCACACAGTACGCCAGATACAGCCTCACCAATACACCTACATTTGCAGCATAACCTCCCTGCTCTTAAATTCAATCCCTCTAGCAATGGCCAACATACTATTTGCCTTCTTGATAGCCTGCTGCACCTACAAACCAACCTTATGTGATTCATACATAATCACTCCCGAGTCCCTCTGTCCAGCAGCATGCTGCAATCTTTTACTGTTGAAATAATAAGCTGATCTTCCATTTTCCCTTCCAAAGTGGATGACCTCGCATTTACTAACATTGTAATCCATGTGCCAGATTCTTGCCCACTCACTTAACCTATCTATATCCCTCTGCAGATTCTCCGTATCCTCTGCACAATCTGCTTTTCCACTCAATTTTGTGTCATCAGCAAACTTTGATACACTACACTCTGTCCCCTCTTCCAGATTGCTAATGTATATCATGAACAGTTACCAGCCCAGCACCAATCCCTGCAGCACTCCACTCACCACGATTGCCAAGCAGAGAAACACTCTACTTTCTATTGGTTAACCAATTCTCTATCCGTGCTAATAAATCACCCCCAACACTATGCATCCTTACCTTATGGATAAGTCTTTTATGTGGCACCCTATCGAACACCTTCTGGAAATCCAAGTAAATAACATCCATTTGTTCCTCTCTATCCACTGCACTTGTTATATCCTCAAAGAACTCCAGTAAGCTTGTAACACAGGACCTGCCTGTGCTGAATCCATGCTGTGTCTGCCTGATGGATCCATTTCTTTCCAGATGCCTTGCTATTTCTTCTTTAATGATAGCTTCAAGCATTTTTCCAGCTGCAGATGTTAAACTAACCAGACTATAGTTATCTGCCTTTTGCCTACATCCTTTTTTGAACAGTGGTATGACATTCACCTTTTTCCAATCCGTCGGGACCTGTCCAGAGTCCAGAGAATTTTGGTAAACTATCACCAAAGCCTCGACTATAACTTCTGCCATTTCTCTCAATACCCTGGGATGTATTCCATCAGGACCAGGGGACTTGTCTATCTTTAGGTCCACAAGTTTGCTCAGCACTACCTCTTTAGTGATAGCTATTGTATCGAAGTCCTCTCTTCATATCATCTCTCTTCCGCATTGTCTACTGAAAAAGAATCTCAGGGTAATATTGAGTGACATATAAGCACTTTGGTTATAAATTTCTTTGAACTTTGAACTTCGATTGGGGTTCAGTTCCTACCACTGTCTGTAAAGAGTTTGTACATCCTCCATGTGACCACATGGGTTTTTCTCCGGGTTCTTCAGTTTTCTCCCACATTCCAAAAACTTACAGGCTAGTATAAGTAAGTTGTGGACATGCTATGTTGTTACCGGAAGCATGGCAACACTTATGGGCTGCCTCCAGCGCATCCTCTGACTGTGTTGAATCAAATGACACATTTCACTGTATGTCTCGATGTTTCGATGTACATGTGACAAATAAAGCTAACCTTATCTTATTCTATCTTAATTTATCTTGTCGAGCCTCATCGGAATTTTGTAAGTGCAAATGAGATTGTTTCTCATTCTTCTGAATTCTTGAAAATACACAGCCCTCTACATAACCTCTCTTCATGCAGTAAACCTGCCATTCCAGGAGCAGTCTAACAAATCTTCTGTGTTTCCCTTGATTTATCCTCTTTTGTGTCATTCTCTGAGAGCGAGGAAAGATCAGAGGTCTGATCGACCTGAGTGCCAGGGCCGATTTGGAAATGTCAGGTGTAGGCCGAAACATGGCAGCCCAGAGTTCCAGGCCCAGAGCATATCGAATCAACAATCGACAATAAAGCAAGGAAAGACCCGATATTTGGACAATTTAAATGCAAGGCCAGATTGAAAAGGCAGGGTGTCGAGACCAGAGGCGAGGCTTGGAATGGTTCTACTCGCTGCTCCGTGATGTTTACTCGTCTCTGTGCAGAGCTGAGGCTGTGACATGCTCTGGCCTCACGTCTGTAGACTCACTTTCATTCTGGGTGCTCTTTGCTTGCTTTTGACGTTTGCGCAGTTTGATTTTTTCTCTCTCTTTGCACATTGGGTGTTTGACGGTGTTTTTTAATGGGTTCTTTTGGGTTTCTTTGTTTTGTGGCTGCCTGTCCTTTCATCTCTTCCCATCACCGAAGGACCAACAATCGTTCCAGTTGAAGCAGTGATTCATTTGCATTTCATCC
Source organism: Mobula hypostoma (assembly GCF_963921235.1). Classification (NCBI taxonomy): domain Eukaryota; kingdom Metazoa; phylum Chordata; class Chondrichthyes; order Myliobatiformes; family Myliobatidae; genus Mobula; species Mobula hypostoma. The sequence continues at coordinate 25,353,294 of NC_086112.1, read as the reverse complement.
AGTGTGCTGGATTACACTCTTTGTCCACGATGTGGGCTCCCCACCTTGTTTATATTGCAGCTGATGAACAGAATCCAGTAAACCAAATGCAGATTTGGTGATGGCTTTACTGTTGCCTACCACTCTAATTGTCCATCTCACTCCCACTCTGACTCATCTGTCTGTAGTTTCCTGCGCTGGCGTAACGATGCCCAACTCATGTTTAGTGAACAGTACCTCATCTTCTGTCTGGACACAATATAACCTTCCGGACTCGCTATCAAACTTTATAACTTCAATTAACCTTCTTTCTCTTTCCATATTTGGGCATTTTTGTTGCTAATCATTCATTGGTCATATTGGATCCATTTTTCTTTCTCTGTGGCGCAACCTGGGCTGCTGGGCGTTTTCCATTCATGTATTTTTGCAAATTTTTATGCTCCTTGGTTTATATTCCTGCTGTCTAACCCATCAACCTGTTGACTTCTACTATCTTAGTCCATAAGACCATAAGACAAAGGAGCAGAAGTCAGTCATTCGACTCATCGAGTCTGCTCCACCATTTTATCATGAGCTGATCCATTCTCCGATTTATTCCCACTCCCCTGCCCTCTCACCGTAACCTTTGATGCCCTGGCTACTCAGATACCTATCAATCTCTGCCTTAAATACACGAAAACAGTCCTATCCCCATCAATCAGAAATGTTATCTGTCTTATCCGCCACATTGTCAGTATTATTTTTTATTTACACAATTTGTCTTCTTTTACCCATTGGTTGTTTTCAGTCTTTGTTCATGCATAGTTTTCCACAAATCCTATCGAATTTCATTATTTTCCTGTAAATGCCTGTAAGAAAATGAATCTCAAGGTTAAGTATGGTGATATTTAAGTATTTTGATAAGAAAGTTACTTTGACCTGGAACATATTCTTCCTATTGCAGCTTAAACTAACTTTTCTGACATTAACATTTTCTGCTTAGATTTTAATGATGGCACATTACAATGGGTCACCTATCAGGTAAGATCTGACATATTCTTAGATGCCATCCTATATAACACAGGCTTTACTCCTCTCCAGATCTTGCTCTGAAACTCCGCAAACCTCCAATCTTGATGTTCTTATGTCAGATGTCATAGTTGGGACCACTTCTTTTCACATTATATTTCAATGATTTGGATCATGGAATTGACGGCTTTGTGGCCAAGTTTGTGGATGATAAGAAGATAGATGGAGGGGCAGGTAGTATTGAGGAAGCAGGGAGCTGGCAGACGAACTTGAGATTGGGAGAATGGGCAAAGAAATGGTAGATGGAATATAGAGTAGGGAAGTGTATGGTAATACCTCCGGTTAGAAAGAATAAAGGCATGGACTATTTTCTAAACATGGAGAAAATTCAAAAATAAATGGTGCAAAAGGACTTGGGAGTCCTCATGCAAGATTTTCTAAAGTTAACTTGCAGGTTGAGTTGGTGGTAAGGAAGGTAAATGCAATGTTAACATTCATTTTGAGTGGACTAGAACCTTTTCAGAATGGCAGGCAGTGACTAGTGGGGTACCGCAAGGCTCAGTGCTGGGACCCCAGTTGTTTACAATATATATTAATGACTTGGATGAGGGAATTAAATGCAGCATCTCCAAGTTTGTGGATGACACGAAGCTGGGCGGCAGTGTTAGCTGTGAGGAGGATGCTAAGAGGATGCAGGGTGACTTGGATAGGTTGGGTGAGTGGGCAAATTCATGGCAGATGCAATTTAATGTGGATAAATGTGAAGTTATCCACTTTGGTGGCAAAAATAGGAAAACAGATTATTATCTGAATGGTGGCCGATTAGGAAAAGGGGAGGTGCAACGAGACCTGGGTGTCATTATACACCAGTCATTGAAAGTGGGCATGCAGGTACAGCAGGCGGTGAAAGGGCGAATGGTATGCTGGCATTTATAGTGAGAGGATTCGAGTACAGGAGCAGGGAGGTACTACTACAGTTGTACAAGGCCTTGGTGAGACCACACCTGGAGTATTGTGTGCGGTTTTGGTCCCCTAATCTGAGGAAAGACATCCTTGCCATAGAGGCAGTACAAAGAAGGTTCACCAGATTGATTCCTGGGATGGAAGGACTTTCATAAGAAGAAAGATTGGATGAACTGGGCTTATAGTCGTTGGAATTTAGAAGATTGAGGGGGGATCTGATTGAAACGTATAAAATCCTAAAGGGATTGGACAGGCTAGATGCAGGAAGATTGATCCCGATGTTGGGGAAGTCCAGAACGAGGGGTCACAGTTTGAGGATAAAGGGGAAGCCTTTTAGGACCGAGATTAGGAAAAACTTCTTCACACAGAGAGTGGTGAATCTGTGGAATTCTCTGCCACAGGAAACAGTTGAGGCCAGTTCATTGGCTATATTTAAGAGGGAGTTAGATATGGCCCTTGTGGCTACGGGGATCAGGGGGTATGGAGGGAAAGCTGGTGCAGGGTTCTGAGTTGGATGATCAGCCATGATCATAATAAATGGCGGTGCAGGCTCGAAGGGCCGAATGGCCCTGCACCTATTTTCTATGTTTCTATGTTTCTATAATAAAGAGGATTTAGGAATGCCCTGAAAACGGTGAAGACCTGTATTCATGAATGAATTGCAGGCTTAACTTTATATTCTACTTGTACGAGATGAATAAGTTCTCCCAATTCCATTTCTCAGCCACAATATAAACAAGGTGGGGAGAAACAACTTTCCAAGTAATGGCATATGTCAGATTCCCTATGTATGCAATATAAACAGTGACACAAAATGGATTAATGCATAAAGAATAAGAGGATGATTAAGTCATCTGTTTCCCAGTGATGCATTGCGATTCAAGAAGGTCTTAGCCGATCTTTTAGCACTTTCCTACATTAATCCCCTTAATACTGTGAAATCTATCAATCTCTGCCTTGAGTCAGTGACTATTCACAATCCAATGATTCATCATCAGTGAAAATATCTCTCATTTCAGCCCTATTTTGAGACTCTGATTCTATTCATTATAGTTTCTGTGATTACTTACTTTAATGTCACTCTTATTATAAAGCATGATAGTTAATTGAAAAAGAACTATTATAAATACCAGAAAAGAATTTTGCGAAATAATCATATAAGTAGTATCGGCTACCTGGTGACTGAATATTAGATTCCTTTGGGGTGATTCTGTTGTGCCTACAGGGATTCTGGGATCTTGTGAGGTATATCCCTGCATGGAAAGACTAAGTGACAGGGTTGCTTGGAATACACAAACAGATCTAGTTAATGTTACTGTACAAGCAAAGTTTATTGGGGTGGCACGGTTGAGTAGTGGTTAGCACGACGCTTTACAGTAACAGTGATCTGGGTTCAATTCCCTCCACTGCCTGTAAGGAGTTTGTACGTTCTCCCGTGACTGCGTGGGTTTCCTCCAGGTGCTCCGGTTTCCTCCCACAGTCCAAACAGGTACCGGTTGGTAGACTCATTGTTCTCTGTAAATTGTTCCGTGATTAGGCTAGGATTAAATTGAGGACTGCTGGGTGGTGCAGCTTGAAGTCCGAGAGGGCCTACTCCGCACTGTATGTCAAATAAATAAATCTATAATAATGCTTTGTCGATGGGGTTCACTCATTTATAGAGAAAAATACACTATGTTTTTTTTAATATCTAGAGATTCATTTAATTTTACAATGTTTATTCCACAATTTCGTTAATATATCTTTTGAAGTGGAAAAGCAGTGGACGTGAACAACTGCTTTAGGGTCCACTAAATAATAAAGGATGAGCTGTGCACAACTTGACCTGCATTGTAAACTGATTCAAGCAATGTGTTGGAAATGAGTCATCGCACCCTGAGGAATAGAATGATTTCATATGAACTGAGATCCAATTAAACCGGATCAAGATTTATTCCTCAAAAAGTGCTCAATACAACTACATAAGTGGAGATTTACAATAAATCAGATTAGAGTTGGAGCCGGAAAGGAAGTGAGAAGGCTCTTTTTCTGTACACACACAGCAGTTGTAACAATAAAGGTGAATTAATGGCCGCATAGAAATAAATGTGTTTGATCCAATTGTTACTACAAAGTGACAAAGGCTGGAAATTAAATATTCCAGGATAATTTTTCTTCAGAAAAGGAGGCCTTGATATTAAAGAATGGGATTAAAACAGCAAAAAGAAAGGATCTTAGCTAGGAAAGTCAAGGAGTTGGGTAGAACTAGTAAAAAGCATGATGCAGAATGAGAGTTGCATGGAGATCAGCAAATGGGAATGACAAGGCAGAGAATAATATGCTTCAGAAAACTAGAAGGTACATGGGAGAGGGGGAATGCAATAATGAAGGACACCTTAAACTACATTTAAACTGGACAGACCAAGTTAGCAGTAATAGTGTGGAGAGAAAGTTCAAGGCTATATAGGGATAGTCTTCTGGATTTGAATGTGGGGAAACCGCAAGTTACTTTAGATCTATTGTTGTCTCTTCCAATATTTTTATTAATATTATATAAATTGCATGAATACAAACACAAAATTCATAAGGATACAAGTAATTTGTCTAATGAGTTAAGATTAGTTGTAGATGTGTCTGTTACGGGCTCTGCAAAGAACAGTGATTATAATGTGCTGAGAGTTGATAAAACAATTGAAATGATTTGGTGAATCTGAAACTAATGCCTTGTATATGAATAAAGGCATGAGGTGTGAGTTATCTACTGCAGTTTGGAAAATGACATTAAATGGCATGATAAGCAAAAACGGAAGCAATGGTTGACAGGGTGACACGGCACAACGATTTACAGTACCAGAGACCTATCAATTCCTATCACTGCCTGTAAGGAGTTTGTACGTTCTCTGCCTGTTTCCTCTCACGGTCCAAAGATGTACTGGTCAGTAGGTTAATTGGTCATTGATTAGGGGGTTAAATCAGGGGTTGTAGGGTGGCTGGCCTTGAAGGGCTGGAATTTCGATGTGTTGCGCATTCAGAGATGCTCTCCTGCACACCAGTGTTGTAACACATTGTTACTAGAGTTACTGTCACCTTCCTGTTAGCTTGAATCAGTCCAGCCATTCTCCTCTAACCTCTTTCGTTAACAAGGGATTTTAGCCAGAGGACTAAAGCTCACTGGATTTTTTTTTGTATTTCACAACATTCTCTGTAAACTCCAGAGAAGTCTTTCTCAACCTTTTTGCCCTGGAGGAACCCTTGAAATAATTTTCAGCTCTCAGGGAACACCTGTGTAAAAATTATTATATCTACAGCTTACGGTACATTAATGTAATCAGTAAGTTCTGGATATAATAATCCAAAAATAATTGTCAATGCTCTTTTGAGTAGCGAATGAATATTTAGCCAACCCTTCGTGAAAAAACAAACAAGTAGTTAAGCTTAGCTTATCTTTCTTGAAATAAATCTTTCTTTCCCTTTCAAGAATTTTAAAAACTCTTCAGCATCATGTGACATGTCATCAATACATTGACCTATATGTACTGTTTGAGAATGAAACCTTTTCAGTATCTCTTACTACATCTTATCCTAGCCTATTACCTACGATAATTTTACATGCTGGCAATATTAGGTTCTCAACAACTGTGTGACTTTTCCTTTTCTGGGTAATAAGTTCTACTGCTAAATAATCTGCTTCCTGGAATCCTCTTACTGACTGTGACATTATTAACAAAAGCTTTACTCTATTTGTTTTGAGATTCCAATTGCCATTTAAAATAATCAGAAATTTTACAAATCATGCTTTATGAACCACCAGTAAGCTGTCGTCCATCTTCAGTAGTGCCATCTTAAGCAATATATTATTATTCTCTGGAAATATTCCTGTACCATAAATTAATGGTGAAAGCAATAGGCATTATATGGTTAGACAGAGAATTTACACAGGAAATCACATCATGTATAATCTTTACTATTTCTGGTAATTCACAAAGCTAATTCAACAACTTTATTGTTTGGAATTATATTTTTGACTTATTTGAGAAATGAAAAGGAGGCTTTTAAAGATCAGAACACAGATGTAAAAAGGGAATTCTACAGCTGAATGTAATTTATCAGAGCTTTTTTAGATTACATGGAGGTATATAACTCATTAAAGAGTCCATCTATTTATCAATATCCTTATATTGTGTAGAAAGAAAAGTTGTGCTAACTATAAAAAGTGTTTCCTGTTAATCTCATTGCTCTGAACATTTCACTTGCCAGAAAATAAGACACACTTTGAACCAGACTTTTTCTCATTAATGTTAATTTAGTGCGGCTTTTGACAGACAGATTGAATACTTGGGAGTTAAACAGAGAATGCCAAGATAGGACAGATTGCTACATTACAGTATTGGAAGATATAAAGAAATGGTAATCAATTTCTATTAAATAAAGCACTCAGAAAGATTAAATGATTCTGCTATCTAAGATGGTTCCAATTTTACAACATTTAAAACAGATTTTGGATCATTGGAGTCTCAGATGAGCATTGACTGATTTTCTCCTGAATGAAAAAAGAACTCCTGTTACCTACTGTACAGGGAACATGTCCACAGAATAAATGGCATAGTTAATTGTTGGACCCATCAGGCAGCCCCACCCCACCTCAGACCTTAATGAAGTGAATAGAATGAGCTGGGACTGACAGAGGCAATAAGACTGCCTGCTTAATGCTACAAATTGTAATGGATTTGATGCTCTTTGCTGCACAATTCAAGTCACCAGACATTATTTTCATTTAGTGTCCCTGATGCAATATATGTCAATATATCCATACATGTCTAACTGAAAGTCCACTTTTTACCTTTAATAAAAAATTATTTGGAAAGGAGTGAAAATTATTTCTATATCCTATGCTGTTATCTTCATTTATTTAATCAATCAAGCTAGCTTGTGGGTAATGAGATGCTCTCTCACATAAAGAGGGTATCAGATCCTTTGCCACAGTTAACAATGCTTTTGCTGAAACGTTCCATTGAAATGGGTCTCAAACATTCTTTTAAAGAGGCTATCATAGCATGTCTCGGCACCACTTCCATCAGGTACCTTCTGTCAGCACGGCCATTCTGTGACCAAAAACATCTCTGAACAACAGACTGCATAGCCAGGTGGAATATTAATTAGTAGCAATACACACAAAATGCTGGAGGAACTCAGCAGGTCAGGTAGCATCGATGGAGATAAATAAAAGTCAACACTCTTCATCAGGACTGGAAAGGAAGGGAGAATAAGCCAGGTTTAGAAGGTGGGTGAGAGGAAGGACTACAAGCTAGAAGGTGATAGGTGAAGCCAGGTAAGTGGGAGGGGCAAATGAAGTAAGAAGCTGAAAGGTGATAGGTGGAAAAAGAAAAGGGCTGAAGAAGAAGAACCTGAAAAGAGGGGAGAGTGGACAATGGGAGAAAATGGAGGAGGAGGGGAACTGGGGAGAGGTGAGGAGAAGAGAAGAGGTAAGAGGAGAGCCAGATTGAGGAACGGAAGAAGAGGGAAGGGGGGGGATCAATTCTTATCATTTGCAGTTCCAGCTGACCCACAAATTTTTACTACACTGATAAATTTTGCACCGTATTTGCTCATAAAATATCATAAGCTCATGTTATCTATCAGGATTTTCAATTTCATTAAAGTGAAGGAATGGTAGAGGATGAAAACCTTTAAGGTTGCAGTAATCATAGTACTCAAACGTAATTATGTAATCATTATTATCCATCTGTATGGCCTTCTTCAAATCCACCCACACATCACTTATGATTTGTGATGTTCTCCTGGTGCCTGTTCTGTAATACTCACGGCTCTGACAGCACTGTGAAGAGCTTCCTGTTATTTTATTGTTGTGTCATGAGGCCTCACACATGATTGCTTGAATAATCATTTCAATGGCAAATCATCCGATGTCTGCCAAATTTATAATTGGGTTATTTGCAGTTGTTTAGAACAGTCTTTGACCCTAGAATCATTCATTAATGCATGACAATACACTCCTTTGGTCTTTCGATTACGGATTTTGAATACAAGATTACTGATTTTGTTAGTAAGAAATTATCTGATAAGGGTTAGTGTAGTTAGGAGCATACAGAAGGTTTTTTTTATAAAGCAATCATATAATGGAAAAAGTATTGGTTCAGAACGGCATCTTATTGAAACTGTGGAAAGTGATGGAAGGAACTCCAGTGAAAATGCTCCTGTTGTACCACATGACTGGGAGGAGAGAATTGAAGACCATAATGTATCTTTAGTTAATTAGAAAGGCCTATTATCTCGCAAAACATTTCATCTTGTTTGTCCAGACCACTTAACTCGTACTCAAATTTTTAGAAAATGCCGAATATTCGGAAATCAAAACAGAAACAGCAATTTCTGGAAATATGAAATGAAAAATGAAAACAGAAAATGCTGAAAGCACTCTACAGGTCAGGCAGTAGAAAAAGAATCAGCATGAATCTCAGAGTGTTTGCAGCATTCTCTGTTGAATAATTTGAGTCTAGTTCTTCAAAAGCCTGTTCAAAATTCCATTAGTCAGGTGATGTCTAGTTATTAACAGTTATTATATAAACATTTATTAAAATTCTTGTATTTGATGAAAATTGAATGCAATGGCGATACTGAATTTGTGTCTTGGGACACTTCACTTGATACCTTGACTGTCTTTGTTAATGGAGCCCTGTGTTTTTTTTTTATAATTTAACTAATTACTTATCCATCTCCAAGGATTCCTAGAATTGGCATAGTCTAAGGTTCAATTAGAATTTTCTCAAATGAAACATTACCAATTTTTAAAATTCTAAGTATAGATTGACATATGGTACAGCTCAGCTGACTTGATTGTCACATCTTGAGTTAATATGACTGATTTACAAGAGCTCCATAATGTAGGATCAATTGGCTGCTGTTTGTAAGATTCTTAAATTCTAGAGATTACCCTCACGTTTATTCATTAATTCTGAAATGTTACACAGATTTGAAATAACAACAAATGGATCTGTGGATGTATGGCATTTTTTTCTCAATCCTTTTGAAAGTGAATGTCACGTTACCCCACTTTTCGCTCCCTACACTCTCCTTGGTGTACAATGATTCTTAAATTGCTTGTGCCTCTGAATACGTACTCTGGTGGTAACAGTGGGTTCTTCCGATAGCTGCCATAGCTTCTGCAGAACTTGAGGAAACCTCCTGATATATTTCTGGGTGTGAGTATTGTTTTAACAACTGAGTTTACCCAATCGTACGTTCTTGATACATCTGTGTACTAGTCACAGCTGCGTAGGCTGAGACGAGGACATTTGCATAGCAGCTTTTTTCAGTCTGAGCAAAGGTTTGCAACCACTTTGATGAAGTCTACAGCACGAGTTTGAGATGTTGCTACCTCCAATGTAACAGGTACAAAGTAACATGCAGTGCACCAGGGAGCTGGATTTCCTGATCAGAAGTCTTTCTGGTGAAGGAAGAAGGAATTTGATGGCTTAGGAAATGAGCTCAGGCAGTCACTTTGTACATGATCTGTGCAGAGTCGTACACGACATGAATAATGTCACATCATAATCTGCAATGTCATCGATAGACGTGTACCTCACTCTACCAAGCTAAAAGATCAATCCAATTCGGTGTCAAGAGCACCTGATGCATTGATAAGATACAGTGAAGCTGTAGCATGGGGCTCTAAACAGTGTACAACAGGAAGAACTGAGTGCTCTTACACTCTGCAGATCATGTTAAAAGCTTTACAGTCAAAATGCTGAATGAACTCAGCAGATCAGGCAGCATCTGTGGAGGGGAGTAAGCAGTCGATGCCTCAGTGGATGCCTTCATCACAGCTGAGAAGAAAAGAGGAAGAAACCAGAATAAGAAGGTGGGGGAGGGGAAGTAGTACAAGCTGGTAATTGATAGGTGAAGCCAGGTGAGGGGGGAAGGTGGGTGGAGTAGTAGAAGGGGGGATGAAGTGAAAAACTGGAAGGGGATAGGTGGAAAAGGTCAAGGGCTGAAAAAGAAATCTGATAGGAGAGGAGGGTAGACCATGGAAGAAGGAGAAGGAGGTGAGATACCAGAGAGAGGTGATGGGCCGGTGAGGAGAGGAGAAGGGGTATCAGGGAAACCAGAATGGTAAATTGAAAAGTGAGAAGGGGAGGTGTAGAAGGGGGGCCAGAAGTTAGAAAAATCTAAGTTTATGCCATCAGGTTGGAGCCTGCCCAGGTGTTGTCTTCCAACCTGAGAATGGCCTAATCGTTGCAGTCGAGAAGGCCATGGACTGACATGTCGGAATGGGAATGGGAACCAGAATTTAAATAGGTGGCCACTGGAAAATCCCATCTTTTGTGGCAGATGGAATGAACATGCTTGACAAGACGGTGTGACGTGAATCCTTAATAAGGATGCCCTAAATGCTGGGGTATCCGAAGCTAGGTTCAAGACATGGTATCGAACTGGATCAGTGCACAAAACAAACGCTAGACAATATCACTAGTAGGCACTAAACCTATGTTCAGGTGTTCCTTAAATACTCAAATCTTGGCACCCAAAACATGATTACCAATTAACAAGAATGTCCTAAACCCTGAAAGAGGCCACAACAGCTATCTGTACTCTGGAGAGTTAGAGCGTTTAAATCTCAGAAGCTGGCGTGGTTGGGAGCGTCTTGTAACAAGACCCCTCCTTGCCTACAGCCAACTCCTGATGGCCCTGGTTGCTCAGAGAGGCGGTGATGGCAATTGCAGATGAGAATCAGATCCAGGAAGTCTCTTCCAAATTCCTACTGTCCACTAGGTATTGCTGAACACCGCGAACAGTACAGGAGTCCAAAAGTCTTTCCACCATGAAGACCTGTTCTCCTTCGATTAAACTGGGTGGCGGTGGGGCTAAAGGGCTGGGGCAGGCAGGTTTAATTTAGAAATGTGGAAGGTTGGGTTGCTCTTTAGGGTTTTGGGGAGCTTCAAGGTGTAAGCCACCAGGTCTACGTTCCTCAGGATCTTAAAGGGACCAATGAACTTGGGTGCCGACTTTCTAGATTCCACTCGGAGTGGCAAATCACGAGTGGACAGCCAGACCTGTTGCCCAAGCTGTAACGTGTGTCCCAGACTTCTCCTTTGGTTTTCCTTCATCTCCACGCTCCCGGTAGAGGCCAGCAAAGTCTCTCTTGCCCTCATCCATTTCTCCTTGCAACATTGGACAAGATCTTCTGCTGCAGTGACCCCAACCTCGGCCTCTTGTTCTGGAAAGAGAGATGGAGCATAGCCACACAGGCAATTGAATGGTGGCATCCCGTGCACCGAATGCTGCAAGGTGTGGTGGGCGACTTCTGCCTACGTTAAATGGTCACACCACTCATCAGGTCTTCCTGAGGCCAGGAACCTCAGGGCACGTTCTAAGTCTTGGTTAGTTCACTCCATCTGGCCATTGGACTGTGGGTGAAACCCAGAGGAAAAGCTTGCTGTTGCCCCTATCAGTTTACAGAAATCCTTCAGAAATATGATGAGATTTGTGAACCATGATCTGAAGCAATGTTCACTAGGAATCTGTAGACTCTGACGACCTGGTCCAGAACAATCTCGGACGTCTCCACCGTGGAAGGTAGGTTCTCCAAGGCAATGAAGTGCAGGCTTTCGAAATCGATCAACAACCACCACGTTGATCAATTTTTCCCTTGGATGGCAGAAGACCCGTGACAAAGTCCATGGAGATGTGTGCCCAAGGTCTCTTCAGAATGGGTAGGGGGTGGTGGAGCCCTTGATGTCAGGTACACGGCCCTTTGTTCCAGGCACATATCTCGCATGCCTGTAGGTGCCGAACCCTTCTCGTCATTCCGGGCCACTAATACCTCCTCTTGATAAACTTGAGAGTCCTGGCAATCCCTGGGTGTGTGGACATTCTTAACGAATATCCCCATTGCAGTACCTGGGACTGGATGGAACTTGGGACGGACAGTTGACTCAGAGAGATGTGCTCCTCCATGGACTTCGAGAAGATTAGACTATCATCCAAGTAGATGAAGGCATACTTATGGAGAGTAACCCAGAGCATGTTGTTTGTAAAGGCTTGGGAAAAGGCTGGGGTGCTCACAAGGCTGAAGGGAATAACCTGGTATTAATCATGCCCATCGGTGTATTGAATGCAGTCTTCCACTCATCGCCTTCCCTGATATGGACCTAACTGTAGGCACTCCGGAGGTCCAATTTTGTGAATAAGTTAAAAAGCTATATTCATTGGAAGAAGGGGGTAGAGATTCTTAGTCATTATGCGGTTTAATCCCCTTTGAGCAATGCATGGCCACAGGTTCCCATCTTTCTTTTTAATGAAGAAGAAACCTGCACTGGCAGAAGAGGTGAAGGGCCGAACGAAGCCCGCGGCAAGAGCTCCTTTATAGACTCCTCCATGGTGCCTCTCTCTGGGCCTGAGAGTGCGTACAACCAATCCGACAAGGGACAGGTACCGCGCAGCAGGTCTATAGCACAAGCATGGGGAGAGTGCAGTGGTAGAGTCGAGGCCTTTACCTTGCTGAAAACCTCCTCTAAGTTCTTGTAAACAGAGGGGATTTTGACTAGTTTTGGGTGTTACTATCTCCTATGGACCTTCCTTGGAGGACGACTCCTGAGACTTTTTGGTGACGAGTAACTCGACGGGCTTCAGAGTCCCCTTGCTGAGCTCACAGAGTTAATCCATGGAAACAGTGGTCAAATCAGAGTCCAACACCCCGTCTGTACCCACAGGCAATGGCAATGAGGCTATTCCCTGGGAATAGGCTTCAAGCATCGGCGTAGTAGGCCCTTGAGACCTGGCAACTAGTTCCCTTCAGCTTAGTGGCAAATCTCCCAGAATGCTCGGGCATCTTCTTGGTCTTCTCCTGACCTGGAAGTTCCCTCTCTCCAGTTCCTGAGGGATTCCGATTGTGTCAGGTCTCGCACTGTCCAGTTGGCCAGAACTGGCTTGACTGCTCTTGAGAACTGGACTAGGTCTCCAGAAAGTCTCAGGTTCCCTTGCTCAGAAGCCTGCCCCCTTATAGGTCATCGGTCACTCGAGAGTATGGGTGTTGGAACACCATGCTGTAAACAAAGATGCTTACAATGACTAGACCAAGCAACGATTCTCCCCTCCCTCCAGTCCACAGATGTGTTACGCTGGAATAGCCAAGGGTAACCGAGGATCTGGGGTATGAGTGGAAAGTCAATGATATAGAAATTAATGTCTTCTACATGATCTTCTATCCTCATCTGCAACACCACAGTCTGTTGCTGGATCTGCCCAGAACCTAGTGGGCAGCCATCCAAGACATTTGCGGGCAAGTACTGGTTCAACTTTTACTCTGTTGAACTGACAGGTGGCTTCTAAAGCCAGTAAATTACCCATTGCCCCCCGTGTCCACAAAAGCCTTACCCCAGGGGAAACCAGAAACCATGGGATTAGACCACCACAGTCCCCCCAACACTGGGTGGTCTTAGCAGTTCCCCAAGTGGCTGCAGCTTCGGATATTCGGCCCGCAGGTGACCTGCTTCCCCGCTGTAAAAGTAGCAACCTTAACCCCGACGCTGGGACCTCTCATCGGCGGAGAGTCTAGTGCAACTGATCTGCATGGGTTCGACTAGATCTTGAGCAGGCGATGGGCTGGTCATGGCCCAAAGTTGGGGAGTGGAACTGCGATACATAGGGACCGGCTCTCTTCGACCTCCTGAAGTGGTTCCACTTTCGCTTTGCCAGACGACTATTGAGATGGAAGGATTGTTCGATCAGAACCTCTAAGTTCCCTGCTGGCTCTCCCAAGGTGAGGGCATCCTTCAGTTCATCTCAGAGTCCATGATAGTATAGCACGGCCAAGGCCTCCCCGTTCCAACCACTCTCCTGGCCCAAGGTCTGGAAATCAATAGCGTAGTCGGCCGCTGACCGTTCCCCCTGTTGAATCTTCATCAGGTGGTCCCAGGCACAGCTTGCTCCAGCGGGGTGATGAAACACCTTCCTCGTGGTGGCCCTGAAATCCTCTGAATCCGAGCAAATCTCTGACCAACGTTCTCAATGCGTGGTGGCCCAGGCCATCTTTCCAGGCTCTGAAGGGAACCGGGATGGCTGGAATTCAAATACTAATGAGCATTGGACAAGGAAGCTGAGGTGAACCCAGGCCGCCATTGAATCTCTCCGGGGTTGGATGATAGACTGGCTCGGCAGCGTGACCAACAGCCTTACCTGAGCGATTTCAGCTTCTTGCCTGCAATACTTGGCACACGGTGACCTGGAGTCATGTATTTCCAGGCTCTGTCTGGAAATTTTCTTGCTGTGGCTGGCCATAGCTGACGGAAGGCTCCGATACCCTGCTGGTTCCATGTTAGCTCAATCGTACAGCAATGAGGGTCCTTGATGAGGATAGTTTGGACCCAAATGCTGGGATATCCAAAGCAATACTTGAGACGTGCTATCACACTGGATCAGAGCACAAAACAAATGCTAGACACTATGACTAATAGGTTTCGATTGAGCACTGAACCTATGTTCAGGTGTTCCTTAAGTACTCAATTCTTGGCGCCCAAAACATGATTATCAATTAACGGGAACATCCTAAGTCCTGAAAGAGGCTGTGACAGCTATCATTACTTCAGAGAGTTAGAGCATTTAAATCTCAGAAGCTGGCATGGTTGGGAACATCTCGTAACAAGTGATGTTGTGGGGATGGAACTGGACTCTCTGACGGTGGTGTCTGAAAAGAGGATACTGTCCAAGTTGCATGCCATCTCGGACAATGTCTCCCATCCACTACATAATGTACTGGGTGGGCACAGGAGTTCATTCAGCCAGAGACTCATTCCACTGAGATGCAACACAGAGCGTCATAGGAAGTCATTCCTGCCTGTGGCCTTCAAACTTTACAACTCCTTCCTTGGAGGGTCAGATACCCTGAGCCAATAGGCTGGTCCTGGACTTATTTCATAATTTACTGGCATAATTTACATATTACTATTTAACTATTTATGGTTTTATTACTATTTATTATTTATGGTGCAACTGTAACGAAAACCAATTTCCCCCGGGATCAATAAAGTATGACTATGACTATGACTATGGGAGCACTAGGCTCAGTAGATGACCCCCGACAGACCTGCAGGTGAATTGTTACCTCATCTTGAAGGACTGTTTGGTGCCCTGCATGGTGGTGAGGGAGGAGGTGAATGGGCAGACGTCACACTTGTACTATTAAACTAATTGCCTATTGTAAATTACTCTTTCATGTAGATCAGGGGCAAAAGAATCAGGGAGATTTCTGACCGGTCACCAGATTCATTAGCATGGAATTGGAGTTAGATTCAACCTCCTCTGAATAGACATCATGCCTAAAATGATAGCTAAGCTTTGTAAATATGATTTCTACTTTAGGGCATTATTTGCAGTAAAGAATGTTCTGATGATCTTATCTCTACATGTCATGAAAGGAATGTGAGCACTCAGTTATACACTCTGTAGTTACCCACTTATGCATGAGCCACCATTTGGGCCTTTTTCCCACATAAACAAGAAAGTTTTAATTCTCCTGTGTTTTTCTATTTATTGACATTCTTCTTGCCTCTCACTATACCACCGATAACCAAAGACTGTTGAATTACTTCTGGCTGAACATGGTTAAAAATGTGTCAACTTTCCCATGAACACTCATCTGCCATTGTTCTTGGAACATAATCCTCAACCTAATGTGTTTAATTGTCCCCCTTCTTCCGTGGCTGGAAGTGGTAGGGTGGCAGAAATTTGACCCAACCATGCGTTTCGGTGTACCTCGAGATATTACAAGCTGCTTTTGCTGTTTTGCAAGCATGTGCCTTCTGCTCCACCATTTTTACTGCTCCTGGTATCAAGCCGCAAGTGTTGACGTAAGTTGGGTGACCTGGCAGCCATAGAACTAATCAGTTTGAAGTAGAGTAACAGGTTTACCATACTATTAATACATTTCAAAGCTTCTAAATTAATTTTGGACACCTGGTTGTCTGCAAGACTATTTGGCTGCAGTATCATTACACCTAACTTCCATAAATGCAATGAAATCTGTGCTCTATAATTAAAACTGCCACAGTCTAGAAGCAAACTTGATGTTGGGAAAATCCTATTACCTCCAGTGTCTCTCTAGTGCTGTTAGTTCCATAACTAAAAGTAATCATTAGCTTTTCACAACCTGTATTTACAAAATTTAGGAGTGATAGATTCATTAGCCTCCTAAAGAAATGGTATTTTAATTGCAGTGCACCACTAACCACTGGAAGATGTGTGTTAATGTGCAATTAGAAAGGCAAATGGTGCATTGACTTTTATTGCAAGTGTGAATGAACATAATAGTATTCCCTTTTATCCATTCTCTTCTCCTCAGCTGCCTATTACCTCCCTCTAGTGCCTCTCCTCCTTTCCTTTCTCTAATGGTCCACTCTCCTCTCCTACCAGACTCCTCCTTCAGCCTTTTACCCTTTTCCCCAGTCACCTCCCAGCTTCTCACTCATTCCCCCCTGCCGTTCCCACTTACCTTCTCCCTCACCTGGCTTCAGCTACCTCCTTCCAACTTGTACTACTTCCCCTATCTTCTTACCCTGGCTTCTTTCACCTTCCTTTCCAGTCCCGATGAAGGGTCTCGGTCCAAAACGTCCCTAGATGTGTCTGATCTGCTGAGATCCTCCAGCAATTTGTGTGTTACTCTGGACTTCCAGCATCCACAGAATCTGTTGTGTTTAAAAATAAAGATGCCTTACTGAAATGACATAGAGTCGTGATGAGACCACACCTGGGATGCTGTGTAGAGGTCTAATCTCCCTATCTAAGGAAGGACATACTTGCAATAGCGAGACTGCAACAAAAGCTCACCAGATAGATTCCTGGGATGACCAATGCAGTGAGATCAAGCTGATAATTCCTGCACTCCTGAGTTCTACAAGAATAAGAGACGATCTCAATCAAACATACAAAATTCTTACATGACTTGATAAGGTAGATGCAGGGATAGTTACCCTCCGCTGCTGTCTGGATCTAAGAGTTACAGTTTCAACATAAGCTCAGAATAGAGACAAGAAATGTCTTCACTAAACAGATGATACATATTTGGAAATCTCTACCCAAGAGAGTTGTGGAGAGGGTTTCTGATTGTATTCATAATAATTATCAATAGGTTTTTGAATGTAAAAGAAGTCAAGTCAAGCCAAGTTTATTGTCATTTAACTACATACATGTATACAGTCAAACAAGACAACGTTTCTCCGGACCAGGGTGTAAATGATATCTGTTATCTGTAAAATAGGGTGCCGTGCACAATCCTGATTTGATGGAGACAGACGTGAGAGCACGGAGGAACATCTGGTGAAATTTCTGAAATGCCTGCTTTGCTGCCGCTGCTGCTGTGTGATCCAGAATCTCCGGAGGGGAAGGCCCCGAGTCCTTGGCTTTGCTTGTTGCTCGGCGGCCGGGGTGGGGTCGAAGCGCTCAGCAGAGGATGGTTCTCGGTGCTTGGTGTCGCAGGGCTGGTCGGAGGCTCGAAGTTTTCAGACAGACTCAGAGTCGGCTGTGGTCGAGTGCTTCCAATGCATCGGCAAGTTGGCAGCGCTTGGAGATTCATGGCAGGCAGAGTTTCTCCCTCCTACCATCTGCCTGAGATGATGGGGCTATCGGGACTTGCGACTTTTTTTTACCGTGCCCATGGTCTGCTCTTTATCAAATTACGGTATTACTTTGCACTGTTGCAACTATATGTTATAATTTTGTGGTTTTGTCAGTTTTAGTCTTGGTTTGTCCTGTGTTTCTGTGATATGTCTCTGGAGGAACATTGTATCATTTTTTAATGGATGCATTTCTAAATGACAATAAACGAGGACTGAGTGTCCTCATAATCTAATCTAACCTAAAGCACAGTAATGCACATAACACACAATAACTTACAAAAGTGACGATAAATTCTACAAATGAATTATGCATAAATAAACAAAGAAAGTGTGTAAATTAAATATTCTAAGGTACAGAACAAATTATCCGACGACAATTCAAATGTGATGCAGCTGGGAGTTCAAAAGCCTAATGGAAGAAACTGTTTCCCATCTTGACCACCTTGTCTTTATGCATCGGAGTCTCCTGCCTGATGGTAGAAAGTCAAGGAGGATGCTGGATGGATGGATGAGTGGGGTCCTTGATAATACTAAGGGCTCTGCATACTGCTCCTGATAAAGCAAAGAGTATAAGGTTTATCAGGAAGGTGGGGACGATATAAAAGATTGGCAATAATCATGAATGGTGGAGCAGGCACAAGGGGCCAGGTAGTCTTCTTCTGCTCCTAGTTCTCATGTTACTATCTTGCTCTAATGAAATGCATTGTTGAGTCTACAGACAAGAAGATACCTGGAGCTCGGACAGATGTGTCTAGTTTATGTGAAGGTTCTCTTTAGACTGCAGATGTACACAACACTTCATGTGATAAACTCAGTTCACACATATACAGTATATACTCTTTCCTCTTTAAAAAATAATTTTACAAATTGAACTGAGACACCAGTCTTCACATTCTCGGTGATCTGGGCTGGAGTTCCTCATGTGGCATTTGGAGACTCAGATGATTGTTGGAGCATCCATCTCCATTGGTGGTAAATCATCTGGGCTGTTCCCCATCATATTCTGATTTGAATCTTCAGCAATAAATTTTAACCCACCATCTTTCTCTCTTTTCTCTCCATCATCCAGAGCAGAGATCGAGGTCTGTCTAAATAAGACTTCATGAATTTTTCACTGAATTATCGAAGTTCAAAGTAAAATTTATTATCATACATGTCACTGCATACAACCTTGAACTTCTTTTGCTGCAGGCCTGCTCGAAATCTATAGAATAGTAACTGCAAAATGTAAACCAACTGTGCTAATGCAGATATAAATAGATAGCAATAAATAACAAGCATGAACAATATAACATCCACAGATACAACAATATAACAGAGTCCTTAAATGAATGTAGCCATCCACTTTTGTTCGAGAGCCTGATGGTTGAGGGAGTAGTAACTATTCTTGAATCTGGTGGTGTGAGTCCTGAGGCATTTTTACCTTCTACCTGATGGCAGCAGTGAGAAAAGAGCAAGGCCTGGGCGGTGAGGATCTTTGATGATGGATTCTGCTTTTCTACAGCAACGTTTCATGTAGATGAGCTCAATAGTTGGGAGGGTTTACCATGATGTACTGGGCCGAATCCACTACCTTTTGTAGGATTTTCCATTCAAAGGCATTGGTGTTCCCATACCAGCCATAATATAGCCAGTCAGCACACTTTCCATTACACATCTATAGAAGTTTGCCAAGGTTTTCGATGACACACCGAACCTCTGCAGACTTCTGAGGAAGTAGAGATGCTGTCGTGCTTTCTTCACAATTATATTATGAGATGATTCTTTGAACTGTATATCTCCATAGAGTCATAGAACACTGCAGCACAGAAACAGGGCTTTGGCCCATCTAGACCGTGTTGAACAATTAATCTGTCTACTCCCATCAACCTGCATCCAGTCCATAGCCTTCCGTACCCCTCCCATGCAGGTACCAATCTAAATTTCTCTTACATGTTGAAATCAAGCCTACCTTCACCACTTCCACTGGCAGATTGTTCCACATTCTCACCACCCTCAGAGTGAAGAAGTTTCCCCTCATGTTCTCTTTCAACAGTTCACCTTTCACCCTTAACCCATGACCTCTAGTTCTAGTCTCTCTGGCAGAAGAAGATGGCAGCGCAACGCGGCGCGCACAGGTCTCCAGTGAAATGACATCGTATCTGTTAAATAAGGGCCATGAACAATTCTGATTTGATGGAGACAGACATGAAAGCACAGAGGAACATCTGGAGAAATTTCTGAAATGACGGTTCACTGCCGTTGTTACTGTGCGATCGAGAATCTTCCGGAGGGAAGGCCCCAAAATCCTCAGCTTTGCCTGCTGCTGGCGACCAAGGCTGAGGTCAAAGCGTTCGGATAGAGATGGTGCTCGGTACTCGGTGTCGGAGGGCTGATCAGAGCTCGAAGTTTTTGGACGACTCAGAGTCGGACTGTGGTTGGGTATGACAGGGAGAGTTTTCTTCCTTCTCCCATCTGTGTGAGATGTGGGACTTTCGAGAGACTTTGAACTTTTTTACTGTGCCATGGCCTGTTCTTCATCAAGTTATAGTATTGTTGAACTGTTGTAACTGTATGTTATAATTATGTGTTTTTGTTAGTTTTTCAGTCTTGGTCTGTCCTGTGTTTCTGTGATATCACACCGAAGGAATATTGTATCATTTGTTAATGCATGCATTACTAAATGACAATAAAAGAGGACTGAGTGTCCTCATAATCTAGTCTAATGTAATCTAACCTCAGTGGAAAGAGCCTGCATGCATTTACCCTATCTATACCCTCAGAATTTTATATAACTCTAACAGACCTCCTTTCATTCTCCTGTGCCCTAGGGAATGAAGTACTTACCTACTCACCCTTTCCCTATAACTCAGGTCCCCAAGTCCCAGCTACATTCCTGTAAATTTTCTCTTCAGTCTTTCAATCTTATTGACATCTTTCTTGCAGGTAGATGATCAAAATTGCACATAATATAAAAAATTCGGCCTCGCCAATGTCCTACATAACATCTCAACTCCTGTACTCAATTCTTTGATTTATGAAGGCCAACATACTTTCTTTATGACCCTATCTACCTCTGACATCTCTTTCAATGAATTATGCACCTGTATTCCCAGATCCCCCTGTTCTACAGCACTCCTCAGTGCCCTAGTGCTCACAGAGTAAATCCTACCCTGCTTTGTTCTTCCAAAGTGCAACACCTCACACTTGTCTGCATTAAATTCCATCTACCATTTTTCAGTCCACTTTTCCAGCTGGTCCAGGTACCACTGCAAGCTTTGATAGACTTTCTCGCTGTCCACTACACCCCCAATCTTGAGGTCATCCACAAATCTGCTGGTATAGTTACCACATTATCATCCAGGTCATTGACATAGATGACAAGCAACCATGGACCCAGCACCAATCTGTAAGGCACACCACTAATCACAGGCGTCCAGAAGGAGAGGCACCCTTCTACTACCACTCCCTGGCCTCCAGTGAGAAGTGATGTCTTTCCAATATCCTGTTTTCTTATTAGTGACCTACTTTGAGTTCTCAGCACGTGAAATGGAAGCAGAACATTTTCTCCGTGTAACCTGAGTCACAATGTTTACTCTGTTTCAACAATTTCTTCCCATTTTCATTCCGAATTTGGCTTTAGTGTTACTAGAGAAGTATAATATCCACAGGGTTAACAATAAGATGCAACACACACAAAATACTGGAAGGACTCAGCAGGGCAGTCAGCATCTACGGAAATAAATTATCAGTCGATGTTTCGGGCTGAGGCCCTTCTTCAGGTCTGGAAGGGAAGGGGGAACATGCCAGAATAAAAAGGTGGAGGGAGGGGAAGGAGGACTAGCTAGAATGTGATAGGTGAAGCCAGGTAGATTGGAAAGGTGAATAGCTGGAGAATAAGGATTCTGAGATGAAAGGAAAGTGGACCATGGGAGAAAGGGAAGAAGGAGTGGTATCGGGGGGAACTGATAGGCAAGTGAGAAGAGTTAAGAGGCCAGCGTGGGGAATAGAAGGAGAGAGGGGGAGGGAATTTTATTTTACCAGGAGGTAGAAATCGAAGTTCATGCCCAGAGGAAATCCAAGTGGACACGAGGGGAATGCCCAATTCCTTACAGAAAGCAGTCACTGGCACTGTAACAGCCATTACACAGACCACTACACTACTGTGTCATCCAGCCCGGACAAGCCCCGTAGGGGCACATTGGCCGAGGTGTATGATGTTCATATTGATACCTCGGTTGCTAACCTTTACTATTAAATAATGAGATCATTATATGTTTTTATTCGTGTCTTTTGAGATGCAGAAATGATTTAAGATGCCCTCCTCGCATTGTTTACCTGTTTCATTGTTACAATCCACATCACAGCTGCATATTAAGATTGTGTGCCCTTACTTACAACAATTCAAATATTTTGTTGCACCAAGCTGGCATACTTGTGATGAATAACTCTGACATCAATGAAAGCAGTTATTCCTAACATATCATCTTTTGTGCTAACATTGCTCAGAGCTCAGGATTGATGTCAGACATCATTGCTCCAACCAATTGCCCACATATTGCATTAAATTAAGGTTCTGTGCAGCCACATGGTTTCTCTTCCTTTATTAGAAATCATTTCCTGTGATATAGATCTCCTAAAGATTAGATCTTGCACATCAATTAGTCCACACACAAACATCTCACAGCACGTAGTCCAGTAATGGAACAAATGTGCAATGCCTTGATGGATTTTTGTTCAGAAAAGCCATGCAATCACTGATAACCTGTCCATGACATCCAGGTTATGGGTTCCAAACTTATAACTTGCCACAATATCTGACAGCGCTGGATTGAACCCATTTTGCAATTTGCCCATTACTTCATCAGAAGAGACTTTAATGAATTCGGCTGGCAGGTATATATTTCTCACACTTATGTACAATGCTGAAATGATTGTCACTCTAAGAAGTACTCCATTGGTCATTGCTAAATCATATCGAAGTTACAATTTCTCTGTCAGTTTTATATCTTAATTTAGTTTTAATTGGCTCTTTTTCCAAATGAAGATATTCTTGACTGATGTTGCCAGTCATGCCATGTTGTTTAGTTAACTACTTTTATTAATTGTGTCCACATTGTCAAATGGTATATTTATCATCTGTTCAGACAAATCCATTTTGCAATCATTGTGCATTATTTTTTTTACCAAAACAAAAACACATTTGTCTAAATAACCAAATTAATATTAAACAAAATGCCTGAAGAATTTCCTTTGCAAATTAAGTTGTATTAGGACCACAGATCAACTTCTCCTCCCTTAATACGTCTACCTTCAGTAGAAAAAGCAGGAATAATAATGTACAATCAATTCTGCAATTGATTGTGGTAATGGATCGAAGCTTGTTGTGTGTTTTATTTTCTCTTTCCTAGCTAAGTGGCTGTGTTCCTGTGGTAATTGTCTAAAATTTTTGTGGTTTATATCATTGTGAAGGAATCGAACCAAGGAAAGCAAGTTTTGATTCTTGATTAAAAAAAAGAAAACTGTGATTTTGGAGAGTGTTCTACTGCCAGTACATAGATACCCATAATTTCTTTTGGAAAAAGCATCTAAGTTCCTAATGGTTTAAACAGTTATTATAGCATCTGGACAAATGACCGTACTATGCCTCGGACCAAATGTGTTCTATAACATGGGAGAGATGATAAAGGGAAGATATTTAAAATAAAAAGGCCTTTAGGGTCATTTGTGACAGGAGGGGTACTGCTCCACTGAGTTTGGAAAATTTTAGATTTGATATAGGAACTCAACTAAAATTGAACCTTTTCAATGGTTTTTGAAGTGCATTGTGAATCGTACGCAGATAGTCTGCTGTTCAGAACCTTGTAAAAGATGACATTCCAATATCCCGCTACTTTATTCCCAGATGGAGATTAGGGTCAAAAGTTAGGAAGATGCTGTTGAAGAAATTTTAGCAAGTTATCAAGGTTTCTTTCAAAACGTTTCCTGAACCTTTGACCTCCAGCACCTAAAATACACCAAATATCCTGAGTTCATGACTGAGAAAGTAAAGCTGTTATTTTTTTCACTATCTGAGAGCCAAGAGAAGGTGCTTTTCATCCACACCAGATGAATTAGCAGTCAATTGGTTGCATTTGCACCATCTGCCAGCACTCCATTTCATGATCAATATCCCATCTCACTGAAGATTCATCTCCCTCCCCTCAGTTATGATCTTGCCCCAACCTCTGGGCCACCCTTTCCATTCAACCCCACCACTGATCTGCAATCCTGCAATCCAGAACTGGACTTTAGTAATTCCCTGAACTCTGTCACCAAACAAGCAGTGAAACCTGGCAATCATTGTGCCAGAGACACCAGAGGTTCTGCCAACACTGGCTGTACCTTACAACCCTAGCACCATGAATGTTGCAGGAAGTCAGGAGGTCAGGTAGAATCTAGTGAGGGAAATAAGCGATCTACATCTTGACAGCATTGTGTGTGAGCTCAGCATGATGTTAGAGCTACATTCATCCGTACAAATAGAATGTAGCAAGCCCTACTCATTGCTTGTGCTTTCTAAAGGCTGATTTATACTTGTGCGTATGGGCTACGCCGTAGGCCTGATTTGTAACTTTGTGTAGCCCTACGCCATAGCGAGCATGCGTTGTTGTGACTGCGTCGCTCTGCAATTCACCGCCAAAACGCTAGTTGGTGGTGGGGTTTCTATGCCACTGTGTTGAGTTTCTTCGTGAGAGACGAGGAAAGGCATTTCAAATATTTTCGGATGTCGGCAAGTAGACTTGACGATTTGGTTCATCGTCTCCAACCATTTATTTCGCATCAGTGTACAGACATGGCGAAGAAAAGCAACCGGAAATGCGCAGGAGGAAATGCGATGCTACCAAGAGAGCATGGCCTGGCTGGTGAGGATCCTTGAGGAAGGATGCTGCTTTACTGTTCCAGTGCTCCTCGCAGATGTGCTTAATGGTGGGGAGGGCCCAGCAATGGCCATGCTACTCAAGCTGGCAGGTAAAAACACAACCGACAAACTTACGATGCTAGTGAATATTATGGCCAATATGTTTGTTGATATTACCTCTCAAAGAGGCATTATTAAATATCCCTAAACTTTTCACTGGTGACGACCCCATTGTACTTTCGTTATGCTGACTTTAAATTGCTGAAGCATAAGCAGATTGTTGGTGGAGCTTGTTTCTTGAAGAAACAAATTGATTGCTAGGCTGTTCCTGTGACCAGATGTGAAAGAATCCTGAGAACTATCATAAAGTAAAGCAATTCTATTCATCTGGCATTTTCAAATAAGGCATTTCAGCTTCCTTTGAATGTTGGTCTCCATCAGCCAATCAGAATCAGAATCAGGTTTAATATCACTGGCACATGTCATGAAATTTGTAGAATTGAGGCAGAAATACTTTGCAGTACATAATATTGGTTTGTTGGCTGGCATCTGTCTGTCTCAAGGGACAATAGGTGATGATGATGATCATCACAAGCCTGGGAGGAAGGTATGGAGATCCGGAGATGTCCGGTCGTCAAGACCCCCCACTCGGCCTCACCAGTGTAGTCCAAAAGAAAGCTTATGAAGCAATAAGTATGGCACCAACTTGGCTGCAAAAGCTGCTGGAAGGATGTTCAATGACGTCCAGCCACCTTAGGGGCTCCACTCCGGATTGGGTGTCTGGGTTTACTCCCATGGCCTTTGCCTCTCCCGAGGCTGCCCACAAGGCAGTGGGACTACTTACCCATTGCTGGAGATCTGGTTCACGAGCACCAGGACATGTCCATATGCCGATGGGCCTGCGTGCTACGTGTGCAGGGGCCAGACCTCCTCCCTGTCCTCTGTAGTTCAGCCTGAGTCTGAAGGGTGTTCAGTTTTCGTGTGCCACCGGAGAGGAGGCACTACCTGAGACTTGCTGCTGGAGAGGCTGCGTACTGTCAGGAGGAGACTACAGCTCTCCTTCTCGCGAGACTGCCAGCCAGCGGTGGAAGCTGAAAGTGACAGTCACAAGCACTACCACACTAGACGCATCACAACAAAACCGTTGACGCAATACGTAATAGTAAAAACTATAAGTTACAATAAGTATATATAAAAAAGAAAATAACTTAAAATAGATAGTGCAAAAAGAGAGAGGGGAAAAAGAGAGGTAGCATTCATGGGTTCATTGTGCATTCAGAAATCTGATGGCAGAGGGGAAGAAGCTGTTCCTGAAATGTTATGTCTGTGGCTTTAGGCTCCTGTACCTTCTCCTTGATGGTAGAAATGAGAACGGGGCATGTCCTGAGCTATGGGGTTTGTTAGTGATGGATGCTCCTTTTGAAGGTGTCCGTGATGCTAGGGAGGCTGGTGGCCAGGATGGAGCTTGCTGAGTTTATAACTTTTTGTAGTGTTTTCCGATCATCTGCAGTGGCCCCTCCGTACCAAACAGTGACCCATCTAGTTGGAATGCTTTCCACCGTATCTCTGTAAAAACAATTGTGAGTGCCTTTGGTGACATACCAATTCTCCCCAAGCTCCTAATGAAATACAGCTGCTATCACTCACTGTGCACGAACTGCACACACGTAATGGATCTGGAATAAATTGCTGGTTCTACTAGTTTTTTCCAATTTGCCAGCCAAAATAAAAAAAAACACATCATTATGTATCAAGTGACAAGAACAAGGTTTCATGCCAATGTGAGATAGATCAAAGAAGAAATAGTCAAGATGAACTGCTTTTCAATGAAATCAGAACCCTTAGTGACGGTTGCTGCTGTACTTCACGAGGAATTTCATAAGCTTGTGTGGCTATTTTTAAGAAGCTGCAAACATTTTGTGCAAGCAGAATATGCTAATAAATTGTGCACGCCGGTGAAATTCATCCACCTATAAACGACAGCTAAGGAAAAATGACAATAAAATGTGAATTAATGGAAAGAGAATATACTCCATTGAAAGGATGCTGCATAATTTGTGGAATGTGCTGAAACTACTCTGGGATAATTTTAATAGATGGCATTGAATTCTTATGGAAAATTCAGAAACCAACTCTATCGTTTGTCATTATATCAAATCAAATTCTAACTAATTTCTAGAATGACCATTCATAGTCTCAGTGACTGCCTGTTCTTATAGTCTAGTACAATATACTGTCAGGGCAGAGGAGAGACAAAACCATAAACTATAAGACCATAAGACATAGGAGCAGAATTAGGCAATTCAGCCCATCGAGTCTGCTCTGCCATTCCATAATGGCTGAATTATTATCCCTTTCCGCCCCATTTTCCTGCCTTCTCCCTGTAACTATTGATTGCCTTTTTAACCAAGAACCTATCAACCACCGCTTTAAATGTATCCAAAGACTTGGCCTCCACAGCTGTCTGTGGCAATGAATTCCACACATCTCCACTATCTGACTAAAGAAATTTCTCCTCATCTCTGTTCTAAAGGTTCATTCTTTTATCCGGAGGCAGCTCCTATAGTTTCTTTCCGCTGATAAACATGCAGCGTACCTTAAGGAACAAATAATCGAAGGACCTCTCTCGTCCAGAAATCAAATTTCACACTCCAGTTCCAGACTCTTTATACTTGGTAAGAACACACTTTGTTGTTTATCTTAGATCCCCCTAACAGCCCTTTCAACACACTTAGTTTGCTGATGTGTGGACCTATGTTGTCAGAGGGGTTGAAGTGCATTTTTCTTCTTTCAGTGAGTGCAGCTTGTCAACACCATCATCACAACGTCATAGAGATATACAATCTGGAAACAGGCCCTTTGGGCTGGGAGTCCATTCTGACCGTCAACACTCATCGCCATCATTATGTGCTGTGTTGCATGATGGGAGCGATCACGGTCTTGACCATGATTGTGCTTGGCAAATTTTTCTACAGAAGTGGTTCTCCATTACCTTCTTCTGGGGAGCATCTTTACAAGACGGGTGAGCCCTGCCATTATCAATACTCTTCACAGATTGTCTGCCTGGCGTCAGCGTCACATAACCAGGACTTGTGATATGCTCCAACTGCTCATACGACCATTCACCACCTGCTCCCATGGCTTCCCGTGGGGGGGGTGCTAAGCAGGTGCCCAAGGATGAACTGCAGGCTAGTGGAGGGAAGGAGCACTTCCTTTGGTAGAGACATATATCCACCCCACCATCTCATCAACACTAACCCTATATTAATCACATTTTTCATGCACTCCCCCAGATTCTAATTTTCACCTGCAGTCCAGTAGCCAATTTACCCACAATTTTGCTCATGGTCGGGATGTGGGAACAAACAGGTCTCAGGCAGAAGGTCCAAACTTCACCCAGACAGTACCCAAACCCAGGCTGAGTACTGAAACTGGCCCCTGGCTTTTTGAGGCAGCAGATCATCAGGCAGCACACACACCTGTGATCAGTGCCTTCATTCTGTGCTTGCTTTAGAAAATGTCTTTCTCAGGGTTTCAACAATATACGGTAGTGGGAAATTATATTTCCGTAGATGATCATTTCCAGACCTGGGTGGGAGAGCTCTCTTCATTTCCAAGAATTATAACTTGTTTTGCTGTAATTATTCCAAGCTAAAATGATTGAAGGGAGCAGTCCAACCAATAATATTGTGCCTTGGAAATAGATTATTGTTCCTTCATTGCTGTCCGATCAACTCGTGGAACACCTACCACAGCTGTACTGCAGGGATATCTTACTACGTAGACTGCAGCGAGTCAAGGAGGCACAAATTCTTCTCAAGAGGCACTGTGAGTAGCCAATAACTGTTGATCTTATCAGAGTTACGCGCAGGAATAACATATATGAATTTATATGTCTAGAACATAAAACAGTACAGTATAGGACAGATCTTTCAGCCACAATGTTGTGCCAATCTTGATGGCAACTTATACTAACTATCCTCCTCCTGGGTATCATTTACATCTCCCCATCCCTCCATATTGATATAAAGAGTAGACAGAAGATACAACAGTACAGCACATTACAAGCCCTTCGGCGCACAATGCTGTGCCAGCCTTTTAACCTACTCCATGAACAATCTAACCTTTCCCTTCTCCCTAGCCATTTTTCTTTCCATCTATCCCTTGTCTCGCCCCCAACCCCGTATGTGTCATCTCCAACCTGGAAAAAAGTTCACTCAATCTCTGCCAAGTTGGACAAAATGAGTTGTCATTTTGTTTCAAAGTTTATCAGAACCTATAAATTTGTCAGCACGGTAGAGTAGTGATTGGCACAACGCTTTACAGTACAGGTGACGCGGGTTCAATTCCCGCTGCCGCTGACTGTGAGGAGTTTGTACATTCTCTCCGTGACCGCTTGGGTTTCCTCCCACAGTCCAAAGACGTACCGGTCGGTAGGTTAATTGGCCATTGTAAATTGTCCCGTGATTAGGCTTGGGTTAAATCAGGGGATTGCTTGGCGGTGCGGCTCAAGGGGCTGGAAGCCCTATTCCGTGCTCTATCTCAATATAAAAAAAACAAAGAATAGATTTTGACTGATGCTAAATAAATTGCAAGCGGTTGACTAGCATTGACAGTAACATAAAATAGTCTAAAATAATCACATCGCTGCAAATATCAGCAATGAGAAAGAGATCTTATTTCATTCTCAATTCATTTGTTGGCATTTACTGAATTTCAACAATTACCAGACATCTTAGTCTCATTCAGAGCCTTTCGCTCTTACATCGTTGATCACTATAAAGGCTGTAGCAATTTCATTACACGTCTGCTGGTAGCTTCTGTGAACAACAGAGCGTTTACGGTGTTGCCTGTTGTGCGGAATTCATTCAATGCACCTGTCATTTCCTCACTGCCGCAGTCGATAACACTGCCATTTATTCCTGAAAGCCTTTCATCCCCAAATTGTTCTGTGCATGCATTCTTATCATCAACCCTCCCCCCTTGTCTTGACCATTTGGTTAACGTCAATAGACTAATCAGAATCAGAATCAAACTTATCATCACTGAACAACATACATCAAAGTTGCTGGTGAATGCAGCAGGCCAAGCAGCATGTATAGGAAGAGGCGCAGTCGACGTTTCAGGCCGAGACCCTTCGTCAGGACACTCTTCCTTCAGTTAGTCCTGACGAAGGGTCTCGGCCTGAAACGTCAACTGCGCCTCTTCCTATAGATGCTGCTTGGCCTGCTGCGTTCACCAGCAACTTTGATGTATGTTGCTTGAATTTCCAGCATCTGCAGAATTCCTGTTGTTTATCATCACTGACCTGTGTTGTTGTTTTGTGAAAGCAGTACTGTACAAGGTATAAAAATTACTATGTTACAAATAAACAGAGCAAAAGATGAATAATGAGGTATTGTTCATGGATTCACAGAAATCTGATGGAGCTGATCCTAAAATGAGGAATGTAGATCTCCTGTCCCTCCATCTCACTTTTAATGATGGATGCCTCCTTCTGGAGACACTGCCTCATGGAAAATCACTCGAAGGCAGAAGATGACTACTAGTATATGGAGGAATTTAAGGTGGGGGGTTATATGGGAGGCAGGGTTTGAGGGTCGGCACAACATTGTGGGCCGAAGGGCCTGTACTGTGCTGTACTATTCTATGTTTTGTGTTCTGTGGTTGTGCCCATGGTGGGACTGGTTGAGTCTCCAAATTCCAGGTCCCACACTGGGTTGTATTGCAACCAGTCAGAATGCTCTCCCTTTCCACCACTGACCTCTCAATGTGGACTGGCGTGCATTCTCCTGACTTCCCATTCATGAAGTCCACAATCAGTTTCTTGGTCTTGCTGATGGAGGTTGTTGCTGCAGCACCTCTCAACCAGCTGATCTATCTCACTCCGGTACGCCTGCTCGTTGCCATGTGAGATTCTACCAACAACAGTGGTGTCATCTACCCAAACCCTCAGTTGTGCTTGCTTCCCTTGTCTTTTTAAAAAATTTCCTCTTCAGTATTAGATTATGTTTATTGTTAGATTTTTTTTCATTACCATATATATCTTTTTTCTTCAGCTTTATTAATTATATACATACTAATCTCTATATTTTACAGCTGTAGAAGATTATATTAATAAAAAGATTTAAAAATGAGATTATGTCTGCAATTAGTGTCCCTGATTGTTCTGTTTCCTTTGAAGTAGAGCCCATATTTAATTAACGTGACTTTGTTTTCCATGATCAGCTTTCTGATTTGTATGAGAGGCCACAACAATTTTCCATTGTTTTAGTTTCATATGTTTCTGGAGTGTTAAAGCACAGAAACACGTCCTTCACTCCCGCTTGTCCAGGCCAACTAGCACGGCTAACTAATTCAGTCCTATTTACCTACATTTGCCCACTATCCCTCTAACACTGTTCCCATTCAGTAACCATCTAAATGTTTTCTAAACATTGTAATTGTACCCACCCCTACCACCTTACCTGGAGCTCATTCCATATATCCACTACCCTATGTGTGAAAACCCCTTTAAATCTTAACTTTCTCATCTTAAATCTGTGACCACTAGTTTTAGATACCCCTATCCTGAATAAAGGATTATGTCTACAAACTCCATATATGTCTTTCATAATTTTATAATCTAAACAAGATCTTGGTCTATCCAATCCCTTCTTATAACTCTTAAATACAAGAAATTCTGTACATGCTAAAAATCTTGAGCAACGCACACAATATGCGAGAGGAACTCAACAAGTCAAGCAGCATCTATGGGGTTGATTGGAAAGGAAGGAGGTAGAAGCCATTTACATTTGACGTCCCATTCCCATTCTGACATGTCTGTCCATGTCCTCCTTTACTGCCATCATGAGGCCAATCTCAGGTTGGTGGATCAACACCTCATATTCATTGGGCAGCCTCTAACCCGATGGCATGAACATTAGTTACTCCAGCTTCCAAGAATTTCTCTCTCCTGCCTCCTTTTCTCATTTTTTATTCCCCATTCTTGTTACCCTCTCGCCCCTTTTCCTCTCCTCACCTGTCCAACACTTCCCTCTGGTTCCGGTCCTCTTTCCTCTTCTTCCTTGGTCCATTGTCCTCTCCTATTAGATTCCTTCTTTTTCAGCCCTTTACCTCTTCCACCAGCCCCACCCTGCTTCTTACTTCATCCATTCTCCCCCACTCACCAACTTTCTCCCTCACCTGGTTCACATGTCACCTGCCGTCCCATACACATTTCCCTCCCCCCACCTTCATATTCTGCCCCCTTCCTTTCCAGTTCTGACGGGGGGCCTCAGACCAAAGCGTCAACAACTTATAACTCAAATTCTCCATCCCACACTCAAGCCACCTCTCTTTCTCGGTAAAAAAATCTCTCCAGCGTTCCCATGTAGGACTATTTTGCTACAAGTTCTGTCTTTTAAAAGAAATATTAAACCATCTCAGGTGAACAAACAAAATTCCACAGCACTATTTTTCTCTTACATAAGAACATAAGAAATTAGATTAGATTAGATTAGATTCAACTTTATGCCATTGTGCCGAGTACAGATACAAAGCCAATGAAATGCAATTAGCATCTGACCAGAAATGCAAAGAATAGTGTTATTTACAAAATAACTGTGAATAAAAAGTAAGTGCTACAGCACACAAATATAAAAGTACTGAGACAGTACAATATGGGTTCAATACAGCTTAGCGCTGTGATGTGAGGTTCAGCAGGATCACAGCCTCAGGGAAGAAGCTTTTCCTGTGCCTGCTGTTGCGGGAGCGGAGGCTCCTGTAGCGCCTACCGGATGGGAGGAGAGTAAAATGTCCATGGTTAGGGTGAGATGCATCCTTGATAATGCATTTCGCCTTGCCCAGGCAGCATTTATGGTAGATGTTCTCAATGGTGGGCAATTGGGTGCCGATAATCTGCTGGGCAGTTTTCACCACACACTGGAGTGCTTTGCGGTCCGATACGGGACAATTGCTGTACCACACTGAGATGCAGGAGTAGGCCAGCTGGCCCGTCGGGCCTGCACTTGTGGCCAATATTTATCTTCAACCGATACCTTAAAGATTGATCATTATCGGAGTCCTGGTGTAGATACTTGCTGGGCAGAGTTTGGCTCATGTGTATTACAAAAGACATTGTGCTGTAAAATGAATTAGTTGAATGCAAAGCACCTAGAGACTTTAGAAGGTCATGAATGGCACTATATAAACCCCAAGTTCCCTCTTTCTTTCTGTTATTCTGAGAAGCATCTTATTTCACCACACTGCCTAATCAATATTTACTGCTGTTTTTGATAGTTATTTAATGAATTATCTGTATTTTCTCCAAAGTATTGTTTCTCCCTTGCTCATCCCATTATTGAAGTCAACTCAGTTATAGTTACATTTAGCATTTGTATTAATTCAAACCACAAGAAAATAACTCTTTGGAATCCAGCCCTCCAAACATTATACTGCTAAAAATGGTTTCATTATTGATAAAGGTGAAGCTGTCTACAAGCTGTCTCTGCTCTGGAACACAACACACTGATCATCATGTGTTACTGAGCCTCAGGGCAATGCATGTGGGGTTTCTTGACATATTATCCTGCATTACCCTTCAAACTTCTGGTCCAGTCCACATACACTGCCTAACAAACTAGAGCTATATGCAGCAGCTAGTCACCCCCCTTTGAGACGTGAAGAGTCTGGATCATCACCCACAAGACCTATCATTTTAATTAAGGAGGGCAACCAGTTCATCCATTAGACTTCTGATCCAGTGTGGATAACTTCACTCACCTCAACTCTGAACTGATTCCACAACCTATAGACTCGCTTTCAAGGACTCCT
This sequence comes from Mobula hypostoma, assembly GCF_963921235.1. Taxonomy (NCBI): domain Eukaryota; kingdom Metazoa; phylum Chordata; class Chondrichthyes; order Myliobatiformes; family Myliobatidae; genus Mobula; species Mobula hypostoma. Next base: position 25,320,042 of record NC_086112.1, on the reverse strand, counting down.
CAACACATGTCCTTGGTATTATTTGGTTACATATTATTATTATTATTATTATTAACTGTTTTTTTGTATTTTCACAGTTTGACCTCTTTTGCACATTGATTGTCAGTCTTTGTGTGTAGTTTTTCATTGATTCTGTTGTATTTCTTCATTTTACTGAGAATGCCTGCAAGAAAATGAATTTCAGGGTAGTATATGGTAACATATAGGTACTTGATAATAAACTTACTTTTAACGTTGATGTTTGGAGGAATCTGCAGTTTTACTGGGCTGGGAGATAATGCCATATATTAGTTTTTTATTTCCCAAGTTAGGGGAATATCTGAATTCTCAGAATCAGAATCAGGATTATTATCACTGATATATGCCATAATATTTGTTGTTTTGCAGCAGCACTATATTGTAAGACATATAATATGTCATAAATATATATATAAATGCTGAGTTAGTGTTCATGGGTTCATTGCCTGTTCAGAAATCTGATGGCAGAGGGGAAGAAGCTGTTCCTAAAACGTTGAGTGTGTCTTCTGGAAGTTTCCCAGAGCCCTAAACTAATCCATCTGGAGATTCTTAGAGACAGTCACAAATTTAATACAAAGATATGGTGTGGAGATTCCCATGGCATTTTGGAAAATGTTGGATGGAATGAAATTCAGGGTTATTATGGCCTTGACTACAATAGTTAATTCAGTATTAAGTGATCAGTTTTTGGATGTAATCTCAGGGATCATTTGTTCAGTTTTTGAGTTTAACATATTCAAGATGTAATACATTTAAGAAATCAATAGACTTTTAGATTTTATGAGGATCAAATGGTAGGGGAATTGTACAGGAAAGTGGCGCTGTGGTAACAGATTAGCTATAATCTTACTGAATGCTGGAACAGACATAAGGTCTTCCTTGTACTAATCTTCACTAAATTCTTATTCATGAGGTTTTGGCTGATTTCAGAGAAGATTGAAATCCCACAGGAAGTTAGACCAGATAATCTCTTATCCACCCCACAGTCAATAATGATCTATTGTATCTTTAAACAGTCATATTTTCCAGTTACCAAATCTCGAACATTACTCCTAATTACCAGTCCTGAGCTGCCAGTCCCCATCGCAAACTTCCAATCATCGATCAAAATAACTCTCTTTATGATCCCTGACCTCATTCTCTTCTGGAGCTCCCATTCCTCTCTCCAGTACCTCTTGGCCCTAAGTCGACCTGATTTTCCTCTTTGACTACAGGCATCTGACTGCACACATTTATAGGGATTTTAAAATACTTGGACCATCAATGTTTTTCTTAATTTCTGGTTTTTCGCCTCGATCGTCTTCAAACAATTCCTGAATATACTCAGTCCATTTGTTCATAATCTCATCTTCTCTCATAATAATGGTACCGTCCTTTGCTTTCAAACATCCACCTGAAGAACAGAGGAGCTTTTTACCAGTGATATTCTTGATTTGTTGATGTAACCTTTTTGGATCAGTAATGGGGATTCTTTCTATTTGCTCACATTCCTGGTTTAACCATTCTTCTTCGGCTTTTTGACATAAGCTTTTAACTTTTTTATCTAAGGACGTATATGCTATTGAATTTGCTTTCTTCCGTCTCCTTTCTTCCATTATATTTTTAATTTTATCTGTCATCCATTTATTCTTTGTTCTTTTTTCTTTTTTAGGAATCACTGACTTTACTGATTCTACCAAGGCATCCGTTAGAGAGTTAAATTTCATTTCTACATGATTGCTATCATCTTCAACAGATTCTATTTCTAGACTTTGAAATCTGTTCCTTACTTCAATTGTAAATTTTTGTCTTAAGTTTTCTTTAATTAATTGCAAGTAGTCGAGGGATTGTTCAGGTATTTGTTTCTTTAGTTTTTTAAGTTTTACTTTTACATGAAATACTACTGGGTTATGGTCACTATTATAGTCTGCACCTGGATATGTTTTGCATTGAGTCATTGAGTTTCTAAATCTTTGGTTTATAGGAATAAAGTCAATTTGATTTCTAGTGTTATCACCTGGACTTTTCCAGGTCCACAAGCGTCTTGGATGGTTTTTAAAGTAGGTATTCATAATGACCTGATTATTCATCTTGCACCATTCTACCCATTTCTCACCTCTTACATTTCTTTCCTAGTCCAAATTTTGCTATGGTATTTCCATCAGCACCTTGCCCTACTTTAGCATTTAGATCTCCCATGACAATAACAATACCTTGAGATTTGCATCCGTTCTTTCTTTGTTCAAGCTCTTCATAGAATTTATCTATATCCACATTTGTTCCATCTGTTGTTGGTGCATATACCTGCATAATTGCTAAATCAAATGGTTGTCCTCTGAATTTAACAAGGAGCATTCTTTCTGATATTGCCCAATGTCCTAAAACACTTTTTGCCATGTTTTCATCCATAAGAATCTCTACTCCATTAATATGGGATGTTCCACAAGAATAAACTAGTGTTTTATTTCTAATCCGACATGTTCCAGCACCTACCCAACGAACTTCGCTAATTCCCATGATGTTAATCTTTACTCTTTCCATTTCATTTATCACATTGCTTGATATAGGGTTCTTACATTCCAAGTGGCAATAATTTTCTTTTCTGTTACTTTAATTTTATGAGCAATAGCTTGATGATGGTCAGGGATCCCCTGCTGGCCAGAATCACCTGTACCAATCCAACCAGTATTCCATTGAAAAGTGAGAGGAAACCAATGTGGTCACAAGGGCAACATCATACACCACATAGAGAACACCAAAAGTCAGAGTTGAGCACTAATCTCTGGAGCAACTCTACTAGAGTACCTTTGTACTCTATAATCTGGCCAATTTCAGCATATAATTTATCACCAGTGAGATTATTACTCCTCTGAGGGTGGGTGATCTCTGTTAAGGAAGACTACATTATTTCAGTGTTCGTGGAAATGAGACTTTTTCATTAAACTTATGAAAGTAAAAATGGACACTTAAAATAGAAATTAATAGCAGTTACTTCATTCAAATAGAAATCTGCATAGTGCTTGGACATTTTCTGTTTAAAGTAATTGAATTTTGTAGCATAGTTCTGAAACCAAATTCGATATTGCAATACATCACAAAGCAAACCAGACTCGGATAACTGCATTGGTTCTGCTTCCCGAACCCATGCTGAGCTCATCAATTTCAACAACTTCTCTACCAACATTCACCTTGTCGAACTCTGACACCTCTCTCCACTCTCTCAATCTCTCGCTCCATCTCCAGAGGTAGATTCTCCACCAATACCTTTTACAAAGCCCCAGAATCCCACAGTTACCTTGGAAACACCTCTTCCCACCCTCTCACTCACAAGGATGCCATTTCCTTCTCCTGTTCCTCTGTCTCCGTAGCACTGGTACTCATGGTGATGCTTTCCTCTCCCACAGTCTCTGCATCCAACATATTATTCCCCACAGCTTCCACCGTCTCCAGTGGGATACCCCACCAGGCACACAGAGGCATCCCCTCCCCTCCTCTCTCCACTTTCCACATGACTTGCTCTCTCCAAGACTCCTTTATCCACAGTTCCTTCCCCACCAATCCACCTCGGGCACTTAACATTGCACCCACACTAGGTGCTACACCCGCCCCTAAACCACCTCCCTCACCACCATTCAGGGCCCTAAATAGTCTGTCCAGCTGAGGCAGCGATTTGTGCATGAACCCATTATGGCCGTATATTGTATCTGGTGTCCCCGGTGTGGCCTCCTAAACATTAGTGAACAGGTGATCAACTGTTTGGAGGAACAAGAACTCTATTCATAGTTTCCATCCTGATGGGATAACATTGATGTGCATGACATTTGGTAACCACTCCCATCTTTTCCCCCTTAGTTTTCCCTTATCATTCTAGCCCCTTTACCCCTCGATTTCCCTCCCCTCCCCTCCCTGACAGGGCTTGACAATCACCTTCACTTTCCTTTGCTTCCCTACCTCCTTCATGGTCTATTGTCGTCTCCTATCAGGTCCCTGCTTCTTCATCCTTTTACTATTATTCTCTCCTATCAGGTCCCTGCTTCTTCAGCCCTATGCTTCTTCCACAGGTTACTCCCCCCACCTTCTCACATCACTCTTTTTACCTCCTTCCTTCACCTTTCTACTTTCGTCCTCACACCTGGATTCATCAGCTTGTGTTCCTCCCCCTCCCTCCCACCCTTTTTTTCTGGATTCTGCACTCTTTCTTTCTAGTCCCAATGAAGAATCATGGGCCAAAGCGTCAATTGTTCATTTTCCTCCATAGATGCTGCCTAATCTGCTGAGCAACTTTTCCTCGGTAATGTTGCTCTGTTTGCTCAGCTGCTGAAAATTGTTTACAATCATCAGAAAATACACAGTGCCCACTTTATTAGGTACACCTGTACAGCTGCTCATTGATGCAAATATCTAATCAGACAAACACATGGCAGCAACTCAACACATAAAAGCATGCAGACATCATGTCAAAATATTCAGTTGTTCAAGCTAATCATCAGAAGGGGGGAGGAAGAAATATCATCTAAGTGACCTTGACCATGGAACGATTGTTGGTGCCAGGCAGGGTGGTTTGAGTATATCAGAAACTACTGATCTCCTGGGATTTTCATGCACAACAATCTCTGGAGTTTACAGAGAATGGTGTGAGAAGCAAAAACATTCAGTGAACAGCGGCTCTGCAGGTAAAAACATCTTGTTAATGACAGAGGTCAGAGGAGAATGGCCTGAGCCCAGCAACTCAAGTAAACATGTATCACAACAGTGGTGTACAGAAGAGCAGCTCTAGATGCTCACCACGTCGAACCTTGAAGTGGATGGGTTACCACAGCAGGAGACCACGAACCATACCCTACCTAATAAACTTATACAAAATTGTAGCCCATAAGTAGATCATTTGGCCCAAATGGCATTTACCTGTTTTTCTCAGCCTTTTCCCAGCCTACATTATCCAGATTTATTACCGTCCCCTTCTGCTCCTTTATCCCCAAGGCCTTTACTTATCTTCTTTTAAATAAATACCTGCTGTTCATCACAATTACTTCCTGCAATAACTTCCACATTCTATCCTCTCAAGGACTTAGAGATTCAACATGAATTCTTGATTCAGAATAGACAATAAGTAATGATCTTGTCAACAATACCATCATACTTAAGTGCAAAATCCTTCATTACATTTGTCAATGGCTGTTATTTTGTCCATGATGCCTAGCTGTAGAATTCCTCTATAAGTGGAAATCCTGAGGTTGAAAGTGTTAAACATGAGGATAAATGCCTGGAACTGTATTAAGTTTATGGACCAGGTCTGCAGAGGAGAGTACAACTGACAGTCATGCTGTTAGATCAAGGTGAAATTCTCCTCATTCTTGCCTACTTCCACCACTTCGATCCTCTCAGCTTTTTTAATACAGACATCCCACCCTGCAAAGACTCATTTCAGGGAGGTAGCACCATCAATTTGCAGGAGACTCCCAGAACTTCCGGGAGAGGCGGGATGTCTGCAATAGAGTAGCTCCTTAGCAGTTAGCCAGCTAGTTTAAATAATGTTATCTACGCTAATGAACGAATGATACCTGATAAACTCACCTCAACATGTCTTTTACAGTCTTAACCCACCATGGGCAATAGAAAAGTCACTGTTACAAACAGTGCAGTGATCAACACTGTTATTATTTTTGACCCTTATTAGGCAGGGGTACACTTTAGTCTGGAGTGACATATGTTTTATAATTTCTTTTTTTGGAACACTCTCCCATGGCGCGCTCTCTCTCTCGTGGTTGCTCTCTCGCGCTCTCTCTCTCTCTCGCTTGCGCGCACTCTCGTTCTCGTGCTCCCTCTTGCTTTCTCTCTCTCGCTCTCAAAAAATTGATTTCCGTGATATTGTATATAATTTGCGGGTATCAGGGAGCCACTATTTATATGCGGGAGACTCCCGGAACTTCCAGGAGAGGTGGGGTGTCTGCTAATACCTCCCTCAACCCACACCTACTGTATCTAGAGAAGAGCTACAACTTTTTGTCTTTTCACTATCTTCACAGTAGCTGAAGATGTGTGTGTGTGTGTGTGTGTGCGCGCGCGCGCGTGAAAGAGAGAGAAAGAGAGAGTGATTTTGCTTGTAGGTAGACCTATTCTCTTACTATTTATCTCTCATTTTATGTAAGTAGGGGAAGATTACAGGAATTCCTGGTCAATCGTCTACCAAAAATAAAGCTGACTTTCAGTAATTTCAATTACACACAAAGGAGAAACTGCTTATATAGTTTAATAGCATCTCCCCAACACACAGAGCAATAGAGAGGTAGTTTCTGCAAAACACTTTATGAGGTTAGTTATTGGAGCAAAATCCTCATGTTAATCTGATTGTGGCTTGGTAATATCCATGGTAAACAACCAAAGCAGAGTAAAGGAGAAACCAACGAGATGAAGTGATTTTTTTAATTTGAAAGAATTAATGCAGATCAGAGCAGAAGGCTGAATATAGCCTTAATCAGCATTGTGTAATTAACATGAATAAACAGCGAATGTTTATAGTAGAGAGATCCACAATTTTAAAATATTTGACATTGTGTCAACTTTCTTTAATATTTCCTCTTTTTTCATAATCAAAATAAATTTTATTCATAATAAAGAATATTTACACAAGTAAACTGTGCAATGTCTTGTCATTCTTTACATTCATAGTCAATGCATTTTATGACATTCCGACACACCAATAGTACTACTGATGCTCATGTGATTCTTTGAGTGATACACTACTATGATAATTGGGGGCTTCCTCACCCAATCCAGTCCCTTCCTCTCTAGCAGCAGAAGAACCCTATACTGTGTTCCTTCCTCACAAAGCGCAGTTCACGTACCTGTCCTTGGCTGTTCCAAGCTTTAATGCGTCCAAGTCAAAGTAAATTTATTATCAAAGTACATATATTTCACTGTATACAACCCTGAGATTCATTTTCTTGCAGGCATACTCAATAAGTCCATAATAGAATAATAATCATAACAGAGCCAATGAAAGACTGCTCCAAGTTGGGCATTCAACCAGTGTGCAAAAGAAAACAAACTCTACAAATGCAAAAACAAAGAAATGATAAGAATAATAAATAAGCAATAAATATCGAGAACATGAGATGAAGAGTCCTTAAAAGTGAGTCCATAGGCTGTGGAACATCTCAGTAATGGGGCAATTGAAGTTGAGTGAAGTTTTCCCCTTTGGTTCAAGAACCTGATGCTTGAGGGGTAATAATAGTTCCTGAACCTAGAGGTGTTCGATAGTTCCATTTAATATCAGAAAATGTATACAATATACAACCTGGAATTATTGTATGAGTCCTAAGACTCCAGTACCTTCTTCCTGATGGCAGCAGCAAGAAGAGATCATGTCCTGGGTGGTGGGGGTCTCTGATGTCAGATGCTGCTTTCCTTCAATAACATTTCATGTAGATGTGCTCAATGGTGGTGAGGGCTTTATCCTTGATGGACTGGGCTGTATCCACTACCTTTTGTTGGATTTTCCATTTAAGGACATTGGTGTTTCCATACCGGGCTGTGATACAGACAACACGTACTCCTGCAGCCTGGAATACGCCAGCCAGCAGCATTCATCCATAGTCCTTCTTTCTTATATATGACTGAATGTTTTTCAATCTGTGATTTAAGTTGTTGTAATGCCCTATACCTCTTCTACCTCTGTAACTCTGTTTTACCATTTAGGAATTCAGCAGCAGGTGATTAAAATAGTGGTAAGAATACCTTTCCAGTCAGCAGTTCACCAATTTTCTGGAACATCCATGACACCGACTATAAATTGCTTCAGGTCTCAAGATCATCGAAATCAAACCAACCATTTTACCTTGAAGGTCCTTCCCCCTGTTAAATAACTTGCATAGGTTAATATTGCATAATATGCAAAGACACTTCACAGAAGCATTATCAAACAGAGTTTGACATCAAGTTACAAAGGGGATATCAACAAATGCTGCATAATTACCAATGGTTTAAGAAGAAGGGAAGAGAGACAGAAGAGAAGGAATGTTCAGGGAAATTAAAATCAAGACTAACCAAGGATTAGAGAAATACTGTTGTCTTAGGTGGTAGACAAAATGGAGAAGATAACAGCTTTTGGAAGAGGCGCAATGATGGAAGAATGGAAGAATACAAGACATTGTATAACAAAGATCCAGATCTGATCGACACATGCATTGGAATATGTGAGATGGGACATGATGTTATTACGGCACAGGTTGCAGAATATTAGACCAACTTATATGTAAATGAAAAAGAAGAGAGGCTGGCAAGTTTTGCAATGGTATGTCTGAGCTAGATAGAACAAAGACCCAGTTTGATATTTCAACAGCAACAGAGCTGCGATAGAGGAAGAGCCGAAAAACCTTCTGGAGATGGACATAGGGAATTCAGACAATCACATAGATATGTGGAGTGTACTTAATTTTGGATCCGATCAGACAACAGGGTTCCATCAGAATGGCTGGACTTTAAACTGATGTCAGGCAGTAGATGGAGCACTGTTAACAGAATGTGAAAGGAATTAATTGTTTTTAATTATTACTCATATTCCTGGATCCTGGAATCATTGCTCAGCCAGGATTTATTGCTGTTTCATTCTTGCCCCCGGGTGAGTCACCTCTGAACTGTAATGGCCCTTCTGCTGAATCTATTAGGGACAGTAAATCCAGGATTTAGGGACTAATGATGGACTTCCAGGCCAGTATTCTTGGAAACAGCAGGCAGTGGGCCTGTTGGGAGGTGCCTTTGGAGTGGCTGAGAGAAGTAACTACAGTGCATGGCGTAGGTGATACACACTGAATCACTGAGTAATGCGGGCAGAAGGAATGAATTTGTAGAGTGATAACTGCGGTAGCAATCGAGCGGCCTGTCTTGATGGGCTTTTTGAGTGTTGGTGAGCTGACGCTCATCCAGGTGAACTCAGAGTATTCCATCACACCCTGACTCTCTCATATAGATGATGGACTGACTTGGTTTACAGGAGAGAGGGGTGCTCCACTGGAGGCAGTGTGGCGTGGCATCCAAGCTGGAGTCAGTACTGCCCCCAGTGTTTTCTCAGCAGAAAGCAAACTGTATTATGTTTGATTGCAGACTCCTGCAATCATGGACTCAGGGTCTTGGACTATTTTCTTTGTGTGACTGTATTTTACTGATATCTTATATGCGCTTGCTATCTTATACGTGCTATTTGTGTGTGGTGTGTGTGACTGTTGCTGGTGTGTTTTGTACCTTGGCCCAGAGTAACACTACTTCATTTGGTTGCATTCACATATGGCTGAATGACAATCAAACTTGAACTTAGTGTATGAAAAGGGGAGTCATTTGCTACAGGGTATCCAGATCTTCTGTGCTCTTGTTGCACAGAAATTGTGGCGTGTTTGGTTAAGTACCTGGCCAGTGATGATGCCAGTATGTTAATAGTGGAAACTAGGTGATGGCTATGCTATTAAATGTCTCGGGAGTGCACCTAAGTTTCTATAGTTGGAGCTGATATTTGATTGGCACCTCTGCAGCAGGAACTTGCTGCCGATAGAAAAAGATTAAATATTGTCGACATCTTGAGGCATTTCATCTGGTAATGAGCTGTGAAAGAAATTGGAAGCTTATGGTTACACCATCTTTATCTGCACTGAGCCTAGTATACTGTAACTGCCCTTAGAAAACACCTGCAGTGATGTTCTAGGGTTGTGATGATTGATCCCAACAAAGACAAGGTGTATCTATAGTGATCAGATTCTCATAGTTTCACTTCCCTTAGAAAGAGATTAGGGAATGAATGGAAAAGCAACTGTTCAGACATGATCATATTGAAAGGTGGAACAGGTTTAATCAGCCATCTGATTGGTCCTGCTCCTATTTTCCATGTTTCATCGTAAGACCAATACACGTAAGAGCAGAAGTTGTCTATTCAGTCCATTTGAAACACCAAACTCTCCCATATAACGAACCCATTCCAATCAAATGTACAATCTGGCAGGTTAGACAAAACCTTGCTGGATTTAGCACTCCACACAGTTCAATAATTCCACATTAAAATGTTGTCCACCATGTATACTACAACAAATGCTTTTGTGCTTTTAATAAACATCTACTCAGTCATTCCTCAGTCTTCTTTTTTTGGAAAAAATAGAGCACTCTGTTGATCATCTTGAAGTGTATGACCTTGCAGTTTCAGCATGAGTCAGTGTCTCTACATCCCTTCTTTTCTATAAATCAATTCTATGGTAATATAGAAAGATAAAGATGTTTCATTTGACACATGCATTGAAGCATTGAAATGTAACAATGAAATGCATCATTTGTATTGACAACCAACACAGTCCGAAATGCGCTAAGGACAGCCCACAAGTGTCTCCATGCTTCTGGTGCCAATATAACGCTCAGTTATATTGGCTCATATATGGCTTTCGACTATATTGTAATCGTAACTGCTTTCAAATTAAGGAAATAATTATACCACAGCTTCTATTTTGGAACTAATGTTGACACATACAACAGCTGTCTCAATATTTCACCTATAATTTAAACTCACGTAGTTATAATACTCCAATTTCAAATTTAGGTAATCAATAATGTTTTAAAACCTAGAAAATACGACGGAAGTACCAATGATAAAATGTGAAATGTATTTATGTTTATCTGTCCCCCCTTTTTGTAATTGGAATTCATAAAAAATGGCAACACTCAGATTAAAGCAGCAGGGAAAGATAATCATATGGACAGAGTTGTCCCCAGCTTACAAATGTCTGACTTACATACTGCCCATTTTTATGATCAAGCATTTAGGAGACTGGTAATATGGATTTTCCAGCTGCTATGGGGCTTCAGGTATCTTCTGTCATATGGGAACTCTGTGGCCACATTCCAGACTTACAGGAACAGAGCCCTGCCATAACACTGTGTACTGTAGTTAAAACTATATATCCTAGACAACCTGCGTTGGCTTGGGTAACATGACTGGTGATTCTAAAGCTCAGGGTGTAAAATATCTTATAAAATTAAGAATACAGAGCCTCAAACGGTATGATTAAATGTTTTCAAAATCTATTTTTCCTTTATTAGGTCTTTTGAAACTATTTCCATGGAGACATTTTATTTTTTTTCTTTTCTGTACCCTGAAAAATTGTCACTGCAACAACAATTTGGTCTAGGCTCAGCTGTGGCAGCGTGTTTGTGTCCTTGAGCAAGGCACTTAATCACACATTGCTCTAGTCTGTGTGAGGAGTGGCGCCCCACACAGACTTCCAATCTGCGCCTTGTAAGGCATGAAAATGCCCGACGCAGGCCTCTCATGGTCTGAGTCAACGTTCCCTCCCCTCCCCTCCCTTTTTGTGGAAAGCCAGACTAATGAAGGCAGAGTCAATGATTTATGGTAGAATCCTCAGAAGGGTGGAGAAACAGAGGGACCTTTGGGTCCAAGTCCATAGATATCTCAGAGTGGCTGAGCAAATTGAGAAGTTATATGCTTATATTTTCATAACTCCAAAAGATAAAGCTAATCAAAAGAAAAACATGGAAGATCCAGAGATAACTCATATGTTTTGTTTCATTTATACTTTTAGTAAGGTGCACATGTATGTCACGGTGGCATAATGACGTATGTCATTCACATACGTTTACAAAACCGGTAAGGAATTATGTAAACAATAAAGAATGCTTAATCAAACAATATATTTACAGTATTACTGAAATATTAAATACATAACACTCCTACATTATACTATAGAAACAAATACTGTATAGACATCCATTAAATAGTAAATTTAAAATTTAATCCCTACGGAGGCTTCCTTACTTTTGTGGGTGAATGTCTTTCCTGACGGGGGGCGGGGTGCGCAGGGTCACTCTGCTTGGCAGAAGAAACTGGTAGGTGTGAAACAATCTCAGGTTCTGGGGCCTCCTTCATGATCGTTGTAGGTGTTGACTCTGGGACTGCAGAAAGTGGTTTTGACAGTTCTGGCCACTTTTCTTCTCTAACAATTAATTCTGCTCTCCTCAACTGACAGATGTGTCATCCCAGATGTCAGATCCAATCTTCACCGTGTAGGAGAATGGTCCAGTTTCGTCCTTAATCTTTCCAAGTGTCTACTTTTGATCATCTCAGTGGGCTGTCGCCAAGACTGCTTGTCCAGGAGTGAAACATCAAAACTTCTTGTTTGAGGAGCCCTTTATTTTCCTCAACGGTCTGTTTCTATATTCCTTCTGAGATTGAGTTTGAGTGGATCCAAGTGGTGAGCACAAGAAATAACCCAGAAACAAGACAGTTGGTGAATTGTTGGTCGTGGACTGTTCTGGGATATGCAAGGAGGAGATTAGCTAACTTCTGATTCGGTGTCAGTGTAATGTGTTCTGTCGGTGTTGCTCACTGTACATTCTTTACACTCTGGACAAACATTTCCACCAATCCATTTATAGCTGAATGGTACAGTGCAGATGCAATATGTCTTATTCCGTGCATTTTCAGGAATTACTGAAAGTATTCCATAACAAACTGTGGTCGGTTATCACTGACTAAGAGTTCTGGAACACCAGTCCTTGAGAAGAGACTTCTCAACACATCAACAGTAATGAGGCTGTAGTGGAGGCTACTGGAAACACTTCTGGCCACTTTGTAGCGACTACTACTACCAAGAAATTTGTGTCCGTGAATGGTCCCACAAAATCCACATGATTCCTCTGCCAGGCCATTCCCGGGGATGGCATCTTCTGCATGTGTCTGGCATCCCGAACAGTGCATGGCAAGCTGCTCAGTCTGGTGATTTACCCCAGGCCATCAGACAAAGCTTTCATTTTGACCCAACCTAGATGACCAGCATGTAGCTCCTGCAGCAGTTTAGCTCCCAACTTGGATGACGCAACAGCTCTCAATCTCCACAGAAGGCACGCTCCATCAAGGCCAAGTTCATGCCAGTGTTGGTAAAAATGAGGGAACTGCGATTTCTGTTACACATTCCGGCCATTTTGGGCGGCCATCTACACCTGAGACATTGTGGGGTCTTTTCTAGTTTCCCTGTGGGCAATCTCTTCTGTTATAGGGAGACATTTAGTCATAGTCATACTTTATCCTGAGGGAAATTGGTTTTTCGTTATAGTTGCTCCATAAATAATAATTAGTAATAGAACCATAAATAGTTAAATAGTAATATGTGAATTATGCCAGTAAATTATGAAATAAGTCCAGGACCAGCCTATTGGCTCAGGGTGTCTGACCCTTCAAGGGAGGAGTTGTAAAGTTTGGTGGCCATAGGCAGGAATGACTTCCTATGACACTCTGTAATGCATCTCGGTGGAATGAGTCTCTGGCTGAATGTACTCCTGTGCCCAACCAGTACATTATGTAGCGGATGGGAGACATTGACGAAGATGGCATGCAACTTAGACAGCATCCTCTTTTCAGACACCACCGTGAGAGAGTCCAGTTCCATCCCCACAACATCACTGGCCTTACGAATGAGTTTGTTGATTCTGTTGGTGTCTGCCACCCTCAGCCTGCTGCCCCAGCACACAACAGCAAACATGATAGCACTGGTCACCACAGATTCGTAGGACATCCTCAGCATCGTTCGGCAAATGTTAAAGGACCTCAGTCTCCTCAGGAAATAGAAACAGCTCTGATCCTTCTTGTAGACAGCCTCAGTGTTCTTTGACCAGTCCAGTTTATTGTCAATTCGTATCCCCAGGTATTTGTAATCCTCCACCATGTCCACACTGACCCCCTGGATAGAAACAGGGGTCACCGGTACCTTAGCTCTCCTCAGGTCTACCACCAGCTCCTTAATCTTTTTCACATTAAGCTGCAGATAATTCTGCTCACACCATGTGACAAAGTTTCCTACTGTAGCCCTGTACTCAGCCTCATCTCCCTTGCTGATGCATCCAACTATGGCAGAGTCATCCGAAAACTTCTGAAGATGACAAGACTCTGTGCAGTAGTTGAAGTCCGAGGTGTAAATGGTGAAGAGAAAGGGAGACAAGACAGTCCCCTGTGGAGCCCCAGTGCTGTTGATCAACACAGTGTTGCAAGCACATGTACTGTGGCCTGCCAGTCAGGTAATCAAGAATTTGATATGCATTGTGGAGAATATATCAAGAGGAGTCTCTTCTTTTGTAAATTTTTTAGGTATTTCCTTTCCAAGGGTAAACAGGACAATCCATCAGCATTTCCAAGATTAGTTCTCCTCTTCAGTTCGATCTTGTGATTCTGCCTCCAAGAAATGGAGCCCATCTCTGCAGTTGTGCTGCTGATGTTAGTGGAACACCCTTCTGTGGACTGAGAATGGACGCCAGTGGCTGACGATCTGTAAAGAGGGTAAACTCTCTCCCATACAAGTACTGGTTGAAACGCTTTACATCCCAAACCAGATTCAAGGTCTCTGTGTCAATCTGTGCATAGTTTTTCTCAGCAGCGGTAAGGGAACATGAGTCAAAGGTTATGGGACTTTCACTTCCAGCACTCATCACATGTGACATGACTGCTCCTATTTCATGAGGTGAGGCATCCCAGTCAAGCTTCACTGGATGATGTGGATCATAATATGTGTGAGTATAGTGTCTGACATCACTATTTCCTTTGTCTTCTGGAAACCACCTCATATTGCTTCGTCCATTGCCATTTCTTCTGGATCTGCAGTATTAAGTTCAAGGAGTCGATTGCAGTAGCCAGGTTTGGCAGGAACCTATTAAAGTAATTGGTAAATCCTAAAATGGAGCATAACTGTGACGCGCCATTTGGTCTTGTGGCATCCACTGCTGCTTGAATTTTAGCAGCACACTTGTGTAAATCTTGTGCATCAATGGTGTGACCGCAGTAAGTGATTATTCATTTAAAGATTTCACACTTGTCTCATCATGTTCTGAGCCCATAATCTTAACATTTCTTCTTAACATTGTCTTGAGATCTTAGAGATGTTCCTTTTCATCCTCACCAGTAATAACAATGTCATCCAGGTAACACTGAGTGCCTAGATAGCCTTGCAGCTCCTGGTCCATAGCTTTCTGCAGGTGCAAATCCAAAAATAAGCTTATTATAGTGATAAAGCCCTTTGTGATGAGTGTTTATGGTGAGAAACACTCCCGAGTTTTCTTCCATCTCCATCTGCATTTAGACCTCACTCAAGTACGCTTTCCTCCAGAAAGGTTTGCAAAGATATCCTCTATCTTGGGCAAAGGGAGTTGATCTACTTTCAGTACTGGGTTGATGGTGACCTTAAAATAACCACATATCCTGGCAGACCTATTATTCTTGGCTACTGGGACCACTGGCATTGCCTATGGACTCCACTCAACCTTGGAAAGAACTCCTTCAGCCTCCATGTGATCTTGCTCACTGGCTACTTTATCACAGATGATATATGAAACTGGATGGGCTTCGTGAAACTAAGGTGTGGCATTTTCATTTTGCACTATTTTCCCTTGATATCTTTCAGTTTTCCAACGCCATCCATGAACACTACTGTGGCATCATCCAGTTCACTTTCAGTTTCAGTTGACTCTATTGCAGGGGATGTGACGTGCAAATGGTTGACGGATCTCCAATCAAGTTGTAGTTGTCCCAGCCAATCACATCCCCAAAATGCTGGCCCTCCTATTTTTATCACCTGCAAGCCTGATGTAATTTGTTGGTTGTTGTAGTTCACTGTTTTGAATGTCAATCCCACAGAAGTTATCCTTTTTCCAGTATAAGTTCTTAGTTGGATATCTGCAGGCTTCGGTTCAGTATCCTTGAATCAGCCAAGCGGGTGTCCAATTCCATTTTAATTAATTTGCCATGCGCTTCTGGCATAGGCTGTATTGCTTGTCTATTGTTACTGTAGTTTTCACATTGTAAATCTCAAGGATATTCAGTCCTGTGTGACTCTTGTCATTATCAGATTTTTTCCATAAGCAGCATGAAGATTAGTGCTCTTTTCGAACTGCAACTTGACTTTTTCCTCTTCCCTGTGTAATCCATTTATTTTTGTCTGCTTGACATGCTCTTTGTATGTGTGCTACTTTGTTGCATTTTCTGCAAATTTCACCTTTAAGCCTGCATTGGTCTGGTGTATGTGAGTCCCTGCCATAATGGTAACACAATTTTTCAGCCAGGCAGGTTTCTGTTTAGACGTTGCAATTTTGTTTATGCTCACTTACTGCAGCTCAATTGCATCTCTGATTGCTATTTCCATTGATACAGCGATTTCAACCGTTCTTTTAAATGTGAGTTGTTCTTCGGTTAGGTTCCATTTTTGGATGCTTTCTTACAAGGTTCTACGAACTAAATGATCTTTCAGTGCATCATTAAGCCCATCACTGAGCTGACAATGCTCAGACGTGATGGCATGTTGACTTATGGCATTCATGTATGTGTACATACAACCCATAATAAATTATGTAAGCAAACAAAGAATGCTGAACCAAACAATGTATTTACAACAACATACATCAAAGTTGCTGGTGAACGCAGCAGGCCAGGCAGCATCTATAGGAAGAGGCGCAGTCGACGTTTCAGGCCGAGACCCTTCGTCAGGACTAACTGAAGGAAGAGTGAGTAAGGGATTTGAAAGCTGGAGGGGGAGGGGGAGATGCAAAATGTTACTCAAATATTACTGAAATATTAAATACTCAATAGATGTCCCTTTAGAACAGAGATGAAGGAGAATTTATTTAACTTGAGGGCAGTGAGTCTATGGAATTCATTGCCACAGGCAGCGGTGGAGACCAAGTCATTGGGTATATTTAAAGCAGAGGTTGATAGCATCAAAGGTTATGGGCAGAAGGCAGGAGAATAGGATTGAGTGGAATAATAAATCAGTCATGATCGAATAGCAGAAGACTCAATGGGCCGAATGGCCTAATTCTGTTCCTACATCTTATGGAATTATGGCATAATTCATGCAATTACATTCTGCATTGTCCTAAATGGAAAAATATTACAATTCAACAAAGCTCCAATCAAGTAATAAGAAATGGTTTAAGTTCATGAAACAATGTGTGTTTTATTAGTGAAAATGGGAGCCTACAGTTCTCTTCCACATAATTGCTTGGGATTTTGTTATTTATTGCATGGTTTCCCTGCCACGAGACATAAAAACACCTTACCTTTACCTCCTGACTCTAGAAGTAAGTGAGACATTTCAGAAGGAGGTCATTTTGCATCATTTTTTTTTTGCCTTTTTATGGCACTGTAAAGAGTATAAGGGAAATTAAAAATGTTACTTCAACTTTAGAAAGAGTAAGCAATGACACTGCTGATCCCTTGTGAAAATAACAACAGAAATGGTCTCAATACATAAGATTGTTCTTCGAAATAATATGGCATTAAATCTTCTCTTGGAAGTTAAGGGGGAACATACAGTTATAGGCAAGAAATCTGAAGGCAGAACTAATTTTGCTGATCATATCTGTAAAGAAGCAGCGAAAATACATCATTTTGATGGATGGGATTTCTCTGGATTCATTTAAGTCTGAAAAGACTGAGTTACTCAATGTTACAAGATATTATTCATACTAATATGCCTTATCATAACTTCCTTTTTTACTTGTTTAAAGGCAATCATTAACAGAATAGTTCAGGCGCGTAAATGTGCCTACTTATCTGTCCAACCATGACACAATCCTATGAATACATTGAAGAATATATACACTTTGATATTTCATACTTAACGTAGATATTACCATATTAACGTAGATTTTTGTCTCTAAATTTTCTGATGTAATAATTCTAAATGTATGATTTAGAGGGGGTTGTTAGATTTGGCTATTTAAATCTTATATAAAGTACAAGTAGATAATCAATTGCTAAAGTGCAAAGAAAATAACAATTAAACAGTCTAACATAATATTGCATAAATACAAGTAATTGCCGAGTATGTTTCCTAAATGTAAAAGTATACATATGCAAGTTTAATATGCTTCTAGTGGTTATACATAGTATAATTCTGGAAAGCTCTGTAAGTTTCTTTGTACTGCATTATTTAAATAACAGCTTTCTCATTGGTTAACTCTTATCTACAAGTTTGAATGGAATGTCCCTGATCTTTGTAGTCTAAAAGAGCTGCACCACAAAACAGTGCCATCTTAGATCTTAGCTTCTTGTGTGTCTCTTCAACTAGTAGACCTCTATCACTGCTTGTTTCAATTTTGATTTGTTCTATCAACTCTTAATTAAGTTATCATAAAACAACAAGTTTTGTGCCTCTATCCTTACTTCTGCAAAAGTCTTGGATAATAACATCAGAATCCAGCAACATTCAAAACATTGCATCACTCCAAAGCCCTTAATTACTGTGAGGTTCCATGTATACAGTATTTTCTAAAATGGTTACACAATTTTAATTTACTGGCTTCAAAGCTATTTTGTTTGTAACTAATCACATATTCAGGCCAACTTTTGATACATTTTCTCTTTTGCTTCAACAATGATTCTGCAAAGACCTTTGCAACAAAATCCACTATGTCCTTAACTAATATTTAGGATCTCAGAGATCTGACCTGCAATAGTAACCTTCTGGACATTTCCTAACCAAGATCAGTTATGGCAGCACAAAACAACCATTAGTCAAACCGCGTGGCTAGACAAATGTTGTCTCTATCTGCAAAACCTTCATGAGATGGTTGCAAATTGCATTCATTTCATTTTATTCATGAATATACATGCTGTTCTGTCAAGATGCAATAATTTCTAGGAGTTTCCAGGGTTTAACAGGACACAGAGGTGTAAGCACAACAATGGCATCAAATGGTTAATTTCCTGTGAGAAGTGAAAACCAAAGCTAAACCTAGGGACGACAGAGCTTTGTGAATATTCTGTTAACATTAGCGGGTGATTTTATAAAATTCCTGGCAACCTGTTTAAAACAATAACCTGATTAAAGTGGATGTTCCATGGATAATATTTCCCTTTTCCATTAAGACTGGAACCATGGCTTTCCCTGGAGCATTTGATCAGCTATTTCTATACTTATCCTTATAACCTTCCATGGTTCCATTTAGTTCCACATGACTCACTGGCTCCTATTCTTGTATCACTACAAAACCGCATATCAAAGAGCATACATAGATTCAATGATACAGTCATGTCCATTCGTTTGTATATGCCTTACTAACTTGTCTATCATCATTGTGAGGTTACCAAAATGTACAGTAAACAGCACCCATCGATTAAGATAAACTTGCCTTTTCATCTCACCTACAGAGTTATACTCGGTAAATAAATTACAATTGATTCCTGCTTCCAAAGCAACAGCACTGGTCAACTGAAGGAAAAGCATATTTCTGTGCTGTAAATTCCATGGCACACAACGTCATTCCATTGTCTCCTCCTGTACAAGCTTATTGTCATACATGTATATTGCCAAACGAAACAACATTCCTCTGGACCAAGGTGTGCAATGCAGTACATATAACTCACACACAACACATAAAGTAATATTACCACAAATAAATTAACAAGTTTACAAGCAAATTGCTTGCCTGTTAAGACTTACAAAAGAAGTCCAATATCAACAGAAAATCTCATTGGCTTCAATACTGAAGCAGGAATCTGAGACTGGGGGCAGAAAATGTTAATTAAGTTGCTCAAATTTTTCCATGACTTTCCAATTATGAAGTTATAGATCCAAATGATTAAAATTGTTCCAAAACCATTTAATTAAAACAACTCCACGTAAATAAAACCAGTACTGGAGAGACCTTTCTACTCCTGCCAAATTATTTAAGCAATTAAGACTATTCCCGCAATGTTCTTTTGCTAATACTGGACAACATGCAGCTGACTGACATCAGTTTTCAAAAGGATATCAGTCAGAATAATTCGTAGGTGCCATCTGTTCAGTAGTTTCTCTGGCACCAGGCAGATGGTTTTTCTGCTTGATACCTCCTTTGAATACGGATTGAATCATCAGCCAGCATTCCTTACATAATGGAAATTAAAGGGAGAATTCAGGGTTATCTTCTTTTAAATGTCAGCAAAAAATCAATAGTTCTCTGCATAATTTCAAAAGCAATTTAAAAAATAATAAATATACTTAATTTAATATACTTCAAAATACCACTGATATTATTAAAGGAAGATTTTAAGGAAACAATATTGGTTTTCTTCTCCACTGTTCCATTAATTCTGTGTTTCAGCGATGGTAAATAAGCCATATGCATCAGCTGGTAAATAATGTAGGATCACCTCATGTTGCCCAGGGAGATCCCAAAATTAATTGCTATTCAGTGCAGGGTTGTGGCAGGAGACAATGCAGTCACCCTCTATATGCTTGAATGAGGGATGGGGAGAAATATTCAACTGCCCCACTGCTCGAGTAACCCTACTAGAGGAGAGACTATACTTGATCTGGTACTGGCAATGAACCTGGTCAGGTAACAGATCTCTCGGTGGGTGAGCATTTCGGAAACAATGATCACAATTCCCTAACCTTTACCATAGACTTGGACAGGGGTAGGAGCAGACGGCATGGGGAAGTATTTAATTGGGAAAATGTGGATTATGATGCTATTAGGCAGGAACTTGAGATCATTGGTGTCCTCAGGAAAATCCACAATGGAACTGTGGTGATTGTTTAGGGAGCTCTTGCACGGGGTTTGCCCCATTGAAGCAGGGAAAGGATGGTAGGGTGATGGAACCATTGTTGGCAAGAGATGTGGAACATCTAGTCAAGAGGAAGGAAGAAGCATATTTAAGGTTTAAGAAGCAAGGATTAACCAGGGCTCTAGGGAGTTACAAAGTAGCCAGGAAGAGAGCTTAAGAATAGACAGGACAGCTAGGAGGAGGCATGAGAAGACCTTGATGAGAACCATTAAGGCAAACCCTAATGTTTTCTACAAGTATGTGAAGAACAGGAGGATGACAAGTGTAAGGGTCTGAGAGATTGATCAGGGATAAAAGAGAAACTATGTGCCTGGAGTTGGAGGAGGTAGGGGAAATCCTTAATGAATACTTTGATTTAGAATCCACCATTGAGAGGGAACTTGATGAATTTGAAGTCAGCATGGAACAGGCTGAAATGCTTGAACATGTCAATAATAAGAAAGGGGATTTGCTGGAATTTTTGAAAACCATTAGGATAGATAAGCCCCTGTAGCTGGAAGGGATATATCCCAGGTTACTAGGGGAAATGAAGGAAGAAATTGCTGCACCCTTGGCAATAATCTTTACATGCTCACTGACCACAGGAATGGTACCTGAAGATTGGAGGGTGACAAACATTATTCCATTGTTTATGAAAGGTAATAGGGATAACCCTGGGAATTATAAACCAGTGAGTCTTGCATCAGTGGTGGGCAAACTATTGGAGAACATTCTTAGGGACAGGATTTTTGAGCATTTGGAGAAGCGTTGTCAGTTTAGGTATAGTCAACGTGGGAGAGGTAGGTCACACCTGACCAGCCTGACTGAATTCTTTGAGGAAGGGACAAAGCAAATTGATGAAGACAAAGCAGTGGACATGGTGTATATGGATCTTATAAATGCATTTGACAAAATTCCCCATTGTAAGCTCATTGAGAAAGACTGGAGGCATGGGAATCAGGGAAACTTAGAGTCATAGGACACTGCAGCACAGAAAAAGGCCTTGGCCCTTCTTGTCCATGCCAAATTATTAATCTGCCTACTCTCACTGTCCTGCACCCGGACCATTGCCCTCTATCCACCTCCCATCCATGTACCTATACAAACGTCTCTTGAATGTTGATATCAAACCTACATCCACCACTTCTGCTGCCATCTCATTCCAGACTCTCATCACCCTATAGGTGAAGAAATTGTCACTCATGTTTGCCTTAAGCATTTCCCCTTTCATCCTTAACCCATGACCCCGAGTTCTAGTCTCACCCAACGTCAGTGGAAAAAGCCTGCTTGCATTTATCCTACCTATAACCCTCATAATTTTGCATACATCTATCAAACCTCCCCTCATTTTCCTTTGCTCTAGGGAATGAAGTCCTAACTTGTTCAACCTTTCCCTGTAACTCAGGTCCTCAAGACCAGGCAACATCCTTGTAAATTTTATCTGTACTCTTTCAATCTTATTAATATCTTTCCTGCAGTTAGGTGACCTGAACTGCACACAATGCTCCAAATTAGTCCTCACCAACGTCTTATGCAACTTCAACATAACATTGTAACTCCTGTGCTCAATACTTCAGTTTATGAAGGCCAGTGCACCAAAAGCATTGGCCGGACAGTTTCAGATTTGGCTTGTCAAAAGACGGCAGAGCATGTTCTACCAGGAGGTTGGTGAGGAATAATGTTCTGCAGGGCTCTGTTCTGGGATGATATTTTACTGCAAGTTTTATAAATGGCTTGGATCGGGAAGTGGAAGGGTGAGTTAGTAAATTCATGAATGGTCCATTCTGTGCTGTATTATTCTATGTTCTACGCTGTAAATCATATGTGTGGACATTTGGTAATGATAAGATCAGATGACAGGATCAGAACCAGCAATTTTGATGCCAGAACTGTGTTGATCCAAGTTACCACAAAGGAAGAATGACCATTTGAATGAATATGTTGTCAAAGGTAATGATATAAGTCATGGGGGCAATATTTACTTTTGTCAGTGGTACAGAACAGGGTTTCATTCCAATCGTAAGAAGTAAGAGCATAATTAGGCCATTTGGCCCATTGAATCTGTTCCACCATTCTATCGTCACTGACTTATTATTCCCCCCTCAACAGCCTTCTCACTGTTACCTTTCACCCTAACTATCAAGAATCTATCAGCTTCTGCTTTAAATATATCCAATGACATGGCCTCCACAGCTGTCTATGGCAATGAATTCCATAGATTCACTACCCTCTAGCTAAAGAAATTCCTCCTCACCCTGGACGTCCCTCTATTTTGAGGCTGTGCACTCTTGTTCTCGACTACCCCACTACAGGAAGCATCCTCTCCACATCCCCTCTATCTAGGCCTTTCTATATATTTGATAGATTTCATTGAGAAACACCACCCTCATTCTTCTAAACTCCAGCGAGTACAGACCCAGAGCTATCAAACGTTCCTCATATATTAACCCTTTCATTCCTGGGATCATTCTTGTGAACCTCCTCTGGATCCTCTCCAATACCAACACATCTTTTCTTAGATAAGGGGCCTAAAACTGCTCACAATGCTCCAGGAGTGGTCTGACCAATGACTTATAAAGCCTCAACATTAAATCCTTCCTTTTATATTCTAGACCTCTTGAAATGAATGCTAACATTGAATTTGCCTTTTTTACAACAGATTCCACCTGTAAGTTAAAGGAATTTTACATGAGGACTCCCAAGTCCCTTTGGACACTTGATTTTTGAATTTTCTCCCCATTTAGAAAAACCTCTATGCCTTTATTCCTTTTACCAAAGTGCATAGCCATACATTTCCCTGCATTATATTCCACCTGCCATTCCCCCAATCTGCCTTTCTGCAAACTCTCTGCTTCCTGCTCACTTTGTGCCCCTCCACCTATCTTCGTAAAAATATTTGCAAATATATCCACGAAGCCGTCAATTCCATCATCCAAATTATTGACAAGTTATGTGAAAATAAGCAATCCCAACATCGACCCCTGCAGAATACCACGAGTTATCACCAGCAGCCAACTGGAAAAGGCTCCCTTTATTCGCACTCTTTGCCTTCCGCCAGTCGGCCGTGCTTGCACACTTCCTGCAATACCATGGGTTCTTATTTTGTTAAGCAGCCTCATGTGTGGCACATTTTCAAAGGCCTTTCGAAAATCCAAATAAACAACATCCACTGACTGTCCTACATCATCCTGCTTGTTATTTCCTCAAAGAACTTCAACAGATTTGTCAGGTAAGATTCCCCGTTTAGAAATCCATGTTGACTTTGGCCTATTTCATCATGTGGTTCCAAGTATCCTGAATCCACATCCATAATAACAGTTTCCAACATCTTTCCGACCACTGAAGTCAGGCTATCTGGTTCATGATTACACTCTTCTGTCTCTTTCCCTTCTTAAAGATTGGAGTGACATTTGCAATTTTTCAGTCCAGTTACACTTTAACTCCTCCCACTGACTGCAATTGTGCCCTATTATTTGCCTGTCCTTTCTCACACTCTCACGACACATTGCATCTGCTTGTATACTAACTGCCCCATCTTCAGCCCTATCCCTCCAGTCCCCATACCCCTCCCAAATTAGTTTAAACCCACCTTCACAGCTCCATCAGACCTGCCCGCAAGGATATTGGCACCACCGCGCGCCCCCCCCCGCCCCCGGGTTCAGCTGTAACCTATCTCTTTTGTACAGGTCATACTTTCCCCAGAAGAGATCTCAATGATTCAGAAATCTGAAACCCTGCACCACTTTCTCAGCCACATATCCATCTGCCAAATCATCCTATTCCTTACCCTCACTGGTGCATGGCACAGGCAGAAATCCAGAGATGACTTCCCTAGCGGTCCTGCTTTTCTGTATTCAGTGCAACTCCCTATATTCTCTCTTCAGGCCCTCTTCCCTTTTTCTACCTATGTCGTTGGTACCAATAGGCACCGCAGCTTCCAGTTTTTCACTTGCCTCATTTAAAATGCCATGGGCCTGGTCTGAGACATCCCTGACCCTGGCACCCGGGAGGCAACATACCATCCATGTGTTACTTTTATATCCACAGAGTCTGCTTTCTGCTCCTGTAATCATGGAATCCACTATCACTACTGCATTCCTCTTCTCCTTTCTTTCCTTCTGAGCCTCAGAGCCAGACTCAGTATCAGAGACCTGGTCTCCGCAGCCTCCCCTGGTAGGTCGGTTCTCCCCCAACAATATCCAAAGCGGTATACTTATTATTGTGGGGAATGGCCACAGTTGCTGTTTAATTCCTTACCCTCTCCTGACAGTCACCCAGGGCCTGCCTCCTGTAACTTAGGGGCGACTACCTCCCTGTAGCTCTTATCTATCACTTTTTCATTTTCCCCTATGAGCTAAAAGTCACTAAGCTGCAGCTTTACTTCGTTAATACTCATTATGTTCATCTGTAATTTCTTTGTCTCCCATTGTTACCTCTTCCGTGTAATTTTCCAGAAGTCTGATATTTACTCTCACCTCAGTTTTACTCTTTATATAATCTGAAAGAAATTTTGGTATCCTCCTTTATATTACTGGTCACCTTAACTTTATATTTCATTTTTTCTCTCTTATGTCTTTTCACTTGCATTCTGGTGGTTTTAAAAGCTTTCCAATTCTCTAATTTTCCACAAGTTTTTGCTATATCGTATGCGTTCTCTTTTGCTTTTATACTGTCTTTGACTTCCCTTGTCGGCCATGGTTGCATCATCCTCCCTTCAGAATAATTCTTCTTCTTTGGTATGTATCTATCCTGTGCCTTCTGATTTTCTCCCAGAATCACCAGCCATTGCTTTTCTGCCGTTATCCCTGACAGTGACACCTCCTAATCAACTTTGGCCAGCTCCTCTCTCATACCTCTGTAACGTCCTTCACTCCACTGCAATACTGATGCACCTGACTTTAGCTTCTCCCTCTCAAACTGCAGGGTGAATTCTGTCATATGATGATCACTGCCTCCCAATGATTCCTTTACCTTAAGCTCGAAAATCAGATCTTACTCTTTACACAACACCCAGTCCAGAATTGCCTAGTAGACTCAACTGCAAACTGATCCAAAAAGCAATCTAAAAGGCATTCTACAAACTCCCCCTTGTGCGATCCCGCACTAACTTGATTTTCCAAATCTACTTGCATATTGAAATCCCCCCATGACACCTGATGGTATAAAATAGAATTTAATTCCTGGAATTTGTGATTTGTTTTTTTTGTCATCCTGTACCAGATGGCAAATGTAATTTACATTCAACTTCACGTAACAGGGAGCCACACTCAAACAAAACACAACCTCTCTATAAATCTGCACCAGTATGTACCTATTCTTCCAACCTCCATTAGCTTGGAACTTTGGTGATATTTTTTGTGCATTGACTTGCGGTAATGGAATTATATCCACAGATTTAATATTTATGCTTTGAATATTAATGAAATAATTGCTTAACTGACACAAAGATTGGAATAATAAGTCTTTTGTGCTATTGAAGAATTCAGCTGATTATAATTATGCTGACATCCCAGTATTGTTAATATGTATAAAGTAATTGTTCCATTCAGTACAACTGTAGCAGAAAAGTTCCTTTAAATACAGAGTGCTCTCTATAATGCTGCTTTGTGTGTCACTTTGTTTTAATCTGTCTGTACAACTAATTAGTTATACTGTGTGCTTACTATCTTGAGCCATCAAGAACTATGGTGGTGTTTGAAAATTGTGTTGTATTCTGTCCAAGGTAATCAATGGCATTTTATACTTCAACTGAAAAACACTCCAACTATGACTAGATCCTATTATTTAGAAATAAAGGAAACAGATTCAGCAGGAACTAAACGTTCATGTGGCATCAAATATCGTCTGAATTCCTTTAATCAAAAATTCTACAATTAGTGGCTACCTTGGTAGATACTCCAAAACAACTGCTCGTTATTCCAATTATCTAATCAGCCAATCACGTGGCAGCAACCCAATGCATAAAAGTATGGAGACATGGTCAAGGGGTTCAGCTGTTGTTCAGACTAAACATCAGAATGGGGAAGAAATGTGATCTAACTGACTTTGATCATGGAATGATTGTTGGTGCCAGATGGGGTGGTTTGAGTATCTCAGAAGCTGCAGATCTCCTGGGATTTCCATGCACAACAGTCTCTAGAGTCTATCAAGAATGGTCCGAGAAACCACAATACACCCAGTGGGCAGCAGGTCTTCGAGTGAAAAGGTTTTATTAATGAGAGAGGTCAGAGGAGAATGGCAGACTGGTTCAAGCTGGAAGGAAAGTGACAGTAAGTCAAGTAACTGTCATTACAACAGTGGTATGCAGAAGAGCATCCGTATACACAACATGGTGAACCTTGAAGTGGATGGGCTACAGCAACAGAAAACCACAAATGTACGCTTATTGGCTGCTTTATAGGTACAGGAGGTTGTAGCCACTGAATGTACACTCACTACCTGGAAGATATTTTGGCTCTCCAGGTACTATATTAAAATCGTAATAGTATAACATTACAATAATCTCAAAATACTGCTCAATAGTCTAACTAATTTCACCTGAGAAAACAATTTTAGCTAATATTTTGCCAAATTGGTCATTCCATCTTTGACCACCATCATGGATAATTTGCAAATTATACCTTTCCTGTCTTTTCTCTATTTTCTTTGGGTTATGTTGCAAATTAATTGGGAGAAGGACTAGAGAAATTGATCGCATTTAGATTGCCATTTTTACAGAAGCTTTGGAAGCCAGTATATCGAGGGACTCACCAGTGAATCTGGGCAATGTGTTTATTCCATGTCCTCCATCCAAACCAAACATCTCCAATTTCCATTTGGCCTTTTCAATACAGCTGAGATTGTGCATCCCAGCTACCAGCCTGGAGAAGTGAAACCTGAAACTCAAAATTAATCAGTGCCATTAAGTTTAGAGTCTAGGTGTTACTCATATAATTCTCCTACATGCCCTTCATTCAGATCCCAGCATCATTTTAATTTGAACTAAACATATGCTCCAGTACCAAATGCTCTGTTTGTGAAATCTGAATGGACATTGAACCCATGAACACTACCTCACTATTTTTTAGTTTCAATTTTTGCATTACTTATTTGATTTAAATATATATATATACTTACTGTAATTTACAGGTTTTTTTTCTTTTACTATCAGAATCAGAATCAGGTTTATTATCACCGACGTGTCATGAAGTTTGCTAACTTAGCAGCAGCAGTTCAATGCAATACATGATAATATAGAAAGAAGGAAAGAAATCCTTTACAGTAAATATATAAAAGTATATTAAATAGATTGAAAATAGTGCAAAAACGGAAAAAAATACGTATTTTAAAAAATGAGGTAGTATTCGAGGGTTCGATGTCCATTTAGGAATTGTATGACAGAGGGGAAGCTTTCCTGAATCACTGAGCGTGTGCCTTTAGGGTGTTGTACCTCCTTCCTGTCAGTAACAGTGAGAAGAGGACATGTCCTGGATGGTGAGGATCCTTAATAATGGAAATCACCTTTGTGTGGCACCGCTCCTTGAAGATGTCTTGGAAACTATGGAGGCCAGAACCTTTGATGGAGCTAATTAATTTTACAACTTTCTGTAGATTATTATGTATTGCATTGTACTGCTGCCATAAAGTCAACAAATTTCATGGCATATGCCGGTGAAATTAAACATCATCCTGATTCCATCTGTTTCTATTGTCTATTATTGAGGCCACATTTCAGAAGAAAATGGCGACTAAATGTGGAACCAAAGGCAAAGGTCGTTGAAATACCAGTAAAAGGGCCAAAATTTGTCCTCATCAACATTCTCCATTAAACGTCCAATCTCGTGGCAATTATATGCAGTGCACTTGCTTCAAATCAGAATTCCATTGGAACTAAGTTTCTGAATTGGAGTGCAACCCATATTTCTTACATTTTATTTTATTTAGAGATACAGCACAGTGACAGGCCCTCTGGTCCAATGAGCCCACACTGCCCAATTACTCCCATTTGACCAATTAACCTACTAACCTATACACCTTAGGAATGTGGGAGGAAACCAGAGCACCAGGAGAAAAGCCACATGGTCATGGGGAGAGCATACAAACTCCTTCCAGACAGCGCCGAGAAGCGCTGCTGTGCTGCCCGTTGTGTATTTGGAGTACTGCCTAAGAAAGAAATTTCGTCTTTAGTCCAGCACCCACCATTTAAAGTCTCTACTCTCCAACCTGCTCTGTCACTTGAGCAACAGACACAAAAAGGTAGAGGAGCTCAACAGATCAGGCAGCATCGATGGAGAGGAGTAAAATATTGCCGAGGCCCTTCATCAGGACTGGAAAGGAAGGGGAAAGAAGCCAGAATAAGAGGTGGGGGAGAGGGGAAGGAGTACAAGCTGGAAGATGATAGGTGAAGCCAGGTGAGGGAGAACATAGATGGGTGGGGGAGGGAGGATGAAGAATGAAGCATCTAGCTGATAAGTGGAAAAGATAAAGAGCTGAAGGAGAAGGAATCCGATAGAAAAGGAAAGTGGAGCAAAGGAGATAGAGAAGGTGGACGGGTACTAAAGGGGCAGATGAGGAGAGAAGGGGTAAGAGGAGAGCCAGAGTGGGGAATGGAAGAACTAAGAAGGTTGAGAGAGTAGAAATTATTTGAAGTTGGAGAAATCAATGTGGATGCTGTGAAGGCTGCTCAAACGAAATGAGGTATTTGCTCCTTCAACCTGAGATTGGCCCCATCTGGCAGTAGGGAAGATCGTCAGAATGGGAAAGAAGAATGGAATTGAAATGATTTCCACAAGCATTGGACTTTGCGGAGTGAATTAAAAACTGAGTTTAATCATGCCAAAAGGTAAATACCCTGGATCGACAGGACACCCTTCTTTGGTTTGTAAGTAAATAGCCTCAGGAAACAAGCCTGGCCTGCTGAGTTCCTCCAGCATTTTGTGTGTGTTGCTTAAACAAGAATTGCTCTATTAGAACCACTATCTTCTTTGCCACACTCTGCCGATGAATATAGTTCTGGAGGTGGGAGGGGTTGATTTTCCAATTAGTCTGCACAATTGAGTAACATTTCACAGCTATTAAAGAGTGCCGGCTTCCCTCCTAAATTTCATTCTAATTGTTCCTATTGCTTAAGTGTCTGTTAAATTATGAAGTCTGTAGTTCTGGTTTCAATTAATAGGCGATGGTAGAAGGTAGTGGATATGCCATTCAGTAGTAAGATGCACTTGGTTTTCCAAACATAGAACTACACCAGGTACTCGGATGTCAGTTCCAGTGACTGGTTTCAGCTCTTTGTCTGATTATTTTGTTTGTGGTGTATAATTGACTGGTGTACTTTTCTGGCTATTAAATAGGTAATTGTATGTTTAAAGTGCAACATGCCCAAAGCAAATGTCAACCTGATTTGTACACAGGTACATGTACTGTAATAAAGTATTATTAAAAAAATATCTTTTCTGCTAACCATTTTCTTGTCAGTCGTTTAAAAGCAGAATATGTTTTTGCAAGTTCCGTCTTGTATAGTTTTGAATAGTTTTTATTAGTTTGCTTTATGGGACTTGTTTCTTGCCATTGACTGGGCATGTTAGTTGTGCACTGGGGTGGACACAAACGCTCTACAACGGGTAGCCAGAAATGCCCAACGCATCACCGGTACCAGCCTGCTCACCATAAAGGACACACATATATACAGAAAGGTACCAGCAATATCATGAAGGATCCCACCCACCTGCTCATGAATTGTTTGACCCAATCCCATCAGGGAGGAGGCTATGTAGCATCCACACTCAGGCCACCAGGCACAAAAACAGTTGCTTTCCTCAAGAAGTAAGGCTGATCAACACCGCCACCCACTAACAGACCCATCACACCCCCAGCACCACTAACTTGTCATTTTCTGTCAGAGTCTCCGTACGTACAGTCACTTCTGTTGTTGAGTGGCTCGCCGAGCTGGCTTGTTAGCTTGCAACATTGCCCAGCTGCAACATCATCAGTGCAACTTCGAATGACATGTTGGTAATTGTTCGTCTTTTATGTGTCCTGTGATTAGTCTGTTTGTGTGTGTGTGTAGATATATGTGCCATTTCTATTCGTTACTGATTATGTAATCTGTGATTGGTTCATTAAGGTCCGACTAGGTGATGATTGTTGTCTGGGCTGAGTTAGTTGACCGTTATGTAGGATTAACGCCGTCCTCACTGATTGACGCGTGTAATCAGGTGTGAGTTGGCTCTTGGCTCTGGACTGACGACTTGACGTTGAAGTGGGATGTAAACTGGATTCATTTTGACGTGCTTGTTGATAGAATTCTGTGTGGAGAACAAAGCCCCTAAGAATTCTCAGACTTGTCGCTGATGGGCTTGGCCTAGGATAGTGACATTGGTCCAGTGGAATTGATGTGCTTCGTTGTCACAATGTATAGATATAAGGGAAAGTTGATCATAACGATTTACACAGCCAGTTGGTGTTCATATACCCTTGTTGATAGCTTCTTATTAGTCTGTCCAATGTAATGGTTGTCACAGTTGGCGCACGGAATTTAGTATATGGTGTTTGATCCGTGCGCCACAGGACACATAAGAGACGAACAATTGCCAACATGTCATTTGAAGTTGCACTGATGATCTTGGGTAACGAAAAGTCTGCAAGCTAACAGGCCAGCTTGGTGAGCCACTCAACAACATCCTCAACCCAAGCTACAAATCTTTTCCAACATCTTAAAGTCATTTCTGAGCTCAATGTCACTTTATGGACATACAATCAATCCATATATTTAAACTATCTTATGCATTTATTAAACTTTATTATTATTTTGTTTTTTATCTTATTGTGTCTTTTTGTGCTGCATCGAATTAAGAGTAACAATTATTTCATTCTCCTTTGCACTTGTGTACTGGAAATAACATTAAACAATCTTGAATCTCGACTTCAATCTCTACATTAAGGAAGATGGAATCTGGACGCCAATAACCCACAGAGCCAGTTCATCATTCTGATGTCTTGTACGTCAGTGGGAAAGTGAGTGTCACGGACCACATCTGACCCATAAGAACCATAGAGAAAGCACATCAATACAACTGTCTGCCGCACATTTAACGTCCTGTAGAGGGTTCCCGTGGGACGCAAACATTCAACTAGTCATTGTGCATCTATGACCCACCTACAGAAGGAAAAAATTCTGTTTTAGCCTTTTCTATCATCAAAAAGAATTTTTTATACTTGATGGAAAAAAAATACCATGCAAGCAGAAATCTATTAGTTTCCTTCTCTTCTGGCCTTTACCACTCCCACCTATTCCACCGCTTCCCCTCCCTATCTCATTCCCCCCTCCCTCCACATTCCCCGTCACATTTTCACCTATCATCTGTCAGCTTGTGCTCCTTCCCCTCCCCCTACCTTCTTAATCTGGTTTCTGCACCTTCCTTTCCTGCCCCAATGAAAAGCCTTGGCCTGAGACATCAATTCCCCCCTCCCCCAAGTTTTCCTCCAATCATCTTAAAATTATGCCCACCTATATTAGGCATTTCCAACCTGGGGAATCTCTCCACTTGAACAATGCCTCTTATCATGTTGTACACCTCTATCAAGTCACCACTCTTCCTCCTTTATTCCAAAGAGAAAAGCCTTAGCTCACTCAACCTATCCTCGTAAAACACGCTCTCAAATTCAGGGAGCATCCTGGTAAATCTTTTCCGCATCCTCTCTAAACCTTCCACTCCTTCCTGTAGTGAGGCGATCAGAAATGAAAACAATATTCCAAGTGTGGTCTGACCAGGGGTTATCGAACTACAACATTACCCTGCGGCTCACATCAAAGTTGCTGGTGAACGCAGCAGGCCAAGCAGCATCTGTAGGAAGAGGTGCAGTCGACGTTTCAGGCCGAGACCCTTCACCAGCAACTTTGATGTGTGTTGCTTGAATTTTCAGCATCTGCAGAATTCCTGTTGATTACCCTACGGCTCTTGAGTTCAGTTCCCAGACTAATGAAGGCCAAAATATCTCCTTAACTTGCACGGCAACTTTGAGGGATTGGTGTGGGATTGGTGTAAATGGGTGTTTTTTGGCCAGCATGTTATATTGGACCAAGAATGCTGTTGTGTACTGCATTAGTCTATGATTAAATAGCATTGTAACTGAAATATATTGTTGATGGTTAACTCATATTAAAGTCTGAGCAGAGAAACAATAACAATAATCATGTGGCTGACACCTCATATGTTCTCACATGCTGAAAAGGCACAAAACTGGTATTATGTTCAGCTACACACAGGAGCAGGAACATTGTGTGCAATAGAAACAGCAAATCCCTGCCTTACAGATTCCTTTGTCCAGGGATGGAGATTTATTTACGTACTGATTGACATACAGCGCAGAATAGGCTCTCCAGACGCTTCAAGCTGTGCTGCCCAGCAATCACCTGATTTAATCAGAGCCTAATCACAGGACAATTACAGAAATCAATTAGCCTACTAACCGGTATATTTTTGGACTCTGGGAGGAAACTTGTGCACCCGGAGGAATCCCATGTAGTCACAGGAAGAACGTACAAACTCCTTACAGGCGGTGGTGGGATTTGAAACCAGGTTGCCTGTACTGTAAAACGTAATGGCAACCACTACCCGAACGTGCCACCCCCTTAGAGAACGTTCTTTGCTGGACACCCCACCAGCAGCCAAGGTATGCAACTACAAGCAATAGAAAACTCTGCAGATGCTGGAAATCCAAGCAACGCACATAAAATGCTGGAGGAAGTCAGCAGACCCTGCAGCATCCATGGAAAAAAGTACAGTCAACGTTTCGGGCTGAGACCCTTCAGCAGGACTGGAGAGGAAATGCTGAGGAGTAGATTTGAAAGGTGGGAGGAGGGGAGAGAGAACCACTAGGTGATGGGTGAAAGCTGTGGGGGAGGGATGAAGTAAAGATCTGGGAAGTTGATTGGTGAGATGAGGTGAGAGAGGGAAAAGAGGATGGGTAATGGAGAAGGGGGAGGGTGGCGGGGAGTGGGGGGCATTACTGGAAGTTTGAGAAATTGATGTTCATGCCATCAGGTTGGAGGCCACCCAAACAGAGTATAAGGTTTGTTCCTCCATCTGAGGTGTGGCTTCATCACGACAGTTGATGGACATATTGGAATGGGAATGGGAAGTGGAATTAAAATGGGTGATCACTGGGAGATCCCACTTGTTCTGCCGGACGGAGCACAGATGCTCAGTGAAGTGGTCTCCCGATCTATGTCGTGACTCACCGATGTCCAAGAGGCCACACCGGGAGCACCAAACTCAGTAGATGACTCCAACAGACTCACAGGTGAAGTGACAGCTCACCTGGAAGGACTGTTTAGGGCCCTGGATGGTAGTGAGGGAGGAGGTGTGGGGGCAGCTGTAGCGTTTGTTCCGCTTGCAAGGGTAAGTGCCAGGAGGGAGGTCAGTGGGGAGGGACGAATGGACAAGCGAGTCGCATAGGGAGTGATCCCTGTGGAAAGCAGAAAGTGGCGGGAAGATGAAGATGTGTTCGGTGGTAGGATCCATTTGGAGGTGGCGGAAGTTTTGGAGAATTATGTGCTGGACGCGGAGGCTGGTGGACTGGTAGGTGAGGGCCAGAGGACCCTATCTCTGGTAGGATGGTGGGAGGATGGGGTAAGAGCAGTTGTGCATGAAATGGAAGAGATGAGGTTGAGGGCAGTGCTGATGGTGGAGGAAGGGAAACCCCTTTTTTAAAAAAAGGGGGACATCTCCTTTGTTCTAGAATGAAAAGCCTCATCCTGAGAGCAGATGCAGTGGAGATGGAGGAATTGAGAAAAAGGGATGGCATTTTTACAAGTGGTAGGGTGGGACGAGGTGTCGTCTAGGTAGCTGTGAGAGTCTGTGGGTTTTTAATAGACATCGTGGATAAGCTGTCTCTGGAGATAGAGACAGTGAGATCGAGAAACGGGAGGGAGGTGTCAGAAATGGACCAGGTGAATTTGAGGGCAGGGTGGAAGTTGGAGGCAAAGTGGATGAAATCGACGAGTTCAGCACAGGAACAGGAAGCAGCACCAATGCAACCATCGACGTAGTGTAGGAAAAGTGCGAGACGGTCACCAGTGTAGGTTTTAACATAGACTATTCTACATAGCCAACAAACAGGCAGTCATAACTGAGACCCATGTGAGTGCCCATGACAACCCCTTCCCGAAGGAAGTGGGAGGAGCCAAAGGAGAAATTAATCAGAGTGAGGACGTTCCGCTAGGCAGTGGAGAGTGGTGGTGGAGGGGAACTGGTTAGGTCTGGTGTCCAAAAAAGAACGGAGAGCCTTGAGGCCTTCCTGGTGGAGGATGGGGATGTAGAGGGACTGGACATCCATAATAAAATATAAGATGATGGGGGCCAGGAAACTCGAAATCCTTGAAAATATTGAGTGTGTGAGGTGTCATGGATGTAGGTAGGAAGGGACTGAACTATGGGGGGATAAAACAGAGTCGAGATATGTAGATATGACTTCAGTGGGGCAGGAACAACCTGAAACAAATGGGTCTACCTGGACAAACAGGTTTGTGGATCTTGGGTAGAAGGTAGAAATGGGAGGTGCGGGCTTTGGGGACTAGGAGGTTGGTGGCAGTGGATGGGAGATCCCCAGAGTCAATAAGGAGAATGATGGTGTGGGAGACGATGGCCTGGTGTTCCTTAGTGGGGTCTTGTTTGGGAGGTGTCTGAGAGTTGGCACCCGGCTTCTACAAGGTAGAGGTCAGTACACCAGACTACTGCAGCACCTCCCTTATCTGCGGGTTTTATGGTGAGATTTGGATTAGTGCGGAAGGAATGGAGAGCAGAGCATTCGGAAGGAGTGAGGTTGGAATAGGGCCTGAAACAGTCCTTCCAGGTGAAGCAACACTTCACCTCTGAGCCTGTTGGGGTCACTTACTGTGTTTGGTGCTCCTGGTGAAACCTCTGTACACTGGTGAAACCAGGTGTAGATCGGGAGACCGCTTCGCTGAGCATCTACGCTCCGTCCACCAGAACAAGTGGGTTCTCCCGGTGGTCACCCATTTTAATTCCATTACCCATTCCCATTCCGATATGCCCATCCATGGCCTCCTCCACTGTCGTGATGAGGCCACACTTTGGTTGGAGGAACAACACCTTGAATTCCATTTGGGTAGCCTTCAGCCTGATGGCATGAACATCGATTTTTCAATCTTCCGGTAATGCCCCACCAATACGCATCCTCCTTTCCCTCTCTCACCTCATCTCGTCAATCAATTTCCCAGATCTTTACTTTATCCTTCCTCCTCCAGCTTTCACCCATCACCTGGTGTTTCCCTCTCCCCTCCCCCACCTTTTAAATCTATTCCTCAGCTTTTTTTCTCCAGTCCTGCTGAAGGGCTTCTGCCAGAGACGTTGACTGTACTTTTTTCCATAGATGCTGCCTGGCCTGCTGAGTTCCTCCTACATTTTGTAAGGTATGCAACTGATGCCTAAACGGGCTTTATCTCCCAGTATAAAACTTCTCTAGAGTCTGAGGACCACACAGTGTGGTCCTTAGACTCTGCTTATATAGGGTAAAAAATGACATTATTGATCCTAATTTCTTTTCAGAAGGGACCTTTAAACAGCAACAAGCAAGACACAAGAGGAATTAATCCTATTAAATCCCTACCAGACATTGAAATCAGTGTACAATAAGCACAAGGAATTGCGGGCAAGAGGAATATAAGCACCAAAGTATTACTTCACATTACTAACCTCATTTGGCCAAAGCAAGTGTAGACTAGTCTAACTTAAGACAGACATCGAAGACTTTTGACTTCATCGCTCCATAATGCCTCTGCTTATGATTCCCACTTCATTTATGTCATGGAGGTTAAATTGCAGCAATCTCTTAGAGAATTAATGTATGTATGTTTCCATGTCAACGTACATTCAGGTCTATGAACCAAACTACAATACTTAATATAAAGCTAAAACAATTCTTAAACTAATTACTGAATTTGGTATTAGTTATTGGCTTATTATTATCGTCATGTGCACCGAGATACATTGAGAAGCTTTTGTTTCATGTGCCATCAAGTCAGATCATGGCAGACAGTAAAAAGAAAGCAGAACGCAGAATACAATGTTTCGGTTACAGAGAAAGTGCAATGCAGGTGGACAGATAAAGTGTAAGGGCTACGACGAGGTAAATTGGGAAATCAAGAGTTCACCTGTTCCTCTTATAGAGTTTGAGAGGTCTGTTCAGGAGACTGATAACAGTGGGATAGAAGCTGGCCTTCAGCCTGGTGGTTCATGTTGTCAGATGT
This sequence comes from Mobula hypostoma, assembly GCF_963921235.1. Lineage (NCBI taxonomy): Eukaryota > Metazoa > Chordata > Chondrichthyes > Myliobatiformes > Myliobatidae > Mobula > Mobula hypostoma. The sequence goes on along the minus strand of NC_086112.1, from coordinate 25,283,233 downwards.
TTGTCTCAATTGCCGGATGGGAGAGGGGAGAAGTGAGAATGAGTGGAGGAGGAGGGGTCGATTATGCTGGCTGCTTTCCCATGACAGTGGGAAGTGTCGATGCAGTCAATGAAGAGGAGGCTGGCTTACATGATGAACTGGGTTGCATTCCCAACTCTCTGCAGTTTCTTGCAGTCCCTGACAGAGCAGTTGCCATACCAACAGTGCAAAAGTCGGTAACAGTCATCTGGAAAATGCCAAAATTTCCTTGGCATTCTGAGAAAGTGGAGTTGGTGGTTTTGTTGTCATTTTGTTTGCTTGTTTAGCACAGGTTGTTCAGGCCCAATGAGCCTAATTGTACCCATGTGACCAATTAACCTTCTAACCTTTGGAATGTGGGAGGAAACCAGAGCACCCGGAGGAAACTCGAGGTCACAGGGAGAATGTACAAACTCCTACCTGAGAGTGGTAGAACGGAACCTGGCTTGGTCGTGCTCTAACAGGTTACGCTAACAAATGGCTGGAATGGGACAAAATCGTTGTCTATATTTACAACCAGGAACTTGATGCTTTCCTCCGTTGGAATCACTTACCCCCTGAGTCACTGGGGGAACCAAATGCCTGACGGGAGGGGAACTCTGTGTAAATAACCTAGTGAGTGCTGGGCTCACGCACCTTGATGAATTGTGACCGAAGCCTGAAGAGAGTGTTAAATAATTTTAGTTATTATGGAGACCAAGGGTGCTTCTTTGTCAAAAATGTATTCAGTATACTTCAGAGGGGTTTAAGCAGCATACTGTACTGTGTAAAAGCCTAAGGCACATTTATATAGCTAGGGTGCCTAAGACCTTTGCACAGTACTGTATTTGTAATGTGGAGCGGAGAGGGAGTTTGTAAACCCGGCAGGAGCCAAGGATGTTGGGAATGGCGAGGGTGGAGTGCCGCGGGAGGGGTGTGGGGTAGGTGGCAGAGAAGTGCCAGGGTCAGGGTTTTGCACGGGTGCAGACACACCCAGCCCTGTGACACCAGGCAAGATCATTTGATTCCAAACAATTGGTTTATTGACCTCTCCGGTGCTTGTCACTCCCTCTCCTCTCCCTTCCCCCTTTTCCCTGCCATGACTCCCGTCTCACTGCCCCCTTCCCACACTCAGTCCACAGTGGAGACCCATAACAGAATCAGGTTCATGACTTACATATGTCATGACTTTTCTTTGTGGCAGAATTACAGTGCAATACACAAAATGAGTAGAGTACTGGGCAAATGTCTGAGGCACCCTAGCTAAATATATATATGTGCCGAAGAATTGCACAGCACTCCATGTGAACAAAATAGATAGGGCTTGGGGGAAGTTCATTTTAATGAGTAATGTCCTATTGTGTTCCATTGAACTTTTCTACACTCCGGAATGCAATAACTAAGTGATGCTGTCATTGTTACCGTTTAGCATGATATATTTTTTTAAACTAGCAGTTAAAACCACCAGGTACTGTGACAGTCTCAAGCTGTGTTCCAGTGACATCAGGGGTAGAGATACTGCAAACTTCATGTGGCTCAAATCCCTCTGTGCGCAGATTCTGCAATTACAAAAAAAAACTATATAAGCCTTAAAACTGACAACATACCCTGTTAAACTACAACTTGGAACAAAGATAGGTAAAGAGAAGCATCAACTGGGCCAATTTGGTTGTGAACAATTTCACTAACAATTTTAACTCCAGGAAAATTGTCCAGTAGAAGACTTGTATTGGGATTGGTTTATTATTGTCACATACAATCTGAGATACAGTCAAAAGCTTTTTTATTTGCATCCTATGCGGGCAGATAATATCATACGTCAAGGTAGAAGCATGAAAATAGAATGCAGAAAATGCAGGGAGTGCCTTGTTCCATTTCCATGGTCATTGTTCATTATCAGAAACATTTTCACAAAAAAAAAATCATCCACTGTTTATCTAATGGATAATGCCACACATCGTTGTAAATATCCCAGAAGTTAAAAGCCGGAGTCCTTTATAAACTGGTTTCACTCAGAATCTAGCTCCTTCCTCACTTGAATCAAAGATGTACAAAAGTGAAGGTTGAAGAGCCAGGTGACGCAGAATGAATTGCCTGAAATGGGAATGACTGCAGAACATACAAGTGGAGATAGAAACAACTAGGAGTTCCCACATGGAGATGGGAAAAGCCAGAATGCTTAACTGGTGACAGGAAAGACTACAGTGTGCCTGCTGGCAATGGCAAATGTCAAGGCAGATTTGAACAGAGTTGCAGACACCCAGTTAGAGATGGGAAAGACGCAACATCATTATGGGCCTTGTTGCTTTTCACAAATTCTGTTCTCACAGGGTCAATAATGAAATGATGGAGGCTTCAGAAGTACGAATGATATTGATCACTTTGCTCCTTCCACAGTAAGATGCAATATGAACTCAGTGCAACTGTAGTCAGTGCAGCTCGCTTGAAGCAGCAAGGAGGTCCCTCACCTCAGACACTGCAGACAGTGGGAGTAGCTGCAACTATTCCCATAACACCACCAGCTGCTGGCGTCCAGTTAATTGGATCTAAAATCCAAACTAGAAGAACGAGACTTGTCATTGTCCAGACAAGAGATTTGTACTCAGTATGGTAAAGCAATTTAAAAGGTGTGCTGGGGAGCAGGACAACTCCCTTCACCAGGATTCTATGTGTCTGACTTTGAAACAAATGAAGATTCATCAGCAAGTTCACGACAAACAAAGTTACATCCTGCTGCAAGATAATAAAACGAGCGGACATCAACGTGTAATGTGCTTACTGCATTTTGTTCTTTTTGATTTTACCTCACCTGTCCTTCTGACAGGCGGTCGATCACGAGTTGAGTATGATGTTCCCCTATTGGAGCGGCGTCCCTTAAAGGGGAATGATGTGCGTGACTTTGGTTAATGCACAGGCAGCCACCACACAGTCCTTAACCGATCGGGGCCGGGGACCGGGGGCCAGTGGCCAGTGGCGTGGAACGCAGGACGACTGGGGACCCTTCATTACTGCAGCCTTCCTCCACCTTCACTGCCGTTGTAATGTGTCACCTTCTTCTGCCAGCTCTACAACTGAGATCTCAGTTGTATCGCTCTCTGTCAGGACCAACTCCCTTGTACCTCACCATCATGGGTGACCCTACAGGAGCTAAGCACCAGATGGGTAAACAACATACATCATCGCTCTCATGATCTCCGGAACTCATGAGCCTCCCCACCATGGCAAGGTGATAATCCTCAGAGAAGATATGAGTATAAACCTTCCAGCAACATAATCTATTGATAATAGGCTAGATCACACTCAAACATGTCCATACCTGGTTTTGCACCCAGTGCCAGACCTGTGGCTTCACTTAACTTTTGCACACCAGCTGTTTCAATTAAATGGGAGGCCTCGGCGGCAGCCAACTGATGAAGTGAAGAATAAAGCATCTAAGCTTCAGGCACCAGATCGAGGGTGAGCTGCCTCAGTGACCATCACCCGGTAGCAGTCACCTCTACTATGACGAAGTTCATCATGGCTCAGATTAACTCATGCCTGAGCAAAGACCTGGACTTGCGCAGTCTGCCAAACATCACAACCAGTCTACAGCAGATCCAATCTCATTGGCTCTCCACTGGTCTTTAGAGCATCTAGACAATAGCAAAACATACGCTAGGCTGCTGTTTATCAATTGCAGCTCAACATTCAGCACTATCATCTACTCATTACTAAACAAACTTCAAACCCTGGGCCTCTCTGCTTCTCTCTGCAACGGGATCTTCAACTTCCTTGTCAGGTAAATAAAGTTAGTATGAATTGGTGATAGCATCTCCTCCTCACTCACAATCAATGCAAGTGCACTTTAAGGATGCCTACTTAGCTCACAACTCTATTCCTGCACATCTTCAAAGTGCCTATTGCACAACCTCCAACTCCGACTCCAGCCTTGACCCAGACCGACAGCACTTCCAGTCCCGGACTTTACGTGCTGCTGCTGGAACCCCAGACTCCCCTTGTCCCACCACCACTCTGCAATCCCATGTCCCTCAGGTCCCACCGTCAGCTCTTGGGTCCTCGGAGACTCCATCTTCCTCTCACCCCAGCTTCTCTGAAAACCCTAACCCTCCCCTCTCCTCTGACACTACCAATCCACTTCCCCCCTCTGATCCCAGCTGTCATCCGTGCCGAGTCTTCGCAATTTCCTCTGACCTTCCCCTCTCCTTGTCCTCAGTAAGGGCCTCACCTCTGTACCCGTGCGCCCTCACCTCAGTGAGTTCCACGAGCACTACCTTGTTATTCCACACTTGCACCATTTATTTCTGTAACTTATGGTAATATTTAGGCTTTCCCTGTACTCATGCTGCAAAACAACACCTTTCATGACATGTCGGTGACAATAAACCTGATTTGAATCTGATTTTGATAGCTCAGTCATGGCCCCTGTACTAATCCCATAACTTCCCATGCCTGTGGAAATATTCATGGTTCTCCAAAGAGGTAGAGCAGGCTTCAGACAGGGGATGCTGGTCCCTTTCCCCAACAGTGCATTGCTGTCATGGGAATTTTTACTATTTTTAAATGACTTTGATATTTGGTGATATTTTTAAAAACTGTTTAAATAGATTAAATAATTAAACATGATAGAAATTATTTTGAAACTAATTAAAAATAAAATGAATACATCTAATTAAAAGCAAATTAAATTACTGTAACTTACTTAAAAGCCTAACTGTGAAATATATGATAAATGTATGTGAAACCCAAACTTTTCATGAAGGCCAATAAACCTTCAGATAAATCTAGAAGCCAATTTTTCTTCATTTTCTTCTTATATTGTCCCTTGGCATTGGGGATGACATCTCTGTTCTAGGTAAGTAGATTCTGAGGTGGCTGATGAGGCCAATGTGGGATTCACAGACTTTGCCATAGATAGGTCAGGAGGTGCTTGATGGTAAGGTAGATAGATAGTTTGGGAGCTGGAATGTCCCTTCCACACTTTTCACTGGGCTTCTGCTTATTCTCAGTGAAGAGAGCTGAAGCTCTCAGTGTTGTCCCGGATGCTTTTTATGCAGAGTGGTCGCAGGCTAGGGATTCCCATAAGTTGCCAAGGACACTTTGAGAACATTATTGAGATGTTTCTGTTGTCCTCCTGGTGATCTCTTACTGTGCAGGAGCTCAAAGAAGAACACATGGTTCGGGAGTCTGGAATCAGTATGAAGGTGATGTGATATTAATTAAAATGTAGGAAAAGTAACACAACCATCTTTATGTAGGTAAGTGGTTCCTTGGCTCAGCATACCTTAGTCCTCTTCTTGGACATCCACAGGGATTTGCCAACCAACACCACTGAGCAGGAAAGTCCATTCCTGACAAACACTCCCAATCAGTGCAATGAGGAAGTGCAGAGTGCACTGGTACCTGATCTCCAATGTATTCCATACTTTTATATTGCAACGCATAGGCGTGGAGGTCTGGAATGTGGGAGTGCATTGACCCACACAACGTGTTTGCTGGAGATTTCATGCGCAACTGATGAGAAGCAGAGTCTGAAAAGTGAGCTTCAAACTGAGCATTCAACAAGTCTCGTTCTATTACTTTCTGTAATGTGGCTTCTGTTCTTATGCATGTATTGAATTGAATCACTTTTTTTTCCTTTTAATTCCACCAACTAAAAATAATTTATTGAAAAATCTACTCCAACCCAACTAACAAGCCATTCAATCCCATTTCATTTCATTATATTGCCTCATACTCATTAGTGCCTCAGCTGAATTCCTCATGAGTTCATCAGCCTTTCCCTCACTGAATCTATAACCTCCAAAACCAAAAGCACAGAAAGACTCCTTCTCTCTTGCACCTTCCACCTTGTGCATCCTTCACTACTTTCAACCCAGTAATGAAAGGTGATCCTTCAGCTGCCTCATCCTCATGTCAATCCCGAAACTCCTCCGACACTCTACTGCCGTGCTTAGCATCTCATTCAAAAGTCATTGCACAGTCTTAAATGTCTTCCAAATCTCTTACTAGCTCTTCCTTCAATTAGTCCTGACGAGGGGTCTCGGCCTGAAACGTCGACTGTACCTCTTCCTAGAGATGCTGCCTGGCCTGCTGCGTTCACCAGCAACTTTGATGTGTGTTTCTTAAATGTCTATTGTTTTTTTTTTCTGTTGTCATTGCTGCTTGTTTTGTCTGTGTGTGTGTGTGTGTGTGTGTATGTGAGTGTGTGTGTGTGTATGTGTGTGTATGTGAGTGTGTGTGTGTGTATGTGTGTGTGTGTGTGTGTGTATGTATGTGAGTGTGTGTGTGTGTGTGTGTGTGTGTGTGTCTGTGTGTGTGTATGTGTGTGTGTGTGTGTGTGTGTGTGTGTGTGTCTGTGAGTGTGTGTGTGTGTGTGTGTGTGTGTGTGTGTGTGTGTGTGTGTGTGTGAGTGTGTGTGTGTGTGTTGCTCTGTTGAACATCGTGGGCATGCTATTTTGGCACCAGAATATCTGTGGTGACACTTGCAGACTGCCCCCCACGCATCTTTGGGAATGTTGGTCGTTAACACAAATGACACATTTCACTGTGTGTTTCAATGTTCGTGTGGTAAATACATCCATTTACTTGATGTTGTTGTTCTGAAGCTGATCCAATTGACCATTCATGCAGTTCTTTGTTAGGAGCTTCACCATTAGTCCTACTCTTTCACTCCGCCGTTACTAAGGCAAGCATTTTCTTTACGTGTATTTATCAAATTCCAGTCTGAAAGCTATTGTTGAATCTGCTTCCACCACCCTCCCTGGTAGTATGTTCCACAAAATGACAATACACTGCATAAAAATAACTCATCTCATCTTTCCAGCAGATATTTTTAGTAGGATTTCCTTAATGCTTGGAAGTTGATGGGAGAGTGTTTGCTCATGACTAAAGGTGAGGTAAACACACTGGCAACAGGAAGGGAGTGAGTGTTTGCTCATGACTGAAGGTGAGGTAAACACACTGGCAACAGGAAGGGAGTGAGTGTTTGCTCATGACTAAAGGTGACTGAGGTAAACACACTGGCAACAGGAAGGGAGTGAGTGTTTGCTCATGACTAAAGGTGAGGTAAACACACTGGCAACAGGAAGGTGGGAGAAGTGAAAAGCTGAGTTACCATGGAGCCAAGTACTGGATATACAGTATTTAAAACTGAGTTTGATAGTTCTTGATTAGATAGAGCATCAAATGTTACGGGAAGAAGGCAGGAGAATGGGGTTGAGAGGGATAATAAATCAGCCATGATGAAAGGATAGAGTAGACTCAATGGACTGAATGGGTTAATTCTGCTCCTATGAATTATGGTGATCAGGGCTTATGGAAAATGGTTGAGGACTACATTAATCTGTGAGTTCCATCATAATTATAGCCAACAGTTGTATCCCACCCATTGCAAGGGCAGCATCAATAGTTAGGGTTACATTGAGGATGATTTTGGTGGGAGAAGGGAGTGATAAGGGACAGAAGTATGTCCTTTGGTGCATCCTTTTCCAAGAGGAAAAATGTGAAGCATGTTTCTACATCAAGAATCATATATTCAAATATGTGCTGAAAGCTTGCCGCAAGTAATTCAACATCTCCACGAGCTTATGGAACTCTCTGGCTTATGACTGCTGTAAGTGAAGAAGCAGAATTCAGGATAGTCTTGGGAGCCCCAGTTCTGTGCATTCGGAACACAGGAAAGCCCTGTGTAAGCAGTCAATGCAGTATACCACCTCAATTTATGGCCCGCCCATCCTGTCAGCCACAACCGACACAATCTGTGCAAGATCCTGTAGTTCCCACACTAGCCTCATTAACCACCTCCACACTCATAAAACCACCTCCACAGTCATAAAACCACAGAGAAAGGATGGCATCCTCAGTCCCTAGGAACTGCCTAAGAAAAAGATGCAACATTTCAGGATCAGAACTTATTAGCAATGACGTTTGTTGTTCCATTGCAGTAGTACAGTGGAAGACATAAAATGACTACAAGTTACAAAATATATAAATAGTGCAAATGAGTAGTAAGGTAATTTAACAAACAAGAGAAAATCTGTAGATGCCGGAAATCCAAGGCACCACACACAAAATGCTGGAGGGACTCAGCATCTATGGAAAAGAGTACAGTTGACGTTTTGGACCGAGACCCTTTGGCAGTGAGGTAATGTTGATGGGTTCATGGACTATTCATATATCTGATGTCAAAGAGGAGGACCTGTTCATAAAATATTGAGTGTTGTTTTTCAGGCTCCTGTACCTCTTCCCCGATGGTATTACGAGAAGAGAGCATGTCCCAGATGGTGAGGGTCTTTAATGATTGAAGCCAACTCCTTAAGGCACCAGCTTTGAATATACCCTCTATGTTGGCGAAGGACTATGTCTGTGATGGAGATAAGTGATACAGCCCCTTGCAATCCTACACATTGGAGCCATATAACGGTCAGTGATGCAACCAGTCAGAATGGTCTTGGATGTACTTATGTAGAAACTTGATAGAGTCTTAGGTGGCAAATCTTTTCAAACTCTTCTCTGAGGAATTTTGTGTGTTTTGAGGGATGTTTAGCAATGTGCCTCCATTTTCTCTTATACACTAAAAATGAACTCCTATCTCTTTATTGGCCCCATCCTGGCCCTCGTACTTTATTTGTCTCCCTGCACTGTACCATCCCTGTAGCTGTAACGATATCTTCCACATCCTGTCTTCTCCTTTTTATCACCTCAATATTCTTATGTACGGCATGATCTGTCTGGATGTTCAGCAAACAAAGTGTTTTCCCTGTATCTCATTACATGACAACAATATTACACCAGCTACCAGCCACCATTTTGTTCTAGAATGAGCTTCTAAAAGCAAAAAAAAGAACTGCAGTTGTTGGAAATCTGAAATAAAAACGGAATATTCTAGAAATATTCTACAGTCAGGTGGCATCCGTGGAGAAAATAATAGGACTACTGTACTGCAGATTTCCAGAAAATTGTGTTTTTATATGAGCAGAAGCAGTTGAGCAGAGAGTACTGCAGCACAACTTATCTCATGTCCCATGCTGCACAGAACATCACATATCATTTGTGAAAGAAGGCTCCAAGTCAAGGGTGTACAGCGCTGGCTCACGATCAAGCATACTTTCTTCAGCCAATGATTGGTGCGTGAAGGCCGACCTGGATGGGGAAGGCAGTTTCCCAGAGCAAATAGCTTTCACCACATTGCATCCAGATATAATCGTATGGTCTGACACCAGGAGAGAAGTGGTTATTGGTGAACTCACAGTCCCCTGGGTAGACAACATCGATGAAGCCCATGAGCGCAAGTTAAAAGTATGCAGAATTAAGATCAGAGTGCAGAGACAGAGTGTGGAAGGTCTCATGCTATCCATTCGAAGTAGGCTGCCATGGCTTTATTGCGTTCACTTTCCAGAAGTGGCTGCGTGACCTTGGCTTCACTAAAAGAGAGATCAAATCAACCAGCAGGGCTGTAGCTGAGGCAGCAGAGAAAGGATCAGCATGGGTGTGGACCAAGTACGTCCAGAGGGGCAGATAGTGTGTACATATCTTGCAAACCCTTCAGTAGTTGCATAGACACCTGAAGAGCAGACTATCCATTGGATGGAAGCAACCAACAACCCTGATAGAGGCAGATGCCAAGTTTTTAAGCTCACCAGTGGGAGGTGGTGCTTTGGCACTGCTGGCCCACCACCTCGAGGGAGTCTTGATCATAAGTGGGCCGAAACTCCTGAAGACAGGTGGCAGATCAACTGATGATCCCACTGCTGATAGCACAGGACAGTTAACATCTTAGTCCACGTGTATTTTCAATTCTTTGATATTATTTAACTATTTTTATTTAGAAATACAGCACAGTTACTGGTCCTCCTGGCTGATTGAGCTTGCATGTGTCCAATTAACCGACATGTTTGGAATGTAGGAGGAAACCGGAACACCCGAACAAGACCCATGTGGTCTCATGGAGAACTTACAAACTCTTCACAGACAGTGGGGGAATTGGACTGGGTCACTGGGACTGTAATAGCATTATGCTAACCCGATGCTATTGTGCTACCCCAAACTGTGTGGGCATGTGGCCAAGTGGCTAAGGTGTTCGTCTAGTGATCTCAAGGTTGCTAGTTTGAGCCTCAGCTGTTTGTGTCCTTGAGCAAGGCACTTAATCACACACATTGCTCCAGTGTCCGTGCGAGAAGTGGCGCCCCACACAGACTTCCAATCTGTGCCTTGTAAGGTGTGAAAGTGCCCAACACAGGCCTCTCGTGGTCTGTTGACGTTCCCTCCCTCCCCTACCCCAAAATGGCTTGCTTCAAAACCAATTTACATGAGGTCCATACAACAGGCACTTCATAATAACAGCCAGGGAAACCTTTATTCTACTAATCTGAGCTGGATTTAACATATCATTGAGATCAAATGCACACCCAACCCGGTCACTTGCAGAAATTCTCATCATGGATGTGAGCTTCGCAGCTGTGCCATGTATAGAAATAAGAACCAGGACGATTCCATTCAGCCACATGGAGAGTTCCTGGCGTGTTTTCAAAAGCCGTCAGTGACTGCAGGTTGATGCAGGGTGCCTTTCCCACCGTACCATTCGATTAGCTGCTCACAAAAATTCAGAGAAATGTGTGCTTGTAATTCCCACTACGCATTCCATCTGTTAGTTTCATGATCTGTAGCGCTGAAAACTGTGAGGATGAAAACGCAACTCTGACAGTTGCCGCTTTGCATAGTTATCTGCAATCATCACCAGTCTTTTACCACACAACTTGTGAAAGATGTTGTCATGAAACATCAGGGTTCCTTTGCTGATTCCTCTTTTTTCTAAGATTCAAGGAATCTGTCGGAGAATTTCCAGGATCGTGGAAAGCTACAGGCAGGAGAGTGTCATTTAGACTTTCAAACCTACTGTGAGAGAGATCATGACTAACTTGTGAATCAGCTCCATATATCTCCCTCTTTCTATGTCCCTCTATATCAGGGCATCCCAGTCTGGGGTCCATGGACTCCTCGGTTAATGGTAAGGCTCCATGGCATCAAAGAGCTTGGCCACCCCTGCACCGTATGATGTCCCTCCATCACAGAACATAGAGCACAGGAATGTACAGCCTGGGAACAGGCCCTTTGGCCCACAACGTCCGTGACAACCCTGATGCTGACCCAAACCGATCCCATCTATCTACACATGGTCTACTTCCCGCCTTTTCCCTGTCCAAATCTCTCCTAAATTTTGCAATGGCAATAGACAACAGACAATAGGTGCAGGAGTAGGCCATTCGGCCCTTCGAGCCAGCACCACCATTCACTGTGATCATGGCTGATCATCCACAATCAGTATCCAGTTCCTGCCCTATCCCCATAACCTTTGATTCTGCTATCTTTAAGAGCTCTATCCATCTCTTTCTTGAAAGCATCCAGAGACTTGGCCTCCACAGCCTTCTGAGGCAGAGCATTCCACATATCCACCACTCTCTGGGTGAAAAAGTTTTTCCTCAGCTCCATTCTAAATGGCCTACCCCTAATTCTTAAACTGTGGCCTCTGGTTCTGGACTCACCCATCAGCGGGAACATGCTTCCTGCCTCCAGTGTGTCCAAACCCTTAATAATCTTATATGTTTCAATAAGATCCCCTCTCAGCCTTCTAAATTCCAGAATGGCATCAGTTTCTACCACCTTCGCTGGCAGCCCATTCCAAATACTATTGCACTTACCTCATAAAACTTTAAACATTCTCCCCACTCACATACCTGCTAACATTTGACCCTAGAAAGAAAACACATTATTATGTTTCTCATACTTACTTAATCTGTACTTCTGTCAGCATCTTGTGCTGGAGAGAAAACAATCCAAGTTTATCTAAATAAAGGGGCAGGGTACTGACATGGATTGAAAATTGGTTGGCAGACAGGAAACAAAGAGTAGGGATTAACGGGTCCTTTTCAGAATGGCAGGCAGTGACTAGTGGGGTACCGCAAGGCTCGGTGCTGGGACCGCAGCTATTTGCAATATACATTAATGATTTAGATGAAGGGATTAAAAGTAACATTAGCAAATTTGCAGATGACGCAAAGCTGGGTGACAGTGTAAGATGTGAGGAGGATGTTGTAAGTATACAGGGTGATTTGGACAGGTTGGGTGAGTGGGCAGATGCATGGCAGATGCAGTTTAATGTGGATAAATGTGAGGTTATCCACTTCGGTGGCAAGAACTGGAAGGCAGATTACTATCTGAATGGTGTCAAGTTAGGAAAAGGAGAAGTACAACGAAATCTGGGAGTCCTTGTTCATCAGTCTCTGAAAGTAAGCATACAGGTACAACAGGCAGTGAAGAAAGCTAATGGCATGTTGGCCTTCATAACAAGGGGAGATGAGTATAGGAGCAAAGAGGTCCTTCTGCAGTTGTACAGGGCCCTGGTGAGACCACACCTGGGGTATTGTGTGAAGTTTTGGTCTCCAAATTTGAGGAAGGACATTCTTGCTATTGAGGGAGTGCAGCGTAGGTTCACAAGGTTAATTCCCGGGATGGCGGGACTGTCATATGTCGGAAGATTGGAGCGACTGGGCTTGTATACACTGGAATTTAGAAGGATGAGAGGGGATCTGATTGAAACATGTAAGATTATTAAGGAATTGGACATGCTAGAGGCAGGAAACATGTTCCTGATGTTGGGTGAGTTCAGAACCAGAGGCCACAGTTTAAGAATAAGGGTAGGCCGTTTAGAACGGAGTTGAGGAAAAACTTTTTCACACGGAGGGTTGTGGATCTGTGGAATGCTCTGCCTAAGAAGACAGTGGAGGCCAATTCTCTGGATTCTTTCAAGGAAGAGTTAGATAGAGCTCTTAAAGATAGCAGAGTCAAGGGATATGGGGAGAAGGCAGGACCAGGGTACTGATTGTGGATGATCAGCCATGATCACAGTGAATGGCGGTGCTGGCTCGAAGGGTCGAGTGGCCTACTCCTGCACCTATTGTTTATTGTCTATAAACACTCCTGATTGCTAATACTCTCTAATCCAGACAATATTCTGGTGAACCTCTTCTTCACCTTCTCCAGAGCCTCTACATCCCTCTTGTAATGCGACAACCAGAACTGCACACAGTTCTCTAAATGTTTCCAAACAAAATTTTTATACCACCACATTTTGACTTTCTGCCTTTTAGTAGACAAAGTACTGACCCCTAAACTACACCATATGCCTTCTTTACTATTTTATTTACCTGCGTCGCTACTTTCAGGGAGCCATGGACTTACATTACAAAATCTCTCTGTACATCAATACTCTTAAGGATCCTGATAATTATTATATACACACCCCTTGCATTTGATCTCTCAAAGTGCAACACATCACACTTGTTTGGATTAAATTCCATCGGCCATTTCTCTAATCTACATTTCCAACTGGTCTGTATTCTGCTAAAGCCTTTGACAACTTTCCTCCTCACTCTCCACAACTCTGCCAAAGCTTGTGACGTATGCAAGTTCACATTTTTGCCAAATCATTTCGATCTGTCATAACCAATACTGTTCTCAGCACTGATTCTTGCCAAACGTCTCTGGTTATAGACGTTGAATCAGATTAACACCTCCCTACACTGCTCATTTTTAATTAATTAATTTTAGATACATATTCATTGTGCTATTCCAAATTTCTGAACTTCTTGCGTGCAGATGTTTCTACCTTCATTCCTGAATGATCTTAATCTATTTTGACAAAAGTAAAAAAATACAAAATAAACTGATGCCGAATATCTGAAAGAAAAACAGAAAATGTCAGACAGTGGGCCTTTGGCCCAAAACATTAACTGTGCTTCTTGTTCAGCAGAAGTTACTCAACATTCTGAATGTTCACATCATTTTCTGTATATATTTCTGATGTTTACACGCTGCTCTCCAGCTATTCCTTTCCAGTTCATTAAGAATATCGGGAGGCCACGTCAGTGGGTTTACTTTAAGTGGAGGTTGATTAGTAAGAGTGTCAAAGGTTATAGGCAGAAGGCAAGAGACCAGAGTTGAGAGGGAAAGAATTCAGCCATGATGAAATGCGGAACAGACTTGATGAGCTGAATGGCCCAATTCTATTCCTATTCTTATGGTCAAATAGCACAGATGGTTGTTCTTCATTTACAATATGAATTCCTCATATTGATTTGAAAATTACCAACAACTCATCCTGCAGCGTTCTAAACTCCACCCTTGTTTTTAATCATCTCTCCTCATCGTTCAGTTCTTGGTGTCCTCACATTACCCTGTTAAATCTGAGGTGCACTCCCTTCAATGTCAATATATCCTTGCTGAAATGAACCGAACAGAACAGTTCACAGTACTCTGTGTGGATCTAATCAGAGCTTTGCACAGCAATTAAGTCGATAAAATCCTTAGTATTTATTTCCTGTATCTACCCATTACACCCTGATGATTTTCACAGACAGATCCACAAGTCTCTGCTCATCAGCAATTTCATGATTTTGGAAACTATTCTCTCATATTCCTTTTAGTTCTGATGTGGATGACTTTGTATTTGATTCTATTAAAATTTAATTTCTAAGAGATGCCACTTTTTCCAAATTTATTAATACCTTATTGTTAAACATTTTTCCATCCATATTCTAAAAATGCCACTCAAATGCCACATCATTCTAAACATGGATGTGTGGCTTGTTACTCCTACATTTACATTTGGTGAACCATTGCACAAACACAGACACAGATCTTTGTGGCACACCACTAATCACACTCTGACAATTTAACTGTTTGCCTATTATCTCTATTTTCTGATTCCATTCACTCAGCCCGTTTTATAAAGTCAATCACTTCTGCTCGAGTCTGTAGGCCCAATTTTAACTGATAGTCTCTTAAGAGTCTCAAATGTCTTCTGGAAGCCTATACAAAATATGGTCCAGAGACATTCCTCTCTTCAGTACTTTAATTGTCCACTTAAAAAAGACTGATCAAGTTTGTCAGACATGACTGAGACTGTTACAAATCCCATACCGACAGGCCTGCATCAGCTAAAGATTTCCAGATTGCTCCAAAACATTCTCCTGAAAGGTGATGCAGTAATTTTCTGACAATAAATCCTTACTTTACGTTTATCTTCTTGCAATTATGTGCAATGGTATTAGGGGAAAGACAGGGTAGATAAAACCATAAGAAATAGGAGCAGATTTAGGCCATTCAGTCCATCGTGTTTGCTCTGCCATTCCATCATGGCTGATTTATTATCCCTCTAAACCACATTCTCCCACCTTCTCCCCGTAATTGTTGATGCCCTGACTAATCAAGAAACTGTCATTCTCTGCTTTAAGTATACCCAATGAATTGGCTTCCACAGCCATCTTTGGCAATGAATTCCACAGATTCACAACTCTCTGGCTAAAGAAACTCCTCCTCACCTCTGTTATAAATGGATGTCCCTCTATTTTGTGCACTGTGGTTCCAGACTCCCCACTATAGGAAACAACCTCTCCACATCCATCTTATCTAGTAATCTCAATATTCAATAAGTTTCAATGAGATCCCCCCTCATTCTTCTGAACTCCAGCAAATCAGTCCCAGAGTCATCAAATGCTCATCATACATCAATCCTTTCACTCTTGTAATCATTCTCATGAACCTCTCCAATGCCAACATATCTTTTCTTACATAGGGACCATAGACTGATCACAATAGTCCCAGTGAGGTCTGACCAATACCATATAAAGCCTCAGCATTGCATCCTTGCTTTTATTTTCTAGTCCTCATGAAAGGAGTCCTAACATTGCCTTTGCCTTCCTTACCGCAGAGTCAATCTGAAAGTTGATCTTTAGGGAATCTTGCACAATGACTCCCAAGTCCATTTGCACCTCTGATGTTTTAGTTTGCTCCCCATTTAGAAAATAGTCTATGCCTTTATTTCTTCTACCAAAGTGCATGGCCGCACACTTCCTTACACTGCCACTTTTTGCCCATTTTCCTAATCTGTCTATGTCCTTCTGCAGACTCCTTACTTCCTCAACACTACCTGTCCCTACATCTATCTTCATATCAGCAAACTTTGCTAAAACCAATCAATTACATCATCCAAATCATTGACATATTCCGCGAAAAGAAGCAGTCTGAACACCGACCCCTGCGGAACACCGCTAGTCACTGGCAGCCAGCCAGAAAAAGCTCCATTCATTGCTTCCTGCCAGGCAGCCAATCTTCTATTTACGTGAATATCCTTTCTGTAATACCATGGACTCTTATCTCGTTAAGCAGCCTCATGTGTAGAACCTTGTCAGAAGCCTTCCTCTGTAAATCCAAGTAATCAAAACCCACTGACTCTCCTTTGTTTATCCAGCCTGGCTGCAATTGCCTCAAATTCCAACAGGCAAGAATTTCCCTTTAAGGAAACAATGCTGACCTTGGCCTACTTTATCATGTGCCTCCAAGTACCCTGAAACCTCATCCTTAATAATGGACTCCAACATCTTCCCAGACATTGAAATCGGGCTAACTGGCCTATAATTTCCTTGCTTCTGGCTCCCTCCTTTCTTAAAGAGTGGTGCAACATTGCAATTTTCTAGACCTCCAGAACCATTCCAGAATCAAATGATTCTTGAATGATCATTAACAATGCCTCTACAATCTCTTCAGCTACTTCTTTCAGAACCTTGGGGTGTAGTCCATCTGATCTGTGACTTATCTACCTTCAGATCTTTCAGCTTCCCAAGCACATTCTCCTTAGTAGTAGCAATGACACTCCCTTTTGCCCCCTGACACTCTCACATTTTTGGCATCCTGCTTGTGCCTTCCACAATGAAGAGTGACACAAAACATTTACTAAGTTTGTCCACCATTTCTTTATCCCCCATTATGACCTCTCCAGCGTTACTTTTCAGTGGTCCAATATCTACTCTTACCTTTCCTTTACTCTTTATATAAAAAGATAAATTTTTGTATCCACATTTATATTATTGGCTAGCTTACTTTCATATTGAATTCTTTTTCTCCTTATGGCTTTTTTTTAAGTTGCCTTCTGTTCGTTTTTAAAAGCTCTATTTTAAATCCTCAATTTTCCCACAAATTTTTGCTATGGTAAGTACCCTCTCTTTTCCTTTCATGCTGTCTTTGATTTCCTCTTCTGTTATGGTTGTGTCATCCTCCCTTTAGAATACTTTTTTACCTCCAAGATATATCTATCTTGCTACTTCAAAATTTCTCCCAGAAATTCCAGCCATTGCTTCTCTGCCATCTTCCCTGCTAGTGTCCCCATTCAATAAACTATGGTCAGCTCCTCTTTCATGCCACTGTAATTACCTTTACTGCACTGTAATACACACACATCTGACTTTAGCTTCTTGCTCTCAAACCGCCGGGTGAATTCTATCATATTATGATCACTGTCTCCAAAGGGTTCCTTTACCTTAATCTCCGTTATCAAGCTGGTTCATTACACAACACCCGATCAAGAATTGCCTTTTCTATAAGTGGGCTCAACCACAAGCTGCTCTAAAAGCCATCTCGTAGGAATTCTACAAATTTCCTCTCTTGGGTAGGAACTTGATTTTCCCAATCTACCTGTACATTGAAATGGCCCATGACTATCATAACATTACACTTTTCACATGCCTTTTCTATCTCCCGTTGTAATCTGTATTCCATACCCTGGTTTGGAGGCCTGTATATACCTCCCATCAGGGTCTTTTACCCTCACAGTCATTTAACTCTACCCACAAGTATTCTACATCTTCCAATTCTATGTTACATATTAATTTATTGATTTCATTTCATTTTTTACCAATAGTGCCACCCCAGCCCCTCTGCCTATCTGCCCATCCTTTCGATACAATGTGTATCCTTAGATATTAGGCTCCAGAATATGATCTTCTTTCCCCCATGACTCAATGATGCCTGCAACATCATACCTGCCAAATCTCTAACCATGCTACAAGATCATCTGCCTTATTCTGTATGCTGTGTGCATTCAAATACAACACCTTCAGTCCTGTATTCATCTCCCTTTTTGATTTTGACCTCTGTTGTACTTTAACTCATCCCACTGACTGCAATTTTGCCCTCTCATCTGCCTGTCCTTCCTCACAGTCTCACTACATCTACTGGTTTACCAACTGCCTCTTCCTCAGTCCTATCACTCTGGTTTCCATCCTCCTGCTAAATTAGTTTAAACCCTCCCCAATAACTCTATCAAACAAGTCTGCAAGGATATTGTTTCCAACTGAGTTCAGGTGTAACCTGTCCATTCTGTATGGGCCCCCAGAAGAGATCCCAATGATCCAGAAAGCTAAAACCATGCTCCCTGAGCCAATTCCTCAGCCACGCATTCATCTGCCAGATTACCCTATTTTTACCCTCGCTGGCGCATAGCACAGGAGCAGTCCAGAGATTACTACCCTGGGGGTCCTGCTCTTCAGCTTTCTGCCCAACTCCCTATATTCTCCCTTCAGTCCCGCATTCCTTTTTTTACCTATGTTGTTGGTACTAAAACGTACCACGACATCCAGCTGTGCACCCTCCACCTTTAGAAAGCTGTGGATATGATCTGAGACATCCCTGATCCTGGCACCCGGGAGACAATGTACCATCTGGGTGTCTCTTTCAAGTCCACAGGATCAGCTGCCTGCTTTAACTATGGGATCTGCTATGACACTACACTCCTCTTCTCCCCTTTCTCTTTTGATCCACGGAAAGAGATTCAGTGCCAGAAACCCGGCTGCTGCAGCTTCCCCCTGGTAAGTACCCTGCCACACCCAGCAGTATCCAAAGTGGTATACTTATTATTGAGGGAAACGGCCATAGCGGTACTCTGAACTGGCTGCCTATTCCCTTTCCTCCTCCCGACAGTCACTCAGCTACCTGACTCCTGTACCTCATGTGTGACCACCTCCCTGTAGCTCCAGTCTATCACCTCCTCATTCTTCTGCGTGAGCCGAAGGTCATCAAGCTGCAGGTCCAGTTCCTTAACACAGTCTCTAAGGAGCTGCAGCTAGATGCACCGGTACAAATGTAGTTATCAGGGATTTCCAACAGTTCCCTTAAAGAACATGCCACTAACCCTGAATCCATTCTCAATGTACCAGCTATGTGCTAATAGACAAAGAAAGATTTTTTATAAACTGCAGTCGATGAAAACCATCCTGATGTATACACCATCACTAACAAGAGAAGATCTTCAGATGCTAGAAATCCAAAGCAACACACAAAGTAAACAGTCGATGTTTCAGGCCGAGACTCTTCAGTTCTGATGAAGAATCTTAGCCTGAAATGTTGACAGTTTACTCCTTTCCATTGATGTTGTCAGGCCTGCTGAGTTCCTCCAGCATTTTGTGAGTGTTGCTATACATCTTCACTGTCCAGGTGCTCCAGGGTTGAGTGAAGAGCTAATGAAATGGCATCTGCTGTGGACCTGTTATGAAGTGGATCCAGGTCACTTCTCAAAACACTTCAGCACAGTAGATGTAAGTGCTACTGGACCTAAGACTCCTGATGGAGGATGGCCAGGATGATGGAGGTCCTTGACTGCTGCTTTCCTGTGTCAGTGCAATATGTGATGAGAATCCTACTCTAAGTATAAGGTGTATTCAGCATTTCTTTGCTAATTACAATGAACTGAAGGAAGCAATCAATATAACCATACAGAACCAGATCCTTTTAAACTCAAAATAGCTCATTGCAATTGGCATCAGGGCCCCAAGTGCGGGGAGGGGAAAGGCTCTGGGTTGCTGATTGTGATGGTTTTGTTGTAGCCTCTGGAAAAGAGATGTGTGTGGACGTCAGATGGCTCGAACTTGGCGGTGGCACCTTTCACAGTTGAACAGTCGTATCAGATGTACTCTCCCGGCTCACAGATTTAGAAACAGCCATTTGATGAGTTACTGGAGATTTGCCAACACTTTTGGGATCACATCCCAATAAGTAAGAAAAAGGAGGTGATTGCAAAAAAAACGTATATAGAAACATGAAAATGCTATTAGCTGGTCAACTAAGCTATTTCCCTTTTGGAAATTTGAAATAACTTTTGGAAATTATTATTGATTTTAAATTGCAAAAGCAAGGAAAATTATTTGGGATATGAACTGTAATAGAAGCAAGGAGAAATATTACTTTTCTCAGAATATAGAGTTCCCTGTAAAATACGGGTAGCCACATCAGGCACTAATTAGACTAAATTGCTTTTGACTAATGAAATGTGCATACATAACACGAGTGGCTGTTTTACATTGCCAGCTCAGCCTACTCAGGGACATTTACATTACAAATGCAAGCCCTGTTTCCCTCTTAGCTCATTAATATCAGGATTAAATTGATAGCTAGCATGGAAAATATTAAACATTTATAGCTAGTCAACACACCAGGAGGTCAAAAATCCACTTAACAAAGAAAAGGTGCAAACTTCCTCTACATGTTAAAAATACTCTCATTAGCTGGTTGATGTTAATTTGTTGCTATGGACACAATAAATTCTAATAGATGCAACAGAAAAACCTGTCACAGAAATCACTATAGTGAGGTGCATAATTACAATTCAATTCTCTTTGAGGAATGTGGTACCTGCCTGGCAAAATTCAATAAGATTCCCACTTACTTAATTAGACAATGCTTCATGTTGAGAAGCTGATTGAATTTCCTTTCATTTGTAAAATGGTACTATTAATGATGTTTAACATTAGAAATCTAACTAAACATTCAAACCTCACGTGGCAATTTTAAACAGGCAAATGGTAATATAGTTTTTAATACTTGTTTAAGGAGACTCTTTCAAACTGGCCAGAAACTGCTTACAACATGTTTTTTTTGGGCACCCGACAACTTAAATATTTATTTATTTACTTTATTCAGCGATACAGCACAGTAACAGGCCCTTTAAGCCCAGTGAGCCCCTGCTGTCCAGTTATATCCATGTGACCAATTCACCGTCCAGCCCATCGCCGCATGATGCCGCCTGCAAATAAGAAACAGCCCATCCCGACTCATTTCAAGTTATAGTCAGAGACTTCAACCAGGCCTGCTTGAAGAAAACCTTGCCCAGTTATCACCATCATATAACCTGTAGCACCAGAGGTTCTTACATACTGGACCCTTGCTACGCTAAGGTAAGAAATTGGTACCATTCCTTGTCCAGGCTGCCATTTGGTAAATTGGATCACTTGGCTGTCCTCTTTCCACCTGCATACAGGCAGGGCCTAAAAAGCAAGGCTCCAGAGATCAGGACAACTAAGAGGTGGCCACGGGAGGCAGAGGAACGAATACAGGATCATTGAGTCAATGGATTGGGCCGTGTTCAAGCACTAATCTAAAGATCTAAATGAATACACCATGGTTGTAATGGGCTTTATTAAAACAGCTGCAGATGGTTGTCCGCATTGAATCATTCAGTTATTCACCAATCATTCAGTCTCCCCAGCAACCAGAAGCCCTGGATGAAGCATGAGATCAGAAATTTGCTGAGGGCCACATCAGAGGCTTTCAAGTCTGGAGACCAAGAAAGCCACAAAAGGTGCAGGTATTATCTCTGGAAAACCAACTCATGAGCAAAGTGGTGATTCCAGACCAAACTTGAATCAACAAGGGATTCTCGACAGTTGTGGCAGGGCTTGAATACTATCACCTCCTACTCAAGTTAACTCAGGCGACGTGGAAGCCAGCAGGGCTTCACTTCCAGATGAGCTCAGTGCCTTCTAATCTCGCTTTGACAGTCAGAACATGGAGGAACCATCACAAATCCCACATCTCCTGAAGATCCTTTGGTCTCAGCATCTGACGCTGATGTGGGGGTAGTCTTCAGGAAGGTGAATCTCGGAAAGCTCCCAGACCGGACAGGGTACCTGGCCGAATACTAAAGGCCTGTGCTGATCGATTGGCTGTTGCATTCACCGAGATCTTTAACTTCTTGCTTCAGCGGTGTGAGATACCCACCTGTTTCAAGCAGGCTTCAATTACACAGGTGCCCAAGAAGCTTGTAGTGACTTGCCTCAAAGTCTATCGCCAGTAGCACTTACATCCACAGTGATGAAGTGTTTATAGAGGTTGGTGATGAAACGTATCAGCTCTTGCCTGAGAGGTGACTTGGATCAGCTCCAATTTGCCTACTAGAGCTGCAGGTCCACAGCAGATGTCATCACATTGGTTCCTCACTCAATCCTGGAACATTTGGAAAGCAAAGAATCATACATAAGGTTGCTCTTTATTGTTTACAGCTCAGTATTTAGTACCATCATTCCTTCAAAACTAATCAATAAGCTCCAAGACCTTGGCCTCAATACCTCCCTGTGCAATTGGATCTTGGATTTCCTCTCTTGTTAACCTCAGTCCAGATTGGCAAAAACTATCTTCTCCAAGATCTTCACCAACACAGGTGCACCACAGGACTGTGTGTTTAGCCCCCTGTTCTACCTGCTTTACATCTATGACCAACTAAGATGGAGCGGTCATGTTGTTCGGATGGAAGACGAACGTCTGCCGAAACAAATCTTCTACTCCCAGCTTAAAGAAGGCAAACGTAAAAGAGGCGGACAACAGAAGAGATTCAAAGACGTCTTAAAAGCCAACATGAAGAAATGTAACATCGACATCAACAATTGGGAAACCAATGCCAAGGACAGGAAGCCCTGGCAAGCCATAATCTGAGAGGGAACAGCAGCTTTCAAAGCCAACAGATGTGCAGAATTAGAAGAAAAGAGAAGATAGAAAGAGAGGAAGCAACAACCAAAGCCCGATCTGCCATCTGGAACTACCTGTCCTGAATGCGGAAGAACTTTCAAAGCCAATATTGGAACCATAAGCCACTTGAGAGCCCAGAAGTAGATCAACAGAACGAAGACCATCATCCTCGACCTCGAGGGATAGCCACGACGACATCTATGACTGTATGGCTAAGCACAGCTCTAACACCATATTTGTTTGCTGATGACACCAGTGCTGTGGACCTGTATGAATCAGCATACAGGACGGAGATTGGAAATTTGGCTGAATTGTGTCGTAACAGCAACCTCTCACATAATGTCGGTGTGACCAAGAAACTGATTGTAGACTTCAGGAGAGGGAAACCAGAGGTCCGTGAGGATCAGAAGTGGAGAGGGTTAGCAGCTTTAAATTCCTGGGTGTCACTACTTCAGAGGATTTGTCCTGGACCCAGCACGTAAGTGCAATTGCGAAGAAAGCCCAGCAGCACCTCTACATCCTCAGGAGTCTGCAGAAATTTGGCATGTCATCAAAACTTTGATAACCTTCTATGGATGTGTTGTGGAGAGTGGATTGACTGGCTGCATCACAGCCTGGTTTGAAAACACCAATGCCTTTAAACAGAAAATCCTACAAAAGGTAATGGATTCACCCAGTACATCACAGGTAAAACCCATCCAACCATTGAACACATCTGCATAAAACGCTGTTGTAGGGAAACAGCATCCATCATCTGAGATCCGCACCACCCAGGCCATGCTCTCTTCTTGCTGTTGCCATCAGGAAGAAGGCCCACGAGCTTCAGGACTCACACCATCACATTCAAGAACAATTGCTACTCACAACCATCAGGCTCTTGAACAAAGAGGATAACTACACTCACTTGCCCATCCACTGAGATGCTCCCACAACCAATGATCTAACTGCAAGGACCCTTGATTTTGTTATTTCATATTTTTGTTATTACTATTTATTTATATTTGCACTCACACAGTTTGTTGTCTTCTGCACTCTTGTTGATCTTTTCGCTGACTACACCCACAGGAAAATGAATCTCAGGGTAGTATATGATGACATATAGGTACTTTGATAATAAATTTATTTTGAATTTTAAACATGAAGTAAATCACTCATTTTAGAAGCCACAGAAAATGGGCAGTAAAGTCAACAAATAACATTATTTATCAAAATGTGTGCAGATTCCAATACACACAATAGATGGAAGCAATCTTTCTTCCACTGAACATTTTGCTCTCCCTCATATGTTGTGCAATCTACATCCCTTGTCTTTTTTTCTCTCATTTAGAAACATAGAAATATAGAAAACAGTACAATACAGGCCCTTCGGTCTACAAAGCTGTGCCAAACATGTCCTTACCTTAGAAATTACCTAGGGTTACCCATAGCCCTCTATTTTAATGAGATCCATGTACCTGTCCACGAGTCTCTTAAAAGACCCTATCATATCTGCTTCCACCACCGTCGCCAGCAGCCCATTCCACGCACTCACCACTCTCTGCATAAAAAACTTACCTCTGACATCTCCTCTGTACCTACTTCCAAGCACCTCAAAACTGTGTCCTCTCATGCTAGCCATTTCAGCCCTGGGGAAAAAGACTCTGACTATCCACACAATCAATGCCTCTCATCATCTTATACACTTCTATCAGGTCACCTCTCATCCTCCTTCACTCCAAGGAAAAAAGGCTGAGTTCACTTCTCATAAGGCATGCTCCCCAATCCAGGCAACATCCTTGTAAATCTCCTCTGCACCCTTTCTATGGTTTCCACATCCTTCCTGTAGTGAGGAGACCAGAAATGAGCACAGTACTCCAAGTGGGGTCTGACCAGGGTCCTATGTAGCTGCAACATCACCTCTCGGCTCTTAAACTCAGTCCCACGATTGATGAAGGCCAATACACCGTATGCTTTCTTAATCACTCAGAAGGTCAGGCAGCATCTGTGGAAAGAGAGACAGAGTTAATGTTTCCGGTTCGAAAGGAGGAAGAAACGGAGCTCAGACAATGGTTATTGACCTGAAATGTTCACTCTGTTGCTTTTGGCAGTTGTGATATCAGCGAGGCTAATTGGTGCAGCTCCTGAAAATGTGTTTGGTTTATGATTCACAGTTACTGAGTACGACCAGTGTTGACCACACTTGTCAATGGCTCCTCATATCAACATGGAGTCACCATCATGATTGGCTAGAATTACGTAAAGATAAATGGAAATTTTAAAAATGCAAAGCACAAAGCACCAGAGGAACATGGCAGGCCAGGCAGCATCTACAGAGGGAAGCAGAGTCCAGCTGAAGGGTCAAGACTTGAAACATTGACTGTTCATTTCCCTGCATAGCTGTTGCCAGAACAGTTAAGTTTTCCAGTGCTTTGTGTGTTGATCCAGATTCCAACATTGCAGTCTCTTGTATCTCAAAATAAAAATGCAGATGCTGGAAATCCAAAATGAAAATAGGAAATGCTGGAAACACTCAGCAGATCAGGCAGCATCTGTGGAAAGGGAGATAGAGTTAATATTTCCGGTTTGAAAGGAGGAAGAAATGGAGATCAGACAATGGTTATTGACCTGAAATGTTCACTCTGCTGCTTTTTGGCAAGAGTGAATCAGCTGAACTCATCTCCCTCTAGATAGAGTGCATCACTTACATCTCTTAGGAAGTGCCAGACAACCAGCTCTGGGATTTTACATCTGGATCCAGCTCCAGACTAGGAGAAGTAGGAACTGCACAGTCACAGCCATTTTGTCAGCATTGGCAGTGCTAACGTTACCCCTCTCTGGCTGTTGTAGCAAACGGCAGACTTCAGTGCAAGCATAAAAGACAGAAAATACCGGAAAGATTCAGCAGATCAGCCAACACCCAATGGAAAGGGAACGAATTAATGTTTCAGATTGCAGGTAGAACGTAGAACAGTACAGCACAGGAACAGGCCTTTGCCAAACCAATTAAGTTAGTAGTCAAATAGCTAACTAAACTAATCTCTTCTGTCTACACAATGTCCATATCCTCCCATTTCCCTTACATTCATGTGTTGATCTAAATGTCTTTTAAAAGTCCCTAGTGCATCTGCTTCTACCACCACCACAGGCAGTGCTTTCCAGGAAACCACCATTCTCTGTGTGAAAAAAACGCCCCTCACATCTCCCCTCTGAACTTACCCCCTCTTATCTTAAATGCACACCCTCTGGCATTATACATTTCAACCCTGGGATAAAGATATTCTCTGTCTACTCTATCTCTGCCTCTTATAATCTTACAAACCTCTATCAGATTTCCCCTCAGCCTTCACCGCTCCAGAGTAAACAACCCAAGTTTGCCCAACTTCTCGTTATAGGACATGTCCTCTAATCCAAGCAGCATCCAGCTAAACCTCTTCTGCACCCTCTCATTCTTCCTGTAATGGGGCAACTAGAAGTGTTTGCAACATTCAGATGCAGCTTAATTTAAGTTTTATACAGCTGAAACTAAACTTCCTGACCTTTGAACTCATTGCCTTGACTAATAAAGGCAAGTCTTCTTAACCATCCTATCAACCTGTGAAGCCCCTTTCAGGGAGCTATGAACATGGATCCCAAGATCCCTCTTGCCCTTAACAGTGTACTGTCTCTAGAAAGATGAAAGATCTTGGACCAGAAATATCAGCTGTTCCTCTTTCCACAGAGGCAGCCTGATTTGCTGAGTGGCTCTCATATTTTCTGACTCTAATTCAGATTTCTTTTATCTGCAACCATTTTGATTTTCATTCAGTGGGAACCTCTTGCTGAACCACAGCTAAAACACACCCTGTAACAAACCTGCAGCTTATTAAGGTTTGGGAAGCAAAGTTCCTTCATGAACACCCGAAAGATGGATGTTGCTTCCTCTGGCGAGTCTTTCTTCTCTTCCTAATGCTTCTCCTCCTATCTCCTCCAGGTAGTCCCCCCAGCCTCTCTCTCTTCCTCCTCCACCTTGGAAAGCCCTTTAGAGCATCGTCTTCCTCCTCTCTCTCCATTTGTTCTTTTCCTCCTCCTCCTCCTCCTCAGAGAGTCCTTTGAGTCTCCTCCGTCTTGTGCTCTTCCCTTTTTTTAGTTCTGCATGATCTCTGCTTATCCGCCTGGTCCTGTTATGCCCTAGGACATAAGAACATAAGAAATGGGAGCAGGAGTAGGCCATCTGACCCATTGAGCCTGCTCCATCATTCAATAAGATCATGGCTGATCTGGCCATGGACTCGTCTCCACCTACCTGCCTTTTCCCCATAATCCTCAATTCCCCTACTATGCAAAAATCTTTCCAACCTTGTCTTAAATATATTTACTGAGGTAGCTTCCACTGCTAGGGTCAAGATAGTACTGGGTGTCTGGGATCAGCTGGTATATACAGATTGCTCAGTGTGAGGATAAAATCCTTCAGCACCCTGCACTCCACTTCTTGTGGACTATATCAGTTTTAACAAATCCATGTCCAGTGTTGTACTCTTCTACTTTCAATGCTCTAAATCCTGAATAAAAGAAAAATAGCAACAGCCAGCTGTCAATTAACAACAAACCTTCAAGTTGTTGCATTTTAACTGCACAGTGGGAGTACTAAGGATGAGTGGGACGTCCCTCCCGCTATAGAGTATGTTTTCAGTTACTAAGTGCAGTATTTTAGCTTCAAAATGGAAATTCTGGCGTCAGATCAACACTGCAGGGTCATGAACATTGCCATCTGACCATGCTGCGTTCTCTGACATACACACTGACACCCCGACCTCAATACAAAATGCTGGAGGAACTCAGCAGATCAGGCAGCGTCCATGGAAAGAAATAAAGAGTTGATATTTCGGGCTGAGAACCTTCGTCAGGACTCGGCCTGAAAAGTTGACTCATTGTTCCTTTCCGTAAAAGCTGCCTGACTTGCTGAGTTCCTGCAGCATGTTAAGTGTGTGTGTTTCTGGATTGCCAGCATCTGCAGAACCTTTTGTGTTTATGACCTGGACCTCAACTCCTGCTTTTTTCATGTTATTGGAACTAATTATCTCCATCACCCCAAATACACACGCACCATAGGTCACATTTTCAGGTCCAAATCTCTCACGGGCATAGAGATCCTCAATTCCTTTGGCCATTGTTCCTCCTCACTTCAATCTCAGTTCTTGACTGATTTTAACCATTCATTTTTCTTTTTCTCTATTTGTAATTGCAAAAGCTTTCCATCCCTCCATTTTTGACTTGCAATAATATGTATCTTCCTGGTCATAAATCTGCCAGTGTGCAGACACTCTGACTGGTTCAGAAGATTTTTTCTGACTCTATGTCCTTTGCTCAGATATGAAAGCAGAGAATAATTATCTTAGATAATGAGTCCAGCTTGTAATATTCCATGAAGTACTGTGTATAGGCCTCAGCAATTTACCACACAATATTCCTCACAGCACACACAAAGTGCTGGAGGAACTCAGCAGGCCAGGCATCATCTATGGAAAAGAGTAAACAGTCGACGTTTTGGGCCGAGACCCTTCATCGGATCTCGGCCTAGAACATTGACTGTTGACTCTTTTCCATAGATGCTGCCTGACCTGCTGAGTTCCGCCAGCATTTTGTGTGTGTTGCTTGGATTTCCAGCACCTGCAGATTCTCTCATCTTTGTGCTATACAATATTCCTCCTTCTATTCCCTTCTGCATAAAGTAAGGATCAAAACTTCCATTAACTGCACTGAATTTCAATCAAAAGAATTGATTATAGTTCTCTTGAAGTTTGACGTTTCACCCATTCCATCTGATAAACCACAGTGGCAGCAAATAAGACAAACATGGTGCTAAAATACTTCAAACCTGATCCAGGACAATATTTCCATTCCTTCACTCTCAGTGGATCTCTCTACCTTGCAACGCTCTGGGACAAGCGCCACCAGAAGAATTGCACTGTTTCACAAAGATAGCTCACCACCACCTGCTCAGGAAAGACCCCGTGTCACAGCACCAGAGAACCAGGATCAGTCCTGACCCTGGGTGCTGTCTGTGTGGAATTAGCACATGCTTGTGGCATGCCTTTCCTCAGGGTGATCCGGTTTCCTCCCACACCCTGTACGCCTGGGTGTTGCGGGACAATTTGGCCACTGTAAACTGCCCCTCATGGGTAAGCGAATGGGAGTATCTTCTGGGTGTCGTTGAGGACGTGTGGAGAATAAAAACTAGGATTAACGTCAGATTACTGTAAAATTTGTGGTCGACTGTCAGCATGACTTGGTGAGCCGAGTGGTTTGTTTCCCAAATGTATCTTGCTATGACTCAGAGATCAATTACGACGATAGTAAACTTCAGCCTTGTCAACCTGTAAATAAATAAAAATACCACTATAACAAGCCACTAAACTTGCTACTGTCAGTGAACTTATTATTTATTGTTAGAACGTCACAAGGAAGCTTAAGACACAATCTCAGTAAAGGAAAATATAAAGATTAATAGCACTCTGAAGATGTCATGTAATCAAAAGTAATGGAAGCAACCCACTGGGACTACCGCTAACCGGAACTGGAGACCTGGGCCAAGAGCCAATAAAATTGGCTTGCTATGGAGGAAATGGATTGGAATTTAGTTAAATGAAAGTTACTATAATTGTTAAATGAAAGTTATTATAAGCCTTCAAAGTGCCGGTAATGCACTGATGCCTTGGGACTAGTTATTTGTATGGTTTAATGGGAATCCTCCACGCCACTCAGCATGCCTGTTTATATCATCTCATTTAAACTTCAAAGGAGCAGCACCAGAGGTATCTAGCAATGCACCGAGTTAACTTTCTATTTCCCCATTGACTATGCCAAAATTTCGAGAGAGAACTGTCAGCTGGAATGATGCTTCGTCTGTTGGTAACAAAACACCACTAACTAAACTAGGGTGACGTTGGCTCCAGTTCTGCTGCAAATGAAGTAGTAACGTTTCTGGTAGAGGCTTGTTTACACATAAGTTGAACAGCAAATTCCGGTGAGAGGAGATTCACAGTTAAAATCGGAAGTTGTTATATTAAATACACTGCTCTTCGCAACCAGCTCGTCTCGCTCATTTCAAGACAAGAGTTAAGGGTAGAAGATTGAAGTGTGTGTGGTTGGCGATAATATTGTGACAAGCATAGGCAATGGCTAACTATCAGTAAACAAGAGAGTGAATACTGAATGCTTTATTCACTCAAGCTATTGGTGGTGATCAATCACTTCTCTGTCCTTGGGCTCAAACTCACATGCTTACCTGCATTGCTGTCACTGTAGAGTTCAGGATTATTACCACCACCACCTTCATTTCAGTCTACGTAACCTCATACACATCACCTCTCACCACTTGCTGGCCACCACCATAATAGGAAGTTGATTAATGCTCTCTACTCAGTTCATCAATGTTCAGTAAAGTAGATGAACCACTTTTCATCTACTTCTTCATTGGTCCTCAAAACAGCAGGCAAGCTGTGGGTGACTGCTACCATCAAACGCTTCATCAATATGCAGACACTCATAGATGGCACACATGTCCACATCAATACCTAGCCAGGAGCTCCAGTCTCTGAGGTCTTCTTTGCAATTGAAGCTGTTGTAATCTATAAGTCCCTCCTGGTTCTGTCAAGTAATAAAACCAGATAATTTTGAAAACGCTGAGCAGAACAGACAGCATCCGTGAAGAGAGAAAACATTCAGACTGATGGCCTCTTATCTCTGTCAGTAACCTGGGAACAGATTCCCTGCCCTCAGAAATCACTGGTGTAACTATGGTGAAGTAAGCACACTCACCTGTGTGTGGAGAAGTGCTGATGGGTGTAGTTCATGAGGGCTGGTTGGCGAGCTCTCAATTGTATGTATAAGTGTTGATGCCTGCCAGAAAATCAACTCCATGTTTTGAGCTCTGCTCATTGTTTCCAGAGCTCAAGAATGCTTCTTTTAAAAATTTTAAACTGTGCTGTATATATCAAGATCTTTTTAGAGCTTCTTTAAGTCAGCATTAGGGAGAGACGCAATGTCATTTTAACTCCGAGGAAGCAGCATGGCCAAATTTCCCAGCTGTTCATTCTAATCCCTTTGTTACATTTTGCTGGCTTTCTAAAGAGGCTGACACTTCTTGTGCGTAGTACATCAAACTTTCTTAAGACATAAAATATTCATGGTGAGTCATTAAGACATACAGAGTTAGTCATGATATATTGAGCCTTGGACTTCAGTTTGTAACCGCAACCATGGCCTTCTTCCTGTCAGGGACCTGTATCTTTATGTATGGAGATCCAACACAAAATCATTTTTAGTGTAAGTCATTTCACACTTTGTATGCTTTTGCCCAGAAATTACAGGGGTTAAAGTTCATTTTAAGCTCTGTTTAAAATTTGATGTGTTAATGAGTGAGCAGCATTGGTGGGTCTGGGCCTGTACTCACTGGAGTTTAGAAGAATGAGGGGGGAAACTCATTGAAAAATATTGAATATTCAAAGACCTAGATGGAGTGGACCTTGACAGGATGTTTCTTGTGGTGGGACAGTCTAGAACCAAAGGGCACTAGCTCAGAATCGAAGGCGATCCCTTTAGAACAGAGATGAGGAGGAATTTCTTTAGCCAGAGGGTAGAGGATCTGTGGTATTCATTGCCACAGACAGCTGTGGAGGCCAATTCATTGGGTATGTTTAAAGTGGAGGTTGGTCGTTTCTTTGTTAGGAAGAGCATCAAAAGTTCTGTGGAGAAAGCAGAAGAATGGGGTTGAGAGGGATAATAAATTAGCCATGATGGAATGATGGAGGAAACTCATTGGGCTGAATGGCCTAATTCTGCTCCTATGTCTTATGATCTTATGGTCTTATGACAGAACCCTTCCTTCTTTTTCTATTCATTTTTTTTTCCTCTCCAGCCCTGGAAATGCTGCTTCATTTTATAATATGAATTCACAGAGAGAGAGCTTGCTACTAACTCAATTCATGTGGCTAAATTGTTGTGTGCCTCTATGTGATTTACTAATGAGATAAGACCAACAACAATCTGCCACTGGTTGTCAGTGGTTACAAGTAGACCTCAAAAGCAAGGGCTTAGTATTACATAAGTACTGCTAGAGAAAGTTATCACACAACAGGCTACTTGATCTTTAGATCCTGGTCTTGATTAATATTCCAATGCACAATCTTACTAATAAACTCACACTAATCTTGCTTCTTGCTGAACTGGATGAAATTATAACTCAAAATCTATTCCTAGCATGCTTGCAGAAATCAAACAACTCAGTATGAGCTATACCCAGTATTTTGGAATTTACTGCAAGGTTCTGCTCACCAGGATGTTGTACCTTTATCCACTAAATTATCCTAAATACTTCAGCTAGCCAGATGTGAAAAAGGACATGGGGCCAGCAGAATTCATAGAATGACCAGCTTTGCAACACCTTTAATAGAGGGAAAAGAGTGTTCACAAACCACACTTGGCCTTTCCTTAGTACGTGGGAATCAACTTTTCATCTGGCAGTGAGAAAATATCTGTGAAACATTCTAGAGGTATTGTTACCACCATCACCTTGCCTGTAACCTCCAAGAAACTTCTTAAACAGATAGTAAAGCAGGCTATGGACTTGACACCACACTGTAGCCAACATGTTTCACAGTAATAATTTTTATTAATGTAGGATAGATTATTTTTGGCATAAAATGACACCATATAGCCCTTTCTGCTGGCTGAGAAAGTGCTATGTATTTCAATCCTATCTTCCTGCACTTGAACAGGAAGGTGGGATGAGGGGACCAGCCCTTTATATGCACATCCAGTCACTACCTAAATGTCATTGGGGCTTCCACCACCACCAACCTTAAAGGCACTGAACTCCAGGGCCCTACAGAGTTCTGGGAGAAAAATAAATGCTCATATACCGGTTAACCAAAACCTATTTCCCCTGATTTTTGACCACCCAGCTAAGGGAAATAGCTCCTTACTATTTATTGTGTCAACAGCCTCTCATGCCTCAATTTAATCTCCAGTCCTAATTACACATAGGAGTAAATTGGACATCCTGAGAAAACGGGAAACCTTTGGAACAGGGCATGAATGGGTTGGCGTATGTAAGTGACCAGTAGAATCTGAGGGGTGCTGATGGGAACTTGAGGAGAATAAACAATGGATTAATGTAGGATCAGTGTGGGGACAGTTGACAGTCAATGTGGTCATGAAGGACCAGTCTCCTCACCGTATGACTCTAGACTATCACTCCTTTCAGAGATCAATTGTCTAATTCAGTGACACAGGACCGAAAAGGAATAGTTTTACAGACATGTAGCCATTGGATGAGATTAAGATAGCAATGGAACAATTGCAGAGCGGTTGAGGGGTTGTGTGTTATAAGAAAAGTGTTTAGAGCTAATTTAGCATGGTGCAAGGATAGGTTAGCTCCGCCGTGGACAGCCCCAAGCCCAAATGCAAAAGGAGGAGTTTAGGCATGAAGCTAGTAACCCCATCTCGTAAAAAACTCAGTACTATAGGAACACTAGCGGAAGCTCCAAATTCCTTATGCTTGGGAGAGGAATGATCTGGAAGATGGGCTGCACTTGGCGGCAATTTGAAAGACTGGCCCAGGACAGAGGACTCTGGCCAGCTGCTCTCAGCGGTCTATGGCCCAGTAGGAGTGACGGGCTTAAGATGAAGGACAGGGATAGACCGATTGTCTCTGATTGCAGGGACAAGTTATCCTTGAAATCATCTTGTTAAAGAAAGCTGAATATTAGGATTAAAGGGAACAGTTTATTAGAAACCAGATTAATATTTCTATCCTAAGATATTGAAGGAACATTGCGTTTCATTACTCTGTGAATATTGATCACAATTTACTCATCTGGATGGTTCAGGTTGAATTCAAAAAACACCGGACAACAAGTTTTTTCGAACGTGTTGCTTCCTTAGAAATATTCTTTGTTTACAATAGATCACTTGAAGTTGAACACAAGCATAATTTCAGACTGCATGTGTCATGTAGGAATTTGGAGAAATAAGAAATTAATTTTCATAGAATAAAAACGCGTTTAATTGCATAACGGCACTAATGTCTTGCAGTAAATCAACTAAGCTAAAAATGTTCTGTTGATGATTTTCATTTTTATTCAGTGTCTAAGGTTTTTCACGTAAGTGTCCAACACTAATCAGCCAGCACTGATGGATTTCAATTGCCCTGATACCATTTCTCCTTAACCACATTAACCTGGTGAAACCTTTCACCGTGCTGATCACTGACTGTGCCAAGAGTTGCAGAGAAGTCATCTAAATGGGAAAGCAGAAAATTAATCTTTAGTGATTATGTTGTACTTCGTGGTTTTGTATGCTTGAAGCATATTGTCAACTAAATGCATGTAGTTTGGTGCTCTGTAGTTGCCAAGAAAATTTTCAGCAACATCTTTGAATGCCTTCCATGTGATTTTCTCCAGTCCCACTAGAAGTTTTTCAAATTGCCCATCGTTGGACCTGCTTGATTTACGGACTAACAAAAATACCTGCATTAATCTTGGCCTTGGTTATTCTGAGTTGAATTATGAATTGAAGTAAGAAATATAGACAATTTTTTTAAATGGTGTGTTATAGGGAAATTTCATGGTGATTTTCATGATCAGTAGCCCAAAATCCATAAGATGCACCCAAAGGTATTCAGGAAGCAAAATCTTTGTTGTCCAGTGATACCAGCGAGGAAGTGAGGACTTAGAGATTTATTGGTAGCCAAAGAGTAGCCTGATAGAGAAGAATAGAAAACCTGTTGGGGAAATTACCCCTGAAAGAGGATGGGTGTAGCAGTACTTGATCATTTATAAAAACTGACAAATAAAAGGAAGTTCCTGCTGGAAAGTAAGATTGAAACTGTGTGGCTGTTGGTGTATAGGCAGAGAACACAGAAAAAGGATGAAAGGTTGGAAGAAAAGGTTACAGTGATAGTGAAACTGGCAGAAGGGTTGTTAGAGGTGATAGAGGAAAGAGACAAGGACAGGAACAGAATGGAGACTAGGGTTGCCACGTAGAAGTGCAGTCATTTGATTTGAAATGCCAGTGTAAAAGATGAAGGTTGGGTAGAGAATAGAATCATTAAGGTGTAGGAAGGAAAATATCACATGTAACCATATAGGAATAACAGAAATATTCGGCCATTATTTTGTTTTCAGAGACACCAGAGAGATGGAATGGACATGATATTGGATGATGAGAATAGAATGGCAAATGTCAAACTGGCACTGCAGGAGCTGAGCACCACGATCGACAATCACCAGGCTGCCCACCATGATGCTTTCCTGTTCATTGTGGGGGACTTCAGTCAGGCTAACATGAAGAAGTCTCAGTCCAATTACTACCAACTTGTCACTTGCAAAACCCGAGGAGGCAACACACTCGATCACTGCTACACCACCATCAGGAATACTCAGTGTGCCACCCCTCGCCCTCACTTTGGCAAGTCCAGTCATCTGGCCGTTCTTCTACTCCCAGCATATGTGGGTACTGAGATCTGCAGCGCCATTGCTGAGGACCACAAAGGTATGGTCAAGGGAGGCGGATGAATGTTTACCGGATTGCCTTGCATTGATGGACCAGATTTTATTTAGAGATTCACCTTCAGTTATGAATGATAGAATGATAGAAAGATGGAGAGTCATGTGGGAGGGAAGAATTAGATTGATCTTAGAGTAGGATAAAGCACTACATTGTGGGCCAAAAGGCCTGTACTATGCTGTAATGATCTACGCTGCATGTTAATATGTCATGGCCATCACTGACCAACAAGACTTGTGCAGATGAATGTGTGCTTCATGCAGAGTTTTCCCAAAATCAGAAGCTGTGGATGAACCAGGAGATTCACAGTCTGCTGAAGGTGGAACCAGAACTCTTCGAGAAGTCCAGGTATAACCTATGGAAGGCCATTGTGAGAGTGAGAAAGCACTTCCATGTGAAGTCAGAGACATAATTGGATGCTCTATGGCGGTGGCAGTGTTCGCATGTCAGCAATACAAGACCTAACAGCATAAATGGCAGCAATACTTCACTCCCTGATGAGCTCAATACCTCTTGCGCACTCTTTGAAAGGGAGATTAACATGGAACCAGTGACAGTCCCCGCAGCAACCGATGATCCTGCGGTCTCCATCTCTATGGGCTGACGTGCAAACACCCTTCAAGAGGGTGAAACTGACAAGGCATCAGGCCCCAGAATGTACCTGACCAGATGCTGAAAATCTGTACCACCAAACTATCTGGATATCTTCAATCTTGCACTGCTGGTGTCTGAGGTTCCCACCTGCTTCAAAAGGGCAACAATCATATCAGTGCTCAAGAAGAGCCAGGTGAGCACCTCAGTAACTATCAGCCAGTCGCACTCACGTGTACGATAATGAAATGCTTTGAGAAATTGATCATGGCTAGAATTAACTCCTGCCTGAGCAAGGACCAGGATCCACTGTAATTTGCCTACCACTGCAACAGGTCTACAGTGGAGATAATTTCACTGGCTCTCCACTCAGCCTTACAGCACGTAGACTGGGCTCCCAATTTGGGGTCCATGGACCCCTTGCTTAATAGAATTGGTTCACAGCATGAAAAATGTTGGGAACCCCCAGCCTACACAAAAACAAAACATCCAGGCTGCTGTTTATCGATTGCAGCTTGGTGTTCAATGCATAATCTCGTACAGTATTAAACACCAGGGTTCTATACCTGGGCCTCTGCACCCCCCTCTGCCACTGGATCCTTGACGTCCTCACTGGGAGAGCACAGTCAGTGTGGATCGGAAATGATATCCTCCCTCCACCCCCACTGACAATCAACATAGGCACACCACAAGAACAAGTGCTCAGCCTGCTGCTCCAGTTTCTCTTCTAGAGAGGGTGGCTAAGCACATCTCAAATGCCATTCGCCAATGACACCCACTGTTTATTGGCAGATTCTCAGATAGTGATGAGAAGGCATATGGGAATGAGATAGACTGGCTGATTAAGAGGTGGTGCAGCAACAGCAACTTTGCGCTTAACATCAGCAAGGAATTGATTGTGGACTTCAGGAAGTAGATACACCGTTCCTCATTGAGGGGTCAGTTGTGGAAAAGGTGAGCAGCTTCATGCTACAGAGTGTCAACGTGTTGCAATATCTATCCTGGGGCCAACACATTGATACAATCATGAAGAACGCATGCCAACTCCATACATCATAAGGAGCTTAAGGAGATATGGTATGCAACCAGACGTTCTTGCAAGTTTTCTATGGACGCACAGTGGAGGACATTCTGACAGTGTGGTATGGAAGGTTAGGATCGCCAGAAGCTGTAGAGGTTTGTAAGGTCAGCCAACTCCATCACATGTGCAGGTTCCCCATCAGTGATGATGCCTCAAGACGGAAACATCCATCACTGAGGATCCTCACCATCTGGTACATGCTCTCTTCTCGTTGCTACTATTGGTGAGGAGGTGCAGGAGCCTGAAGACTCACACTCAATTGCTTAGGAACAGTGTCTTCCCCTTCACCATCAGATTTCCAAAAACTCCATGAATCTATGAACATTCTTTCATTTTCCTTTCTTCAGCACTATCACCCCACCTTCACATTCTGGCTTCTGCCCCCTTCCTTTCCAGTCCTGATGAAGGGTCTCAGCCTGAAATGTCTACTATTTATTCCCATCCATAGGTGCTCGCTGACCTGCTGAGTTCCTCTGGCATCTTGTTTATGTTGCGGAGAATGCAGGCGTTGTTTACAAGGAGAATAGCAGAAACGAAAGAGTGTGTACATCGGGGAAGGGTAAACAGAAAGCCACATTTCTCTTGAGAGAAGGAGACTGTGTGGCGACCTGAGAGGGTCTTTACAATTATCAATGGCTTTGGTGGAGTAGATACTGGGGGTAAACTTTAACAAGTTGTCATCATTGTCGTACGATCACCAAGAAATCCAGTTAGGAACTCAGAAGAAACCGGTTTTCCAAAAATTAATGGGAACATGGAATTCATCTCCAAAGACAATGGTTAAAGCAAAAAGGTACAGACATGTTTAAGGGGAAACTTAACAATCATATAAAGGAGAAGGGAAGAAAGGGTCATACTGATAAATGTAATTGATGGAGTTAGGCGAGAGAAAATGGGAAGAACAGGTGGATAAATGCCAGCATGGATTGGTTGGGTTGAATGGCCTGTATATGCCATGTAATCCCATGGAACGGTTAGCAATCTGAAATGTTAATTCGGCTGCTCTTTGTGTGCAGATTTCCTGACTTGCTGAGTGTTTCTAGCATCACTGGTATTATTGCAAAATCCTGCATTTGTATATGGCAGGGTCCTGTCAGGACATTTGTATAAGGCAGGGTCCTGTCAGGAATACAAGGTCTGAAGGTTGAGGGCAGTGCTCACTTGCACACCACAGTAAATCCATCAGACTCAACAAGCAGAGGATCCCATTAAAGAAAGCTGCGAAGACCTCACCCGATTTACCATCGCAGCTTCACTGCTAACTTCATGTTTGTTCACTTTGTCACTAAAGTTCAGAGTAAATTTATTATCAAAGTTCATATACATACGTCACCATATACAACCCTCAGACTCATTTCCTTCTGGTCATACTCAATAAATCTATAGAATCACAATCATAACAGAATCAATGAAAGATCATCGAACTTAGGCGTTCAACCAGAGTGCAGAAGACTGTTCAAATAGAAAGAAATAGAACGAATAATAAATAAATAAATAAACAAACAATAAATATCGAGAACATGAGATGAAGAGTCCTTGAAAGTGAGTCATTGGTTGTGGGAACATTTCTATGATGCGGCAAGTGAAGCTGAATGAAGTCATACCCTTTGTTTCAAAAGCCTGATGGTTGAGGGGTAATAACCGTTCCCCTAACCTGGTCATGTGAGTCCTGAGGGTTCTGTATCTTCTTCCTGATGGCAGCAGCAGGAAGGGATCATGATCTGGGTAGTGGGATCCCTGATGCTGGATGCTGCTTTCCAGCAACAGTGTTTCACACAGATGTGCTCAATGGTGGGGAGGGCTTTACCCATGACAGACTGGGTCGTGTCTGCTACCTTTTGTAGGATTTTCTGTTCAAGGGCATTGGTGTTTCCACACCAGACTGTCATGCAGCTAGTCAATATACTCTCCACTACACTTCTATAGAAGTTCGCCAAAGTTTTAGGTGTCATCCCAGATCTTCACAAACTCCTAAAGAAGTATAAATGCTGTTGTTCTTTCTTCATAATTGCACTTGCATGCTGGGCCCAGGACAGGTCCTCCGAAATAATAACACTGTGGAATTTAAACTTGCTGACGCTCTCCACCTCAGATCCTCCAATAACAGCTGGCTCATGGACCTCTGGGTTCCTTCTCCTGAAGTCAATAATCATCTCCTTGGTCTTGCTGACGTTGAGTAAGAGGTTGTTGTTTTGGCTGCACCCAGCCAGATTTTCAATCTCCCTCCTATATGCCGATTTGTCACCAGCTTTGATTCAGCCAGTGACAGTGGTGTCATTAGCAAACCTGAATATGGCACTAGAGCTGTGCTGAGCGTGAGTGTAAAGAAGCAAGTATAGCAGGGAGCTAAGCACGCAGCCTTGTGGTGCACCTGTGCTGATGGAGATCAGGGAGGAGATGTTGTTGCTAATCTGAACTGAGGTCTGCAAGTGAGGAAATCAAGGATCTAACCGCACAAGGAGGTACTGAGGCCAGGATCTTGGAAGCTTATTAGTTAGTTTTCAGAGGATGATGGTATTGAACGCACTAGTTAATGAAACTGAAAATTTGTTCCACTAAATTTTGATCAGCCAGAAAAAAAGGAAAGACAGAAATGCTGAAAACTTAATACTTATGTACTAAGTAGAACAGCAATATGCTTTCATTCTCACGGCCATTTGAAAAGGAAACCTAAGGTAACCACTGTTATATAAATCAGGAACATAGGCATTATTTAAAATGCTCACTGTTAAATTATATTGTACTGTAGATCTTTCACTGGTAACAGTCCTGAGCCTGGTACATGCTTTCAAAATGAATACAACTGTCAGAATCTCAAGCTGCATCACTCTGTTATTAGAGATCCATTCAAGGAGAGACCCTGAAAACACAATGCTCGATGGGCAATGGAGAGTATTAATGCCACACAGTTACACTGCACTCGTCAGTGACTGCATACATAATGAAAGCAAGATCCTTTCCCCAAGGTTGGTGCACACAGCAATAAACTGCATATGATGTAGGTTCGTGATTTACATTGTTTTCTCTCAGTAAGCTTATCAGACTGTTCTATCAACAGTGTCTTAAGGTTACAGTCTAATTCAAGCTATCTTGGCTGTGAATAGCACAATGTTACACGTTTTTCACAGAGCTAATGCAGCCTATTTTGTTATCAGATTCCTTCCCCTTCAGCCCTTTTCCACCAGTCACCTCCCAGCTGCTCACTCCAGCTCCTCTGCCCCACCTGCCCGCCTCACCTGGCTTCACCTTTCACCTGCCAGTGTGCGCCCCTTCTCTGTCTCCCCCTCCCCCCCCCCACCTTTTTATTCTGGGCTCTCCCTCCTTCTTTTCCAGTTCTGACCTAGGGTCTCTGCCTGCAGCATCGACTGTTTATTCCTTTCCGTAAATGCTGCCTGACCTGCTGAGCTCCTCCAGCATTTTGTGTGGGTTCCATATTTTTGTTCCTCTGTGTTTGAGCAAACTGGGACATCATCTCAACCAGCAGTTACCTTTTCTAACTTGCTTCACAATACATCCCAGCTGAGACTTTATTACCAGCTGCACCTCATTGTATTATATTTTGTCATATTGTCCTCTCTGCAAGCTTTCCCTCTACTTCTCAGCAGTTTTCCGCTTATTGCCCAAATGCCATTGTATAGCAACCTCTTCAGTTTTGTCTCCATTCTTCAATTTCCCTCATTCAAATCCTTTATGCACATGCCGGGTAAAAGTGATGCCACACAGATTTCTGTGGCACACTGTTACTATTTTCATTTCTTGGCCTCTTTCTGAAAACCTGGTGCAAAATATTTGTTTTTGATTTGATCCTGTAATTTGATTTTGACTTCCTGTGCTGCACTGTCTCTGTAATCGTAACACTGCGTTCTGCATTCTGTTATTGCTTTTCCCTTATACAATCTCAGTGCACTGATGTGATGAAATGCTCTTTATGGATGGCCTGCAGGACTAAGATTTTCACTGTACCTCAGTCCATGTGACAACAATAGGTTGTGTTGTGGTTAGCACAATGCTATTACAGCACCAGCGACCCAGGTTTACCTCCACCGCTGTCTGTAAGGAGTTTATACGTTCTCCCCGTGACCAGGAGTGTTTCCTCTGGGTGCTCCAGTTTCCTCCCACATCCCAAAGTCCTGCCAAAGGGTCTCGGCCTGAAATGTCGATGGTAATTTTTCCCTGGATGCTGCCTGGCCTGCTGAGCTCCTCCAGCATTTTGTGCCTGTTGCTTGGATTTCCAGCATCTGCAGATTTTCTCATGTTTGCAAAGACGTATGGGATGGCAGATTAGTTTGTCACATGGGTGTAATTGGGGAACTCAGAAGGGCCTGTTACCGTGCTGTATCTTGAAATAAAATAAAATCAACCAATTTGCCAGATCTGCCGGTTTGTTCGGTCCAATCCAGTTTTCACAAGCGTTTACTGACTTTTTCCGTCGTGGTCCCATCTCCATTTTAATTACACACAAAATGCTGGAGGAACTCAGCAGGTCAGGCGGTCGCCATTTTGGGCCGAGGCCCTTCTTTAGGACTGAGAAGGCAAGGGGAAGATGCCAGAATGAAAAGGTAAGGGGGAGAGGAAGGAGGCTAGCAGGAAGGTGACAGGTGAAGGGCTGAAGAAGAAGGAATTTCAACTATCCTTTTTGTTATTAAATGTGCCCAATTCTGGTATTAAAACAAACAACAGCAATATTGTAGTACTTCATTTTTATTCATAGTTATGATGCCAATAAGACAATGCACAAACCAGACCGTGAGATTACCCAGTCATATTCCTCCTAAGCCCCATGCATGGGTATCAGCTCAGTTTTTAACAAGGTTCATTTTTCTTCATAAATAGTAAAGCTTTTCACAAATAGCATTACTCAGATAAATGGAATACCACATGAATCCCAGTGAGAAGCAACATTTAAATAATTTGTGTAGCTAACTGGACTTAACCTACTGGTATTTTGCCACACAATGTGTGTAGTCAGCTCCATTTTCTATTTAATATGACCTGATATCAGAATCTAAGCTTACAATTGCCTCCAAAATTTGATAAAGAGGCATTATGTAATTGGTCTGAGTGTGAAAGCAATATGTCCTTTTCAGAAGGTTTCCTGCCATTAGAAAGTAACTGAATTAAATGAAATTTAATGAAGCTCAAGCAGCTAAGAAATAGTTTACATGTTTGGAATGAGCTAACTCAACAGATTCTCACATTGCAAGAAAATGCACC
Organism: Mobula hypostoma; assembly: GCF_963921235.1. Lineage (NCBI taxonomy): Eukaryota > Metazoa > Chordata > Chondrichthyes > Myliobatiformes > Myliobatidae > Mobula > Mobula hypostoma. The sequence goes on along the minus strand of NC_086112.1, from coordinate 25,241,199 downwards.
GGATGGAAGAGCAAAGGGAAAAGATATATTAGATTTTAATTAGCTCTGACAAGTCGATAACATAGAAAATAAAGAGTGACTTTCCCCCGTGCGTTGTTGGCTCAGGGTATAACAAGCAATATATGAGAAACAAAAGACGAAAATAGCAACGTAGCAGAATGAGTTTGGCAATGTTTTACATAAAATGTCAGCTAGCCCTCTTTCTGATGATGCCTTTAGTACCCCACCACAATTAAAAATACAGAGAGTACTCGGTGTCACAAAATTCTCTCTTGTTACGTCTCTCTTACGTTGTCAATTAAAGTACGTTTCTGCAAACCAGCCTTGTATTTGCAGAGTTTTAATCATGAAGACATCTGCAGTGTTTCAGCTTATGAGGTAAAGTTGACATAATTTGAGTAAAACCTAATTACAGAGCACTCACAAACAGAGAGAAGCAAAACCATGGATACACCTATCATATTTCAGTTTCTAGTTAATTAATGATCCAGTATTGCAACTTTAATGCTTTTAAACCAGCTGAAATTCATAATTCACATGTTCGCCGCGCTACAGAATCAGATGGGAAGTGTCATGGTAATCCTTAATGTTGATGCAAGAATCTTCAAATTCGCAAAACATTGGGTGTAACTTGGATGAGGAAAACTCTCCTTGATTACCACCCACCTATCTCTCCCAGCTCTCAGTCCCTGAGTCAAGGAAACCCCTCCTTGATTAGCATTCACCTATCTCTCAGCTCTCACTGCCCAAGTCTGCGTGTCCACTGGGGCAGTGGGGGACGTCAGAGGCCTGATGTCTGAAGGCCCGGAGGCAGCCTATCCTAAGCCTGGAGACCTGTCTGCGTGTGTGAGTGGGTGGGGGGGGGGCGCGGAGGGACTTACTGTGCTGCTGTAGTTTTGTTTTGCTTTTATTGTTGCTGTTTTTGCTTGTGTTGTTCTGCTGAACATTTTGAAGATGCTATGTTGGCACCAGAACGTGTGGCGACACTTGTGGGCTTCCTCTGGTACCTCCTTAGGTTATGCTGATTTCTAACACAAACGACATATTTCTCTGTATGTTTCGATGTACATGTGATAAATAAGTGAATCTGAATCTGCTGTTAAATCAATCTGACTATGTTAAATATCACTTGGAAGAAGCTCTGAAAATATTAAGGACAGAGGAAAGACCCCATCAGAGGACTTTAACATGAAGAACATGGTTGGCCAACTGATTCTCCAGCAGGTAGCGAATAAACCAACATGAGGAAATAAACCTACTTGACCTTGTCCTCACCAATCTGCTATGGTCAATGAAAACGTTCATGACAGCTTTCAAAGGATTGATCACTTCCTGGAGCATAGGAGAATGACAGGAGATTTGATAGAGGCATACAAAATTATGAGGAATATAGATAGGGTAAAAGTAAGCAGGCTTTTTCCACTGAGGTTGAGTGAGACTAGAACTAGAGGTCATAGGTGAAGGGCGAAAGGTGAAATATTTAAGGGGGATCTGAAGGGAATCATCTTCACTCAAAGAGTGGTGCAAGTGTAGAATGAGCTGCCAGTGGAAGTGATAGTTGCGAGTTCAATTTCAACACTTAAGAGAAATTTGGATAAGTACATGGATGGGTGTGGAGAACTATGGTCCAGGTGTGGGCCAATGGAACTGGGCAGAGTAACAGTTCAGCATGCACTAGATGGGGTGATGGGCCTCTTTCCGTGCTGTAGTGCTCTATGACTCTATGACTACTATGGAGACAAGTTCCATCTTCACTCTCCATTAAGGTACAAGATGCTACCACCATGCTGAAGGTGGGATGGATACAGAATTGGTCTCCTGCTAAAAGCTGGACTCCCTCATGGTGTTGTGGGCCATCAGCAGCAGAAATGACCATCACCGCCATCAGTGACCCCACACTCTACCATTACTAACAAGCCAGTGATCAACCCTGGTTCAGTGAGGATGCCAGAGAGCGACGTTGAATCAGCTAAAAAATGAGAGGCCAACCTGACAAATTTGCAACACAGGATTCCAACAAACATCAATATGCACTAGACACAACTAAACAAGCTCAAAACAAATAGAAGCTGGATGGTCCTGCCATATCTAGTTGTGAATGGTGGTGGGATGGACTATTAAACAGTTATTGGGAAGAAAGGCTTACTTATCCTCAATAATGGCGGAGTCCAAAACGTGTGCGCTAAAACAAGTTTGAAGCAGTCATAACTGTGCTCAGATAGAACCGTCAAATTGATGATTCATCTTCGCTCCCTCACCATCATCACAAAAGCCAATTTGATCCATTGGATATGACATCAAGAAATTACTGCAAACAAGCTATGCCATCAGACGTCACCCTGGTTGCAGGACTGAGGAACTGTAATTTCCTCAGCTCTGGGGCCATTAGCTGTTTTCCATCTGACTCTCATCCTACCTAATACTGAGTACTGTCCACGGTCTTCAACCATTGTTCAGCAACAACTTTCATAAGAGTAACCTTTTATCACCCTCTCAGCAAACTCTGAAACAATTAAGGGAAATGAGATTAGGTGAGAACATGGACCTGAGATGTTTGTTCAATTAAGATTTTATAAATATAACTGAACGGCAGAGAGGCACAAAGGATAATATGGCCGAATCCCATTTGTGTGTGTGTGTGGTTTTTCTGTTTTATGTTACAGAACGTGATTGACAAAATGCTGTTAAAAATTCAAATACATTTTCCTATATTAGAAACCTTACATATATGAACAACTTGCAACTTTTTTTCTTTTCGATAGATAGATCCCAAGGTAAATTATAGTGTCACAGTAGCATTACAAGTGCACAGATAAACAAATATTAGAAGTAAGAAAGAATTTTTAAAAAAACCATTTGCCCATATTTATGACATTTTTCAATTTTCACTCACCCACCTTTTGACATTCCTATGACAGCCTATGGACTCACTTTCAAGGCCTCTGCAGTTAATATTTTCAGTATTACTTATTTATTTCTTTTGCACATTGATCGTTTGTCAGTCTTTGATTGTGTGTAGTTTTCCATAAATTCTACTATATTTCTCTGGTTTACTATGAATGCCTGCAAGAAAATGAATTTCAAGGTTGTATACGATGACATATATGTACCTTGTTAATAAATTTACTTTGAATATTGAACTCCATTCTCTCAAACTAACTACTGTATCTCCATAATCTTCTCCAGCTCTCCATCCTTCAAAGTTCCCTGTGTTCCTCTGGACCACCCACAACTGGTTTATCACTGGCAGAGGAGCAAGTCTCTGGGGCTCCCTCCCGAAAGCTCCCCACCTCCCTTTCCTACTTTAAGATGTTCCCTGAAATCCATCCTTATCCTTTGGCACAGTATCTACTAACAGCTCAATATCAAGTAATACTCATGTGGGTTATAGGAGAGCTAAGTAAAAGTTAATGATTATTTAACTATTTAGATTGATCCGGATTTAACAATCCTATTCTGCCGATAAACTCCTTTGTTGCAACGAGCTCTTTTTGGGTGCTTCTGTATTAACCACGTCATTAATGATCCATAAATGGTACAATATTAAACTACTATGTACAGGCCAATGTTAAACTGTGCAATAACACTGACATGTCTCAGATTGATAAGCTACCATTATCCTCGCTGTTTCACCTGAGGACTGTAATTATACATGACCTATCTGCACAACATTTGGAAGATTGATTAATATGTAATAACAATGGAAGATGACCCTCTAAATTTAATGACTCATTGCCGCTGGCTATGATTGACAAATCTTTTGGTTCATTGATGTCAAAATAATGTTTTCATAGATGAAGCTGTTTTCTAAAGTGATTTATCAAAGGTTATAGTCATATTTTAATTTACTGCAATAAATCATAATTGCAAGTTACGAAAATTACAACATAAAAATAAACTCTCTTCACATGATGTGACGAGAGACCTACTGTAGGCAAGGATGGTTAGCATCCAAGTGCTGAAGTATCTGAGTCTAGAATTAAGACACAATACGAGACTGAAATGAAGACAGTTCCAAACTAGACACTAGCCAAAATTCCAAAGTTGAGCTGACAATTGAGCACTGGACCTCAGTTCAGGTGCTCTTTAAATATAAAAATCTTGGTGCCAAGACATAGCCGTCAATTAAGCCTGAACCTTAAAGGGGACGTGCCAGTTATCCACACTCCTGAGAGTTAGAGCATCCCTCCCCTACAGCCGACTCCTGACAGCTCTGGCTGCTTGGAGAGCTGATCAGAATCAGGTTTATTATCACCGGCATGTGACGTGAAATTTGTTAACGTAGCAGCAGCAGTTCAGTGTAATACATAATCTAGCAGAGAGAAAACAATAAATAAACAATCAATTACGTATATTGAATAGATTTTTAAAAAGTGCAAAAACAGAAATACTTTATTAAAAAAAGTGAGGTAGTGTTCAAAGATTCAATGTCCATTTAGGAATCAGATGGTAGAGGGGAAGAAGCTGTTCCTGAATCACTGAGTGTGTGCCTTCAGGCTTCTGTACCTCCTACCTGATGGCAACAGTGAGAAAAGGGCATGTCCTGGGTGCTTGAGGTCCTTAATAATGGACGCTGCCTTTCTGAGACACCGCTCCTTGAAGATGTCCTGGGTACTTTGTAGGCTAGCACCCAGGATGGAGCTGACTAGGTTTACAACCTTCTGCAGCTTCTTTCGGTCCTGTGCAGTAGCCCCTCCATACCAGATGCAGCCTGTCAGAATGCTCTCCATGGTACAACTATAGAAGTTTTTGAATGTATTTGTTGACATGCCAAATCTTTTCAAACTCCTGATAAAGTTTAGCAGCTGTCTTGCCTTCTTTATAATTACATTGATACGTTGGGACCAGGTTAGATCCTTAGAGATCTTGACACCCAGGAACTTGAAGCTGCTCACTCTCTCCACTTCTGATCCATCTATGAAAACTGGTATGTGTTCCTTCGTCTTGCCCTTCCTGAAGTCCACAATCAGTTCTTTTGTCTTATTGACGTTGAGTGCCAAGTTGTCGCTGCAGCACCACTCCACTAGTTGGCATATCTCACTCCTGAATGCCCTCTCCTCACCACCGGAGATTCTACCAACAATGGTTGTATCATCAGCAAATTTATAGATGGCATTTGAACTATGACTAGTGTTACGCACCCCGTAACTGGGTTGCCAAACCAGCAGAAATGGATCACTCAGTTGGAGTCTGGATTACTAGAACTAAGAAAGTTTTATTAAAGAAACAAGCAACACAGTACTCTAATCAAAAGGATAATAAATGCAACAGTTCAGCAATGATAAACACACATGTACACAGAATTAAGATAACAGGATCAATCAAGCTCTATCGTTGTCTAGGGGTAAATGATCAGTTTCAAAGTGACGCAAAGTTCAGTTCAATTTAGTTCAGTTCAGTTCGCAGTAATCGCTGCCGTGGGAGATGGACAGTGGGGGGCAGGAGAGAGAGAGCAAAACAAATGAATATTCAAACGGCTTCCACACACAGACCTTCGATATTCTTCGCAGTCAGCTTTCGTGCGAGCCCTTTGTGATGTCATCTGAGGTCACCGACCGTGACCCCTCTGTTTCCAGATACGATCGTTTCTCTGCGGTGAACCTGGTGCCCAGGCAAGGGTGGACACACACCAGGTTCCCGCTGATCGTGCCTTTCCACCCTGGGCGTCTATGGCTTGATCCCACGACCGGCCGTCCAAAACTTCCCACCGACTTGTGGGAGACGCACCGCTTCCAGGGTCTCGTTACCTCGGGGTGTCGTGTGTGTCCTGCCTTAGCGAACCTGTCCCTTTTTATACCTGCTGGGGTATCGCCTGTCCATCACTTCAAACAGTTCAGGGTTCAAAGGGGGAGCCGATCTTGACAGCTCTCCTTCCGTTAAACTCTCCCGTCCCTTCATTAACATCTCCAAATGCTGCTCCATTGTTTTCCTTATCTCTCTTTCTCCTGAAGACAGGTGGCAGACCAACTGCTGATCCCACTGGTGCCAGCACAGGCCAGCTAACATCTTAATCTATGTGTATTCTTGTCACACTAGCCACACAGTCATGTGTATATAGAGAGTAGAGCAGTGGGCTAAGCACACATCCCTGACGTGCGCCAGTGTTGATCATCAGCAAGGAGGATATGTTATCACCAATGTGCACAGATTGTGGTCTTCCGGTTAGGTGGTCGTGGATGAGCGTCGGATCCAAGATGTCCCTTTCCAGAACCCAGTACTGTTCCAGGGTTCGAATCCTTATCAGTCCATGAGGAACTGCTGAACACGCGAACAGTTAGTGAATCCGAATTCTTTTCACTGTGAAGACCTGTTCCCCATTGACAAACGTGGGTGGCGGTGGGATTGATGGTGGTGGAGCTAAAAGACTGGTACTCTCAAGTTTTCATTTAGAAATATGGAAGGTAGGATCGAGCTTGAGGGTCTTGGGGAGCTGCAAGGTGTAAGCCACCAAAGGGTTTACTTTCTTGAGAACTTTAAAGGGTCCAATAAACTTGGGCACTAACTTCCTAGACTACACCCAAAGAGACCCATCCTGGGTGGACGGCAGGACCTGTGTCTTCTCTTGCAGTTAGCCTTTACTTCAGTCTTCCGGGTAGAGGCCAACAAAATCTCCCTCACCCGAGTCCGTTTCTTCTTGCAGAGTCAGATGAGATCTTCAGTTGCAGGAACCCCAACCCCTTGGCCTCCTGCTCAGGGAAGAGTGGCAGAGAATACCCAAGTTGGCATTTAAACAGGGACATCCCATGCTCCGAATGCTATAAAGTATTGTGGATGACCTCTGCCCACATTAAATGGTTGTACTACTCATCTGATTATTCTGAGGCTGGACATCGTAGGGTCCATTCCATATCTTGGTTCAGTCACTCCATCTGGCCATTGGACTGCAGGTGAAACCTAAAGGAAAGGCTCGGTGTTGCCCCAGTCAGCGTACAGAATGTCCTCCATATACATGACCACAATCCAACACAACGTCCACTGGAAATCTGTGGATCCTGAAGACCTGATGGAGAACAATTTCCGACATCTCCACCACTGATGATAGTTCGGCTAAGGCAATGAAACTGCAGGCCTTCAAAGAATGATCTACAATGACCATAATGATCATCTTCCCCTTGAAAGGCTGAAGACCCATGACAAAGTCCATGGAGACGTGCACCCATGGTCTGTCCGGAACAGGTGGAGGGCGAAGGAACCCTTGTGGTTGGGTGTGGGATTCCTTCTTCTGGATGCACACCTCACACGCCTGCAAGTGTTGTCAGACCTCTCTCATCATTCCAGGCCTCTGCTATCTTCTCTTGATGAACTCAAGGGTCCTGGCAAATCTTGGGTGAGTGGTCATTCTTGATGCATGTTCCCATTGAAGCACCTGAGTCCTGACAGAACTTGGGACAAACAGACAACCTGGAGGATGGTTGTTTGGAATCTCCCCTTGTGCCTGGGCCTTGTAAACAAGTGTGCTGATTCCCCAATGAATTGATGTTATCACCTTGGCTTGGGCAAAAATGGTGGTAGGTTGCTCTTCTCTTTTGGATTCATTGAACTGATGGCGTAAGACATCCGGTTTCTGATTCTTTGACCCAGCTTGATAGATCAGGATGAAATTGAAGCAGTTGAAGAAAAGAGACTGCCTGGGCTGCCTGGAACTCAGTCTCGTGGCCTCCTGAATACAAGCCAGATTGTTGTGGTCTGTCCATACAATAAAAGGGTTCCTGGCCCCATCAAGCCAGTGACACCATTCCTCCAAAGCTAACTTGAGTGCGAGGAGTCCCCTATTTCCAATGTCATAGTTCATCTCTGCTGGGGATAGCCACCTGGAGAAGAACCCACCGGGTACAGTTTATTGTCCAAAGGTGTCCTTTGAGACAACACTGCACCCACTCCAACTCCATGATGAAGGGAGGGTGAAACCAAAATGGGACCAGTAGTGAACCATTATTTGAGCTCTGCAAAAGCAGCCTCCACTTCGGTAGCCCAAACAAAAGGACCCATGGATCTCTTAGAACTCTCAGCTGTTCTGCCACTGAGCTGAAGTTCCTGATGAACTTTCTGTAAAAGTTGGAAAATATCAGGAATCGTTGGACTTGTTTCATATTGGATGGTTGTGACCAATCTCTAACTGACTGTGTCTTAGTAGGATCCAGCTAGAGATGATAAAACCCAAAATGAAACAGTAGTTATGTGAAATTTGGATTTCTCCAGCTTGGCATAATGTCCATGGTCTAGAAGCCTCTTTAGGATATCTATGACATGAGCAAGGTGCTCCTCCATGGACTTCGAAAAGATTAGAATACCATCCAAATAGATGAAGGTATATTTATGGTGAGCATCCCGGAGCACATCATTTATAAAGGCCTGGAAAACCACTGGCATATTCGCAAGTCTGAAGGGCATGACCAGATACTCATAGTGCCCTGTCAGTGTGTTGAATGCCGTCTTCCACTCGTCACCCTCCTTTATGCAGACCAGATTGTACGCACTCCACAAATCTTGCTTCAAGGATACTCTTGCGCCTTGGAGAATCTCGAAGGCATTGTTCATGGGTGGAAGGGGGTAACGATTTTTGGCCGTTATGCAGTTCAGCCCTCTATAATCAATACATGGCCGCAGACTCCCATCCTTGTTCTGTACGAGGACGAAGCCTGCACCAGCTGGTGAGGTGGAGGGCCGAATGAATCACATAGCGAGAGCCTTCTTCATGTACTCCGCCATAGCGCTTCGCTCTGAGAGTGTGAATAATAAACCCTGCAGAGGACAAGTACGAGTCAGTAGATTTATAGCACAACTCGTAGGGTCGGTGCAATGGAAGAGTTGAGGCCTGTCCCTTGCTGAAGACCTCTTCCAAATCATTGTAGAAGGAAGGGATTTCAACCAGCTTATGTGCTGCAACTACCCTGAACCTCCGTCCGAGGAGGACTCCTGAGGCTCCTCATGCATTGGAAGTGAGGCAGCAGGCCTCAGAGTCCTCTCGATAGGTTCACTAGAGTCTTTAGTTGAAGCAGAGACCAAATCAGAATCCAATTCCTCATCAATAACCTCAGACAATGACACAGAGGCACTACAAGTGATCTTTGTGCTCCTGGGTCTAGGCTCCAAGGGTCTATGTTTAGGAGCCTTTCCTTTAGATGGGACCTGGCGACTGGATCCCTTAGGTTTGGCTGCTAGAGTTCCTGACTGCTTGGGCACCTCCTTGGCTTGTTCCTGAACTAGAGACCTTCTCCCTCTAGTTCCATTGCATCCCTGACTGGACAGGGTCAGGACTCGCATGGTCCTGTTGGCTGGAGCTGGCTTGTCTGCCCTTCGAGGAAAGACTGGGTCTCCTGAAGACTCCAGGTTACCCCGAACAGAAGTCTACCTCCTCATTGGTCGCAGATCTTGGGAGAGTCTGGGGTTGGAACGTCAAGCTGAAAATGTACCCTCTTGCAACAAATGGACCATGCAATGATCTTCCCTTCCTTCCAGTTCACAGAAGGGTTATGCTGGGACAGTCAAGGGTGTCCAAGGATCAGAGGTATGTGAAGAAAATCGATGATATAGAAACAAATGTCTTCCGCATGAGCCTCTATCCTCATCGGCAAACCTGATGTCTGCTGCAGGATCTGCCTGGAACCAGGAGGACGACTGTCTGGATCTGTTGCAGGTGTGGGCTGGCTCAACTCCTGCAAAGGTATTTTCAGATGACAGACAGTCCCCAAGTCCAGGAAATTACCGGCCCTGCCCCAGAGTCCACAAAGGCATTCACCTCTTGTTGGCTCTTACCCTAGGGGATCTCCGCCTTCAGCGTGACGCCAGGGTTAGTTGGGTTGGGAGTGGTGCCTGCTACCATCACAGTCCACCGCCTCTGGTCTTAGCAGAGACGGCTGCAGCTTCGGACATTTAGCCCACAGGTGACCCACTTCCCCGCAGCAGCAACCTCGACTCTGACGCTGGGCTTTCCCATCGGTGGAGTGCCCTGTGCCATCGATCTACATGGGCTCGACAGGATCCTGAGCAGGAGACAGGCTGGCCATCGTCTGTGGTCAGGAAGTGGAACTGCAGTAGCCCTCTTCAACCTCCTGAGGTAGTCCCACTCTTGCTCTGCCAGGCAATGATCGAGGCAGGTGGACTGGTCGATCAGAGCCTCAAGTCCTCTACCAGCTCTCCCAAGGCAAGGGCATCCTTTAGTTCGTGGTGGTAAAGAGTAGCCAAGGCCTCCCTATTCCAGCTACCCTCCTCAGCTAAAATCCAAAATTCAATAACATAGTTGGCTGCTGGCCGTTTACCTTGACACACCCTCATCAGCCAGTCTGAGGCTCTGTTTGCTGCGGTGGGGTGGTGAATCACCCTCTTCATGGCGTCCATAAACTCCTCCGAATCCGAGTACATCTCTGACCCCCAGTCCCAATGTGTGGTGGCCCAGGCTTGGGCTCCCTGGTCAGGACAGAGATCATAAAGGCCACATTTCCACGCTGGGACGGCTGCAGTTCAAACACCAGTGAACTTTGAGTAACACACACAGAAAATGCTGGTGAACGCAACAGGCCAGGCAGCATCTATAGGAAGAGGTACAGTCGACGTTTCGGGTTGAGACCCTTCGTCAGGACTAACTGAAGGAAGAGCTAGTAAGAGATTTGAAAGTGGGAGGGGGAGGGGGAGATCCGAAATGATAGGAGAAGACAGGAGGGGGAGGGATGGAGCCAAGAGCTGGACAGGTGATTGGCAAAAGGGATACAGAGCTGGAGAAGGGAGAGGATCATGAGACAGGAGACCTAGGGAGAAAGAAAGGGGGAGGGGAGCACCAGAGGAAGATGGAGAGCAGGCAAGGAGTTATTGTGAGAGGGACAGAGAGAGAAAAAAGAGAGAGAGAGAGAAAAGGAAAAAATAAAACATAGTAACTAATAAATAAATAAATAAGGGATGGGGTAAGAATGGAAGGAGGGGCATTAACGGAAGTTAGAGAAGTCAATGTCCTTCAGAGAAAGCAGGATCTCCCAGTGGCCACACATTTTAATTCCACGTCCCATTCCCATTCTGACATGTCTATCCATGGCCTCCTCTACTGTCAAGATGAAGCCACACTCAGGTTGGAGGAACAACACCTTATATTCCGTTTGGGTAGCCTCCAACCTGATGGCATGAACATTGATTTCTCTAACTTCCGTTAATGCCCCTCCTCCCATTCTTACCCCATCCTTTATTTATTTATTTATTTATTTATTTACCTATCTATCCATCCTTTTTCTCTCTCTCTTTTTTTTTCTCTCTGTCCCTCTCACAATAACTCCTTGCCTGCTCTCCATCTTCCTCTGGTGCTCCCCTCCCCCTTTCTTTCTCCCCAGGCCTCCCATCCCATGATCCTCTCCCTTCTCCAGCCTTGTATCCCTTTTGCCAATCAACTTTCCAGCTCTTAGCTCCATCCCTCCCTTCCTGTCTTCTCCTATCATTTTGGATCTCCCCCTCCCACTTTCAAATCTCTTACAATCTCTTCTTTCAGTTAGTCCTGATGAAGGGTCTCGGCCCGAAACATTGACTGTACTTCTTCCTATAGATGCTGCCTGGCCTGCTGCATTCCACCAGCATTTTGTGTGTGTTGCTTGAATTTCCAGCATCTGCAGATTTCCTCGTGTTTGCCAACTTTGAGTGAGGAAGCCACAGCAAGAGCCCAGGTCACCGGTGAATCTGTCCGGGGTCGGAGATAAACTGACTCCACACAGCAACTAACAACCTCACCCAAGTGGCTCTGGCTTCCTCGTTGAGATAGCTGGCGCATGGTGGCCTGGAGGTCGCGTCTCTCCAGGCTCTGTCTAGAGGCTTTCTCGCTGAGGCTAGCCACAGCTGAGGAGGAGTGGTCCAGATACCCTGCTGGGTCCGTGTTAGGCTCAATCGTATTGTGATGAGAAACCTAGGTCCAAGTGCTGGAGTATTGGAGATTAGAACCGAGACATGGTATGAGACTGAAGCAAGGACAGGGTTCTGAGCTACTCACTAGACGGGAATCCAAATTTGAGCTGAAGATCGAGCACCGAAGCTCAGTTCCAGTGCTCTTTAAATAATAAGATCTCGGCACCAAAACATGGCCGCCAATTAGCGGGTTGGGCTTGAATCTATAAAGGAGTCTCACCAGTTACCTATACTGCAGACAGTTAGAGCGTCTAAACCCCGGAGGCTGGCGCGGTCGTGTGTGTGTCGTAACACAAAACTGATAAGTCACACAAAGCTTAGTAAGTGTGATTAATATTCACCTGCTATTAGTGCGAGTGTTCCTATCACACCTCTATAAAGACTTCAAAGCTGTGACACACTCAGCTCAGACAGCAATGAGGTATTTTAAACTGCATGCTGACATACTCCTCTCATTCTGCCTCACACTAATGTGCTTTACGTTTCAGCAAAATTAAGTTTATTTAATTCTATTGTAACATGAACATTTTAAAAATAGCAAATAACACGCTCACTGGAAGAATAAAGTATATCTACCTGCAGTTTGTTTGCTTTACAGAGAACCATTCAGGCTGGAGTTTATTATGGATTCATATGTGATTATTGTAGTAGCATTTTTATTTAACCTGCAGCCAAACATCAAATAATTTTGGTAGAGAACGTCACAGAGTATAATTATGTTCGACACTTTTTCAATCTAAAGTAAGAGTAAGTGCATGGGCTCAGCAATCATGTTGGTTAATATGCTAACACAACAAATCTATTTAGCATGTTTATGTAATATACAGGTGCAATTTAATCATAATAATGCATGCTTTAAGCTGTCTATATGAATCTTAAGTATAATATCCCTTATAGGAAGAATTTTCTTCAGTTCTCTGGAACTGAGTTTCAAGTCAGTCTTCGCCAGTTGAGCCAAGCCCTATACTTGTGAAGAAGAGAAATTGATAAACAGAAGTAATGCACCCCAAAGAGATCAGTAGCCACCTCACGTTAGATTTTACAAACTTTATTCTGTCCTTGTTGATTTAACGTTACCATAGATTGAACAAATTTTATAAGGTACCAGTACTCATTCAGCTCATCTGTCTCGGATAATGATTGCTGCTTAGTGATCTGCATTTCAATATGACTTACGAGTCCGAGTAGCTAAACCTAAAGGTGAAACAGTCACTCATTTTTAGTGCATTTAGGAAAAAAACACATATTCAATCAAATATCGCGACACAATGAGTGGTGATACTTGCAGGTTGTCCCCAGCACATCCTTATGGTGTGCTGGTTGCCAACACAAATGACTCATTTCACTGTATGTTTCAATAGTAGCCCAATAGCACTCACATCTACAATGATAAAATGTTTCGAGAGGTTGGTCAAGATTATACTGAACTCCTGCCTCAGCAAGGACCTGGACCCACTGCAATTTGCCTGTCGCCACAGTAGGTCAACAGCAGATGCAAACTCAATGCCTCTTCACATGGCTTAAGACCACCTTGACAGTACAAACACCTATGTCAGGATGCTGTTCATCAAATATAGTTTAGTATTTAACACCATCATTACCATAAGTTATAAGTTACAGAACCTGGGCCTCTGTACCTCCCTCTGCAATTACAATCTGTGTGGATTGGTGATAATATCTCCTCCTTGCAGATGATCAACACTGGTGCATCTCAGGGGTGTGTGTTTAGCCCACTGCTCTACTCTCTGTATACCCATGACGGTGTGGCTTAGCATAGCTCAAATACCATCCGTAAATTTGCTGATGTTACAGCCATTGTTGGTAGAATCTCAGATGGAGATGAAAGGGCGTACAGGAGCGAGATATGCCAACCAGTGGAGTCGCGTCACAGCAACACCCTTGCACTCAACGTCCATAAGACGAAAGAGCTGATTGTGGACTTCAGGAAGGGTAAGACGAAGGAACACATACCAATCTTCATAGAGGGATCAGAAGTGGAGGGAGTGAGCAGTTGCAAGTTCCTGAGTGTCAAAATCTCTGAGGACCTAACCTGATCCCAACATATCGATGTAGTTATAAAGAAGGCAAGACAGCCACTATACTTCATTAGGAGTTTAAAGTTCCTTGTTACTGTAATACCAAGGTAAATGAACTGATTGTTAACTACTTGAAAAGGAAGGTCATGGAATACTAAAGCTTGTGCTTCTCTATTAATTGGAAACAGTTCGCTCTTATGTAAATTAAGTTTATAACCAGAAAGCTGACTAAATTTATTAAGGAGTGAAAACACCGGGGGGGGGGGGGGTAAGGAGGTAGTCAGGTTCGATATAAATAAAAGAAAAGGGAACTTTAAGAATCTTTTTCGAGAAAATTTTACCAATCTTCTAAACTCTACAAAACAGAATTTGACACAGTGGTCACCCTTGTCCATATCTCTTGTAGGTCAAATTAATGTTATTAAAATGTATATCCTTCCTAAATTTTTGTATCTATTTCAGTCTTTACCAATTTTTATTTCTAAAGCTTTTTTTGATGCGTTATTTTCTAGTATTTCATCCTATCTATCGAAAGGTAAACGCTCTATACATTATACTTTATTGTCGCCAAACAATCGGTACTAGAACGTACAATCATCACAATAATATTTGATTCTGTGCTTCACACTCCCTGGATTACAAATATTGAATACTAAAAATAGTTAAAATTAGTAAATATTAAAAATTTAAATTATAAATCATAAATAGAAAATAGAAAAGTGGGAAGTAAGGTACTGCAAAAAAACCGAGAGGCAGGTCCGGATATTTGGAGGGTACGGCCCAGATCCGGGTCGGGATCCATTCAGCAGTCTTATCACAGTTGGAAAGAAGCTGTTCCCAAATCTGGCCGTACAAGTCTTCAAGCTCCTGAACCTTCTCCCGGAGGGAAGAGGGACGAAAAGTGTGTTGGCTGGATGGGTCGTGTCCTTGATTATCCTGGCAGCACTGCTCCAACAGTGTGTGGTGTAAAGTGAGTCCACAGACGGAAGATTGGTTTGTGTGATGTGCTGCGCAGTGTTCACAATCTTCTGCAGCTTCTTTCGGTCTTGGACAGGACAACTTCCATACCAGGTTGTGATTCACCCTCAAAGAATGCTTTCTACAGTGCATCTATAAAAATTAGTGAGGGTTTTAGGAGACAGGCCAAATTTCTTTAGTTTTCTCAGGAAGTAAAGGTGCTGGTGGGCCTTCTTGGCAGTGAACTCTGCTTGGTTGGACCAAGTCAGGTCATTTGTGATATTGACCCCGAGGAACTTAAAGCTTTTGACCTGTTCCACTTGCACACCACTGATGTAAATTGGATCGTGTGGTGCGCTACTCCTTCTGAAGTCAATAACCAATTCCTTCGTCTTGCTGACGTTGAGGGATAGGTTATTGTCTTCGCACCATGCCACCAGGTTCTTAATTTCCTCTCTGTACTCAAACTCATCATTACCCGAGATACAGCCTACAATTGTTGTGTCATCAGCAAACTTATATATTGAGTTTGATGAAAACTTGGCTACACAATCATGGGTGTACAGTGAGTACAGAAGGGGGCTGAGTACACAGCCTTGTGGGGCACTGGTGCTCAGATTGATTGTAGAGGAGAGGTTGTCCCCTATTTTAACAGCCTGGGTCCTGTCTGTGAGGAAGTTGAAGATACAGCTGCAGATCTGAGTGCTAAGGCCCAGGTTCCGGAGCTTAGGAATCAGTTTATTTAGAACGATGATATTAAAGGCAGAGCTGTAGTCAATGAAAAGGAGCCTTACGTATGCGTCTTTATTCTCCAGGTATTCTAAGGAGGAATGTAGGGCCAGAGAGATGGCATCTGCCGTTGACCTGGTGCTCCAGTAGGTGAATTGCAAAGCGTCGAGTTTGACCGGTAGGCTGTGGTTGATGTGTGCCATAACCAATCTCTCGAAGCACTTCATAGCAATTGATGTCAGAGCCACAGGTCGATAGTCATTCAGGCATGCCACCTTGCTCTTCTTCGGCACTGGGATTATCGTTGCCTTCTTAAAACACGAGGGGATCTTAGACTGAAGCAAGGAGCAGTTGAAGATGTCAGCAAACACTCCAGCTAGCTTGCTTGCACAGGCCCGGAGAACCCGTCCTGGGACGCCACCTGGGCCCGTCGCCTTCCTTGGATTTATCTTCAGGAAGGCCCTTCTAACGTCCTCCTCGGTGACGGTGAATCTCGATGCCACCAGGTCCGGTTCATCCAGAGGGAGCGGGACTCTCGTCTTCTGTTCAAATCTTGTGTAGAGTATGTTAAGTTCGTCAGGAAGAGAAGCGCCACAGTTACTGATATTCCCAGCCTTTTCTTTGCGCCCAGTGATCTCATTTAGACCCTGCCATAATCTACTGGCATCCCTTTGGTTAGCCTGGGCTTCCAACTCTAGACTTAATAAAGCTCACCTTCAAAAATCTAAAAAGGTAGCTGGTACGGCCTTGCCTAATTTTTGTTTATATTATTGGACAGCCAATATTCGTTGTCTTAGTTTTTGGTCTTTCTTCCATAATCAGTCTGACTGCCCAAAGTGGGTGGCAATGGAGTTGAACTCTTCAAGGATCTTTCCCTTTCTGCACTTCTTGGACCTACACTTCCTTGTCATTTGCCCAGATTAATTGTTAAACCTCTTATTAGACATACTCTGAGAATATGGGCTCAGTTCAGAAAATCTACTGGTCTTCATGGATTTTTCTCTCCCTAGCCCTATTTTACACAATCATCTCTTCCTACCTTCTATGCGGGATTCAACATTTTACAATTGGCATAGAAAGGGTATTAGGCGATTTGAAGATCTTTTCATAGATAATCGTTCTGCAACTTTTCAACAACGGTCTGTCAAGTTTAACCTACCTAATACTCATTTCTTTAGATATCTTCAAATTAGACATTTCATTAACCCTTTAATATCAAACTTTCCTGAGATGCCTGAGAAAAACGTTCTGGACCTGTTTCTTTGTATCAATCCATTGGGTAAGGGTTTATTATTTGCTGTTCAGGATAAGTTAGTGATTTTGAGGCGTGCCCACTTTGATAAAATTAGAACTGCCTGGGAACATGATCTAAATATCTCCTTATCTGATGCGGTTTGGGATTCAATTCTTAAGTCAGTTAACTCAATCTCTTTATGTGCTCGCCACTGTCTTTTGCAGTTTAATGTTGTACACAGAGCTCATATGTCTAAAACAGGAGTCGGCAACCTTTTTGCCTCTGTGGGCCGGATTGCGTATTAATGAGCAGACAGTGGACCAGATAAATGCCATAAAAAACTTGAAATATGGGATTATCCATTTAAATACATCTAGTTATGTTTTGCCTCAAATTAATGAATAACACATGCTAGAAGATCATTTCTGCTTAACCAAGGATGTCAATTAGTAATCAAAGAACTCAGTGTAGTTTTTCTGTCTCACCATTGCTGGTGCCCCATCAGTTGTGATGCCAATTAGCTTCGACACATTAAGTTTCATTTCTGACAACATTTTCAACAAAGCTGCAAAAATGTCTGCTCCAGTAACTGTGTTCTTCATAGGAATTAATTGAATAAACTCTTCAAAAATTTGAAAAGTTGAAGTCACTCCTCGCACAAACACTGCAAGTTGAGCAGTGTCTCTCAAGTCTGTACTCTGATCAAGTGCAATTGAAAAAAAAATGCAATTTGTTGCAGGCATCCCTTAAACAACTTTTAACGTCAACTCGCCGTATGATCGTTCTTGCTGACAGGCTGATAGATGCAAATGAAGATTTCTTTTCAGGACAAACAATATCCACCACTGCCAGTAAACAAACATTCTTTGACAAACTCTCCATCTGTAAAAGGCTTCACCTTTTCTGCAATACGTTTTGAGACTTCGTAGCTGGCAAGGGTATTTCCGTCATTTTTTCTGCTTTTTCGGCATTCAGTGTCTACCTTCCTACGTTCTGCATTCATTGCCATTGGAATTTTTTTCTTTGATTTTATTTCGAAATGCGAGTTATTCAACAAGTATCGTATCACATGTAAATATCTGGATATTTAGTGTGGATTTCTTGTTAAAACACAGTGACGCTGTTTCTGTTTACAAATTTGAACGATCCCAACTGAAAACCTGCGCGTGCACGGAGAGTATCTAATACATATTAATAAGGTAGTCTGCCTTCCTGTCATTCGTATATACTAGTGTTTGGTTTGGAACAAAATGGAACCTGGGGCCAGTGTAACAAGACGCCATGCACATCCATCAGTGTGGTCGCATGAAACACTCAGAATAAGAAAAAATCGCTTGCGGGCCGGATAAGCATAGTATCTCAATATTTGCTCACGGGCTGAATCTGGCCCACGGGCCATAGGTTGCCTACCCCTGGTCTGAAACTAAATTATCACGGCTTTACCCTGACATTAGTCCCATTTGTGATAAGTGTAAAGAGGGTGAGGCTTCTCTTATCCATATGTACTGGGCTTGTCCTAGTCTAGAGAAATTCAGGAGAGAAGTTTTTTCAACCCTATCTCATATTCTTGATTGCCATTTAGAACCTAACCCTCTGGTTGCTCTTTTTGGCACCCTGGGTGAAGTAGACATGCACTTGAGTACGACTAAACGTCGAACATTACCTTTTGCCTCTCTCTTGGCTAGATGGTTAGTTCTTCTTAGGTGGAAAGATGCTGCCCCACCCACTCACGCTCAATGGCTTAGTGATATTATGTCCTGTTTAGACCTTGAAAAGATTCATTATTCGCTTCTTAATTCAGACATAAAGTTTCATAAGGTGTGGGGACCTTTTTTTGAATATTTTCGTAACTCCTCTTTAGGTTAGGTTTATCGTTTTTTTGTATGCTACAATCCCTTACTTTCAGCTTTTTTTTATGTAAGTTTTACAGTTTTTTGTTGTAAATTACATTATAGTTTTGGTAGTCGGCATTATATTTTCTTTTTTCTTATATATATTTACAGCTCTGTGGAGTTGAATGCTCCGATTATTTTTTTTATCTTTTATACACAGAAATGGTTGGCCTGGGTTTTTTTTTTCAGTGGAAGGCCGGGGTGGATACTAATCTTACATGATTTTATTTTGGGTGTTCTTTTATTGTTTTGAATTATGTATTGGACATGTTTGTTTTGCACTGTATAATCTCCATTTTGTTAATGGTTTTTTCCTGTAACTGTATTGTAGAAATGCATAAAAAATTAATTTTAAAAAGTTTGAAGAGATTTGGTATGTCAACAAAAACATTCAAAACTTCTATAGATGTACCACGGAGAGCATTCTGACAGGTTGCATCTCTGTCTGGTATGAGGAGGAAGGGCTACCGCACAGGACCAAAAGAAGCTGCAGAGGGTCGTAAAATTAGTCAGCTCCATTTTGGGTACTAGCCTACAAAGTACCCAGGACATCTTCAAGGAGCGGTGTCTCAGAAAGGCAGCGTTCATTATTAAAGACCTCCAGCACCCAGGGCATGCCTTTTCCTTACTGTTACCATCAGGTAGGAGGTACAGAAGCCTGAAGGCACACGCTCAGCGATTCAGGAACAGCTTCTTCCCCTCTGCCATCGATTCCTAAATGGACATTGAACCTGTGAACACTACTTCACTTTTTTTTAATGTATAGTATTTCTGTTTTTGTTTGATTTTTAATCTATTCAATATACATATACTTTAATGTATGTATGTATTTATTTATTTATTTTTCTTCTATATTAAATAGTGCATTGAGCTGCTGCTGCTAGGTTAACAAATTTCACAACACATGCCGGTGATAACAAACCTGATTCTGATAATAAACAAATCTGAATTTGAATCTGAAATATAAAAAAAATTATTTCTCTCCAAACCTTCATTTTGCCTGCTGCCTGTGCAGACCCAAGTAGCTTTTCCTTAAAGCTGAAGAAGAGGAAATGTTGGTTGGATTCAGGATTACTATCAGCATGAGACTCAAAATTCCTCTCACAGCCTGGCTATGCACAACAGTCTATTTTTTTGGATTTAGGAATAGAAGTCAATTTTAAGCAAAAATACCACATAGAGAAAGCAGATTTTACAAAAGACATACTGAATTATTAAGACAAAGACCATAAGACATAGAAATAGAATTCAGCATTCGACCCACCAAGTCTGCTCTGCTATTCAATCATGGCTGTTTATACATCCCCTCAACTCTCCAGCCTTCTCCCTGTAACCTTTGATGCCCAAAAGCCAGAGTTTTACTTTGCTGATAAATATTAACAACGTGGTTTGCTTCTTTATATTGTTCTCTGTA
Source organism: Mobula hypostoma (assembly GCF_963921235.1). Lineage (NCBI taxonomy): Eukaryota > Metazoa > Chordata > Chondrichthyes > Myliobatiformes > Myliobatidae > Mobula > Mobula hypostoma. Next base: position 25,221,060 of record NC_086112.1, on the reverse strand, counting down.
AAGTTGCTCAGCCATATGTACAAACACAAACGGCAGACAGCTGGGCATTTGTCTTTGGCCACTAGTGTTAAATATTGGTAGACAACTCGTGAGGCCAATGGAACTGTTACAGAGAGGGGAATACTGCGTGAGATGATACTTTAGTACAATGTCTCTTGCACTATTTTTCAATGCCACATCAATTTTATATTTGAATTTTCACATTCTTCCTGACACCAAAGGAAATAAAATAACTATCAGTCAGCACAACTAACAAAAATAACAGAAGGAACTACAGAACAGAATATATTTTATGTACTCTCCAGCCCGTCCCTCCCTGCTCGCCTTTGTTCCTTTCCCCCGCTCAACCACACCCCTGCCCAGTTGCCTTCTCTTTCTCCCTATGACTTGTCTCTTTCTTTCAGGGCTGTGGATGACAAGCTGAAATTACCTATTAGCCCAGTTACTTGAGGCTGCTGGACTTGCCTCATATGTATCAAAGTCTGTCAAGGTTAGGAAGGGAGAAGGGATCCCACGATGTGAGGAGGGAAACCAATGAGTGTATCAAGCAAGGTTATGACGGTGGTGCAAGGAGGAACTGGGGGGTTATGGAGGAAGAACACTATTGTGAGGAGAGGCCAGAATCCGGCAATGTGAAGAAGAGAAGTATGATTGAATGGGGAGGAGGGATACAGCAGAGAGGGGAAGGAATATGATAGTGGGAGGGGAATGTAATGATAACATATTGTGGTGCTTTGTGTAGGGAGAAGGTCCAACCTTGTGGTTTGGGTTCTGCCAGTGTTGGAGGAGGAGATATGCGCAAGAAAACATACAGCACTAAGAAGGTGTAGACAACAGTACATGTGGGGGAACATCTGCAGGTGTGGGAGGGTGGTTCCAACAAGCCTGGGAGTAGGATCTAGTTTTGTGTGGAGGGGAATTTGGCAGCAAGAGGGGGCAGTTTAATAGCAGATGGGGAAGACTTTAACCTCCAAAGCAAAATGACTACTTGCACGGGGCCGGCCAAAGTTTTTCACTTCCTTTCAGAACTCTGATGCACTTTGTGTAGGTAAAATGTTACAAATCAACTCTGGTTTGTGATTACATTAAATGGAGATAGCAGCATTTTACAGCCTTTATAATTGTGACATCAGCCATGGAAGTTGCCACCCCAGCAGAGGCCACGACCCGTTGCTTGGGATAGGTTGCTCTGGAGTCACTCTGCTTGCAGCCCAGAAGGAATTTTGAACCTGGTACTTCCAATTTTTAATGACTTCATTAAAAAAAACATGGATTTAGCATTATCAATATCAAAATTGAATGAGTGTTTTCAATCCATGCACATATGCAGTATGTTTTCTCCACACATCCATTAATCCCTAGTATTGACCTGTCAATGTTAGAGAGGAGAAGGGGTCTGGGAGAGTTAGTTAGTTATTAGCACAAATAGGTAAGTGACATTTTAGGCACACGTCGCAATGGAAACAGTAAATATTTGACTTTGGGTGCCTGTGTCCTAGGAAGGTATTTGGCCATATCCTTGGGTAGGCTTCACTTCTCTCAGAACCAGTTCACCTGCTTCACTTCGTACTTGGGACCATTAGGCCAAGAGCAAAGAGTATCTGCGCCTGTGCAGTGTGAGTGGAGACAACGTTGAGTGTAAAACTCACCAGATGAAAATCACAATCTTAGGAAAACAACCTGCCTGCCAAGCTCTTGAAGAACATTCTAGAAGGGCCATGAATTGTCAATCTGGATGGCTTAATTTGCTTGCAATAAATCAATCAAATGGCACCCTGCAGTTTTGAATATCCACTGCAAAAGCAAAGGGGACTTTGTTTTAGCTCATCAATGAAATATAGCACAAGAGATTCTACGGATCCTGAGCAACCCACACAACATTGCTGGAAGGAACTCAGCAGGTCAAGCAGCATCTGTGGAGAGGAATAAACAGTCAATGTTCTGGGCCAAGACCTTTCATCAGGATAGGATGAAATATAGATTGCCTTTATACTTGGCATGCACATTTTCATTATCTCTCCATATCCACGTCTTTTTATTTACCTGAGGCCAGATACGTATGTTTTCTTCATATTTAACATTAAAACATACATGGTATAACTAACTGAGTCTTTATGCTTTCAGAAAACGTTTTGCATTACATCATGGAAGCAACAATTCAGTTGTGTAGCTGGATCCTGCACTTCCTGTCAGATCACCGGCAGGTGGTAAGAGTGGGCTCACTCACCTCTGCCCCCTGACCCTCAACACAGGTGCCCCTCAGGGCTGTGTCCTAAGCCCCCTCCTTTACTCTTCGTATGCCCATGACTGTTTTGCCACCCACAGCTCCAATCTGCTAATAAAAACTGATTGGTCTAATCTCAGTTAATAATGAGGCATCTTACAGAGAAGTCATCATCATCCTGACCCAATGGTGTCAAGAAAATAACCTCTCTCTCAATGTCGCAGAAACAAAGGAGCTGGTTGTGGACTACAGGAGGAATGGAGACAGGCTAACCCCTATTGACATCAATGGATCTGGGGTGGAGAGAGTGAACAGCTTTAAGTTCCTCAGTATAAACATGTGGTCTGTACATACTGGCTGTGTGGTGAAAAAGTCACAACAGTGCCTCTTTCACCTCAGACGTTTGAAGAAGTTTAGTATGGGCCCCCTAATCCTAAGAATTTTCTACAGGGGCACGATTGAGAGCATCCTGACTGGCTGTATCACTGCCTGGTATGGGAACTGTACTTCCCTCAATCGCAGGACTCTACAGAGAGTGGTGTGGACAGCCCAGCAGATCTGTAGATGTGAACTTCCCACTATTCAGGACATTTACATAATGAAGTCAGGTGTTTAAAAGTGGCCCGAAGGATCACTGGGGACCCGAGTCACCCCAACCACAAACTGTTCCAGCTTCTACCATCCAGGAAACGGTACCACAGCATAAAAGCCAGGATCAGCAGGCTCCGGGACAGCTTCTTCCAGCAGGTCATCAGACTGATTAATTCACGCTGATACAATTGTATTTCTATGCTACATTGACTGTCCCATTGTACATACTATTTATTACAAATGACAATAAATGGCACATTGCACATTTAGACGGAGACATAACGTAAAGATTTTTGCTCCTCGTGTAAGAAGGATGTAAGTAATAAAGTCAATTCAATTCAATTCAATAATTATTTATAATGTGTTTTATGCCTCTAAACTTTCTCCACTCTCTACAAGCTCTGCACTCTTCTGTATTTTCTTTGGTTATTCAGGTTGTTTGATCATTCTCAGAACTCCCATGCTGCAGAGCATGTTTTTTTGATTCAAAGGCTTTATCATACTTTCCGTAATCTAATTAAATACATCTCCCGGCCAGAATTTTTATCAGCTTCAGTCTAATATCAGCATCTTTTTCTGGTAAGTAAGGATTCAAGAAGCACGGTTAGGATTCCAGTTCATTCAAGTTCATCCCAGACGCTGAAACTGTTGCTTAGATTCACAGCACATGGACCAATAGATCAACAGACCAATATGAATGTCCTCACTCCCAATCAGAACACCTGTAGGATAGGGCTGTGAAGCACCATTTTAACAACCATAGCAGATCATAAACACAAGGAAGTCTGCAGATGCTGGAAATCCAAAGCAACATGCAGAAAATCCTGCAGGAACTCAGCCTGTCAGGCAGCATTTATTGTGCTCACGGACTTCTTCATCAAGTTATGGTATTGCTACACTGTTTGTAACTATGTGTTATAATTATGTGGTTTTGTCAGTTTTTTCAGTCTTGGTTTGTCCTGTGTTTTGTGATATTACACCGGAGGAAATAATGTATCATTTCTTAATGCATGCATTACTAAATGACAATAAAAGAGGACTGCGTGTCTTCATAATCATCATCATCATAACCCGCGGAAATGAATGAACAGCCAATGTTTCGGGCCAAGGCCCTTTCTCAGGATCATAGCAGATGATTTGTAAGCACAGCTTGGTTCACATCCTTTGGGTATTGCAGAACTGTAGACAGATTAATGATTGGTATGGTGAAGCAGCTAGAAGGACTTTGGGTGGGAATAGAATGCTGACTGGATATGTTAAGCACTTCACATTTAGGTGACGAGAGTGCTCATTATTGCTACCTACTGTGTATAAACTGATTCATTCGCAAACATTTTATGTAACAGTGAAATATTCCTCCTTCCAACACTCCTACTTTTAATTCTCTTTGGATGTTGGTGCCAGAAACATGATGATCAGTCATTGCACTGGATTCATACACTGGGTAAAATGAAAAATGAAGGAAGCGTGGCTGTGATTTGGGCCAATGCAGTATAAAAATACTGGAAACAAGAGCCCTTGTATTAGTGAAGACACAGTTGCTATTGGGCACTTGAAATCTATGTTAAGAGACCATCTAGTTTAGAGTTTCATCATGACTTTCCTGTTAGTCTTCTGCTGCTGTAGCCCATCCACTTCAGGGTTCGACATGTTATACATTCAGAGATGCTGTTCTGCACACCACTGTTGTAACGTGAGTTTATTTGAGTTACTGTCATCTTCCTTTCAGCTTGAACCAATCTGGCCATTCTCCTCTGGACTCTCTCATTAATAAGGCATTTTCGCCCACAGAGCTGCCACCCCCTGAGTTTTTTTTTGTTGTTTTCGCACCATTCTCTGTAAACTTTAGAGATTAAAATGAAAATCCCGGGAGATCATGCTCTGAGATACTCGAACTACTCTGTTTTGGCACCAACATTCGATGGTAAAAGTCACTTTGATCATATTTCTTCCCCATTCTGATGTTTAGTCTGAACGACATTTGAACCTCTTGACCATGTCTGCATGCTTTTATGCATTGAGTTGCTGCCACATTATTGGTTGATCAGATATTTGCATTACGAACAAGTATAACTAATAAAGTGGCCACTGTATGTAAATATTTGCTCCCCAAAGAGCATGCATTCAATATTCTCCATCTATTTCAAAATGTTGAAGATCATGTTGAAAGAAATGGAGACAAATTAAATGATCTACGTGGACTTGTCAGATAGGTTTCACTGACTTATCTCTATGGTCTGTAATTAGTTATTTGCAAACCAACAATTTCAATTACTTAATAGAGAAGATAACATGTTCAAGATAGAACGTTGCTGATCACTTTGGCTGGCAGTCAACAGTAGTTTGAGAAGTATTGTGGTTCAAAGAACAATGGGGCACTTCTGGGAGTGTTCACTTTGTATATATTTATCATACATTAAGCAATACATTTTTGACACCTGTCCTTTAAATAGCCTATATTTGTGTGATAATGAAAAGAAAACAAACTTACTGAAAACAAACAAACTCTATGGTTTACATCAAACTTTCTGGTGTTATCTAATCTAACAATCCTAACTTTAAAAAGTATAAGGAACAATATCAAATAGCAGAGGTGGCAAACCTTTTTGAGAGCATGTGCGCAAAATGGCGATCTTCTAAAAAATTCTCTAATCTCATTTGAGTAGAGATGATCATTGACTAATGAATTAGTAAAACTGATACTGGATAATTTACGGAAAATGATGATTGCTGCTGCTTATTTGTGTGTATTTATTGTTTTACTATTTATAAAAGTATAATGGAGACAAATTGAAATAAAGAAATTTTAGAAAGCCTGTTCAAACATTATTATTATTAATCTTTTAAAAAGACAACTGATAAACAATGGAATTGCTCAATTGTAGTGTTACTGTACTGTTTACAACCAAATACTGTTGTGTCTGTGAAGATTTCAAAATATATCATCCAATGTCACGTGATCGCTCAACTGTCTAGCTGGCACCAAGCTGGTGTGAGATGTTTTCTCTGAAAACATCTCACTGCTCTCTGGTATTAAAAACTATTTGTTGCTTCAGTTGGTAATAGAGATGGTCATTGTGTATCTTCTTATAATGGGTGGTGTTTTAAGAATCGACAAGTAACACTGCATGCCACGTGCAATCAAAAGTTTTGTGTGCCGCCTTGGGCACGCGTGCCATAGGTTCGCCACCAAACATTGTGTTTCTCTCCCAAATCTTGCTGTTGGAAATTCATAATAAGGAGCATCAGAGCCATTCACTTCAGTGGAATATGATGATCTGCCATGGATTCTGATTTTATTCATTTGTATATTAAAATTTCTTGGGTGACTACAAAAGCAGAATGCTGAAAATATTGCTGAAAATCTGAAATTAAAATGGAAATTGTAGGAAGCACTCAACGGTCACTAAAATAGAAAAATATTAGATAAAACTTTAGATCTTTCATGAGAACTAGGAAAAGTTATATTTTGAAGATGCGATATTATTGCATAATCCAGTTGCTTTGACCATTTACACACTTGGGTACTTCATTTTCATTTCCGTTTTTCATTTGTAAGTCTAAGGGCGTAATACAGAGTATCATAGAACTTTTAGCTAAATGATGTATGATTTCAGGTATATCTTCTATAGCGGGCTGCTGTTAAAAGCAGGCCAATGTTCCTTTAAGCAGTAGGATATGGTGATTATTGCTTTCATTTAACTCATCAGATATCACGTTTTGTTGGAAAAAAAACTTGTGTATAATGTTAGTTGAATCATTTTTTTGCTCATTATTGATTGATCACCTGAGTCTATGCCCATGGACTGAAGGTTTTAAACTGACCAGACAGAAATATCCAGAAATGTTCTTTTTATTATATTATATATTAATAAAGTCAGTTGAAGTGCGCAAGTAAAAAGTCAACTGAGTTGTACAGAAGAAACAATCTATATAGCAGGTTAGGTGCATTCAATGTGCATCTGAGGGAGAGCACTCACTCTGTTTGGCCTAAAATAATTTTTCAGGTTCCCTGGATTCTGACATCAGAATCCGGATAACACTGTTTAGTATTGTTAGGGCTTTACAATAAAAGCTGAAATATCAACCATATGATGGCAAAAAAAAGTTCTTTCTAGTGGTTAAAACATTCACTTCTAGCTACTTTCTGATGATGTTGGTGGAGCTGTTGAGGAGGACCTTCTCCTTCTGGTCGAAGATCGTGACCGCTCAGCGCTGCAAGGTAATTGTTGGTCATAGTGCTGCATGTGGGCTTCCAGAAATTCCCTCTGTTGCTGGCTGACCGACTGACTAATACGTCCAGGTAGAGCTTGGATAGTTCCTATTAACGTCTCTAATTTAGACTCCAACGTTACAATCCTTTTCTCAAGGTCTTCACTCCTTTCATTCAGGTCTGAGATCATGTCGTACATAATGTTTTGCGTCTAAAATGAGGGAAAAGAAGACATTTGAAATGTTTCACCACTTGTTGCTAATTTCAAGAAACACTTTCATACTGAGTTAATATCTACCAATAAAAACTGCAATTTTCAAAACAAATCTCCCATTTTGCAGAAGCAATTAAATTATAATAGTTTTGCTGGAACTTGAGTTATAGGGAAAGGTTGAGTAGGTTAGGATTTCATTCTCTGGAGCGTAGGTGAATAAGGGGAAATTTGATAGAGGTATATACAATTTTGGGTGGTACAGACAGGGTAAATACAAGCAGGCTTTTTTCCGCTGAGATTGGGTGAGACTCAAATCTCATCATGGGTTAAGTGTGAAAGGTGAAAGGTGACATGAGAGAGAATTTCTTCACTCAGACAGTAGTAAGAGTGTGGAATGAGCTACCATTGGATGCTGGTTTGAATTCAATATTTAAGAGAAGTTTGGTTAGTACATGGATGAGAAGAGTAGGGTGGGCTTTGGTCCAGGTGTAGATCGATGGGATGAGGAAAAACAACTACTCAGTACAGACCAACTAGGCCGAAGAGCCTGTTTCTGTGCTGTCGTGCTCTATTACTCTATGATCCTTGAAAAAAATACACAATATGCACAATATTTTAACAGGAAAACACAATATAAATCCCTTTGGAGACTACCTAGAGTATTAGGTGCAGAATAATTAATGTCCTAATTATTATAGCGTAGCAGTTGGCATGACGCTATTACAGCAGTGGGGCATGGGACTACAGAGTTCAGTCATGGCATCATCTGTAAGGAGTCTGTACATCCTCCTCATGGATTGCATGGGCTTTCTCCGGGTGCTCCAGTTTCCTCACACAGTCCAAAGACGTACCGGTAAGTAGATTAATTGGTCATTGTAAATTGTCCCGTGATAAGGTTAGGGTTAAATTGGGGGTTGTTGGGGATTGCTGGGCTATGTGGCTCGAAGGGCCAGAATGTCATATTCTGCTCGGCACCTCTAAATAAAACAAATAAATAAATATGACATCCTGACAAACATGGCATTTCATTTTTTTTTAATCATGTATCAATGTTGCAAATTATCAGAGCAAATCCTCAGCTTCCAGTTCCAATTCCTGGCATTCACTGGGCAAACATTGAACATAGTTAGATCTTTTTAACACATTTATCTTAACAGGTATTTGCTGAGAAACAAAAATAATTTGCTGTCATGGAGATTCAATTACTATTTAAACATTGCAATGAATTAAAAAGAGTGAAAACAGAGGTTCAATACCAACATAAGCAAGTTTGATAGATTAGAACCAAATAAACTGAGCTAGAAATAGCTGTTATTTCAGTTAAATTTTCAAACAAAAGGAAGTTAAAATTTCAGAAGCATTCCTCCAATTTCTCCTTCTCATTCCCTTAATCAATCAAAGTACAAATCCAATTCTTTGTAGACTACCACTGTAGTGAATAGGTTCAATACCGACTGCTTTGGGGACATTTCCAATGTTTCCAACGTCAACTGGATGGATATAGTTGGCAAACCACTGATGTGTTGCTTACTAAGGCAAGCTGTTCATCAGTTTTGTTGTGTTAGTAACAAGGCTTGCAAATTTAACAGGATTTGTTGCTTATGCAAACAGGAAATATTCTGTAAATGCCAAATTCATCCCAACCACTGACAATGCAACAAGCAGCAGTTTTGTATTTCCTAACATCTGCTATAGTGATTTGATATTAAAACAGTTCACCAGGTCACAATTGCTTCAAGCAAAATGGCTGGTTGATGATATCTGAATCCTTGCAAACTAGTGTGGAACAAAGATACACCAGCAAGAAGCCAGTCAAGCAACTTCTGTGGAGGCAAAAGGTGTCAACTGAAATTTCATTTCCAGACCTTACATCAGAACTTTCTTCGGGGAAGGTGAAAGATTATATACAGTACTATGCAAAAGTCTTAAGCACCTATATATAGCTGGGGTGCCTAAGACTTTTGCACAGTGCTGTAGTAATGTTATGCATTGCACTGTACTGCTGCCACAAAGAAAGATTTATAACATATGTGTGTGATGATGAACCTGATTCTGATATGGGTCTCTAGTGGGGACTGAGAGTGGGAAGAGGTCAAGGACAGGGGAATCATGGTTGTGAAGAGGGAAGGGAGAGGCTTGGAAACGGGAAGCACCAGAGAGACATCCTGTAATGATCAGTAAATCAGTTGTTTGGAATCAAATGACATTGCCTGGTGTCTCAGGGCTGAGCGTGTCTGCATACACACCACCCCGCCCCCCCATCCCTTGCACTCTTTCTCTGCCACCTGTCCCTCACCCCTCCCTCGGTGCTCCACCCTCACATTCCCAACATCCTTTCCTCCCGCCACATTTACAAACTCGCTCTCCATTTCGCGCTGACAAATACAGTACTGTGCAAAAGTCTTGGGCACCTTAGCTATATAACTTTTGCACAGTACTGTAATAGTGTGAATGACAATATGACATGTTGTTCTTCCAGTTGGCATTTCGATTCTCCATAAAACTGGAGGAGAGTGAAGATAGACAGGTAAGTCAGTCTGGGAATCAACTGGAAGCTGAAGATGGCTGATGTAAACTGAGAGCATGTGCTCTGCAAAATGGCAACCTCATATCCAGTAGTATTGAATTCAAGGCAAAAACAAAGGGATTAAATGGCAGAAAACAAGATTGCCAATGAGGTAAAGGGACTTGTTCTTCTGTTCGGTCAGGTGGTGCATGATAGGGATTGGAGTTAAGGCCTTAATATTTTCCAATTTATGTGAATGATTTGGATGATGGAATCAAAGTTCAAAGTAAACTTACTAGCAAAGTATGTATAAATCACCATATACTACCATGAGATTTATTTTCTTGCAGGCATTCGCAGAACAAAAAATACAATAGAATCAATGAACAAACTACACACAAAGACTGACAAGCAAGCAATGTGCAAAAGAAGGCAAACTGCAAATTCAGATAATAATAACAACAATAATAATCTGATTACTTACACAGGCACAATCCAGTGGCAAACATCATTCACCAAAATCTTGCTTTAAAATACAAACTCATAGAAGACACCATACCTTACCATAAATACAAGCCTGATCGAGTTTTTAGAATCAGGGTTCTACAAATTATATTACGAATGATTCCTTAGTACACATAGGGCAATCCATGATATAAGGCCAGATATAATATTACAGGATAAACAAGCAAGAATAAGTTACTTAATAGATATACACATAACATTCAGAAATCATTAAGTGAAAAACACCAGAGATATGCTGAATTAAAAGAGGAAATTGGAACATGAATAGGGTATACATTGTCCCAATAGTAATATCTACAACTGGTCTCATCTCAAAGTCATGATGCAATACTATTAAACAATTTGCTATACAGCAATAATTATGTAACTGTCCAAAAAGCCACAATACTGAATACCACTAGAATAGTTCAAGAGTTCCTATCAATGAGAAATGAGTGTACGTGGCTTTGCCCATCCCTCAGGTTTTACTAACTTGAGCTGAGAAAAAGTAAAAATAATAAATAGATTAGATAGATAGATAGACAGATAATACTGAGAACGTGAGTTGTTGCGTGCTTGAAAATGAGTCCATAGGATGTGGAATCAGTTCACAGTTGAGGTGAGTGACTTTTTTAAAATGTAGAGATAAATCACAGAACAGGCCCTTCCGGCCCAACAAGCTGCATCACCCAGCAACCCACCTATTTAACCCTAGCCTAATCACAAGACGATTTACAATGACCAATTAATCTACCAACCACGTCTTTTGGAACATGGGAGGAGACAGGAGCACTCGGAGGAAACCCACACGCACTCAGGAGGAACGTACAAACTTTCGTACGGAGGATGCTAGAATTGAACTCTGAACTCTGACACCCCATCACATTACCCACAGTGGTTTAGAAGCCTGATGGTTGAAGGGTAATAACTGTTACTGAACCTGATGGTGTGGGACTAGAGGGTTCCTGTACCTCCTTTCCGATGGCAGCACTGAGAAGAGAGTATGGCCTGGATGGTGGGGATGGGGGCTTTGATGGTGGATTCTGCTTTCTTGTGGCAATGTTCCTTGCAGATGTGCTCAATGGTGGGCACAACAAAAGCACAGTGATTAGAAAATTACACAGAACATTGTTATTAATCACCAGGGGAATTGAAAGGAGGTAATGTTTCACTTATATAGGGCAATAGTGAGGATATGTTTGGAGTACTGTTTACAGTATTAGTCTAAAGGAAGGATGTTCAGAGAAATTCTCCTCAACCAGTACCTAGAATGGCAGGTTAGGGAATGAGGAAAGATCAGAAAGGGGAGGACTGTATCTCCTAGAATTCCGCCGGGGATTTGATAGAAAGATCATGTGGCTCTTGACAGGATGGATGTGGAGAGAACGTCTCCCCTTTTCCAACACTCGGTGACAGTGACAACTCTAGTGATGTTGGAAGATTCAATGGATAAAGATAAGCAGAAGGGATAAAATCCACTAGGAGTTTCCTTGCCCACATCTGAACAGGTGCAGGAGACTTCATAGCTTCCAGGGTCTATGTTGACGACACCTAGTGTCAGAGGCTGTGCCATCACTTTCGATGCATTCATCCTGATAGTGGGACAGACCACCCAACCCCTGGAATTGTGATGATTATGGGACGTAGGTTTATCAGCACAACTGAAAGTACAGCTCTAGCTAGACTGAGAGACAGCTATTCAAATTTTGTCTTAATCTTCAAATATGAGCAAGGAGAGCTTCTTAGAGTTTCCTAGCCTACACTTTCACTGCATCTTTTAAACTTGAACACTTGTTTATTGCTTATTATATCCAGGCCAGATTTTAGTAGTTTTTTTATGTATTTACAGCTTTAACTGATTAGGCTTTTAACTGTAGGTGGACAGAGCACAAGATTTCACAGCAGGATGATGCATTAAAATATGTCTATTTCTGAATGCCCAATTTTCACAATCAAAGTTCCATACTGGGAGCCACAACTCATAATGTTGCCTTAATATGCACTGAGCTTACAGGGCCAGTATCTTAATGAATAATGACAGCCCATGTTCCATATTAGAAAATGGAGCTGCACGTTCTGTGCAGCATCGACTGAAAGTAATGGGCTCCTAACAGAGCACACATTACAGTCAACACTTTGGAGTGTAAAGCTGGAAATTTATCAGTGAAAATAAATAAAATGTTTTATGGTGGGTAGGTACTGAACCTTGCTATAATTTATTGATCAAAGTTGGTTGATGAAAGCAGCACAAAGTGGCATGAGAGACTTAGGAGGATTTTGCCAAGAGACAAAGGAGTGAATTATAGGGAGAGGTTGGGTGAGCTGAAGCTTTATTCTTTGGAGTGTAGAGACTGAGAGACAATCTTACAGAGGTGTATAAAATCATGAGGGGCTTGGACAGGATGAACACACTCAGTCCTTTTCCCAGGATTAGGGAATCAAGATCTACAGGGATAGGATTAAGGTGTAGTGGTAGAAGCAAATACAATTGTGCCATTTACGAGGCCGATAAGACACACAATGGAGGGATAAGATTCACGTACAGGCAGAATAGATTTGGTTTAATTGGCATCATGGTCAGCACACACATGGTGGGTCAAATGACCTGTTTATGTCCTGCACTATTCCATGTTCTAGAATCATTCTAACTGGGTTCGGTTTTATTTTTAAGTTAAAAGGAGCAGTGTGCAATGCCACTTTCCCGCTTGGCATTCTGGGAGGATTTTGTTTGCTTCTCGCTCCTGGATTTCTGTATTGATTCCTGTTCCCTTAGGCATTGCTTTAGACCTGTGCAAGATGAGCTCTAACGTTCAGCACAGAGGGGCACCGTACCTAACAGTGCAGGAGCACACAGCCAAAGAGAGCCAGAGTGTAATCCACTCAGTGGCCACTTTATTAGGTACACCTGTACCCTGCTGAGTAATAAAAAATATCTAATCAGCCAATCATGTGGCAACAACTCAATGCATAAAAGCATGCAGACACGGTCAAGAGGTTCAGTTGTTGTTCAGACCAAACATTAGAAATGTGACTTCAACTGTGGAATAATTGCCAGAAGGGATCTCCTGGGATTTTCCCGCACAACAGTCTCTAGAGCAGGGGTTCCCAGCCTTTTTTATGCCATGCACCAATACCAATACCATGCCTTGGACCCTGCTCTAGAATTTACAGAGAATGGTGTGAAAAACAAGAAAAAAAACACATCCATTGAGTGGCAGTTTTAGGGGTGAAAGCACCTTGTTGATGAGAGAGGTCAGAGGAGAATGGCCAGATCGGTTCAAGCTGACGGGAGGGTGACAGTACCTCAAATACCCACGCGTTACAACAGCGGCGTGCAGAAGAGCGTCTCTGTAGGCACAACATGTCAAACCTGGAAGTGGTTGGGCTACAGCAGCAGGAGTCCTTGACGATAAACTCGGTGGCCACTTTACAGAAGCACCTGGCACCTAACAAAGTGACCGCTGAAGGTGCCTGGTTGCACACAACCAGGGAGTGGCAGCACAACACACGGGTGCACCAGGCCAGCACGTAGATCCACAGAGTTAAACAGTAATTAATCTTGCATTGACACATGGCAAAAAGTGCCACAGTCTGTAACGGTCCATAGAATGCCAAAGGGTACAAAGTATAACAAAGAATTAATAATCAGAATACAACCTGCATTAAGGTGGCACTGGTGATGCCCAGCGACTACTTATCGATGGCAGAAAACAAAACAAAGAAAACTACTAAATACCTTCTTAATAACACTTTATTAATAACGTTCAATGCTAACAATGGAGAGGCAAGCGAAAGCGGGGTTGAAGCAGAGTCAAGGCAGTGCCGAGACGTCCCCGAGCACGAGGAAGGTCCCGACGCCTGATCGATTTAAGGCTGAAATGGGAAAGTCGAGTATGACCTGAACCGGGGCAACACGGTCCAGGCCCCAGAGTGGTCCGAGAGCGAGGAACGACATGATGTTTTGGTGATTTAAGCACAGGGTCAGATTGCAAAGGTCAGGGTGCTGGGACTGGAGGCGAGGCGAGGGCCGATTCTGCCTGGTTCTGCTCGCTGCTCCATGACATTTACCCGGCTCTGCGCTGAGCTGAGGCCTTGGCCTGCACTGGCTGCAGTGATGACTGGCTTTGCGCCTGTGGTCTCACGACATTTACCCGGCTCTGCGCTGAGCTGAGGCCTTGGCCTGCACTGGCTGCAGTGATTCCTGGCTTTGCGCCTGTTGTCTCGCAACATTTACCCGGCTCTGCGCTGAGCTGATGCTGTGGCCTGCACTGTCTGCAGTGATGCCTGGCTTTGCGCCTGTGGTCTCACGACATTTACTCAGCTCTGCGCTGAACTGAGGCCTTGGCCTACACTGTCTGCTATGCCTGGCGAGGTGTCCTTCATAAAACTCTAGTTCTGAGTGCTATTTACTTTCTTTAATTGTTTGCACAATTTGTTTTGTTTAATCTCTCTGCGCATTGGGTGTTGGAAGGACTTTGTTTTTGTTAATCGGTCCTTTAGGGCTTTCTTTATTTTGTTGCTGCTTGTAAGGAGACGAATCTCAAGGAAGTTGAATGTGTACAGATTTTGATAATAAATGTATTTTGAACTTTGAACTTTTTAACTTTGAACCTGATTGGATGGGACAGTAATTTATTCCACAGATACTCAAACCAATGCCTTTGTCCTCTACTAGGCCACATTCCCTGCACTAGGCCCTGATTATTTTCAGTCAGCTACCTTAGACTGGCCACATCAAGACATGCCCAATGGTAGGCTCACAGAACAAACACTCTGTCCTGAGGCCTGTCATGGGGAAAGGTTACCACTTGGACAGAAGGAAGGATTCAAGAATGTGTACAAAGTTCCCTGAGGATCTGCCCACCGGCTTTTGGGAACGCTGGCACATGACGACTCAAAGTGGAGGAGGAGGTGTTTGGGATCGTACTGAAAACCTCAATGTCACGTAACTGGAGCACACAGAAGCCCTTAATAAGTGATGAAAGAGATTACTAACTCTCAAACTAGCCAGCAAATAATCTGTCAGACACCATGTGCCCATTTAGAAAACATAGAAAACCTACAGCACAATACAGGCCCTTCGGCCCACAAAGTTGTGCTGAACATGTCCCTACCTTAGAAATTACTAGGCTTACTCATAGCCCTCTATTTTTCTAAGCTCCATGTACCTGTCCATGAGTCTCTTAAAAGACCCTATCATATCTGCCTCCACCATCGTTGCCAGCAGCCCATTCCACGCACTCACTACTCTCTGCGTAAAAAATCTACCCCTGACATCTCCTTTGTACCTACACCCCAGCACCTTAACCCTGTGTCCTCTTGTGGCAACCATTTCAGCCCTGGGAAAAAGCCTCTGACTATCCACACATTTCTAGAATAGTCTGCAGTTCTCCCACTGGCCTCATTAACCACCTCAGAATCCCAATACCAGGGTGGAAGTAAATTATCCCTGATCCTAAGGAACTGCCTAAAAATAGCGCATTCAGCTCTTACAGTACTGAGGGCATACTGCACTGCCAGGTGAGGCAGTCCAGAGGTCCAAGCCCCAAGGTCAGCAGGTCCTGAGATCGAGAGACATGACTGGCGAGTCCTAGGGTCAAAATCCAGAAGTCGTTGAAGTCCAAAGGTCGAAGCCAAGGATTGGTGAGTCCAGGAAAGCGAGGCCAGAGATCAGAGGCCCGATGTCTGCGAATCTGGGGCCTAGGCTAAGGACTGGCAGTTGGAGGCCTGACGCAGTGTGTGCGGTATTGTTGTTTTGCTTTATTGTTGTTGTTGTATGTTGACTACATGTTGTTCTGCTGAACATTATTGGCGCCAGAATGTGTTGCGACATTTGCAGGCTGCTCCCAGCACATCCTTGGTTGCATTGGTTATTATCACAAATGACACATTTCAGTGTATGTTTCGATGCAAATGTAATAAAGAAATCTAATCTAATCCAATTTAATCTAATCTAAATTGAGGCCCAGTAAACTCAGCAGGGTGATAATAAGAGAAATTCTCACTTGCTATTGTCGGCTGCGTTCCTCCTTACAATGTAACAACACTTGAACATTATCTAATTGAATATGAAGCACTTAGAGCCTGCAAGGTGATATAAGAGAGCAGGTCTTTCCGCTTTCCTGTTAACACACAGCATCACTGATAGAGTATTTTGAACAGATTTAAATAAACAATTTCTAGAAGAGGAAATACCTTCAGCAACATTAGCAGTAGAAACAAAAGAGCTATTCTGAAAACTTTTAAAAATACTATCAAAAGATGAAAAATGAACAATGAATTTGTTTATACAAAGTTGAACAATTCCACATTCTCAGTGGGTAACCATTCTCTCAGATAGTGAAACCACATTTTTAACTCCAACTCTCAGTTTCCACTCAGTTGCTGGCAGTGCAGGCTTACACAGTTACTCCCAAAAGTTTCACTTTATTATACACGGCTTCTTTAAGTCTATTCAAATCTATTCTAGTGATGATTGACCTTGGTGACCAATTTTACCTTGGTTTTGCTTTGTGATACTCAGTCCTGTTCCTTGTACTGTGAGCTGAATTCCCTGTATACTTTTTAATTCTTCACTATTATCAAACAGGAGAAAATTCAAACTATTTCAGGCAAGTTAATTTTAAAGACATCCCTTAAATTTCAGATTTATGTATGCCATGATCAGATTGAATCAACATTCCATTCTCATCCAGTGAATTTGGCTGTCTGATATGGTCATTTAAAGTAAAGAGTTCTGTTGTACAGTGATCAAACTTAAAGCTAATTAAAACTTACACTTGATATTTGATTGAAGGGTGCATGGGCTTTTGCAATCACAGGGGAAACAGTATACACCTGCCTACTCTATCTATTCCAATCACAAAATCAATAGTTTATGATTGGAAAATGCTAGTCGCCAGATCACACTTTCAAACCTCCATCTACTTGGAAAATGCACCTGTTACTAAGTTGCAAGAGAGTGATATCTAACACCTCGCATTTTGTGACCAATTGAGACACAATGAGATAATACGAAGTGTTTTTTTAACATTACATCACAAATTGGTTGAAAAGTACAAAGAGATCTGCTAGATTCAATCCATGCTTTGACATTTTCTAATGGCTTAACTTAGCCATCAATACCAAAAAGAGTCCCATTTTCAACACGTTAGGTCTTTTGCTGCTTCAAAACCATCCCAGGAAGCTGACAAAGTTGTTACTAACCCTATGCCTTTTCACATGTTTTACTGATAGCATTTCTTTTTCTATCATCTTTTGTTTTAACATTGCAGCAAAAATGGTTAGTCACATTATTGTAGAAAGTTGTCTTTGATCACACATACCAGATTTCCGATGTACTACTAGCAGTTTTTGAAATTGAGTTCAGTAGAAGTAATTTCCAAGGTCTGGAATTGGAAAACAATGTGTCATGCCGGTCTGGGACTAGTATTATTTTGTGACTGTATGTGCTGTGTGTGACTATACGTATTGTGTTTTGCACCCTGGCCCAAGAGAAATGATGTTTCATTTAGCTGTCTACATGTGTTTGCTTGAATGACAATAAATTTGAATATGAACATGAACTTTATTATGTCGGTGTTAAACTGGGGGTTCTCAACGTAATGATATTGATCCATGGCATAAAAAAGGTTAGGAACCCCTGTAAAACAGACAATTGAGGACAGATGTCGATTCCTTCTCCACTCTTCTTCACCACCTCAGTCCTGTCTGGCCTTTTTGCAGAAGAATTTACTGACAGTGGCTGAAGGGATGAAAAGATTAAATAATAACATAAACTCTTACTTATTTATATTTTCCGGTGATTCCTCAAGAAGGCAAATGAACAACAATGCAGGGAATTCCGCATAAGTGGCAATATTATACAAAATAAATGCACTTTACTATATAAATAAACTTCTGTATAATGGGGTTACATTTTCTTAAGCGAAGCACAACACTTCGTTTCTTGGATTCAGAAGATCTCAGCTAATGCAATTTTTAAGTAACACCTGTAGTGAATCTGACCCAATTGTACTGGAGAACGAATGAGCCAACAAAATGCATGAATCAAGGATTCCGAATCATTCCTGCAATCTGCTGAAGTCACTTGAAAAATTTGCTCACGTTAGTGAAAGTTCTTTGACCTCCTATACACAAACTCCTGATAATGTGTTCCCATCTAGCAGAACTTCACACTGGGAGTTTTAAATCACATAATATATATCTATATATTTTACACAATGGTTAGAGTTACCTTATGATCACTATTCCTGTTTGATACCTGCGAATATACTCGCCCTGCCATTCCATCCCTAAATTTCTACTGACGCAGTCTCTTCCTACCTCAGTTGATCTGTTGAAGAGAGTTTACGCAATGGTGTCTCAAAAAACAAACCTTATATTCACGATGACAAAGGAGGTTCCTGCCATCTATGTAGGAAAGTGAGGGAGCTCTTGAAGCCTGTAACCTAACCTGTGCGGACTTGAAGAATACTTCCTCTGGCAGTAATGTCATCAGTAGACCCACCTCTAAATTAATTCCTTTAAAATTAATACCATGGACAGATTCCTTTTGTGAAATGTTCATGTTTCATAGAAGCTACCTAAAAATGGAAACTTTTGAAGAACATTCCAATTTCTTGCTGACAGTATTTGCTATGAGGCCATCCGTTGGTTGAGTTCGAACATGGATATTGCACCCTACATGATACCCAAGCCAGGCCAGCACAATATGGAGAGCAAGCTGTTGCCCCTGTAGCAGGCTGCCCCTCTCCGCTCAGCTGATGAATCCAAAGGAATGGCAGAGGCTGATACAGTCTGATACCAGCACCTCGCAGGAGTTGCCAGACACCGTTGAACTCAACAAAGGACACTCCCAGTCACTCCATCTCCGGGTTTTTCCTGAGGGTTTATTCCCAAAGTCTTCCCCATGAGTGGGTGTAGCCGCAAGGCAGCAGAGGTTTGAGATCAGAGTCTTCCTTCTCTTAGGTGAGCTGCCAACCGCAGCTGATGAGCCCCATCTGCCCGAAGCAACTGGCTTTAAGGCATCAGTAACCTGCATTTGCCCCTTCTCCTGTCAGTATAAACATTTCTGCTGGACTTAGTAACTAAGCCACACGAGAAGGCTAGAAGCTGGACTTGATCCTCCATCCTCCCGCCACCCCACTAGGAATAGGGTTCCCCTTGTCCTCACCTACAACCCCACCAGCCTCCGGGTCCAACATATTATTCTCCGTAACTTCCACAACCTCCAACGGGATCCAACCACAAAGCACATCTTTCCCTCCCCACCCTCCTGCTTTCCGCAGGGATCGCTCCCTACGCGACTCCCTTGTCCATTCGTCCCACCCCCATCCCTCCCCACCAATCTCCCTCCTGGCACTTATCCTTGTAAGCGGAACAAGTGCTACACATGCCCTAAGACTTCCTCCCTCATCACCATTCAGGGCCCCAGACAATCCTTCCAGGTGAGGCGACACTTCACCTGTGAGTCGACTGGGGTGATATACTGCGTCCGGTGCTCCCAATGTGGCCTTCTATATATTGGCGAGATCAACGCAGACTGGGAGATCGTTTCACTGAACACCTACGCTCTGTCCGCCAGAGAAATCAGGATCTCCCAGTGGCCACACATTTTAATTCCACATCCCATTCCCATTCTGATATGTCTATCCACGGCCTCCTCTACTGTAAAGATGAAGCCACACTCAGGTTGGAGGAACAACACCTTATATTCCGCCTGGGTAGCCTCCAACCTGATGGCATAAACATTGACTTCTCTAACTTCCACTAATGCCCCACCTCCCCCTCGTACCCCATCCGTTATCGTAATACACACATTCTTTCCCTCTTTCTCCTTTTTCTCCCTCTGTCCCTCTCACTATACCCCTTGCCCACCCTATGGGTTTCCCCCCCTCCCCCTTTTCTTTCTCCCAGGGCCTCCTGTCCCATGATTCTCTCATATCCCTTTTGCCAATCACCTGTCCAGCTCTTGGCTCCATCCCTCCCCCTCCTGTCATCTCCTATCATTTTGGATCTCCCCCTCCCCCTCCCACTTTCAAATCTCTTACTAGCTCTTCTTTCAGTTAGTCCTGACGAAGGGTCTCAGCCTGAACCGTCGACTGTACCTCTTCCTAGAGATGCTGCCTGGCCTGCTGCGTTCACCAGCAACCTTGATGTGTGTTGCTTGATTGTCAAGATTTGGTTTGAAACACATACCACTGGGGGTATTTAATAGGTAGTGGGAGCTTATCCTCACTACCTCCCCTGGCTATGACATCTTCAGTATCTGCTACACAACCAAAAAATATGCAATACCTAAAAATTACAGATGATATGGTCCCAGCACTGCATAACATACCACACAAGGCTGAACAATAGCTTTGGACTGTTTCTCTCCAACTTTCCCATGAGATTAGTTTTAAACTCAGTCTGATTAAGCAGCAAAATATAAGTCCATAAAACAGAGGAGTAGAATTTGGCCATTCGGCCCATCGAGTCTTCTCTGCCATGATATCATGGCCGTTTCATCATCCTTCTCAAAGCCTTTCTACTGCCTTCTAAAAATATAGCCCCCTTTAGACTGATTATCTAACCAGAAGCTTAACTAACCTCCCAACTGAATTTCAGTAAAGCCCAGCCAGAATTCTCTCCTGCAATCAATAATAGAATTTCTTCACTATTAAGGACAAAACTGCAGAAACAGAAAAGACTTCAGTAGCCTTTTCCCATTTCTGAGGCTCCAGCTGCTCCAGGGAAAGCCAACAGAGTAAGGCAGCAAAGCAGCCATACGTTTCATTTAGTGGAGTATCTGCTGTGGCTCAACACCATTTGCTTGCGAGGCTACTTCCCATGACTGGGGAGAAAGAATGAAGAACACAGAGCAAGTGAGGGAGAAATCATGTAAATCCTAAACACGTCAGTGATTTCCATGTTCAATTACCTGCTTTATTGACTCTCCTTGAAATAAATAAATGAACATTTTTACGATGCCTTAAAAATAACAAGGTAATTATTCTGTACAAGTTGAGGAAATTTGTGAGAACAATCATCTATCAATTTACAAAAATCATGGTGCAATATTTTAGAAAAATTCACAAATGGTTTAAAGAAAAACCCCACTGACCTTCGCAAGATCCACCAGAGTATTTGCTTGATCATTTAATTTTCGTTGCTCCATTTTTACACTTCGCAACCTGAAGGCAACATTCATTTTATTTGGTCAATTTCACTTCACTCTGCAATGCCATCTTCAAAAGAGAACATGCAGTAAAATTCACCAGAGCAAACCACCTGCATGAACAATGACTTTCTTACTTTTAAAATTTCAAAACCACTCATCTGTCTGTTAAATGAGAAGCATGCTGCCTTGATATGGAAATAGTTGGTAGCATAGAAAAATGTGTGCATTTTGTAATATATTAGACACAGCTTCAGATGAAGAAAAATAAGAGGACTTTACAAATGTCAGACCAAAGTTTAGGCATTCATTAAAAGCCTCAGTATCATGACCATTAGACATAGGATGGAAAAAGATTGGTGTGAGACCATCCCAAAGTTCTGCCTACTTTCTATGAGAATTTGTTTCCCATTTCCTCAAAACTAGGTATGTCAGCGATGACTTAACTGGACTTTAAAGGACATCTATAGTCCACTCTACAATGGATAAATTTGGTCTGGAATGTACATTCACATAATAATGAGATGTGGATTGATAATATCTTCTAAATGTATTTAATAAACCAAAGAAAAATGTACAAACAAACAAGCATTCCCCTTTTGAAGTGAGCAACCCTGTATATTCACACCCAATTTCCGAAATCCATTTTAACTTTGAATCAAGAGATTCTGAACCAAGATAAATTACAATATCCTCCCCCAGATTCTGGAAGGAAATTTGTCACTAACAAACCTCAAATTTTGGAGACTGTTGACAATCCCAATGCTCATTCTATTTAGCAAATCTTTTACCAATCTATTTTCTTGAATTTCAAGAGTTAAATTCCCGATTAACCATATCAAAACCATAACTCTGTCTTAAACTGCACTGACAAAATGTTGCTGTTTCTTTCTAATTGACAATGCCACTAAATGATTAAAGAGGATACCAAAACTTTCTTCAGATACATGAGAGTGCTACAGAGGGGTGAAAGTGGATGTCAGACTGCTGGAAAATGATACTGGAGAGGTATTAATGGGGGACAAGGAAATGGCTGACAAACTGAGTATTTTGCATCAGTCTTCACCGTGGAAGACACTAGCAATATGGTGGAAGTTCCAAGTGTCAGGGGTCATGAAGTGTGTGAAGTTACCATAAGTAGAGAGAAGGTTCTTGGGAAACTGAAAGGTCTGAAGGTAGATAAGTCAACTAGACCAGATGGTGTACACCACACGGTTCCGAAAGAGGTGGCTAAAGAGATCGTGGAGGCATCAGTAATGATCTATCAAGAATCACTAGATTCTGGAATGATCCCGGAAGACTGGAAAATTGCAAATGTCATTTAATTCTTTAATACAAAAGAGGAGGCAGGAGAAAGGAAACTATAGGCCGATTAGTCTGACCTCAGTGGTTGGGAAGATGTTGGAGTGGATTATTAAGGATAAGGTCTAAGGGTACTTGGAGGCAAATGATAAAATAGACTGTTGTCAACATGGTTTCCTCAAAGGAAAATCTTGCCTGACAAATCTATTGGATTTCTTTGAAGAAATAACAAGCAGGATAGACAAAGGAGAATCGGTTAATATTGTGTGCTTGGATTTTCAGAAGGACTTTGACAAGGTGGCACACATGAGGCTGCTTAACAAGCTACGAGCTCAGGGTATTACAGGAAAGATTCTAGCATGGATAAACCAGTGGCTGATTGGCAGGAGGCAAACAGTGGGAATAAAGGGAGCCTTTCCTGGTTGGCTGCGGACAACTAGTGGTGTTCCACAGGGGTCTGTGTTGGGATCAATTCTAATTATGTTATATGTCAATAATTTGGATGATGGATTTGAAGGCTTTGTTGCAAAGTTTGCAGAAGAAAGGTGGAAGGGCAGGTAGTTTCGAGGAAGTAGAGAGGCTATGGAAGAATTTAGACAGATTAGGAGAATAGACAAAGAAGTGGCAGGAAGTGTATGGTCATGCGCTTTGGTAGAAGAAATTAAAGAGTGGACTATTTTCTACATGGTGAGAAAATACAAAAAAACTGAGGTGCAAAGGGATTTGGGTGTCCTTGTGCAGGATTCCCTAAAGGTTAATTTGCAGGTTGAGTCTGTGGTGAGGAAGGCAAATGTAATGTTAGCATTCATTTCAAGAGGACTAGAATATAAAAGCAAGGATGTAATGTTGAGACTTTATAAAGCACTGGTGAGCTCTCACTTGGAGTATTGAGAGCAGTTTTGTGCCCTTTATCTTCAAAGGGATGTGCTGAAACTGGAGAAGGTTCAAAGAAGGTTCATGAAAATGAATGCAGGATTGAAAGGCTTGTCGTGTGAGGAGCGTTTAATGACTCTGGGCCTGTATTCACTAGAATTCAGAAGAATAAGGGGTGACTTAATTGAAATCTATCAGATGGTGAAAGGCCTTGATAGAGTGGATGTGGAGAGGATGTTTCCTATGGTGGGAGACTCTAAGACCAGAGAACACAGCCTCAGATTAGAGGGACGTCCTTTTAGAATGGAAATAAGGAGGAATTTCTTTAGCCTGAGAGTGGTGAATATGTGGAATTCTTTGCCACAGGCAGCTGTGGAGGCAGAGGTTGATAGAAGGGAAACAGGGAGAAGGTAGGAGATTGGGGCTGAAAGGAAAATTGGGATCAGCCATGATGAAATGGTGGAACAGACTCGATGGGCCAAATGGCCTAATTTTGCTCCTGTATCTTATGGTTTTATGATTCAGTGAATCTCAAGGTTAAATGCTGTGCTCGAACACAATCAATGGGATTAGGGAAATAAAGGAAAAGTTACAAAATTATTTGAATTACACCCTCACCTATACAACTTTTGACATGATCGCTTTAACAAGAAAATATTACTTCAATTAACTGACTGAATTCTGAAAGTTTGTGTTTATCCAACAGCTGCACTTTCAGAATCCAAACATAAATATAGCAGTGGGCCAAATTCAATCCAAACTCAGTTATCATTTCTCATTTACTTCCAACACTCATCCTAGAGGTCCCTTGGGCCCATATATCTGAAACACTCCTATGTCCGTCTGGCCTGATACCAGTCCTGCAAAATGGATTTGATCAAGATAAGTTTGTTTTCAATGTAACTCAGTGATAAGTGAGAGTCCTATTAAAAATCAAACATCATAAACGTCTTGCAGCTAGTCATAACCTGTTTAGAATGGCATGCCCTTCATCTAATTTGTTATTGTATATGATATCTGACTGTATTTTTGTAAATTTGCAATTAGATTGATGTGATCTAAATTAATCTGAAAAGGTTTAACCAATACAGAATTATTTCATGGGATTATTTCATCTGCATTATTTTCTACAAAATATTCTTTTTTTTTGTTATTTTATTGATGATATACATATTGCTAATGTTAACAAATTAGGAAAAATATAGTTCCAAAACAAATATATATTATGAATTCACTTATGAAATATTACATTTTATTTAAATAATGTGGCACATTTTTACCCCTTCATCAACTTTAGGTAAGTCTTTTAGCAAGACCATATTTCACTTATAGAATGAAAGTTTAATTTACCTTGGGAAGCAATAATGAGACTACTTAAAACATTTTTATCCTGAAGTTTTAGAAAATTTGTCAAAATATTTCACAGTTCTGCAGATTAAAACCCAAGCAAGTCTGATGAATGAACTGCCTCATTCTATTTAATTGCACTAATTTGAGTGGGTGGATTCAGTTTTCAAATGTAAATTCTTAAACTGCTTTAAATTCTTAAAGTGGTTTAAAAAACAAAATGTTATCAGTGACTATTAACTCCAAATTATGTTACTTGCCTGTATGTTTTAAAAGCACATTTGTTCCATTGTCAGGGATCTGCTAAGTAGTTACACAAGCACAAGCATCCATGGATCAAAGGAATGGGACACACGTGCAATAACCTGCTGAGTTCCTCCCACATTTTATGTAGGATGTCCAATAATAGTAGGAGATGATCTCATCCATACAATCAGGGAAATGATACAAGTGAACCAACAGTTGAGCACGAGTCACCAGCTGCTTAACGGTTCTATGAATACTATTTCCAAATGTAATAATAGTGGCCTTTTCACATTCTGAAGTATGAATAATACAAAACACATTGATCTACTCCATCCCAGCTTCCCTCTTCACTTCCATCATCATTAGCTGGTTTCCTTTTTCCACCACTGCCATTGTCTCCTCATAACTGTGGTTACAGCTTCCCTCCTTCAGTACAGGTTCCTCACTGCATTTCAAGCTCTCTTTCCCCTTTAACACTTGATCAAGAACTTTTGACCAATATCTAACTGCAGTTGTGTTGATTTTAGCTGGATTATGGCCCTTTGAAAAAAACATTCCGTGAACGTATGTATTTGTTGTCGTAAATCAGGTTTAGAGCTGGAGAGGAAATATTTTTTATAAAGATGGTAAGGACCCCATTGAAACAAACTAGTTTTCTGCCTTTACTTTCCTGTCAGTTAGAATACAATCCGACATTCTGCCACAAGGCACGAAGATTAGAAAATTATGCCGTGGATTCATGTTCAGCCAAGGAATGTACGGCTCATCTTGGCCAGACGGAACTTCAAAATTTGTTTTATACAAATGTTATGTTAATCTTCTCACAATACTGGCAAGATCATGACAGTCAACTTCAATTACATTGAATAACATTTTCAAAGTCAATACAACGGCCCAAATTTCCTCTTCTGAATCAGAATCAGAATCAGAATCAGATTTAATCTCACCAGCACAGGTGGTGAAATTTGTTGTCATGCGGCGACAGTACATTGTAATACATGATAAAATAACGGTAAATTACAATAAAATATATACATATATATTAAAAAAAATTAAATTAAATAAATAGTGCAAAAAAAGAAAAAAAAAGTAGTGAGATAGTGTCCAAGGGCTCAATGTCCATTCAGAAATCAGATGGCAGAGGGGAAGAAGCTGTTCCTGAATTGTTGAGTGTGTGCCTTCAGGGTCCTGTACCTCATCAGTGACGGTAGCAATGAGAAGAGGGCATGTCCTGGGTGATGGGGGTCTATCTGTGTAACTTTTACACTTTATTCTGCATTGCTACTGTTTTACCTTGTTCTATCTCAATGCACTGTGTAATAATTTAATCCGTACATACAGTATGCAAGACAAGATTTTCACTGTATCGTGGTACATGTTACAATGATAAACCAATACCAATTAAATAGCAATCATGTCAATAGTTTGTTTCTGGTGGTACAGCTCCCAAACCTGATAATACATTTTCCCTTGCATCTTTCTCACTGGAAGGCAGGTAAAAGGTTGGCCCAAATGTTTCAAAATGGCCTACTTCAAGCTTTAAATACAAATAACATTGCCATATCTCTTTGACATCCATACCTCACCACGCCCTAGTTATCACCTCATCCCAATATCACTACCAAAGCTGCAAAAAAAAATTGAACCAAAAATTCATGCTTATTTAAACCTTGAGTGATTCATCACAGTCATGCTCTTTTACCTGCCTATCGACAGAGCTGATTAGGTACCAGTTCAGTCTCTCTTCACCCTATCTAGAGAAATTACCAGAAACTGCATTGCATTGGTATTCAAACTGCATTGCAAATGGCATTCTGTGATCAGCAGGGGGTGCAGTTGGTGGGACATGGATTGGTGGAGTACAGGCTGCTTTTTGAAGGTGGAGGTTCAGGTCAGCAGGCCAGTGGGTGACAGCAAGTGGGACAAGGGTCACATCACTTCACTTGTCCTTATTTCAGTTTGCTAAGCTTTGTAAGCTATTCTGGATGCATTCTGATCTGCAATGGGGCAGACAAACATGGACTGAGGGAGCACTCTGCTGAACACATCTACTTCCAGTCACCATTATTCCCTTGAGTAATTCCCACTCGGATAACTAACTTTTAGGTCCTTCTATACAATTCAACATAAAATCGAATAACATCAGCTGTGAATCATGTGCTTCTTACAGCCTTCTACAGTCAGAGTATAACAATTTCAGATGATTATCATGGTCACCGTTTTGTCACACAGCCGGTATTGGTATTGATTCTGCAAAGGACACTTACAGATCTCTAAACTATACCTGCTTTTAAAAGAAAGCAGCCTATTTTCACCTTGTACAATCATCCCTTCTCCTGTATGGCAGCACATCAGGGTTGTATATGGTGACATACATGTACTTTGATAAATTTATTTTGGACTTTGATTTTTTTGTAGATGTGTGCAGTTACTTTCTTATTTAACTAACTTTAAGTGACAATCCTTCAGTGCCAGTAACTCAATATTATCAGCTGAATCATCACGAATAGGTTGAATTTCCCCAGCCCTTACTAGCTGTTAGTGGAATTTGTTAAATTACATGAATATAATATTAATTTTATTGCAGAACTGGTTCTTTGTTTATTTTATAGATTCTTCACAGGGAAGTTTAGCTGCAAGAGCAAAATAAAGTAGATAAAATCAGAATTGGGCCAACATTTTGTCTTTCTCATCTTTTTAAGATTAACCATTTACAGCAAATCATGGCAAATGAATTTCACTTATCACAGATTAGATCATGGTTTCTGATCAGTTTCCATGGAGGTGGTCAAACCATTAGATTCACAATGATAATACCTCTTTCTTGCATGCATAGGGATTGAAAAATCATTGGGATACAACACACATAACTTACTTTCGAGCTCTAGTTTCATTTTGTAGAAATACAAAAAGACAAACAAAAAGAAATTAAATGTAAAATAAGGCACACCATAAAACAATGCATAAAATAATATCAATCTGACAATAGTTTCACTCTCTTTAGAACAGACTAGGGTTTAAGCAAATAATCTGCAATCAATTTAACCCTTTGAAAAATAAAGGTTGCTGTGATGAAACCAGCCTTTTTCATCGGCCAATTTTATAAACTAAAATAGAATGAAATAATGTAATTTTGAACAGTAGAAAAAGTACTAAAATACTACTTTAATATTAACAATTAACAAAAGGCTCAACAAGCCAACAGAAATTTACATCAGAATAATAAATATGCAAAGAAATTATTTTATACCATCTCTGGATTTTTTTTTACAAATGCTACCGCAATATTCAAAGGGTTAAATAAGGGAACTAACATAAAAT
Source organism: Mobula hypostoma (assembly GCF_963921235.1). NCBI lineage: Eukaryota > Metazoa > Chordata > Chondrichthyes > Myliobatiformes > Myliobatidae > Mobula > Mobula hypostoma. The sequence continues at coordinate 25,192,558 of NC_086112.1, read as the reverse complement.
CGACCTAACACTAGAAAGTAAAAGACACATGTATCATTTTTCAAAAATTCCCCAGTACATAGAAAAGCATTATTTAATAGCAAGTTTGCATACAAGGGAACCCCAAAGAAACAATTAGAATTTTTTATCTGGGCTCTCATGGGTGCAGTTCTGTAATCCTTGCTGGAAAGAGAGCATAAATCGAAAATAGAGCTCTACACCCACTTCAGGCACCCTTGCTCCCCGCTGGGAGTGCACAATCACAGATTACCACATATCCTTAAGAATCCATTATCAAAACAAAAAATACAAAAGGAGCAAGATTTAAATACAGTAAAGACTGTTATCATGAAGAATTAGTCACTTAGAGTTTAAAATACTACTTTAACATTAACAATTAATTGTGAGAAAAACATTTCATTTAAAAACAAAACACATATGATAAACACATATAGCACTAATGATAAAAACAACTACAGATAAAAGTCCTCTTTCTTTTTCTTACAATTGATTTGTATGAAGGGATAGACATTCATTTTACCCATGTTTTTACCTAAACTAGTGATGATAAGCATTTTACTCTGCAGTTTTGCAAAGTTAAACCATTGGTAAAATATGAACAATACTCACTGATGGATGGCTTGCAAGAATTTGCGTTGATGTTTCCTTACTTTTGCATGGTCAATTTTTTTCACCAATTTTGTGTTTTTGTATATTAACCACGTTTCCCTGAGAACATTGGCAGCTGCATTTTTCACCTATAAGTGGAAGTTCAGAGTCATTTTCTGTGCATATCTGAGTACAGCTTGTTTTTTTAAAATACTAAGGATTTAAATAAATGAGCAGAACATCAGTATTCTAGGTTTCTTCAATCCAAATAACATTTGTGCCTGCCATTTAACATAACATCCAATATTAAGGCACTATTGGGCAGATTTGATTATAACCTGCTTAAGTGAAATCAAACTCCATTACTAACAGTTTGTAATTATAGTTTCTATTAAAATGGAACTCTAAATTTGCATACAATTAATTGATATGGTAGCTTGTATACAATTTTGGATCCTTGAAATGTAGCTACTCATAACTCCTCATCACTGATACTAGAATCCAGAAACTTTTAAATAACTACTTCGTTACCAGACTTTACCAAGCAACTTAAATTCAGAAACTTTAAATATTGAAAATGAGAATCAACATTTTATAAGACATAAGCATATTACAAAGCAAGAACCTGAAGTTAACAGGCATCTCATAAATCATTTAAAATTAATTTTGTTACTAAAGATATAGCAACTACATTGTCCGCAACAATGACTTCAGGCTAGAGGTACGATCAAAATAATAGTGTGCCTAATAGCATGGAAAATTGAAGAGGACAGGCCCCAATTAAGCACAATGCCATTCATTTTGTTAACACTGAATGTGCAAGTGATGATAAGTGATAGATACTATACCTAAATGATGGCTTTAAACTGACTCAGCCATAAAAGCTAATTTTTTCTACAATACTGTGCAACAGTTTTATATATTGATATTGCTACTGAGCTAATACAAAGCTAAGTACTCTTATTTCTGTTTCCCAGCCACCTTCCTGTTTTAATCAATATACAGAACAGTGCAAAAATCTTAGGCACCCTAGCTATATATGTGTGCCTAAGGCTTTTGCACAGTACTGTATATAACTGGATTTCAATCTTTTAATGACTTTATAAACATTAATAAACTGTTACAAGTGTTGTGTCTCATATCTTCAAGTTCCAGAACATGCTAAACATTAGAAATGTTTTAAGCAACACACATAAAAGCTGCTGGTGAACGCAGCAGGCCAGGCAGCATCTCGAGAAAGAGGTACAGTCGACGTTTCAGGTCCTGACGAAGGATCTCGGCCCGAAACATCGACTGTACCTCTTCCTATAGATGCTGCCTGGCCTGCTGCGTTCACAAGCAACTTTGATGTGTGTTGCTTGAAATTCCAGCATCTGCAGATTTCCTCGTGTCTGCGTTTTTAGAAATGTTTTGATGCTTATTAACTTTCCCATTCTAATTTCATCTTTCCTCTCTGCTTTAATCACCTATCTTCTCTCCCATTACTTTTCTGCCAGTGGGTGACACAGCATTCAATTTTACCTACTCTAATTTAGACTTCCTCTCCGGCCTATTAATTTCACAATTCTTCAGCCTGGCTTGTTAAGAAAACTGACTCCTGCTCCCTCAGTCAGGTTCTAATTGCTTGTGACTGCAATGTGCATCATCTGCAAATGTTACTGCACTTACGTACCTCAGCTGCTCTGGCAGCACCTACCATCAGCATAAATACCAGCAGGCTCAAAGGAATACAACTTCTCCTCAAGCCACACATTATACTCACCTGAAAATAAATCACTACTCCATCTTCACAGGGCCTTAATGCTGGAAGTAACCCCACCACCACCCACTCTACAGCTTTGTGGATAGACCTTCCCAGAGCCATTCAGAAAGATGGTCCATTTATTTAAGGTAATTAGGAAGGGTCAATAAACACTCTCCTTCCCACCAAAAGCCCACATACATTAACAGAATAGAGAGGGAAAAAAAAGTGTCAATTGCTTCAAATACCTTTCTCTCACTTGGCACTTATCGATTGAAAGAATATAAAGCACAACTCTTGTTGTCCTAACTGCATTCTCAGTAAAGCAACCAGCACAATCAAAGATGCAACCCATCCAAGGTGTTCTCTCTCCTAACCCCTCCTATCATGCAAAAGATATAAAAGCTGGAAAGCACACTTCACCAGGCTCGGGTACAGATTCTATCCCACAGCTATAACAAATTGAACAGCTCCTTAGTACTCTTGACCTCAGTCTACCTCGTTATGACCTTGCACCTTACCATCAGCCTGCTCTCTCTGTAATTGTAATGTGTAAAGAATTAATCTGTATGAACAGTGTCCAGGCAAGCTTTTCACTGTGACAATAATAGAAAAATTTAGCAACTCTAATTAATAGAAGACGTGGTCCTGCTGCATCAAATTGCGGCCTAAATTTCCAGAGTCACTCCATTTTCTTGTGAACGAGGTAAACACTGTCTTTAAGTTGTACAGCACAGCGATGGCCTCTTCAGCCAACCATTCACAAACTAGGGAAAATCTGCAGATGCCAGAAATCCAAGCAACGCACACAAAATGCTGGAGGAACTCAGCGGGCCAGGCAGCAACTATGGAAAAGAGCACAGTCGACGTTTCGGGCCGAGACCCTTCAGCCGGACTGGAGAAAAAGAAGAGATGAGGAGTCAGAGTTAGGAGGTGTTGGGGGGGGGGAAGGGAGAAGCATAAGGGGACAGGTGAAACTGGGAGGTGGGGAGAGGTGAAATAAAGAGCTGGGAAGTTGATTGGAAAAAGAGCTGGAGAAGGGGGAATCTAATAGGAGAGGACAGAAGGCCATGGAAGAAAGTAAAAGGTGGAAGAGCACCAGAGGGAGGCAATGGGCAGGAAGGGTGAGAGAGGGAAAAGGGGATGGGGAGGTCAAGAAATCGATGTTCATGCCATCAGGTTGGCGGCTACCTAGACAGGATATGTCCCAGGGCAATCAATGTGACTGGGTGCCTTGGTAGAGAAATGCCCTGCAGCCTGTGGTGGACTAGCGGCACGGCGCTGAACTGAACTGAAGTGAATACTCCTGGTTTGATGTTTGATATTCTCTGCGTTGCTCGCTCGATTTTTGCCATTTGCACAATTTGGTCCTCTTTTGCCTGATGAGTGTCTCACGTTTTCTTGAACAGGTTTGCTGGTGTCACTTTGTTTCACGGTTTTCTGCAGCAGGACAAATCTCAGAGTTGTATTCTGCATAATAAACGTACTTTGAATCTTTGAACACCTCACATTTTTCCCAGTTAATTTTCACCTACTACACCTTGGTACACTTTCCTAGTTCATCTAGATCTGGTTTTAATCTTGGATAATCTAAATCACTGTCCACAATACCACCAATTTTGGTGTCATCCACAAGCTTATAAACCATGTTAACATTGTTATTCACAATCATTGCTTCAGATGAGAAGCAACAATAGACCCAGCACTGATTCTTGTGGCTCATCACTGGTCACAAGAATCCAACAGGAATAACAACCCTCCACCCCTTTCCACTAAGCCAATTTTGTATCTAACTGGCTATCTCATATGATTTCATGTGACTTAACCTTCCAGGCTACCCAATCAGGTGGGACCTTGTCAAAAGTGTTGCTGAAGTCCACGTAGACAGCATCTAATGCCCTACCCTCGTCAATCTTCTTAGTTACCTCTTCAGGAAATTTGTGAGACACCTTACCAAATTTGAGAGACTGAAATAAAATGTTCCATTCCACTAAATATTTTTAGTGCTGTTAAAAAAAACATCAAATTCTACTGCAGGGTTGACAATAAAACTGAGGTGTTTTGGATACGACAAACAATTATATTGATTACCACTGTCTCAGAATACCGACAACACTTAACACCTCCACATTTTCCTGAGCTCTGTCACTGGCTGACTGATGTAGAAAATGTTTACAGGACCTCAGAGAGCAAACAGTACAAATAAGCTTTCTAAGTACAAGTAAGAAATGCCCTATGGTACTCCAAGCTAATATTGAAGGATTATGTTTTGAAGCTACTCACAGAAAAAAGGCCAATAAATGGGTTTATTTTCCAGATTAGTGCCCCTGCTCTCTGTTGTAACCTTGATGTTCCTTCTGTATATCCACCATTATTCAGTTTAATATTTTCTTCCATCCATTGATCCTGCTGTTATTAATTTGTGATGAACAAATCTGAAATGCATTCAGCATATCCTAGAAACCTAGGGTGAATGAGCCATCAGTGTAGTTCCCTATGCCTGTTCTGGCGAAAGCAGTTCTACTTTGTTACATGCCTGCATTTTGTGCATTATCCTAAAAGTCGTTTATCTTCATCCATTTTCCTTTTAATATTATTTATGGAATTGGCTTTTAGTCCCTTTCCAGTTCGATTGTTTTAAATGTCAATAACCAGAAAAAAATCCTCTTCTCCCTTCTAGTTCTTTTGCCAATAGTTTGAAAGGTAACCCCTCATTAGTTGTTTGCTTACTAAAGGGAATAACGTGTGTCTGCTCCAAAAAGGCTTACATCATCTTGAGACATTGTAAGGCCACCTCCTAACCTTCTCTCCTTCAATGGCATTTTGTTTTTGTATTTAGAGTCAGATTTAATTTAACTCAAAAAACAACTAATCACTATACATATAGAGCACCTCTGACTTCTGATGGAAGGAAGATTGGGAGTAAAATCACAGACAAAGATACTCTGTTTTAAAACTGTACTGAAGAAGTGTCACTATCATTTCTTGGGATTGAGATGGTTGTGTTCCAATAATCACAACCACTGAGTATGCAAGAATGTCCTTACCATTATGAAGCATCCTCCTTCTATTTGATTATATCCGGATCCTTGGTCAAATGCTGACCAGAACACATTCTCACTTAATGTGTTTGAACTGATGCCATAATGAAATATTCCAACAGAAATGGTGGCATGGTAGCATAGTGGGTAGTATAACGCTTTACAGTTAAGGAGACACAGGTTCAATTCCTGCCACTGCTTGTACGGAGTTTGTACGTTCTCCCCGTGACCGCGGGGGTCTTCGCTGGGTGCTCCCACAGACCAAAGACATACCAGTCGGTAAGTTAATTGGTCATTGTAAATTGTCCCATGATTAGGTGAGGGTTAAACTGGGGGATTGCTGGGTGGCATAGCTCAGACGGCCAGAAGAGTCTACTCCAAGTTGTATCTCGATAAATAAATCAATCAAAATTGAACATCAGGGGGTGGGCTATTGGTTAAAGAAAGCTGCTCAACAGGAATACGTGAGATACTTCCTGTCAATTTACTGCTGATGATTGATGGTAAGTTTTTTTTTGGAGGTAAGTTGATTTTTTTTCCCCTTTGTAAATAGGACAGACTTAGGCAATTTTATATTTTGTCAGAGCAGGGTACATTTGTGTGAGGAATCTATAAAATTTAGTTTTCATCACTTCCTATGATTCTTCATACATTTTTCTACACACTGTAGTTACAGATGACAGCTAATGTCATCAATAAATTTAAGAATCAAGATTCAAAGAACATTTACTATCAAAAAATTTTGTAAATTATACACCCTGAGATTTGTTTGCTTACAGGCAGCCACAAAGCAAGAAACCTGAAGAAACCAATTAAAAAAGTGAAAGACCATAACCACTGTAGCCCCAGCCCTTGATCTCAAGGCATCATATAAACGGGACAAAAAGACTGCGAAAATTGCAGAGATGACAGCCGCCAGATCAGTTCACAGCTTCACTGCCACAGGGAGGAATGAGTCGCGGGAGAGTGATGCTGTTTATAGTTCTTCTCAGTTTATTTTTGCAGCTGGCAACATAAAGGCACCAACAAGCTCTGCATTCAAGTAGAGAACTCGGCTTTTGATGCAGTAGCTCTATTTGGAGTGATGTTGGTTAAGGAATACACAAAAAATCCGAAACAGAATTGTACTGGAAATACTCAACAGGTCAGGCACATCTGCAAAGAGAGAAAGCAGGTCTGTGGAGTAATTCCTGCACTCTCTGTTTTTATTTCAGATTTTCAACATCTGCAGTATTTTGCTCAGGGAATAAACATCTTCAGTATCACAGCCAGAAACTTAATCAAATTAACAATCTTTGCCTTTTTCAAGGCAGGGATATATTACCAACAAATAAATTTTCACATTACTTCAAGCATTATACTCCAGGAAGGTTCTTCTTCTTCTCTTCTTTGGTTATCCATCGAAATCTGATGACAACATCCACTCCTTTAATGATAAGATCTTTGATGACTATGCAGTCCTATCCTGGACCCACAAGCTCTATTGCAGGTGGGACGTGTATATGTGGTAGTGGTGGCAACCATGGCTGTATTTCTCCTGGCTCCCTTCTGCTGTCTTCTGGTTGTTCTTTCCATCTCCGGAATACGAACCCCGACCATACACAGCTGTCGCCAAGTGGTACGGTCAGCAGCAACCTCCTCCAGGTCCTCGGGTCTGATCTTGCATTTCCTTAAAGCATTCTTCATCTGAACCTTATAGCGCTTCTTCGGCCCTCCAGCTGAGTGTCGACCATGATGTAGTTGGACGTATAACATTCTGCGGGGTAGCCAACATGGGGGCATCCTTATCACATGCCCCAGCCACTGCAGCTGACGCTGGGTGATCATGGCCTCAATACTTCTGCAGTTGGTCTTTACAAGTATTTCAGTGCGAGGCACCCGCTCACGCCAGGTAATTCCCAGGATGCGCTGGAGGCAGCTTATGTGGAAGTGCTCCAAGTACTTGATGTTACGGCTTTAGGTTACCCAAGCTTCACAGCTATAAAGGAGGGTGGTGACACAGACCGTTTGGTATACAGCGACCTTTGTGGAGGGACGAAAGCTCCTGTTCTGAAAGACTCTACGCCGAATTCTCCCAAAGGCAGCTGATGCCTGTTTAATGCGGCTCTGGATATCGTTGTCAATGCCGCTATCCTCAGAGAGAATGTTGCCCAGGTATTTGAAAGATGGCACTACTGACAGCTTTTCATCAACAGTGAAGGCAGGTAGAGTGGGTGGGTGACTGGTACTCCATTGGTAAACCACTTCTGTCTTGGTGGTATCGACAGTCAGTCCCATCCTGCTGTATGCTCTCACCACCACAGCAAGAACAGTCTGAAGATCCTCCACAGTATGGGCCACAAGAGCACAGTCGTCTGCATACTGCAGCTCCAGGACCCGCTCTCTATGGAGTTTGGTGGTTGCGTAGAGCCTCCTGATGTCAAAGAGGTTACCATCTAATCTGATGTCCACTGCCACACCGCTGCTGTTTTCAATCTCGCTGTGGAGAAGCTTGGTAACACACAAGAGGAAAATGTTAAAGAGCACTGGTGCTAGCACACACCCCTGCCTCACCCCTGTGCGTACAAAGAAGGGCTTGGACTCTTGTTATCCTAAGGTCAGCCGAGCAGTCATCCCATTCTGGAAACTGGTGGAGGATGTTAACAAACTTATTGGGTCAGCCAAACCTACAGAGGACATCCCATAAGAGCTCTCTTTGCACAGTGTCGAATACTTTGGAGAGGTCGACAAAGGCCATAAACAGGTCCTGATGTTGCTGCCAGGCTGTGAAGATCATGCCGATCGTGCTCCTGTTCTTCCTAAATCCACACTGTGATTCAGGCAGCACTGACTCGGTGATGTTGCTGATGAGTCTCTGAAGCAACACCTTAGCCAGGACCTTTCCAGCAACAGAAAGAAGTGATATGCCCCTACTATTGCCACAGATGGCCTTGTCACCCTTGTTCTTATAAATGACAACAATGTTTGCATTTCTCCATTGCTGTGGGATGTTCTCATCGGTCCAGGCCTTGGTGATGTACTGGTAGAGGGTGTGCATACACGTGTACCCTCCGTTCTTCAGTAACTCAGCGGGGATATTGTCAGTGCCAGGGGACTTGTTGTTCTTAAGGGAATGAACAACTGATAGAACCTCCTGGAAGGTTGGTGGTAGACTGAGGTCGTGGATAGGAGGAAGTTCAGGCAGTTCGTCCAGGATGGTGGGGTCTGCGTCAGAGTTCTGATTAAGCAGGGTGTTAAAATGCTCAGCCCACCTCAGCAGAATGGTATTCTGATTCTTCAGAAGTGTTAGACCATCTGCTGTTTTCAGAGGAGTAACACATCGATTTATTGGGCCGTAGATGGTTTTGACAGCATTGTAAAAATTATGCATGTCATTATTATTGGCAAAGGACTGGATTTCATGTGTCATTTCAGTCCACCACTCATTTTGTATGGCCTGTATTACCTTTGGCACTTTCCTCCAAGCTGCTTGCCAATGCTGCCTGACGGTGGTGGATGAAGGGTTGTCTAAAGTTGCCTGGTGTACTTTGTGCATGTCCTTAAGCAAGTTGTGGATAGTGTCTGAGTTATCGTCAAACCAATCTTTGTGGTTCCTGCTCTCACGGCCGATGGATTGGGCTGCTGCCTCATAGAGCGCAGTGCTGATATGGGTCCACTGTTGTTCCATGGTATTTTCTGAGCTCAGACAAGGTTCCAACTCCCTTAGTTTCTCAGCTAGGATGTGTCGAAACTCACTTTTTGCTTCTGTGTTTCTCAGGCAGTTGCAATTTAGCCGCTTTTTATTGGGTTTTTGCAGCCGCAAGGGGGGACGCACTTTCATATGGAGCTTGGCCACAATCATACGGTGGTCAGTCCAGCACTCTGCACCTCTCATGGCACGGGTGATGAGAACATCCTTGATGTCACTATGTCTCACAATGATGAAGTCGATCATGTGCCAATGTTTAGAGCGAGGGTGCATCCACGAGGTCTTATATTTTGCCTTTTGCTGGAAGATGGTGTTGGTTATGGTAAGGTTATGCATAGAGCAAAGAGTAAGTAGCCTCATGTCATTTGCACTCACCTTGCCAATACCATGCCTACCTAGCACTCCACTTCATATTCTGTTGTTCTCTCCCAGACTAGCGTTGAAGTCCCCAAGCAAAAGGATCTTATCATTCTTAGGGATCCGGCAAAGAGCTTCATCCAATGTCTGATAAAAGTATTCCTTGGCCTCGTTCTCAGTTGGCAAAGTTAGTGCACAGGCACTGAGAAGCTTGGCATAATGTTTCTTTGCCAGGGGGATATGGAGGGTCATTAGTCTTTCACTAATGCCAACAGGTGTTTCTGTCAGACTTGGTAGAAAGGTGTTCTTGATGGCCAATTCTACTCCATGGAGATGTTGTCCACCTGGGGGGGGAAACCTTTCCAGGAGAAGGTGTAACCCATCCCTTCCTCTGTTAAAGAGCCTTCATCCAGGAGCCTGGTCTCACTCAGGGCAGCAACGTTGACGTTGTAGCGTCTCAGCTCAGCAGCGATCAAGGCTGTTCTCCGGTGAGGTCTGTCAGAGATGCCATACGAGTCCAGGAGAGTCCTTACATTCCATGTTGCCAGTTTTAGGTTGTATTGTTTCTTATTACACACAACGCACACAAAATGTTGTAGGAACTCAGCAGGTCAGGCAACATCTATGATAAAGAGTAAACAGTTGACGTTTTGGGTTGAGACCTGACAAAGGGCCTTGGCACAACAGGGGAGCTCAAGCCAGAACACCAGTTTGCAGGGCACCTTGCTCTGCACAGGGACTAGAGAAAAGCAATTTCCTTGCTATGTCTCAGAAGGCTCAGACTACTACACCACACTGTAACAGATTAGTACATGCTTGAATTATTCGTGCTGAGTTGTGGGCCCTGAGAGACACGCACTGGTTATTCCTGTTAAAGTGGCCACAGCCTTCAACTTCTACTCTGCAGGTTTCTACAAGACTTTGCAGTTGCTTCCTCACAGACCCTTCAAGAGGACCACAACCTTTTTGTAGGGTTTGGAGGCCTGCGTGCCTCAATGACCCGGAGAGCATGTCGGCTGGAGTCAGGGCTTTATGCTTTGGCTCTTGGTAGGGTCACCCATGCCAAACAAGTCAAAGAGTTGAGGCCAGGCTAAGAGGTGGTCACCGTTCCTCCAGGTTTGGGAGTCCAGCTCAGGGCTAACAAAGTTGACTAGTAAAACAAAACCGTTATGGAAACAGCAATGAAGAATCCTTCTGCATCTGAGTGTGATGGTATTTCTGGGTCTCTACCTGCAGCCTGCATGACAGACAGTAGTGAAAACTGAGCTATACTGACACGATGAAAGAAGCCCTGAACATCACCAGAGATGGAGGATCTTCATTGCTACCCTGAAGGCCAGCAGGGTAAGGGGCAGATGGCTCCTCAGAAATCCTTCAAGAGGCTTACTTCTAAAGGGTGTGATATGCTTCAGCTTCATCATGGATAACGCCAACCGCACTGAAAGGACACTTGAATTTTGTACTTTGACTGTATTTTGGCGAGTACCGAGCCTGACAGATGGTGCTCAAGGAAGCATGGAGTACAAAACCCCAGAGCAGCGTGCAGTTTTCATCAATCTAAAGGTTCAATGACAAAATTCTGAACCCCACTTGGTAAAGGAATCCAATCTAGGAAAGCATGCACAGGATTTTTTTTCCTTTGAAGAAAGCACCATCTCCTTCATTGAGTTCTGGTTCCATTCTGCTAATATGCAGTGGGTTTGTAACCACAAATATGTTTTCCCAAATCTGCATGAGACACCCAGATAACTACCATTGATGTTCCCTCTCCAGTTTATTCGATCTCCAAGCTGCTGGCAGATGAAGGACAAAAGATTCCCAGTAGGTCTGGCTCATGACAACAATGAAGATGCAGTCAATGAGGCACTAGAGCACCCCAAACAAAGCCACTTCTCTATAACTGAAATGTGCTGACCAAGCCATTTTTGAAGCCTTGACCATTGCTCCAATATATGCCTGGTCCTGCAAAATCAGAGCCCTTGCCTGACTCGACTACTGTCACTACACACCTCGTCACTCCATCACATTCCCTCCCATCCTTGACCACCCATGCTATACTTTTCTCCCTGCTTAACCCCAGGGATGACAGATTCAGAAAGCATCTAGGCACCATAACACAGAGAGAGTTGGCCAAGAGCATCTCACAGCACATGTCCCTGCAGTCTGCCCACCTTTAGTGAAGCTACAAGTTAAAATCTTTCAAACCAGTAAAAACTCTTAGTGGCATGTGAATGTTTTATTCCATGGTAGAGTGTTAGCTTTCCAAGCATGCACTCACCCAAAAATATTTGACAGACACCACATTCCGACCTACAGCAACTATGCCTTTTGAATAAAAAGGTACACGTTAATGTGAAAAATGGAGAGGCAATGGATTGACTGGTTTCTGATATAAATCAGTTTCCTAACCAATTGAAAAGGTCCTCACTACCCCCTCTGCCCCAGCACAGAGGGAATTATAAACCACCCTCTCCATACAACTAAACCGAATCTTCTTCATTCCTTAAAAGAATGTTCATCATTTTCCTTGCCAATCTGATTACTTCACTGTATTTAAATTATGTGAATAAACATGCAGCACGGTGACAGAAATTGCTTGTACAAAGTACCATCAGAATTCTAAAGCATGAGAAACACCGAAACAGAGGCATCAATAGGCATCAATCTCTTCAAATTGACTTCCTCCCCACCCCCCCATTTGACAATGGACATTGATATGCTGGAACTCAAAGGTCAAGGGTTCATTTTACTATCAAAGTACTTGTGTCAAATACAACTCTGAGATTTACCTTCTTCAGATAGCCATGAAATACAGAAAAACCATGGAAGATAAATTAGTTGAAAGAAGACATCACCCCCACCCCCGCATGGAAAAGAAAAAGAAACAAAACTCACAAACCCCAAAAGCCCCCAACCCCTCCCTTGCACAAACACTACCAGATCAACAAGAAATATTCTTTTAATGGAAACACTAAATTTTGGTTAAATTTGAAAAACAACGGCTTACTCGTTTTGACAGTTGTGTATCCATCATAAAATTATGCACATGTTTTTCTGCTTTGGTAAGCTCCAGCTTTCGGGCAACCACAGCTACAACCAGTGCAGTGCAGCCAGCACCCTATAAGTAAAAAGAATTAAAAAACATAATCAATTCCTGGTGTTATTTCAGTTAAAAAATGTTTTTGCATCCACCACGATTGCAAGTGCATCATGGAGGTAGTCAATGAGCAGTAAGAGATCAGGGTGACAGGCCAGTGGCCCGGCATGTGATCCTTTCCTCTGAGAAACAGGAAATGAATCCAGGCCACAATTATGAACCCAGTTGTAAAGTTGCTTTGGGATCTTTGACCTGGTTTCTACTTGTCCTGCGATCTCAGGACAAAACGACACACAAATCAGCACAACATGCATCACAAGCAAACTCAACTGAGATTGCAAAAGCAATCAAAATAGAATTTAGTGCAAGAACAGCAGAACTGTTGGGAGTACTTGGCCAATCTGACTTGGGAGTGTTTTGTGCCCGATACATAAGAGCACCCTTGCTCCCACAGTTGAAATTTTTCACTATATATTTTTTTAAAATCTGTCAAAATAAATATAAAATTTTACTTCTTCATAAGATTTTGGAGTCATTTGTTAGCATTACCCACCCTGGCTGCTTATCAGCTAATTGGCTTGCTGCAGAGCAGTGAAGAGAAACCACATTGTTCTAGGTAGACTTTATATCTGGGCCAGACAGGATAAGTATGGCAATTATTTTTTTATAAAGTGGTGTTAGTCACCAACTGGATTTTATGACAATTCAGTAAATTCATAGTTACTACTAATAGCTTTAAAAAATATCCAAATGAATTTAATCTCCTCAGTTGCCATGTACAATGCCTCTCAAAATTGAATTGCCTCATTCTAATGCATGAAGTAGTTCAAACAATTACTCTACTACACCCTGTTTTGAAGGACAGCATACTATTTATATATGGTACAATAGAGTGGGAATAGCATGTCTCTTTTTCTGTCTGGGCACAAATCATCTGGATATAATACCGAGAAAAGTCTACTCTGGTTAAGAAATTGATAACAATTTGCTTGAAGTTCTATCCACACTATGCCTAGCAAGGGCAGACTTTTATCGTCACCTTTCAGTCCGTCCAGCCTCTCTCAGGGAAATCAGAAAGGAGATCATTCTGGAGCCACTTGATTCTCCTTCCGTTTAAGTGTTTGGATTTGTGAGCCCTCTGCTCAACTTTCCCCACTAAATTCTGCTTAGATCAGGAAGACAAAAAAATTCCCTTCACAGATTCTACATTTTTCAATGCTAATTATGTTAAGGATCGGCAGCTGTCCTTCTGAAAAATAGTATTATTAAAATATAGAGCTGATCATTAAAAATAGCAAATTGCCAAGTGATGCTTACATTGTGCATTTTTATCATTGAGAATATGTACGATGAAAGACAATATGAAATAAAAAAAGAGACACTAACGTTGTCCATGTTGGATAAAATAAAGCATTTCAGCTCCCTTGCATGCAGTCAAATGCATTCATGAGATCTTGATGCTTTTAGCTGTACAACATTACAGAATGTCTTAAGGCATTTAAAACTAGACATTAAAGCTAAAAAGTCAGCAGATATAGACTATTTTTAGAAAAAAAATCATGGCTAATGCAGAAGAGTCATTTTATTTTCAATACTTCAAATAGCTACTGACTTGAAACCTACAAAAATATAAAAGTATATAAAAATACACTTCAGCACAGTAATGAATCACCAAATCATCATTATTTAGGACATCAATGCTGACATATCACATACCTTATCTTCAATTATAATTTACAGCCAAAATGATGCCACACCTAGTGGTATTTACAATCACTGCAAATGATTCAGCAAATAGATACAATGCCAAATTTGTAATTAAAATATGGAATTCCAGAAGTAGCTGACAAATTGTGCTTGAGCTGTGAAAATAACACCTCTTTGTCTGCTTTGATACTGAAATCCAGTGAAAAGCACAAACTTGGTCTATTGACACATTAGATTCAAACTGAACTTATCACAGAAAGTCCTGGCCCAAAACATTAATCATCCCTTTGACTCCACGGATGGGAGAATTAGAAGGAATGTGTCAGTGTTACTGGAATGTCAGAGTCCTGGATAATGTGGGTTAGGCTGTGGGGAGGCAGCCAGTACTCTAAGGGAGGGACGGGCCCTGCAGTGGTTAAAAGCAAACACAGGTCCCAGTCCAGTGCAGAACCAGAGAGACTTTGATCTCTTTGGACAAGTCAATTCTGGCGACCCAGAACCTGTTTTAATTTCCTGTAGGGTGCAGCAACATGAGATGAAGATAAACGCTCTGAGATCAATCGCATACAGCCAAATGCACTCTCAAGGTAGAGCAAGTCCCCTCAAAACTCATACCTCTTGAAAGAAGTGAAACAGTCCTGAAGTGGTCACATCTGAGAACCCCACCCACACAATACACCCAAAGTGAAATTAATCATAAAAGGCAGAACATACAATATGCAGGACCAACACCAGAGGCCTCTTTTCTCTAGTTCCAAGTTGTAAAGCTATCATTGTTGGAACCGGGGCAGCTACTGTAAGTTCACGGAAACATGGTTTGTGTAACCAGTGCAAATCATTTTGTTAGGAGTGCCAGAGAATGCGAGCAAAGGGAGATGCTTTCTCATAGCAATGTTTTCCTGAAGGTGGAGCAAAGCACTTCACCTGCTTCCATAATCAGGTGAGTATTTTGCGGAGTTAAACCAGTTGTCTACTTTATTCCCTCTGAGTCATCTTCTCTTCCTTGAATGACCCACCGGACAATGCTGTGACCAAAACTGAAATTCTCCTTGCCTACGAACAATCTTAATTATTATTGCTCTGTGTTGCTGCCAGTAACTCAGCAGATTGTGTCTCAAAGCCTACGATGTTTGTAATAATGATACTCATATTATAAATTGCCTTCCACCTGAAACCGGATGGATCCTGTCACCACTCCCAAAACAATAACCAACTGTCCTTTCAGTACGTCACTGTAATGGGTTACTGAAGTACAGAACTTACCATAATCCCTGTGAGTAGGCAAACTCCTTTCCCACAATATGTATGTGGCACCATATCACCGTACCCAATGGAAAGGAAGGTGATAGATATAAGCCACATTGCTCCAAGAAAATTGCTTGTGACATCCTGGCTGTCGTGATATCTGCAAACCAATTAGAACATCATTACATAATTGATTGTAGTTTCACTTCTCTTGCGTGCAAAGTATAAGATCTTTGTTCCTTGTATTTATTTGTACCACTGCCTTTTTAAAAGAGATAACGATGATGTAATTAAATATTTCAATCAAAATTTGACTTGAGATATTGTGAACTTGAATCAAGCGAAGAAAATATACATCATAGTGGAATTATGGTGTATGTGATCCATAATAGTAGTTCAACAGAAGTTACAAAAATATATATAACAGAACTAAAATGAACCAAAAGGAATAGCTGAATATAGACATTTCAGCCTTCTGGTTCATAAATATTTGGTAATAGAAGTTTTGGAGAGATTGTGTATTTTATGTCATTTACATCCTCTATTATTGAAGCAAAATTTTAAACTTCTGTTGAAATAAGATCAACTAAGGAAACACAATTAACATTCAGAGCAATCATCAAAAGCCATAAATGCCCGAGTCATCAGGTAAAGCTATAAATTCAATGTACATGGCAGGTAATAGTAAAATATTAATGCTTGTTAATGTACTAGAAATTCATAAACACAAGAGATTCTGCAGATGTTGGAAATCAAAAGCAACACACACAAAATCCTGGAGGAACTGAGCAGGTCAGGCAGCTCTATAGAAAAGAGTAAAC
The DNA here is from genome assembly GCF_963921235.1 of Mobula hypostoma. Lineage (NCBI taxonomy): Eukaryota > Metazoa > Chordata > Chondrichthyes > Myliobatiformes > Myliobatidae > Mobula > Mobula hypostoma. The sequence continues at coordinate 25,176,273 of NC_086112.1, read as the reverse complement.
AGTCCATGTTTCTGTCCAAGACCCTTCTTCAGGACTGAAAGGGAAGGGAGTGGGGGGAGATGCCTGAATGAAAAGGTGGGTGGAGGGGAGGGAGACTCGCTGGAAGGTGATAGATGAAGCCAGTGGGTGGAAAAGGTCAAGGGTTGGAGAAGAAAGAATCTGATTAAGGAGAGTGGAGAATAGAAAGGGAAAAGGAAGGGGACCCTGGCTCTGAAGACGTTTTTTAAATATTTCACATGATTGCAATAGTATCAATGTCTCCAAAAGATTAGCAAAATTAATGAACTAAGAAATCAATTTCTTTTCACAACATTTAGAGTATTTGTTAAATCCAAAGGTATCAGGTGAAAAATAAAAAAGAGGAAAGGTACGTCGCATCTGGAGTTTCTCCGGTTAGCAGACAATTTCCCTCCACGCCTCTGACCTAGTGGGGAACCACGTACGAGCCAAGTTACAGCAGTGGTTTGCCACTGTCTTCACCAGCTCGTAAACCAGCATGGATGGAAAGCGTGCAGGGGAGCCGGCTGGATTCGAACTCGGGACCTTTCATCCCGAAGCCTGGCACTGATGCCACTATGCCACCAGCTGGGTCAAGCAAGAAATAAAAAGAAAGAAATAAAAAGAGTATTTCAAAACTGCTTGAATTAATATGGTCAGTATCAGTATTAATATAGACAATATTAGCTGAATTATATATGGAATATTAGCATTAGTTTATCCAATCTTGCACTAGAATACTAGCCTATAGACTGCAATGTGTAATGCTCACTTACAAAAAAAAATGATGCCCTCAAAGGTGACCAGAAGTCAGGCACGACGTCCACCAAACTTTGCAAGCTCAAATAAGAAAGATGAGTTCTCTACCCATGCATAAACAATTTCCATTCTGGTCTCTAGTGTTCCAGTTGTGGTCTGCAATGTCCGCAAGCACCCAGAGGCCTCCACTCACCGTCTCCTGCACCACCAGTCTGACGTCAAGAGGCCTGTGGCCCTGTGGTTAGGGCTCCCCAGCGTTCTGTATTCTGCTGCCCCGTTCTTTAATTCTTTTCTTTTCAAAATCACTACCCTCTATTAACCAATCAATATGGCTTAGGAAGGTGACATTACAGCAATTTGTAATTAGATACCAAAACTTAATAAAATGGACAAAAACAAGTTGTGATAAACAAATATTGTGTCACAGGGAGGCTTCTCAAGAGCCTTACAGTTACGGACTGCTCCTGTTGAGGATTCACACTTCTCTTTGTTACAGATTTGGATTAACATTTTCAATGTCATCACATATAATTGAGCAAAACTTTGTGTACCCACTTCACCAGCTTCTAATCAATAGTTACAGGTCTCCTTTACCTGGTGTATCCATTTTCCCTTCCAGTTAAGAATTTTCAGCCAAATGAGAAGGTTCTAGAGCCAAGGAATTGTGCAGTGGTATTTACTGCAGAGACCATCATGCCAATTTAGCGTAAAGTAAATCAGTCAATCCTATACTCTAGCTCTTTCCCTGGGGCCTAAGTTTACATCCCCTAAAGTATCAGCCCAGTTATTTTTCAAAGCGATGACTGATTTTGCTCCTGTCACCCTCTCTGGTGGTGTATTCCATGCTCACTTGCTGTGTGAAAAAGACTTTTCATCTGTCACCTATGGGGGTTTCCCCAACCATTCTTAACACACGCCTTCTGGCTCCCTGACTTTTCAGCCAATAAGAATAGTTTCTCTTTACTTGCATTGTCCAATCCCTTTTATACCTTGAACATGCCTATGAAATCACCACCTTATCTATTCAGTTCTGACAAAAATATCTCCATCAGTACAGGAATACCACAGGGCTGTGTGCCTAGCCCTCTGCTCTATTCACTTTACAGCCAAGTACAGCTCTAACACTATATACAAGTTTGCTGATGATGTCACTGCCGTAGGCTGTATCAAAGGGGGTGATGAATCAGTGGAGTGGTGTAATAACAACAACCTCTCACTCAATGTCAATAAGACCAAAGAACTGATTGTAGACTTCAGGAGAGGGAAACCGGGGGCCCATGAGCCAGTACTCATCAGAGGTTCAGAGGTGGTGAGGGTCAGTAACTTTAAATTCCTGGGTGTCACTATCTCAGAGGGCCTGTTCTGCACCCATCATATAAATATAATTGCAAAGAAAGCATGATAGTACCTCTACTTCCTCAACGGACTGCAGAGACTTGGCATGTCATCAAAATCCTTGGCAAACTTCTATAGATGTGTGGTGGGAAGTGTCCTGACTGGCTGCATTACGGCCTGTTATGGGAACACCAATGCCTTTGAACGGAAAATCCTACAAAAGGTAGTGGATTCAGCCCAGTACATCATGGGTAAAACCCTCCCAACCATTCTCATCTACATGAAACACTGCCATAGAGGAGCAGCATCCATCATCAAAGATCCTCACCACCCAGGCCATGCTCTTTTCTTGCCACTGCCTTCAGGTAGAAGGTACAGGAGCCTTAGGACTCAGACCACCAAGTTCAAGAGTAGTTACTACTGCTCAACCATCAGGCTCTTGAACAAAAGGGGATATCTACACTCATTCTACTTCTGGTGTTCCCACAACTGATGGTCGCACTTTAAGGTCTCTTTATCTTGTTATTTCATGCTCTTTCATTTCATGTTATTTCCAATATTTTTCCAAAAGAGGGCAAGGCCAGAACATATGAGTCAAAGAAGCTACCTCAGATTGACATCTATCACAGACAGGACTTATATGAGAGTAAAAACGAGCTAGTTTATCTTTAGACATGTGGGCCCTATACACCACATTAAATTGTATCAACGCATGTATAGTACATATAGAGGAAAAGTTAACTAACTGGAAAATGTTCTCCTATTTCTCTATAGGTAAGAGAAGTTGAACTTCCCTTTCCCAGTCATTCTTAATTTTATCAGATATATCTGGCTGTATTTTCATAATCATATTATAAATAGTTGCTATAAAACCCTTCTGATAAGGGTTTAAACCTAAAATTTTTTCCGTGATATCAGTTGGATTTGAAGTCAGAAAAGTAGGTAGCGTAGTATTTTAAAAGTTTCTAATTTGAATTTAAGATTTTATTACTGGGCAATTAATATCTGATACTTAATATTTTGGACACAGGATTTGGATACAATTCCAAGTCCACAAGATTCAAGATTCAAGATTCAAAAACTTTATTGTCATTCTAATGGTACATCAGCTCTGCAGGGCAGAATGAGACAGCGTTTCTCAGGAGCAGTGCAATCATAACATAACAAACGCAACACTAAATAATAAACATAACAATAAACAGTAAAACACAACAGCCACATGTCAGTTAAAATCAAGTGATAATTGTCCAAGTTAAAAGTGTCCAAAGCAGAGTCAGGTAGAGCAGCTGTTTAGCAGTCTGACTGCCTGTGAGAGGAAGCTGTTTAGTAGCCTTGTGGTTTTAGTTTTGATGCTCAAGACCTTGAATGTAAATCTGTACAAGGGTTTTCATTGGTTTCTATTTTAGGGACTTCGCTTCCCTTTGTTCTTTCTAAATTGAATAAACAAATGGTTAATCCAATAATTAAATATACATTACAAATATGTTTTCAATTTTGTAAAATTTTTGGTTTGAACAAATTTATTTTATCAAGCCCTATTATATCTCAATTTTTCCAACCCTCTGTTATGAATCAAGCCTTAACAACAGGAATTCTGCAGATGCTGGAAATTCAAGCAACACACATCAAAGTTGCTGGTGAACGCAGCAGGCCAGGCAGCATCTATAGGAAGAGGCGCAGTCGACGTTTCAGGCCGAGACCCTTCGTCAGGACTAACAGTCCTGACGAAGGGTCTCGGCCTGAAACGTCGACTGCGCCTCTTCCTATAGATGCTGCCTGGCCTGCTGCGTTCACCAGCAACTTTGATGTGTGTTGCTTGAATCAAGCCTTTTTGGCATGGAAAATGAAGGGTATAACATGTTTTCGTGACTTATTCTTGGATAACTGTTTCGTGTCTTTTGAACACTTGTCTAATAAGTATAATTTGCCCAGATCCCATTTTTTTTAGATACTTACAAATTAGAAACTTTTAAAATACTACACTACCTACTTTTCTGACTTCATTTCATGTTATTTCATACTCGTTATTTATTGCTGTTTATTTATATTTGCATTTGCACAGTTTGTCGCATAGATCCTGTTTACAGTTACTGTTTTATAGATTTGCCAAGTATGCCCGCAGGAAAATTAATCTCAGGGTTGTATGTGGTGACGTATATGTACTCTGATAATAAATTTTATTTTGAAATTTGAACTTCAGTGCTGCCTATCAACACCATTAATTTCAATTCCGAAAACAAGCTAATATGTGCTACTTTATCAAAAACCTTATGTTAAATTCATCACACATCATCAACAATTCCGCTCTCATCATAACCTCTATTGTTATCCTATCAAATGCTGTCAGTTTAACGATAATTTGCCTTTCATTAAGCATGTCAACCTTGACTCGTTAATGCACACATCTTCATGACAATTAATTTTGCCCTTGACTGTATACAGCAATTTCCCTGCCACTGAATTTGAAATTATTCGGCCACAGTTGCTGGTTTATCTTTACATTCTTTTTGAACATCAACGAAACATTACCAATCCTTCAGTTCTCTGCCACAATCTTGGTTTCTAAGGAATTCCTGACGAGCTGTTTTCTTAAAGAAGAAAACAAAAGGCATGAGAAGGTGAAAATCCATGGTAATTGTAGTTTACAGTTGGTTATTCTGAGACAGTGGCAATTTCTGAGCATGTGCAGACACTCAAGGGAACTTCTGAATCAGAACTCTGGCAGAACCTTGGCAGCTTTGAATCTCAGTTGGTGGCTGTCTCATGTCTTGGTCAGAAAGTTACAGGTTCAAGAATCCGCCCTCAGAACAGAGCACATGTCTTAGCTAAAGCTCCAGCGCAGCACTGGGGCAGAGATATTGAACTGAGATGCCTGCCTGCCTGCATAAAAGATCCAGTAGCACTACTTGAAATTCATACAGGCCATTTCGGGTGAACATGTATTCCCCCAGCAACATCATCAAACCTTCTGTGCCATCAAATAGCTAATTGCATGTGTTGTACACAGACTCAATGGGCAGAATGGCCTAATTCTGTGCCTTTGTCATGTTTCTTTCATTCAGCAGTGACTAAACTTCAAACAAACTTAGTTGTCTGCAAAATGCTCTGTCTGTAGTGGTTTAGAAGCCTCTTCTTGTTACTATCATCACAGAGAAGCTGCAGAGCCTGAAACTTAAATGCAACAACTTAGGAACAGCTTCTCCCCCTCCGCCATCAGATTTCTGATCTGTCCATAAATATTCCTTCTTTTTGCACTGTTTATTTATTTGTGCAGTCTATAGATTTTTTATGTTGCTGCAAAACAATAAATTTCACGCCATGTGTCACGGTAACAAATCTGATTTTGATTCTGAAAGAATCCTTCAAGATGGAACATTTTAGAAGAAACACCAGTCGTGGCCAAAGCTCTAACAAATTCAAAATTATTGCCTTGCCCAAATTGAAATACATCAGAATCAGTTGGTTAATAGTTCAAATAATTAGGCAGCAAACAGTTCAGTCTCAGTTATATCAGGTGATTATTCTACTCTTGGATTTGAACAATTAAAGAGCAAAAAGCATACACTGAGCAATAAAAGGTGGCTTTAGTCCCTTTATACAACAAGTGACTGCTTCATTGCAACAAATCTCAAGCTTTCCTCAATTCTGATTAACGGTCTTTGAACTGAAGCATCAACTCTCACTCTCTCTCTCTCTCTTTCCCTCTTTGCCCACACACAGGGCTGCCTAATCTGCATGATATTTTCAGCATTTTAAATTTTTATTTCACACTTCTACAGTCTCCAGTTTTTAGCTTTTGAAAACTACTTGTTTCACCATGGTCATATCTAAAACTGCTTTACCATTACCATCTACGAGGAGTGCCGCCACAAGAAAGCAGCATCCATCACAGCAAGAGAAAATTTGCAGATGCTGTGAATCCAAGCAACACGCACAAAGTGCTGGAGGAACTCAGCCAGGCAGCGTTTATGGAAAAGAGTAAACAGTCGCCATTTCGGGCCGAGACCCTTCTTCAGGTCTCAGACCAAAACATTGACTGTTTACTCTTTTCCAAGGATGCTGCCTGGCCGCTGAGTTCCTATAGCATTCTGTGTATGTTATCTATCATCAAACACTCCCATTATTCAAGCCATGTTCTCGTCTCGCTGCTGCATCAGGAAGGGGGTGAAAGAGCCTTATGTTCCACACCACCGAGTTCAGGAACAATTCAAACATCAGGCTCCTGAACCAGCATGGGTAACTTCATTCAACTCAACTCTGAACTGATTCTACAACCTATTGACTCACTTTCAAGGACTCCACAACTCCTGCTCTCAGAATTATTTATTCACTATTTATTAATTATTATTATTATTATTGTATTTGCATTTTATGTCTTCTTTTGCACATTGGTTGTTAGTCTTCATTTGAGTGTAGTTTTTAATTGATTCTATTGTATTTCTTAATTCTACTGTGAACACCTGCAAGGAAATGAATCTCAAGGTAATATATGGTGACATATAAGTATTTTGATAATAAATTAACTTTGAACTTTGTATCAACCCTAATTATGCAACTTATGCTTTTATTGTGTTCAGTCCTTCTATATTTATGCAAACAAACTCCTCCCCTACTACAACCATCAGATTTCCATATTCTTCCTGCCTCTTGCTCATTCTAGTTTCCTTCATTCCAGATTTGGCTGCACTATCACCCACTCTTCTTACCCTCTTGACACTTGTGCTTATACTTCCTTCCAAGATGGAAAGATTCATTGAACTGCACACCCGAGAATGCAGCTACAGCTGTGGCGGCCATTGCTGGAGCTGGGTCTGGCCCAGATTGACTCAGCAGGCCCTGGGCCCTGGAGCAGAAAACAAACCGATGTCTAGCCGATTTAAGCACTAAGCCAGTTTAAAAAGATGAAGGCGTCGAGGCTGAGGGCAAAGGACGAACCAGTGCTCAGCTCACTACCCTGTGAGGTTTAACTCACCTCAGTGTTGCACTGACAGAGGCTGTGGCCTACAGCCATTGGCTTTCGTCTCAGCACTGAACTGGCTCTGTGGCTATGGACTCACTTTCAATTACCCTGCAGTGCATGCTGTGTCATCCGTTCTTTCTTCAAACTTTGGATGGTCTTTGTTGTGTGGAGTTCATTTCATGGATTCTGTTGTGTTTCTTTGTTTTGTGACTGACTGCCGAGAAGATGAACCTCAAGGTTGTATATGGTATATACGCTTCCGTAATAAACGTACTTAAAAACTTTAAACTTACAGACCAAGTTTATTTTGGGAGAGATACGTCACAGGTAAAGCCCTCCCCACCAGTGAGCACACATCTACATGGAGCGCTGTCGCAGGAAAGCACCAGGGACCCCCACCACCCAAACCTTGCTGTCTTCTCACTGCTGCCATCGGGAAGAAGGCACGGGGGCATCAGAACTCACACCACCAGGTTCAGGGACAGTTATTATCCCTCAACTTCACTCGTCCCATCACAGAACTGTTCCCACAACCCATGGACTCATGTTCAAGGAGTCTTCATCTCATGTTTTTGAAGTGTATTGCTTATTCATTTTTTTTTTGTATTTGTACAGTTTGTTGTCTTCTGCACATTGGTCGTTTGTCCTGTTGGGTGCAGCCTTACATTAATTCTACAGTGTTTCTTGGATTTACTGTGTACGCCCATGTGAAAAAGGATCTCAGGGTTGTACATGGTGACATAAATGTACTTTGAACTTTGAACTCTCTGGAGGTGTCCATCCTGGGGTTTTGTTGACTATTCAGAGTCAGCTTCAGGGCACTGTGATGGATGTGATTCAACCTTTAGTTAATATGATTTTGTTCCTTACTGTGGACTTCAGAGCACAGTGAAGCTCCTCGTGAGCAATCAGAGCTTGCAACATATGGTTGCCTGTTGATCCCAAGGCAGAGGGCATCAGTAGAATGATTTTTCTTTTGGTTCTGAAACTATTATTTGGATATTTTTGTCATTAAAGGAATGATTACCGCATTAAAAACAATTAACAGCTTAATTTCCATGAGCTTAATTGTGCTCACTGATTATGATTAATTGGCAGCTTTAAATAATAGTGCGTTGAAATTATAGAAAGAGAGAGAAGTAACAAGAGACTTCAGAAGCTGGAATCTGGAGTACAAAGGAAAGCTGCTGAAGGAACTCAGCGGATCAGGCAGAATCTGTGGAAGCAAAGCATTAGTCGACGCATCTAAATCCTGCATTAGGATTAAATAGATAGGAACTAAAATGCTTGTTTCAATAAATGTATATATACTTGATTACGTTTGGGGTATGCACTTATTCTCAAATATAGACAGATATCAAAATTCAATAAATGTCAGAAGCAACAAGTACTTTGCTGGACAGGATGACTCATTGTGATGAAATAACCGAGTGGTCTTGGGTAAAATGGTGTTGAGTGGCTGCTGACAAGAGGTGAGAGGGCAGATCTTTTTGAACTGCCATTTCAAAGTTATACAATAAGGATCTATCTGAGGTAAAACAATTACTTCACTAAGAGCTGCTTGCCACCATGCTGAGCACCAAAGAGAGGGGAAAAGGAAGGAAGGAGTCAGGAAATGTAGCAGCAAAGAGATTAAATTAAATACAATGCTTCATCATCATCATTATGTACCACGTCATATGGTGTGGGCGATCATGGTGATCATAAAAAAACTTACCACTATTTTTAAGCATTCAAACTACTTGAATATAGGAAAAAGGTAACTGTGCACAAATATTGTCACAGAGCTCTGAGGAGCACAAGAAAACAGTATTACTGTTTGCTCTCTCTGCAGTTTCTCTCTTAACAGATGGGTTCCACATTGATATTCCAAACTAGATTGGAGCATCTTCACTGGATCTGAGAATGAAAATGTTTCCTTCCCTCAATGGGATCTGCACTTCCTTCCTTAGACACATCTAAAATTACTTTGCTTCGTGCTGTTGGCTAGGTGGAATATCAGTCTCTACGTACATGAAAGTGATTTATTTATGAACAACAAGCTTGTGATTTTTTTTCCTTCCAAGAAGTGAAAATAGAAGCTCCCCTTTGCAGGTGTGGATTATTTTAGCATCACTTGTTCTCCTCTCATCTCCTTTTTAATGGGTCCCCCTTTTGTTGTGATACGGTTACGATGGCTTCCTTCTTTTCTCAGCCATACCCATTACCAGATGGTCCCTGAAACTCATGCTGTTCTGTCACTGCGTCCTTGGCAGAAATCCCATTTATGCGTGTAAAGGGGAATTCCGCTGAACGTCTGCCAGGGCAGCAGACCCACAAAAATTCAGAAGGAATCCAACCTCTCCGATGTCTGTGTACTTGGGATACAAGCCTGGCCCTTTTACCTTTCATATGTCATGTTCTCTTGCACGTACTGTACAGTTCTGCCCATACTATTATGATGGCAGTGCCCATCTTATCATAATTAATGGCTCATCCACACACTCTACTCTTCTTTCATGTTTTCTTGAGGACTTCACCTCTCGACAAAATTCTCTGCCAGGCAGATTTCACAATCTCCATCCCAAGGTTCCAATTGATTCCCCCTCTCTTTCCTTGGTGAATTTTAATATCTATTTCACTTCCATTCACTCTCTTTCCTGTCAATTCACCACTCACCTAAGACTAATTTCTTCAATTTTGCATCCTCATTCCATCATACTGTATGTGGTATTGCATATTTTTTGTGGCCTTTCTAATCCCTTGAACTTGGTTGAGGTGAATGCCATCTCTGACTTCGAGCAATATTACTAAATCTCCTAACCCTTTCCAGACCCATTTCCTTCTACGTCCAAATTGAAATTAAATAGTTCTGCACCAAAACTCTCAAAATTCCAAAGCATTCGCATTCTCATTGGTTTCTTTATTACCAAAATTATGGCCACTCACAGATGCCTCAGTTACCAATAACTGATATCAGCAGAGTCAAACTTCCCCAAGTGCTTTCTTTAAACTGGTACAGATTCTCTCTTATCACCCTTCACGATTTTCCCAGTTAGTTTTGCCTTGTGTGTCTTGAAAAAAAGTCTTACCGAATTGCTGGGAGTCCAACTTTGCTTACAGTGCATTAATGCTGTGTTTGGTTGCCCTCTTTAGGCCTTGACCCTTTTACTTTAAACTTCGGCAGTCATCACCATTTATAAAGTTACTGTAACTCATCCATCAGAAAAATTATTGTCTTGTAACCATTCTTAAGTATCTGTTGTTATCTTAACAATTGACAATGCTATTTCGTATGAGTCTAGCAATTTTCCCCATTGTCTTCTAGGATAGGCATCTCCTGCTAAGAGACAAAGGCAAGAGGGAAGTGAACAAAAGGCCAACAATAGTGTCGCAGTCATAGCAACTGACTGAATCAATGGTTCTAAGGTGAATATGTCTTCATACGAGAATGAGACATTTCATTACATAAGTCTGGTGGGCCTAATCATTTCTCATCAGATAATCACATGATTGTCTGATGCCTGTATGCAATCACCATGATTTCATTCTTAAGCTTGGTTTCACAGGCATCATCTTATGGTGTTCAACACACACAAAATGCTGGAGGAGGTCAGCAAGTCAGGACCCGAAGAAGGGCCTCAGCCCAGAACGTCCGCTGTATTTCCCTCCACAGCTGAGACCTGACTGGCTGAGTTCCTCCAGCACTTTGTGTGCGTTGCTCAAGATCTCCATCATCCACAGAATCTCTTGTGTTCATACCTTGTGTTGATAATTCTTTTTTTTTGTATTGTGGCCAAGTGACAGTCAATTAGAGATACGAGTGTGATCACATCACACAGGGAATGCCTGTAAATAAAACAGTGACTACAAAGCTTTGAAAAAGCCAAAATTTCCACACCACTTCCTGTCATCAAAATAATAGAAAGTTACATCAACACCCAGAATAAATATGCCAGCAACTAACCTGCAGGTAGTTGCGATCCCTGTCGATAGTATTAGTTAGAATGAGGGGAAGAAATTTTCCAAGCTGCAGAATTTTGTTCAGTGAGAGGAGTACAATAGTAGCCATAATGCCAAGCAATGACAGAGACTGAATGTCATCATTCCATGACCTGAAGCATTCTGAGGAATAACTTGCAGGTTGAGCTGGTTGCAAGGAAGCTAACTGCAATGTTAACACTCATTTCAAGACACCTAGAATATAAAAGCCCGGATGTGAACCTGAAGCTTTATGAACAATAGGTACTTGGAGTGTGTGAACAGTTCTACGCCCCTTATCTAAGGAAGGATGTGCTGGAATTGGAGAGGGTCAAGAGTAGGTTCGAAAGTATGATCCCAGGAATGATTTGGTTAACATACGAGAAGTGTTTGTGGCCCTGGGCCTGTGCTCACTGGTGTTTAGAAGAATGAAAAGATTTTATTGAAACCTATCGAATATTGATAGGCCTAGATAGAGTGAACGTGGAAAGGATGTTTCCAATAGTAGGGGAGTCTTGGACCAAAGGGCCGAGCCTCAGAATACAAGAATACTAATTTGAGAACAGAGATGAGGAGGAATTTCTTTAGCCAGATGGTGAATCTGTGGAATTCATTGCCACAGATGGCTGTGGAGGTGAAGTCGTTGGGTACTTAAAAGCAGAGGTTTTATTTAAAGCAGAGGTTGAGGTGTTCTTGATTAGTAAGGGAGTCAAAGATTATAGAGAGAAGGGAGGAATAAGGGGTTGAGAGGGGTAATAAATCAGCCATGATTGAATGGCCTAATTCTGCTCCTATACCTTATGGTTTTATGCTTTAAATTTCTGGCAGACTTTCACTGCTCTCACAAATCATTACCCAAAGTCACCCCAGTGATGTTTAAGTTCACCATTTTAGAACTTAGAAATAACAGGTGACACCTGAAAAGCAGGCATTCCATTTCCTGCTCTAAGTACCAAATGATCTGCAGGGATTGTCACTATTAATCTTAACCTTGTCTTTACTGCACATCCTGATGGAAGTTTTCAGTAGCAATCACTAGACCAGGGTTCCCTACCTTTTTATGCCATTGACCCCTACCAATAGCCGAGAGGTCGGTAAACCCCAGGTTGGGAACCCTTCACTAGACCAACACCTAGCTTTGAGCTGGCTCCGGTCTTGGTTTCATAGTGCAGAAAAATAGGTCAACATTCATACACAAAGCTGATTACAGCTGACTATGAGAACGTTACAAACAACACAAATCAAGCATTATTACCAACAATGATAGAATTTGATTGCAAACTGCAAAATGCAACTTTAGCCCTCTAAATCTTATTTTTCAGACCACAATATTATGTCCTACATGATCCACTCTGCTTCAATGAGAATTTTAACACACTTTGAGTTCAAAGGAGGTTCACAGTATTGATTCCTGGAGTTTAATGTTTCTGAATATTAAACAACTGATAAAACTGAGCGTGTATCCATTTGAAGAAAGATTTAAAGGAGGGATGACCTTTAAAATGTCAAACAGCATCAATAGTTCTATAGGTCACCAAAATGTAATCACAAAGGCTTCCCAACGTTCAGCCAATTAAACATTAAGGTGCATTCCTAAATAATGACTATGAAAAGCTCAAGCACAATTCATTATCAGCCAATGCATTTATAAATGATCAAAACATAAGAAATTTAGTGGCAAAATAATTATTTTTACACATGGGAGTGTATTTGTTCCATCCTCAAAATGCATAATAACAATTCCACAAGAGTGACTTCATACTGCTATAATCCTGCACTACGTGTAGCTGTTGATTAAATTGAATTATTGTTAGAACATAAACTACAAGAACCAAAATGACAGTGTACAATCAGGATGAAATGTTTTAAGATGCTTGTGGTAAATCTAGAAATGCAAACCTTTTTGATAACTTATTGATAAACAGATCTTGAAGGTTGTTTTCAGTCAGGGATGTGTGGCTACATCAGAATCAGGTTTTATTATTACTGACATATGTCATGAAATTTGTTGTTTTGTGGCAGAAGTACAGAGCAAAACATAAGAAATTAATATAAGTTATAAGTAAGAAATGAAATAAATAAATAGTGCAATAGAGGAATAGCAAAGTAAAGTTTATGGACTGTTCAGAACTCTGATGAAATATAGTGAAGAAACACAGTTGTTCCTTTGTTTCCCCAACCTGCCAGGTGTAGGAACTAGTCCTTGATGCACAAATCCTTTGAATTTGCCATCTGCTGTGTCAACTCTACCACATCCTTGGCACTGTTTCTTAGGCATCAGTGATAGGTTCCTACAGGACTTCCTCCCAGTCACAAGACTGAAGCTTCCAGCAGGTATGTGACCAGACATAAAGTTGCCTGCACTTTGCCTACACTCTCCACTTGCAACGCCCAGCCTCATTCACACCATTTGGCGGTACACGGCAGTGCCTACAAGTAGCAGCAGAATTACTGAGAGAGAGACCAATGGATCGATTGAAAGAAAAACAAAATGCACATTACATTTTATGTAATAAATAAGCATTTTATGTAATAAATGTTAGGTATAGTGCGTAAAGTAGTGTAAATGAATGTGTGGATGTGCATATATTGGTTGGTCTAAATGAATAATTGAAACATGCATTAGTCTTCAAAACTGATTCCTAGCTTTTGGCTTCTTACTGTTAGATATTAGCTCATAGTCAGAAAATTTGTGGGGCAATTATGAGGTATAAAACAAAAGCCCAAAAAGCCCAGGAAATGTGTATCCTGCTAAAAAAAAGGGGGGCAATTATAATAGAAATACATTTAGTTTCCAAGAATTTTTGGAGCATATACGAGAGGCATTCAAGTACAGAAGCATGTACTATATGGTATGGGATTAATATTTCATTAGCAGAGAAAAAGAAATATGGAGAGAACTGGAAAACGGACAAATTGGAAATGAGTTTCTTCCCAAGTGGCACCCATTTCTGTCAATTAACACTGACTTATTCCACCCGCCTCCCACCCCAAAGTTGGGGCTGAGTTTCCAGCTGTGCATTAAGGTCCTAACAGGGAAGTTCCCTCTTACCCCAATCAAGCAAGCTGCAGTGCTCATTTGATGAGGTATTTTGCAAAGTAATTTTTACAGAGTGCTTAGAGAACGATTGACAGGAACCACCATCTCCTTTCCCCACAGGCACATCATGACTAATTTGATTGACTACATGAACAAGATATCCTTCTATGAGTGACAGGTGGCACAGGGCAGTCCAAAGGAATGGAATGTTCCATGGTAACTCAGCCAAGCTCATTTTCCACTACATCAAGAACCTGTAAAGCCTCAGCACTCAGTCACTCTTGGAACTTTCATCTCTAGCAACTGCGCACAATCTGTTTCGGCCACACGTGGGATGCGATAACTGACCTGCAGGCAAGAGTGGTAGGGGATTAATGGAGAAGTTACAGCAGATTGCAGCAATTACTGGCTCTAATTCTCATCGAAGTCCTGCATCAACATGTAATGCAAATGAATTAATTCCTCAGAGCTTTACATGAAGCAGAGTCTGATTTTCACCGAGAAAGTTGTTGGCAGAGTGATAGAATACACTGACACATTTATTTGACAGCAGAGGTGTTGTCTAATTCATTATCATTACCATACGGATCATGCAATTGGGTATCAATTTTTTAGTTAATGTATGTAACATGGAAAAAAAATCTAAGTTCTGTTGGACACTGCTTCTAGACCTTTAAAAGTCATTATTGACCTAAAGCTTAATGAGAGCATTAAAAAGAGCAGGTCACAAACTAGGTACTCTGCAAAAATGGCTTGCCTCCTTTCAACAAAGGCTTCTGACCGTTTGTAAAACACAAATCAGGAATCGGCACCTTAGGAAACGGGGGAAGACTTTGCTTTCAACTCCAACAGTTCAGCAAGTACACTGCAGCGACTATTCAAAGTTTCTTCAACAGCATCTTCCAACCCAATGACCCTCTGCAACCAGGATAACGGATGAGGCAGAAGTTCTGATGATATGTAAGTATTTTGTCATTCCTTCCCTGTTTCTGCAGCAAAACCCTGCAACTCTTCAACGGTCAAGAGTCTATTCAAGTGGCGGTCACCAACCATCACTTTCTATAAGCACCCCTACCTAATACTTGTGTGTATCAGGGCTCTCTCAAGAAGCTGACTCTGCTGCAAATCTCACATGCCAATCATTCCAATTAACCAGTAAAGCACATGGCTTGACCCTTACATCATTGTCCTCTGCCTTGCAGGATGACCAGAGATAGCAGCAGCTGGCATGCAAAGTCACCTCTCAATCACTGTTCCCAGAGAGGAGCTGGTGCCATTATTAGACCATAAGACAAAGGAGCAGAAGTCGGCTATTCGGCCCATCAAGTCTGCTCCGCCATTTTATCATGAGCTGATCCATTCTCCCATTTAGTCCCACTCCCGCGCCTTCTCACCATAACCCTTGATGCCTCGGCTACTCAGATACCTATCAATCTCTGCCTTAAATACACCCAATGACTTGGCCTCCACTGCCGCCCATGGCAACAAATTCCATAGATTCACCACCCTCTGCCAAAAAAAATTTCTTCGCACTTCTGTTCTGAATGGGCGCCCTTCAATCCTTAAGTCATGCCCTCTCGTATTAGACTCCCCCATCATGGGAAACAACTTTGCCACATCCACTCTGTCCATGCCTTTCAACATTCGAGATGTTTCTATGAGGTTTCTCCTCATTCTTCTAAACTCCAAGGAATACAGTCCAAGAGCGGACAAACATTCCTCATATGTTAACCCTCTCATTCCCAGAATCATTCTAGTGAATCTTCTCTGTACCCTCTCCAACGTCAGTAGGTCCTTTCTTAAATAAGGAGACCAAATCTGCCCACAGTACTCCTAGTGAGGTCTCCCCAGCGCCTTATAGAGCCTCAACATCACATCCCTGCTCCTATACTCTATTCCTCTAGAAATGAATGCCAACACTACATTCGCCTTCTTCACCACTGACTCAACCTGGAGATTAACCTTAAGGGTATCCTGTACAAGGACTCCCAAGTCCCGTTGCATCTCCGAACTTTGAATTCTTTCCCTATTTAAATAATAGTCTGCCCGTTTACTATTTCTGCCAAAGTGCATAACCATACACTTTCCAACATTGTACTTCATTTGCCACTTCTCTGCCCATTCTTCCAATCTATCCAAATCTCTCGGCAGATTCTCCGTTTCCTCAGCACTACCGGCCCCTCCACCTATCTTCGTATCATCAGCAAACTGAGCCACAAAGCCATCTATTCCATAATCCAAATCGTTGATGTACAATGTAAAAATAAGCGGCCATTACACGGACCCCTGTGGAACACCACTGGTAACCAGCAGCCAACCAGAATAGGATCCCTTTATTCCCACTATCTGTTTCCTGCCAATCAGCCAACGCTCTATCCACGTATGTAACTTCCCCATAATTCCATGGGCTCTTATCTTGTTAAGTAGCCTCATGTGTGGCACCTTGTCAAAGGCCTTCTGAAAATCCAAATATACAACATCCACTGCATCTCCCTTGTCTAGCCTATTTGTAATTTCCTCAAAAAATTGTAATAGGTTTGTCAGGCAGGATTTTCCTCTAAGGAATCCATGCTGAGTTCTGCCTATCTTGTCATATGCCTCCAGGTACTCTGTAACCTCATCCTTGACAATCGACTCCAACAACTTCCCAACCACCGATGTCAAGCTAACAGGTCTATAATTTCCTTTTTGCTTCCTTGCCCCCTTCTTGAAGTTATTACTAAGTCCAAAGCCAGAGAAGATGCTATCCCCATACCTAATCTCGACAAGCTGAGCTGTCCCATCCTGCTACCTCCTCTGATTCAAAGCCACAAGCATGCTCCACGATTGCATTTTGACTGTATTGGACTTACAGGATACAAGAACATAGAATGAACGAAGAAAGGGCTGAGAGAACAAAGAAAAAACAAAGGTAAAATCATTTGTGCTCAATTCGTACCCAAACTAAAGATAACAAAATTCTAATGATAGCAATTAATCTATAAAATAGCTGCAGAAAACTAAGAAGCTTCTCAATAATACTGAAGCAACTGTATGGTAATTGCTGGAAAATTCTCTGAACAACTGCATATACAATGGATTCTGGTTAATTGGACCATTGGTTAAATGGGGCAGCAGCATATTTGGGACAAGCCTTAAAGAAACAGCCAAGTTTCCCGTAGTTTAGTTGGGACACTATGCTGCTTAACTAGCGCCTGTCACATGTACTTCTGTGGCAGTTAGACACTGCACTGTACTTAAGGCGAACAGTGTTAGTTGCAACGTGTTTGTGTTCAAAAATCAGTGATTTTGGCCACTTAACTGGGCCCCAGTTAACTGGAATCCATGGTATATAGGTGATTATATAAAAATATAAGCAAACATCAGAAAGTTAAACTACAAGGAAAATACAAAAACAAATATTCTCTACCCTGATCCAGCAGTGGTGCAGATAATTTCCACTGTGCCTGTAGAATCCACACTGTGATCACTGTTATTCTGGAGCAGCCCGTCAACCTCTGGAGTGGAGAAAGATCCTGGTGATGACTCTTCCTGTTGCAGGTGGAGGGAGTGACCGGTGTTGTTACCACACAGGAACCTTTCTTGGAAGTGTTCATGTTTACAGCACTTCAGATACTTCCCAGACCTGGAAGGCAAGATACTCTTCCAGGTGTGGAGCAAGAACCTCAGATTTGGGATTATGACTCAGATGGTCAGCCTGAGGCAGGGGTCAGGATTTCGCACCAGATGTGAAACTAAACCTAGGGCTGGAAATGCGGACCCTATGTGCAGCTCAAGGCCAGGGCAGGAACTTGGCCCACCTGAGCGGGCTGAACCTCGGAGTCAGGTAGGTGGGCAGGTGTGAGATCTGAATGTCAGGAACAAGCATGGGTTTGCCGCTGGAATTTTGCATGATGAGAGAAGGGTGTGTGTGTGTGTGTGTGTGTGTGTGTGTGTGTGTGCTTGTTTGTTTGTTTGTCTCGGAAACAGCGAGTCTATACAAAGCTAGGAGATGCACTTTCATCTCCATCAGAAATAATGACAGAGAACTATCAAATTTTGCCCCAAATTTATACATTATTTTTAAAAAGCATTAGGATAAAATACCTGGAAGACAGGAAGGAATTGTTGTTTTTAATGCTTCAGTGGTTTGTTGTGAATGAGAGTCACTGTAAATCCATTCATACAGAAAATGACACAGCACCTCGAGGTGGTCCATTTACAGCAGTGGGAGACTATCTTCTGCAAACATTTTTAAAGACTGTCCGATCATCATGAAAGATGTCATAAAATTACAAGGATTTCTTTATTGTTTTAACCAGTTTTGTTCTTATAAGCTGATTTTTAACTGAGCTAATCAGGCTGTGGAGGATAACTGCATTAAAATAATTGTATCCTTTACTGTGTGTGTAATCAAGTGTGTAATCACGGAAGCAGGAAGATCATTGTGAGGTTTGTCCAGAAGACACTGCAACTGTTGGACAACTATCACTAAAGCAACTTTTCCTCACTCCAGTCTATGGTTGACTAACTTTTTATTTGAGTCCCAGTTGGCCCTTTATGTTAGCTTCCCAACTCCATTTGCATCCACCTCCTTTCCTTTACTCTTCTGAGGTGCCCTCTACTTTGTCTTTGGCAAAGGTGTATGACCTTCAAGATTGTCACACAGCTCCATTAACTGAACCCTTCAATTTCTCAAATAATTTGCTCATCGTACGAGACACACATCAGTCTCTTAAATTTGTACGCTTCAAGTACTTTAAGTTTGCCTCACTTATTCAACATTTTCATATGATGTAATTTGACCTTTCCAAATCCATTTTATTAACTTAAAATATATGAATAGAGGAGCGGAGTTGACATTATTGAATGTGTTTGATCTAAGATAATAGTCTCGCCTTGTTTTGTTCCATTTGCTTTTTTTGGAGGGTCAGTATTTAGTTCTTTTTTAAATTTCTTTTTGGGGTTTTTCTTTGTATTTTTTTCTTTTTATTTCTTTTTTCTCTATGATTAATTACATCATGAGTTTGGAATTCTATTATACCTGTGTTATCTGAAATCTTTTCTGTATATGCTTATTAATAATAAGATTATTCCAATCTCTCTGTATTAACATTGTTATTTTTGTTTATAACTTTGGAAAATTAATAAAAAGATTTAAAAAGAAAAAAAGTTTGCCTCACAACACAAAGCATAGTGGACATCACTACAACTTCAGGGATATCACTTTCCCTTCACTGCTGTTTCCCAAATATTCATTAGCTTTTGTCACTGGCTGGAGGAAATAGGTATTGACTATTGCTTCAAGGTACTTAAAACTTACAATGCCTTCTAATTTTCATGGTAGGTTTTACCAGCATCGTTGCTGGAAGTGATGTTCCAATCAATTTGTTATTTTCAGCAATATCTTCATTGCGTGGATCTAGGCTGTTTCGCCTGACATTTTTGCAACGTCCAGAAGCTCTTCAGACACCCTACCTGACATCACCAGAGAACAGAATGTTGACCTTCCATGATCTCAGGGATCCAGTGAGAAGACTGAGATTGTTGCACGGCTACAAAGCATTGGAATGAAAAGGCAATTGAATGGAAATTTGCAGAGTATTATTTGTGGGTGTAAAGTGGCCCAAAGTCAGCTCACATGGAGACTGAAGCCATGTACCTCAATCACACCAAAGAGGGGCATCCAATCCTTTATTCCATACAGCCACATTTAAAAGTAGACTTTAGACTCCTGGAGATGAGCCACCAGCTAGGAGCTCAGCATTCTTCACTGCAAGGTGGTGCAGGAACTGTTAACAAGCAATTTTCATCTTAATGGATTTAATGCTAAAGCAAGACCTGTAAGATAAAGATTAGTATCTACACTGAATGAGTGACACAAATGTCAGGTGCAACAGTAACTACCTTTAAAAATGCAGAACACGAGGAAAACCAGGTAAAATAAACAGGCAGATTGGCAGCATTTCTGTTACTTAAGCAACAGCCAGAGCTCATGTTGCAAGGTAATTTACAAAGTTAAAAGCATTCATTCTGGCGAGAAGATAAATAATGCAGTATACTCATGTCATTGGAACATCGAACGCCAAATGGATTAGATACACACCTCTGTCACTGAGTGTCAGCTTTGCTTTACTGTAAGCAGCAGCTTTAGTGATGAGGGATGTTTGAGTTAATTATATTTGGTTCATCATTTTTCTAGTTTTCCATCTCTATTTTCAAATTAACTATCTCTGGAGAGATGGTCTTACAGTCTCTGAGCTTTACAAGACTCTCACCACATTGATAAGCTTAAAACCATCTGGAATGATCATCATTGAACAGTCTCACATCCAAATTAAACCTCTTAGTGTTTAAGTAAGAAGAAACATTCATTAACAATAATACATATCATTTTGGAAAATAAGCCACTATATCAAATTGTGAGTGGGAATTGCAATTTAAATATAATGTGGCGAGATCCAACTTGTATTCTAAAATCACTGAAGATGTAAACAATAAAACTGTTAACAGGCATTTACAGTGAACTGCACATCATGGTTTCTGCATATCACAAAGTTAACTAGAACCAATAAATTCTTTTTGAAAATACTGGAAACACTCAGTAAGTCTTCAAGCTGAAACAGTAACTGTTCTGTGTTTCCACAAATACTGCCTAATCTTCTGAGTGTCTCCAGCATTTTCTGCTTTTAATTCAGAGTTACAACATGCTGTATTGTTCGATGTTCTATCTGCAGTTCTTTTTTATTGTCTTTATAGTTTAAATTTCAAAGTACATGTATTATCAAAGTATGCATACGTACTTTATACAACCTTGAGATTTGTCTCCTTACTTTGAATTACTTTGAACTGAGGGTAGCAGCCACCAACAGAATCAACAAACTCATTCGTAAGGCCAGTGATGTTGTGGGGATGGAACTGGACTCTCTGACGGTGGTGTCTGAAAAGAGGATGCTGTCTAAGTTGCATGCCATCTTGGACAATGTCTCCATCCACTACATAATGTACTGGGTGGGCACAGGAGTACATTCAGCCAGAGACTCATTCCACCGAGATGCAACACAGAGCGTCATAGGAAGTCATTCCTGCCTGCGGCCATCAAACTTTACAACTCCTCCCTTGGAGGGTCAGACACCCTGATCCAATAGGCTGGTCCTGGACTTATTTCATAATTTACTGGCATAATTTACACATTACTATTTAACTATTTATGGTTCTATTACTATTTATTATTTATGGTGCAACTGTAACGAAAACCAATTTCCCCCGGGATCAATAAAGTATGACTATGAATAAATATGGAAGCCAACTTGAGCATTGCAGAGGCTCAGAAACAGCAAATGTGCAAATACCCTGTTTTATTGGTATAAGTTGCAGAAGCTTTGTCAGACTAATTACAAGGAGCTCCATGTACAGTTCCAGTTAATCTCTTACATACTTAACCACTCATCATGCTCCTCAGCAATAATACAGGTGGAATCAAATAGCTTCTTGTATAACCCTAAGCAGACTTTTAATTTTAAATATTTACTCCATTATACTAGTTTTAATCAGAGCATTACATCAATGCCAGTTTATTTTTGACTCCACTTCAGAATCTCACAGTTTGGAGTTTAATGCCTCATCCAAAAGCCCACAACTCAAACAATGCAATAGTCTTCACTGCTGCCTTGATGAAACCACTTGGATAACACATGGAAATCTGGCACAGCCTTAAGTCTACAAGAAAGTAACAAAACTGGCACTTGGTTAATAAATAATATTTGCATCTTCTCACTAACTAAGAATTAACCTAGGTAGGCATTCCTGTGCAGATTTCCAGCAGCAGAGAATCAGAATCAGGTTTTTTATCATTGGCATGTCGTGAAATTTGTTATTTTGTGGCAGCACTACACTGCAATAAATTTCTTTTAAAACTTACAAGTTACATTAAGAAGAATATTAAAAAATAAATAAATTGTGAGCAAAAATAGAGAAGTAGTTTTCATCCACTGTGTAGAAATCTGACGGCAGATGAGAAGAAGTACTAAAACACTGAGTGTACTGTTTCAGGTCCCTGTGCCTCCTCCCTGAAGGCAGTAATGAGAAAGGGGCATGTCCTGGATGGTGAGGGTCCTAACTTGTAGAATAACATATTGTAGAATAACGCTTTGTAGAATAAGGCATGCTCATACAGGGCAGTAAATTTCGGCCCTATGTAGCCACTCATGTAAACCTAAACAAACGGACAATTCTTAGTGCAGTGGCCATTATCACAAAAAATAGATTATCTCATTAAATAAAAGTCAGAACAAAAACTGCCGATGATAGAAATCTGAAGTAAAAACCAACGCATGCCGGAAACACTTGGCGAATCAGGCAGTATCTGGGGGAGAAAAAGCATTTTTAAGATCAAGGACCATTTTTCAGACTATCTGATTACTTAGTCACAATTAGCATACCTCGAGTGCACAAATTTATTGCTGTCCTGATTAAAATTCAAACAACCCTCGTCAGATTTTGCTTCAGAATTGTGAGTGTGACAAAAGTGCCTTTCCTTGTCTTCCTTAGACCACCTGTGTTACTACCAAAATCCTTCTAGTGTTGTCCATCTCAGTGGGACCTCACTCCCCTCATTTCATACTTACTTCAATTGACACACAGTCTCCTGACAAATTCAAAGACAAAAAAAAATAAGCTTAAGTATAAAACCCATTTATCGGTATAACATTCTATCTTTATCATAACCTCCAGAATCTTTACCACCACTGAACAATTCTGCTTGCCTTTCATGATAGACAAATAGGAAATGGCATGTGGCACCAACAAACTATTGAATTCTGGCTTCTTCCCCCTTGCTTTTCAGTCCTGATGAAGGGTTTCTGTCTGAAACATCTACTGTTTATTCCCCTCTCTTGATGCTGCCAGACCTGCCTATTTCCTCTGCCATTTTGTGTGTGTTATTCTGGATTTCCAGCAACTGCAGGATCTCTTGTATTAACAATACTCAAAATTAGTATTAGAACAAATCAGAGATCCTCCTCCCAGGACCTCACTCTAATTTATGGGGTATACGAGGGAGAAACAGGAAAACAACTTCTACAGAGTTTTTTTTTCTGCTTCCAGTTATTACAGCAATCCTCAAAAGTAGGCTGAAATGAGGAAGATTTCAAACAAATATTTTCAGATGAGAGTTTTTGGAAAAGATACATACAACTAAAAAGTTTTGGCCCATTAGAATCTTTTACGTTCAACACCGAGTTCAACAATTTCCAATAATGAGCATTTCCAACATTTTTGTTTTGAGGTTTCAACATTCATGACATTCTCCTCCGGATTCGTTACCATGCCATTTAATCCCTAGTCTTCCACACCGTCACCAACAACCCACTGCTCTTTTCTGTATCTTAAATTCTGCTTATCTCTCTCTGCTCCCAGTTCTGATGAAAGGTCACTAACTGATCTATAAACAATGTAACTGTTTCTTTCCACAGACATTACCAAGCCTGCTGAATAGTTTTCAGCATTTGCCTGTTTTGGTTTAAGCCTTTTTTCCTCTCTCATGTTGAACTATAAGCTGAAATTGATGCGCACAAATTTGCAAAACTTCTTAATCAACCAAATAGCCTTACATTACTTTGGGGGACCTGAAAGAAACAAAGGGGTTGTGTCAGTTATTCAACTATCTTTACAGCATTCGGTGCAGAACATCATTCAGTCAGGCTAATCTACTTTAAGCTTGTTGGAAATTGCAATATTTTCACAAAGCTTACAATTTCTAAGATCAGCAATAAGATTTTCTCAGAATTAAACGCAAAGTAAATTTATTATCAAGGTACATATACGTCACCATATACAATTCTGAGTTCATTTTTTGCACGCATTCACAAAAAGTACAAAGAAACATAACAGAAACAATTAAAAACTACAAGACAGGAAAACAACCAAGGTGCAAAAAAAAAACAAACTGTGCAAATACAAAAATAATAAATAAATACAAACATAATATTGAGAGCATGAGTTGTAAAGTCCTTGAAAGGCAGTGTTGAGGAGAGCGAAGTTATCCATGCTGGTTCAGGAGCCATGTATACTTACTACCATTGGGCACTGCCTTCATCAAGATGGTTCCTTCATTCAAACTATTTTTACTATAAATATCACATGCTAATGAATTCTGCCCAAGATGAATATTTTCAAGCAGCACTGATAGCTTAGCATCATACAAGTCCAACCTGTCTATATTGCCTTTGCCCCTCCCCACACTAATCCCATTTACCCTCACTGATTTTTACCTTACCCTGCCATGTGTGCATTCCTGTCGCATTGCCCAGTCCACGTCCAATCACCCGCCACTCATCAGCTGCATGCCTCAGCAGGGTGCCCAATGACAAAGGTCAAATGTCAAAATGACCAGGTAAAGCTAACCTGAATAGTTTAGCCAGCTCTCAGCCCCTCCAGTGGAGGCGCACGGTGCCTGGGTTTACAGGGGTTCTACAGCACGAACTGATCTGGGCATGTGTAAAGCAGTTAACAGCGTGGAATGGAACAGATTCTACAGTGCACTGCACGTTATTTTGTACAGGAAGTTTGAAGAAGCATTTATTTATTTGATTCAGTGATATCGTGGGAAGTAGGTCCACACCGCCCCTGCAACTCCTGACTAACCGGATTGACCCTATTCTAACAATGGGACAGTTCACAATGACCAATTAACCTACCCAGTACATATTTGGAATGTGGGGGGGATCCAGAGGACCCGGGGAAAACCCACATATTCCATGGGGAGGACATACAGACACTCCTTACAGGACAGTGCCAGAATTGAGTTGTCTGGATCCAGTGGGGCTAGAAGGTCATCCTAACATACACTGTGAAGGAAATACAAGGGGCTGACAGCAAGCATCAAAGCTACGTTCCAAAGACCTGGGTGGACCTGGCCACATGAAATTCAATGGCCTCTCAGAAGGGCAAGTTAATTTTCAAATGTAACGCCCCTCCGACTGTCCCACCAGCCTCGGACTCTGCTCAGCACAGCACCCCACTGACCACCTCATTTCTGTCTTTCAGCAAGTGTGTCAGGTAGTCAAAGGATCCGCTACTCCATCGTAGTGAACAGCCCAAAGCCTCCCACACACAGCTCAGCGGTTGCTGACACTACCAGCAATGGCATCACCCAAACACAACGCACAGTTCTCACTGTAACACTCTCCTCTCTTGCACTGCAGGATGGATGGTGCACTATTACAGGCAGCAGTAAGTAAATGGTAGAGATGAACCCACTCGGATCACTTTACCCCACTCATTCCCAGAGGAACTTATTCTTCCCGTCTGCAGTTAGATTTCCGGGCAGTCCATGAACTCCATAAACACTAGCACATTATTCCTTTTCTTTTCACTAGTTATTAATTTTTATCATTTGTACTAAGCTTATATCTTTGCACGGTACTGCTACCACAAAACAACAAATTTCATGATATATGAGTCAGTGGTAATAAATATGTCATTGTTCAGTCTTCATTACCCAAACCTTGACCAAGAGCCAAAGTGAGACAACTCTCCTTGCACACATGCACAACTCTCCTTGCCACCTGCACCCTGAACTTCCCACGCTAATTGAGAACATGGAAATCCAATTAAACTGCTAACACTGTCCATCGTGCTCTTAACTTCACATGGTCTATCTAGGAATCTTCCTTCGCTTTTCTTAATAATTCTATGTCCATTTCAGGAGATGGCCAGCCACAAACATCCATTAGAAGCCCACAATCATCTCAACAACATTTCCTCCCACCCTGCCTCCTGCAAGGGCTCACTTCCATTCTCCCAGTTCTTCTGTCTCTATTGCATTTACAAGGCTTCCACACAGGCGGCAAGATGATGTCTCCCTTCTTCCTGACCCATGGCTTGCCCCCTACCACAGATGATAAGGTCCTTGACCAAGTCCTATCCAATTCCTATCCGGGGCCACACAGTAACTGAAATGCTCCCGTGCACATAGCCTTTGTTGCCACACTACTGGAATTGAAAGCAACTTGAAAAAGTTTACGAAACGTGGAAGGTATACTTTGTTGTATTTCATTATATTTTTCAATTAATAAGTAAAATCGAATGTATGAGATTTTTCAATTTTTCATACTAAATATTTATTATATGCATATTGCAAAAAAAATTTACATGCTGTGG
This sequence comes from Mobula hypostoma, assembly GCF_963921235.1. NCBI lineage: Eukaryota > Metazoa > Chordata > Chondrichthyes > Myliobatiformes > Myliobatidae > Mobula > Mobula hypostoma. The sequence goes on along the minus strand of NC_086112.1, from coordinate 25,150,081 downwards.
ATTTTCCAGGCTGCATAAAAATTTCTGCATCAAAAAAAACATTACTGAGAGTCCACGCGGCTGTAAAGAAAAATGAGAGGGAACGTTGCCAATGGGGATGCACAATGAAAAGCTATATGCATTAGCAGCTCTACGTGACACCTGCGGTGAGGTCAAACAGCTTGAGGAAGTCCAGAAACATCTCAAAAAGGACTTTGCACAGGAAAAGAAGTTAATACTTTCTAGTAAGTTATTGGTGTTAAACTCCAATGGCACATACATGGGCCAAACCACAATACAACTCTTCACTGATGTTTCTTCACCTTCTGCTATCGTTCGTTCACTGTGTGCTGTGTCGTATGACATAGGTGATCATGATCTCTCCATGACCATGATCGTTCCTGGAAAAATTTTCTGTAGAAGTGGTTTGCCATTGCCTTCTGCTGGGCAAATGGGTGAGCCCAGCCGTTAGCAATACTCTTCAGAGATTGTCTGCCTGGCATCAGTCATTACATAACCAGGAGTTGTGATATGCACCAGCTGCTCATATCGCCGTCCACCTGCTCTCAAAGGCTCACGTGATCTTGATCAGGGGGGCTCAGCAGGTGCCACACCTTGCCCAAGGGTGACCTGCAGGCTAGCAGAAGGAAGGAACACTTTGCACCTCCTTTGGCAGAGACGTATCTCCACCCTGCCACCTTTCAGAAACAGCAGGAGCAAAAGTGACTCGGCTCCTGGGCGTTGGAGTGGAAGCTCAAGCTGCTCTCATGCAGAGACAGCTTAAAGCTCTATGTGTTCAGACACTGTCACCATGGTCCTTGGCGCCAAAGTGCTTGCATAGTGTCACAAAGGCCTAGCAATCCACCCCCTCTCCCACTGGATCACTAGGACTGGTAATGAGCTACAGGAACTTCGTCACAACATTTGGCATTGGGAGGGGTCTGGACACTTCAGAGTAGGTGAATTAGAGATTTGATTTGGTTATGTGAAAAGGAAGGTCAGTAGGTTCTGACCTCATTGATAAATATATGAAGTGGCCTTCGAAGAGGCTTAGAGATTATGTCTGAGTCAAACCGAATACCACAACAAAAGTTACTGAGTTTGAAAAGTGGGAACAGGAACAAAACTTATCAAAATGTTTGAGCTCTGAAAAGAATTGGCACTTTATATTCTGACATTTCGGCAGAGAAACCTAGTGGCTAAGCAGAGTAGACACAAAAATCAGAGCCGCTGCATAGTGGGTAGAGCAACCATTAGCATTGAGATTAACTTTCACAGTTTGTCTGGCAGCAACAGAACGCACAGGCATTCCAGTGGGCACGGTGAGCTAGGAGAATTCCATCAGAGGCTGGTGCAAACAGATGTCTGGTTTTATGCGAATCATCCCACTGCCTTCACAGTATTACCAAGTTCGGCACTGAAACACCGAGGTAGACTAGTAAAAGTTAGCACAAGAGACCGCAGATGTTGGAATATGGATTAATAAATGATCTGTTGGAGGAACTCAACGGTTTAAACTGTATCTGTTGGGGGGTGGGGAAGGGAGAGGAATTGTCGATATTTCGGGTCCAGACCCTGGATCAGGTCCCAACTAAAATATGGACAAAGTAGTTGTTTTCAATGAGTTTTTTAAAGCACGAATAAGAGGCAGAGAGATGCAAAGAGGGAATTAAGGTGGAAAATTACAACAGCTTTTAAAATTAAATACACAGAACATAAGAGATAGAAAAAGGATTTGACTGTCTGACCATTCAAGGCATTCGTTATGACCCTGGCTGATCGCTACCTCCACCATCAGTTTTCACCTCTCTTCCATTATTCCTGAACGGCCAAAATTCTATCGATTTTGGCTTTGAATAAACACACAGCTGAGCTTCCGTAGGCCCTGTAGCAGAGGATTCCAAAAAGACTGAACACCTCCCAAGTGAAGACAGTTTCTCCTCGTCTCAGTTCTAAATGGCCTAACACTTATTGGGATGTGGTGCGTGTGCACTGCGTGATGCTAAACTTCTCAGTCAGGGAAAACGTCCTCCCTTCATTGAGCTCGTCAAGCCCATTGAGAACCTTGCATGAGTAAATGAGATCTTCTCTTCCTTCTTCAATTCCGGCACCATTCTGTAAGGAGTCTCCGTACACCCTCCCATGGAATGTGGGGTTTTTCTCCAAGTCCTCTGATTTCCTCCCACAGCCCAAAGACCAACCGGGGAGGATAAGTGGTCATTGTAAATTGTCCTGTGATTTTGGTTAGGGTTAATTGGGTTTGTCAGAGAGTTGCTGGGGCAGTGGGGTTCAAAGGGCTTACTCAGAGCTGTATCACTACATCAATAAAATACAGTCACGTTAAACAGCCAACTCTCAGCACTAAGTTGCCCTCACAGTTATTTTCATCCTTGGCACACTGAAGAGGCATGGAACATTTGCCCAAATTTGCTATTCAAAAGGTTCAGATCCCTTCATGGAAAAGAAAAGAATTTATTGCCTCCAGCAACCTATTCCAGGAAAATCTTACAATAAACAGACAAGGTCCTACTGCACCCTTCGATGACCCTTTACTCCAAGCTGGTCTCATCACATGTGCCTGTGTTGACTTTACACCAAATTGTGAATCACTGCAGTGAGGAATCTGCCAACACAAGGCAGTCAATACATCCATCACATCTGACCTCTGGCCATTCTGATAATTTGCCACCTGCGTTATAATGGCAGGTTATCAGAATCAATGTCAATTTGTCATTCCATCTTTATCTAAGCTCAGCTTTTAAAGAAGAATAAGATCAGCTTTACACTGTTTAAAAGAAACACAACTTCATTCACAACACATAGGTATAAATGTCCTCTCTAATTTGAATTTTGCCCATTGGTAAACCTCCGAAAATCAATACTTCATTGATACAATTAGATATAATGAAAATCACCTGTAATTTTGGTGCTGTTGTCAGGCCTAATTCTACCCATCTTAAGTATTAATTTATGTCTAAACCAGTTGCTTACTCTGTCATAGGCCCAGAATTTTCTGTGATTAGTTAACTATTTGAACTTGCTGCTCCCTTGCTGGTTCCTGACTCGGGCTGATTCCCCTAGGCAATGTTGGCACCATTAAAATCAGTGAAGCCCAGTCCTGGTTAGGACTCTGAACATGCTCTGCCATTAGAAACTCTATTGCAGCCGGCTAAGTCATGTGCTCAAGCTCAATTGACTGTCAATTCTACTAAATAATAGGAATAATAAATAATAGGAATGTTTTTGAAAACCTCCAAATATATTAACCAATAAAATACTAAAAAAAAAATGCATTCGCATTATGTAACAATTAGAATCAATGCAAACCAAATAAACCAATTAAAAATTGGTGAACTAATCCTTACTTATTCATCTCCCTGTTTCTCTCTACTGAAGGAAATGGAGGCATCCAATGTAACTGCAGGGAAACCGGAGGTAATGGGGACATCCAATGTAACTGCAGGGTAACCGGAGGTAATGGGGACATCCAATGTAACTGCAGGGTATCCGGAGTTAATGGAGGCATTCAATGTAACTGCAGGGAAACCGGAGGTAATGGGGGCATCCAATGTAACTGCAGGGTAACTACGGGACTCTGATACCCTGCCACTGTATTCCGTGATGAGCCCAACACTAGAATACAGCTGGCAAATTGCCTGTGAGCACCTTTTAGGATATCAAAGACTTTCATCTGCACGGAACACCTCTCATTTTCTCAGGAAGATCTGGACCACTGACCTTTTGTGCGTTTTCGGATAGAAGCACAAACATTTCAAAAAGGGGAGGTGAATCTCCCAGAGTCTTGTAAAATGTTGATCTCTCAGTTAACACCAAGAACACTTCTTGCTGTGTAAAACTGCTAAGATTTGATATTCCATACACAAAGTGGCTGCTGCACCGTTTGACAAAGTCACAGGGACCATTTAAAAAAAATTGAAACAAGGATGTGAAAATGGTGGCTCAAATGCAAGTTGTGCTTTCTTTGTTTCCACTGGCAGTGACTTGATATGGTTAATCTGAGCAAAATGTTTGTACGGGGAAGCATTGTGGCAGCCTCCTTTCCCACACGGCTAGTTATTGATGTCAGCCACAGCTTCCAGGAGGATCCTGGGTGAAGGCCAGGCAGTTCCCAACAGGGAGGAAGGGAAAAACTGGAAACTAACTCAACTGGTACTCCTGTTTATCACTGTGGGCCCCAGAGGACGCTGGCTGAGCTAAAAGCATACACTGACTGCTTGCTTTTCTGTTCACAAGATCAGTTACACTTTGCAGCATACTGTCACTGCACGTTCTAACCAAAAAAAAACCTGACTAGAGACATTCCTCACTTATAGAAAATGGAAGCATTTCTGGAAAACAAATTGGAAGCAAAGTTTCATAAATCTCAAAGGCAGAAACCACTTATGGCCATTTTGATATGGTATATTCTTATGGGTGGAGAGTGGTGAACTATTTCTTATAGTAGAAAGCATATTCATAAATGAAACCTAAATATTGTCAAATAGTTAATGGCATTATAGAAACAATTTGCAAATTTGCAGGAATAGTTATTACCTCTCAAATATTAGACTCTTGAACTAAAGGGCTTAACTTCACTCAGTTTCATTTGCCCATCATTGAAATGTTCCCATACACTATGGAGTCACTTGTAAGGACTCCTTATCTCATGTTCTCAATATTTATTGCTTATTTATTATTATTATTGTGTCTTTCTTCTTGTATTTGCACAGTTTGTTATCTTTTGCATTCTGAATGCACAGGTTGGTGCGGTCTTTCATTGTTAATAATAATCTGTTATGATTATTATTTTGTAGATTTATTGAGTATACCCATAAAAAATTAATCTCAGGTTTGTATATGGTGACATATATGTACTTTGCTAATATATTCACTTTGAACTCTAATCAAGGAACACTGAGATTGAGCATATTAAAAATTAAACATTATCATTATTTGTCACATGTATATCGAAACATCAAAGCATACAATTAAATGCGCTGTTTGCGTCAATCATCACTGGTAGTTTCCAAGTGTCCTTGTGCTTTCAACGCCAATGTAGCATGACACGTAACTTCTTGTAAGTTCATAGCCCAAATATTGTTGCAGGTGTAAGAAAGGACCTGGAGGTAGTAGATCTACAGGCCCTTTGTCATGGAGCCACTGCCCCATTATTCCATAGCAGATGAATTTTAAGCATCTAGCTATAATTGACACCATTGTGCATGCCCAGGTGTCTCCATGCACCCAAGAAAGTAACTATTGCAACCCCCACAATCAACTTCAAACTTAAAGCTCATTGTATAGTACATAAAAATATTGTCCTACAGTGGAAAAAAACCCTGAAGCAGGTTTAACGAGATGCAACAACTCCTATCCTGTTGCAATCAAATTAATGACTTTGGAGCCAGAGTCAAAATCATGTTATCATTTGAGATTATTCTGATAGTTCAAGACAACGTTGTGAGAACAAGGCAAAAATATCATTTAAAAATGTTGGATTAGCATACTGTATTGTATATTTGTGCAACAAACATTTTTTAACATGTATATGAAAGGTAGAGAGCTAAAAGTTAAATTCTATAGACAAGATTGAGATTAGCTTTATTTGTTAAAGAATTTAAGTACATTTATTATCAAACTACTACTCTGAGATTTATCCTCTCACAGGCAGCTACGAAATAAAGAAACACCATGGACCCCGTACAAAGGAAAAATCAAACACCCTACGTGCAAAAAAGGAACAAATTGGGCAAATGGCAAAAAGCGAGCGAATCACGCATCGAACATCAGACATCTAAGTAGGAGCCCTGGAGGATTCAGTTCAGTGACGCTAGCGCACTGCAGGCCGCACGGCAAGTCTTTGCCAAGGCACCACAGTCCATGCTGATTGTCCCAATCAAACCACTCAAAAAACAGCAACAAAAAAAGAGTAACTAGAATCCAGAAATACAAGCAACATGAGCCTCAAAGATTCCCCCCAAAACAGATCCAGAGACAAGAGCCTTGCCCATCAGTCGTTGAAACATGGAACACAAGACTCCTGCACTTTCCTCCGAGTCCGAGAGGGAGAAGAAGATCGGTCCAACACAGGCAGATGGTGGCGAATATCCGCCCACTCTCCCTCCTCGTCTTCGTTGACTTCAACCTTGCTCAACATCTCAATCAGGGAGAAGCAATGGAGTCGATCGTGGGCTCGCACCTCGTTTCCAGGCTTTCAGGCCACCAGGACGCACATTCCACTCCTAACCTCACCAAACTCCCTCGGAGACAGCAAAGTGGCAGATTGCTCAATCGGCCCAAAAACGCACCATCAAAATGTAAATCACAGGTTCTACTCGCACACAGCTTAGTAGTAGAATTATATTTGAAAGGAGATTTAATGCCTTCTGTACAAAATATCATTGCCCGGAAATTAAATTGTACAATAAAGATTTCCTTTTTTCAGTATTTGGCAAATGAAAATCAACTTTTTTTCTGAAATTAAGGCTGTAATGCCATTTCAGGAGAGTTTCCCGTTACTACAGAAACTTCATGCCAAGGCGACCCCAAAGCAAAACTGAACAGCAATGCAATGGAGCACAGATATTTGGCACACCCATGACAATCCAGTCTTAACGGCCCTGTTCATGCACTGTATCAAAATTTCTCTCTGATTATTCCCAGTTTCCAGCTTATCCACTTGATTCCTGCCCCGAATCCCCATAGCCTGTCCCTTGACCTCCCCAGGTCCTCTGTGGTTTCCTACTTTACCTTCTGCCTCCCAGTCATACACGTGTCACCATACCAATGAATGGCACCGACTTCCCCAGCCGTAGGGCAGGTCCAATAGGGTAGCAGCAGTCCAAGTTTCCAGATGCACCAGAAGACCAAAAGACACCGGCCATTTGGCCCGTCTATCATGATTGATTCTGTCCTGCAGGAGGACTCCGAAGTCCCTTCGCTCCTTAGATAAGACCACTCTGCTTCAGGCAATGTGCAATGCCCAGCCACTTGCCCGTCAGTTTTCAGACAGCCAGTGGCAAAAATGGGTGATCATGTCCCCCCTGTCAGGACCATGCACCCCTTTCTCAGCACTCGACTCTTTTAACCCACGTGTTTGCAGAACCAGTGGGAACTAAATTACTGGCACAGTGGTCCACATTTATCAACAGCTCAAAAAAATTGCTTTTCAGCTGTTTATTTTAGGGTGAAAATACAGTACTGTGGATTTCAGTTAATTGGGACACATCGGGATCAATACATTTTGGCCCGATTAAGCGACTGTCCCAATTAGCTGAAGTTTCATGTAAATAGTTAAAAATGTATAAAAAAGCCAAACTACCACTCAGCTGAGTAATAAATCATGTATTTAAATGAAATACAGAACAAATTAGAACACCACTAATATTACTACAGTACTATAAAACTGTGTATTAGTTCCTAGTAGATACCGACAGAGGAATTCATCCAGTGTACACTGTCGTATTCTTTTGATTGACTAAATGAACAAAATCAGTGCCAACACCAAGTGTGGATAATGGACTGCCTTCAGACAATGTTTTCCATGATTGCATCCTCCAAATCTTCATTTTCATTGTAACATTCAAGACGATTGTCAATAATCTTTAAATTCTTCGTAATTCCTAACTTATTGAACTACAGAGATTGTTTCATTTTCACTCCCAGACCTTTCTGGCATCACCTAGCCCGAATGCTTCAACTCACAGTGAGCAAAACAGTTCTGAATTGTCTTACTGCTTATTTCTCCCCTACTTTTAGTGACAAAAATCACTGTTTTTTGAACACAAACAGCAAGCACAGTGTGGTGTCTAACGGCCACACAAGCGCATGCGACTGACACTAGGTAGAAACCGTTTGGCAACAATCTCCTTTCCCCATAAAGTGGCACAGTGTCCCAAGTAAACTAAGGGAATCTCAGCTATTTTCTCAATTAGTTTTTGTTCTTTAAGAGTTGTCCCAAATAATCAGCTGCCCCAATTACCCAATGGCCCAATTAAACTTAAGCCACTGTATATATTTATGGCAGAGGCAAAGCTTTCTAGTAATGAACAACAAAATAACAATCTGGGGCCTTTAAGAAGGATCCACATGGACTGGAGCCTCACTATAGATTAGACCTCATGGGAAAGGTGAGTGCTGGCTGGGTAACACTTGGAGATCTCAGAACTGATAAACAACACTGGCATATGTGCTCTCACTAACACAGTAATTCGGTTACACAGCTTTAAAGTGTGTTTCAATATTGCTAACTATCACTCTAACACCTGTGCGTTTCAGTCTATGAACAAATAAAATTTAGCCACATTAGTTTCAGCTAAATTGCTTCTCAAGTGACTGAATTTTCTATCTAGTAATGAACAATTTTGAATCCAAGTGTCCATAGGTTTATTGAATCTAACACAAACAGATAAATCTGCTTATCGATGCACACTACTAGAGAGGCAAGTAAAACACAGAAACTCAGGTTGTCAAGGTAAAGAGAGGGAGATATCCAGAAACATCCAACATTTTCTGTTTTCTTTAAGTTAAAATTGGATATTTCTGTCTCGATTAAGCCTAACCAGCAGATGTAAAATGAAAATTGCCCATCAAGTCACAGATTTCAATGTCTTACAATAATCTTGCCCACTTCCCAAAGCTTTGGATCTTGAAATATTTTCCAAGCTCCTTTAAATAATCAAACCTATTTCAACAAGCACCCGTGGGGAATTATTGACTGCTTCTGCTAATGTTAAATGGACAGCAACCCAGTAGTGACCTTCCTTTTATTCACATCCATAATTTTTGAATCTCCATTAGCTAATCTTTAAGGCTTTCACTCAAGAAATTATTAGAGAGAAATCCAGTTCAGACGAAGCATATATTCGTTTCCTTGACCAAGAGAAAAGTCAGGGAGGGTGGCAAGGTAGCACAACGCTTTACAGTACAGATGACCTGGATTCAATTCCCGCCACTGCCTGAAACAAGTTGGTACGTTCTCCTTGTGACCGCATGGGTTCCCTCCCACAGTCCGAAGACCTACCAGTTGACCGGTTAATTGGTCATTGTGAATTGTCTCCTGATTAGGCTAGGATTAAATCAGGGGATTGCTGGGTGGCATGTCTTGAAGGGCCAATTCCCTGCTGAATCTCAATAAACATAATTAATTGTTCAGACATTGGACATGGTACAGGAACTAGGAGAGTAAAAAAGAGGAAGACATACATAAAGAATGCAGCCACATACAGAGACTGAAGAAAGCTACAGTTCCATGCAGCAAGGATAGTGTCAAATGCAGATGCAAAATGCTGGAGGAACTCAGCAGGTCAGGCAGCATCTATGGAGAGGAATAAAGAGCCAACAGTTCAGGCCAAGACCCTTCATAACTGTCCTGGTGAAGGGTCTCAGCCTGAAATGTCGACTCTTTATTCCTCTCCATAGATGCTGCCTGACATGCTGAGTTCCTCCAGCGTTTTGTGTATGTTACTCTGGATTTCCAGCGCCTGCAGGATCTCTTGTGTTTGTACCAAATGCAGATGGCCAGACATTGCTTTCTATAAAGATACATTAAGCCAATGCTGTGGGATGGGGTAAGCTGTGCCAAATTTGTGTGCAACCCCCCTCCCCAGTAATTGATACTTTATTGTACTCAATAGACCTTCACTGTGTATAAAGTCACAGACAATAAAGTTTTCTCCACTTAGCAAAGGATGTGGAGGAAATCAGATCAGTCACAGGCTGCAGGTAACAAATGGGGCATGCAATGTTCCTGGATCCTTGGCAGGAGGTGAAGGCATAGCAATTGCCAGGGAAAAAACTTGCCAGCTGAATGCTTTAAATGTCCCAACCGCAGACCACGTAAGGCTCTTCCACTTTGCTAAGGCAGCAGAAGGCCTTTAATTCCCTTGCTGAGATGACATTCTGTTTGTACAACTAGTACCATTCACCGGCCATGGATGTACAAAGCTACAAGGAGGGTGCAGGGAAGGATTCAAGGAAAACTATATAGACAAAGCTGCACGAAAGAACATGGCCAAGAGAATATAATGTAAAAAAGTGAGGTCTTACACTCTGGTAGAAACTATAAAAGGAGGAATATTATTTTTCAATTGGTGAGGGACTGAAAAGTATTGGTGTTCAGCTGGATCTAGATAGGCTCTTACATACTTCACTTGCAGGCACGACAAGCAATGAGTGTAACAAATATACATTGGCCTTAATTGCAAGAAGTCTTGCTTCAATAACCTAGAGTGCCAATGAGAGAGTGCATGGAATATCATGTATTGATCTGGTCTCCCCAGCAGAAGGAGGACAGCAATGGTTCATCAGCTTAATTTCTGGGATGGTAAATTATCAAAGCAGGAAGTATTAAGCAGACTGAGCCGACTAAATTCTTGAACTTAGAAGAATGAAAGGTTATCTCATTGCAAGATTCTATACTCTGACAAAGCTTGAGAGATAGATGCAGGGATGATATTTCCTCTGGCAGGGGCTTTGGTCTCAGAATAATCAGTCTTCTCTTCAGGACAGACCTGAGAAGAAATTTCTTCATCCAGAGTGCAATGAATCTGAGAAATTTTCTACCAAAGAGGGCTGTGGAGACTCAGACATTGATTGCGATGAAGGTCGACCTTTAAGGGGAAAGAACAAATGAGGTAATTGCAGAGAACTGACAGTGAAGTAAAAGTTTGGCCAAATGGAGGAGCTGGAAGTAGTGAGCTAATGGTCTCCTCCTGCTTCTATTTCTTCAGTTCTAAATGAATTTTATAAAAGTGATGTCAAAATGCACACACCCACCAACTCTCGTGTTGAAGAGTTTTGCAAATATGGAAAACCAAGACCTGGAATCAACAATGGAAAATGTGTGACCCACATGCCTATGGTCAGGCCACACTTAGATCTCTTCCAGTTCGCCTACCAGCCCCGACTAGGAGTTGAGGATGCCACGGTTCTACCTGTTGAACCGTGTCTACGCCCACCTGGACAAGCCAGCGAGCACTGTGAGGGTCATGTTTTTTGACTTCTCCAGTGCGTTCAACACCATCTGCCCTGCTCTGCTGGGGGAGAAGCTGACAACGATGCAGGTGGATGCTTCCCTGGTATCATGGATTCTTGATTACCTGACTGGCAGACCACAGTACGTGTGCTTGCAACACCGTATGTCCGACAGAGTGATCAGCAGCACTGGGGCTCCACAGGGGACTGTCTTGTCTCCTTTTCTCTTCACCATTTACACCTCGGACTTCAACTACTGCACAGAGTCTTGTCATCTTCAGAAGTTTTCAGATGACTCTGCCATAGTTGGATGCATCAGCAAGGGAGATGAAGTTGAGTACAGGTCTACGGTAGGAAACTTTGTCACATGGTGTGAGCAGAATTATCTGCAGCTTAATGTGAAAAAGACTAAGGAGTTGGTGGTAGACCTGAGGAGAGCTAAGGTACCGGTGACCCCTGTTTCCATCCAGGGGGTCAGTGTGGACATGGTGGAGGATTACAAATGCCTGGGGATACGAATTGACAATAAACTGGACTGGTCAAAGAACACTGAGGCTGTCTACAAGAAGGGTCAGAGCCGTCTCTATTTCCTGAGGAGACTGAGGTCCTTTAACATCTGCCGGACGGTGCTGAGGATGTCCTACGAGTCTGTGGTGGCCAGAGCTATCATGTTTGCTGTTGTGTGCTGGGGCAGCAGGCTGAGGGTAGCAGACACCAACAGAATCAACAAACTCATTCGTAAGGTCAGTGATGTTGTAGGGATGGAACTGGACTCTCTGACGGTGGTGTCTGAAAAGAGGATGCTGTCTAAGTTGCATGCCATCTTGGACAATGTCTCCCATCCACTACATAATGTACTGGGTGGGCACAGGAGTACATTCAGCCAGAGACTCATTCCACCGCGATGCAGCACAGAGCGTCATAGGAAGTCATTCCTGCCTGTGGCCATCAAACTTCACAACTCCTCCCTTGGAGGGTCAGACACCCTGAGCCAATAGGCTGGTCCTGGACTTATTTCAGAATTTACTGGCATAATTTACATATTACTATTTAACTATTTATGGTTCTATAACTATTTATTATTTATGGTGCAACTGTAACAAAAACCAATTTCCCCGGGATCAATAAAGTATGACTATGACTATGACACAAAAATTCATCACAGTTACTAATTCTATATTAATAATTCTGCACCCCATAAAGCTCATGCAATGTGTGAAAGGGCATGTAGTGCAGAAACCTTTGGTAGGAATGCCAGGCAGAGGTGCAGATCAGACACAAGAACACAGGCAGAAGAAAGGTATCCTTAAGATGATAAAGAATTAAATCATAAATGTGAACGTGAGATGAAAGGATAAGAAAGACAGAGGGAAAAAATAAGAGAGAAATGTGAAAAAGGAAGTGTAATGAAGTGAGAACAAGAAAGAAAGAGAAAATAGAGGAGTGAATAACAGAGAGAGAAAATATTAACTATAAACAAAACAGTGATTAGATTTTTGATTGTTTATGACACAGGTAACAATTGTAGAAATAGAGCTAGACATGAGAACAGCATTACAAAACATAAAGTGATATTATTTTATTCTGAAGTTTAAACATATCATTGGAATAAAATTAGATACACCATTTATTATCAAATACTTTGAGTTATACTTGGTTTGTGGCTGGTTTTTTGCTCTTTTCACTGAATTATGATATTATTGAAATTCATTAGCTTTGATTATGTTCCAGTGTACCCGACAACTGAAGGTAGCTCTTTAACAAGACCAGGCAACCATAGCAACAAATAATCATCAGCCAATCAGCGTGGTCACATCTTATGAAGTACTGCTTGGTTCCTGGAATGGTGAGAGGGTGCGTGGGTTAGTCAAAATAAACATTGGCTACAAAACTTCTAGGAGCATTAAATTAGCAAATATATTTAAAAGCAGCTAGAAGCCCAATCTTTGATTTTTTAAATATAATTTAACATGTAGCTAATATTTTTGATTAGATGAAGAAAAATGATCAGAAAATTGGGCTGGTGTCAGCTCTGCCAAGTACAAAAATCCATTGGGAGCTTCCCAAGAAAATGTGGCAAAGTTGGAGTTACAAATTTTGATTCTGAAACACACTGGTCAAACTGACAACTAGAAATTCCATACAGTTCTGGTTATATAGCTTCTGAAAGGATGTCGAGGTGCTACACAAGGGAGCAAAATAAGAGATTGTCTAGGAATGAGGGGTTTCAGCTCTAATGTAGAGCTGGAGAAACTGGACCAATCTACAGGCTGGAGGAGCAACATCTCATATTCCATCTGGGTAACCTCCAACTTGACAGCATGAACATTGATTTCTCTAATTTTTCCTCCTCCACCTTCCCTCTTCTTTAATTACCCACTCTGGCCGCCCTCTTACCTCTTCTCTTCTCCTCATTTGCCTATCAGCTCTCCCTGGTGCCCTTCCTCCTTCCCTTTCTCCCATGGTCCTCCCCTATCCGATCCCTTCATCTCCAGCCTTCATTTTCCACCCATCACCTCCCAGCTCCTTATCCCATCCTCACACCCCCATCCACCCGGTTTCACCTATTACCGTCTAGCCTCTACTCCTTCCCCTCCCACAAATTCTTTACTCTGGCATCTTCCCCTTTCCTTTCCAGTCCTGAAGAAGGGTTTCAGCCCAAAACTTCGACTGTTTATTCATTTCCATTGATGCTCCCCGACTTGCTGAGTTCCTTCAGTGTTTCTCCCAATTTCCCACCACGTTTTGCATGTGCTGCTCTGGAGAAACTGTGGTTATTAGTGATGGAACCTAAACCAACTAAAACAAGGTCATAATCAGATTTGATATTGGAGCATAACATTGAGATAGGTTTAGATGGGATGGACAGAGGGAAGCTGCTCTAATTAATTAATAGTTCAAGAGCCAGGATTAAGGCTTCAGACTCAAAATTTTGGGCATGAGGTGAAAAGGAACACTATGTTTCACATAGTCAGTAGTTATGGTTTGATATTCACCATCTTTTCTGGGGCATCATCTTAAATTGGTGGAGGAGTACTGGCAGGGACATAAGAGTTCCAACCGGTGCTGAAGTGTAGTTGTATCTTGTTGGAGTCAAAAAATCATTTGAAGGGCTACTATGTTTATCCACTCTAAGGCCAAGAACCATTTTCTTAAATCCTCAACATAAACTCTTCCCATGAGGAGCATTGTTCTCATCAATGACTGGTGCTCAGACGACGTAAAAGTAAAGTAGGTCTATGATAAATGGAGAGTGCCAGCCTTATGAAAATAAATTTAACAAGTTTCCCCTCTAGTGAAATTAAAACTGGCAAATTATTACTGAGCTTAGAACATGATGTTTTGACTATTTTTAAACTAAACTTACAGAACACCAAAAATCAGATGACTGGTCTTTAAATACACTGTTAATTTCCTGGAAACTTTAGAAAGAATAGTTTTCTTACATTACAAAGTAAGAAATGTGAATCTTTTGTTTTTGTTTGACCCAAACTCAGTTTTTTATCCCTATAAGATCTGTTCCGCTGGGTCACTTTTCTCCACCATCCCCACAGCCTGACTTCTATAATATGGTTCTTACCAACCTCCAGTCTCTACTAATAACAACCTGTCTAGAAAGAAGGGTTCCGAATACCTGCTTACATATATTTTTGATCTTTCATCACTCACCTTTGTCAAACTTTATTGGTTATCTATGTTCCTGCAAACCAATTTTAAGATCAGAATTCTCACTTTTAAATCCTTTCAGTGTTTCTCCCAATTTCCTATCATGCTCTCTGAACCTTTAATTCTGCATCTTTCCTTTTCCCTGACCGTTCAATTTACCTCAACCCCTTTTCTCCATCAGTAAACAATAGTCTTCAGTCATCATGATTTTTGAAGTTTTCTTCCTAAACATCTGCTGTTGGTGCCCCCAGTACTTGATTATTTTGTCCAAAGTCCTTAAGCTCTTCTTCCCCTCTCTCCTTGTACATTCCCTTTGTCTCCCATCCTATAAAGTACTTTGCAATGCCTTTCTCTAGGTGAGTAGCACTGCAAATTGTTGATCCATACAGCGGTATAGAATAATTATACTTAATCTTCTTGAAGCACTGTAAAATACATGAGAACTCAGCTCAATTAAACATTTTCTTCCTGAAGATACTTCACATCACATCAGTCATAATGAAGACTTTTGAAAGGCTGGTCATGTCATTTCTCAAATCCATAATTCAACATCTCTAGATAAGCCCACCCCCATCTAAAACCTCAGTAACTGCACTGCATTGTAAACACTTTAAACCACTTTTTATAATTGTAAATACATGTTAGTATTCATGCACATTTTATTCCACATCTAACACTGTTTTCATGTAATCGTTTATTCTTTAGAATTGTTGAATGTTGTTTTTGTTGCATGTCACGCCAACACACCACAGCAAATTCCTAGTACAGTCGACCAAGATAATTGGATCAGCTGGTAATTTGGGACAACTCTTAAAAACACCAAAACTAATCAAGAACATAATTGGGACTCCCTTCATTTATTTGGGACATGCTGCTTCATTGGGACAGGAACCTGTTGCCAAGCAGTTTCTGACTCGTGTCAGTCACATGTACTTGTTAAGACACTACACCATGCTTAGAGCAGTTTTTAAATAGCATCAATTGTGTGTGTTTGTGCTCAATAAGCAAGGATTTTTGTCAGTGATAGTTGTCAGGAAATAAGCAGTAAGACGATTCAGAACTGTTCCGCTCACTGCAGTTTCAAGCATTCAGGCTTGGAGATGTCAGAAAAGGTCAGGAGTGAAAATGCAACAATTTCACTACTTCAACAAGTTAGAAACTATAGAGAATTTGAAGGTATCAATAATCATCTTGAATGTTATAATTGAAAATGAAGGTTTGGAGGATATAACTGTCGAAAGCATTGTATTAAGACAGTACATTATCTGTACTAGGTATCTGTGTTGATGCTGTTCACTTAGTCATAAAAAGGTATATACTGGATGAACCCCTCTGTCGATAACTATTAGGAACAAATACACAATTTTATAGTACTGTAGTAGTATTGTTAGTGCTCTAGTAGTATTGTTAGTGCTCTAATTTGTTCCTGTTTTTCATTTAAATACATAATTTGTTACTCCGTTAAACAGTAGTTTGTCTTTTTTATAGCTTTTTAACTATATCCATGAAACTTCAGCAAATTGGGGCAGCCATTTAATTGGGCCAAAATATGCTGGTTCCAATGTGTCCCTGTTAATGGAAATCAGCTGTTGATCCACGATCCTTGACTTTGAGCATAAAAAAAAATACTCAATTTCATAATTGTCTTGACAAAAGAAATTAACAATTCCAAATCAAATTTGGAAAAAAAGAATATCATCACAATATTGAAATATTTATTACAAGAGATTGTGATGTTTGTTATTAAGCCCATTAAATTTCGATTGTGAAATTATCATTCAGGATTTGAAAATAATAGATAACTATCTTACATTTGAAGATTGAGAAAGCTGATAGAGTAACACTTACCTTTCACAAGCTCGTACAGTCCATGCTGCAATTATCCACAATGAGATGCTGAAAACCAGCAGTACTGTTCCAGGACATATGGTCATTAAAGTTTTCATTACGAAACGGGTATTGAAGTTTATTTTATTCAGTGCTCCAATACTCCTTGAGGAAGCATCCGTAAAGAGTTTGCTATGCAACAGCATTACTCTAGCGATAAGGTAAAGCCTAAGAAACATTGGTATTGATAAGATTATATCCACATCTGCTATTGCTGTAGATGTTGTGTATGAAAAGGCAAGACGTGCTGTCCATATGAAAGTGTAGTTTCCAGGAATTGGGTGAATAGCACATACCAATATCTCCAAACAGATGAAAAAAATCCGTTCATAAGTCATGGCTATTCTCCAGTCATCGGCGCCATTGTCTACCATGAATAACTGCAGGAAAATAGCACAGTTTTACCAGACTGATCAATTTGCACACTAACAACCTGCACACTTAAATCAAATCACTATATTATTCCAAGAAATCAGCACAATAAAAATATTCTGGTTAGACTCATATTTTTGAAGCATTTGTTCATCTGATGTAATCAAAAATATCAATAGTTTCAAAGGAAAGGATAATCAGGTGAGATCTATAAACGGACTGCTGAATCGTTTTAAAATTATCATCCAAAGTCAAAGTTAGCCAGAACATCTCTTCACTTTTATAAGATTAGACATAAAACACAAAGACAACATAATGTTAAAAATTCACAAATAAAAGCTAAAGTAAAATACCAACATTTATTTAAATAATCACATAGGAATCTTCAGTCTTTCTGCTCAGTTCTTTTTTGATAGATAGCTGCCAGGTCATTGATTAAGTATAAGTGAAAATTAAGTGAAATTCCCCTTTAAGTATAAAGGAACTCTGGAACTGAATTAATCTCTTCTCCTCTTGACTGTAAACAATGGTAATATCTATCGGTCTCAACTTTATCTTATTCTGATATGGCAAACGTAAATCAACATCACCCAAACTACTTTTGCATCCATTCATTCCTGTATTTCTGTTAAGTGTAAATTTCAATAAATTGCAAAAAACTAAATGTACACCAAGGGAAAGTGTACTTTGCTGAATCATCTCATAATGTTAATGCTGGTAGAGTTCTGTCAAAAACTACCTTAATTAGGGACAGTTCTTTCAAACAGTCGGTACTGATATGACAGGCTAAGTGGCTTACCTCTGTCCTTTAAAATTTTATTAGTTAAATAAGACAACTATGAAAATAAGAACTGCACTGATACGTTCATTGCTAACTTTAATGCTATATTTTACACTTAAAATTGGTGATTAGTGGCAGCTGGCAGCCAACAGCTGACACTTTTGGCAGCACGATATTAGTCACACAATGAAATTTTACTTATCTAGCACTGCAAAAGAAAAGCTGGATTTTGTATATTTCCAGATTCATGAATTCACTGGTTTGCAATGCATGATTAAATCTGAAGTGGGAGTTGGACACAACAGCCTGTAATTATATGTCTCCTCCAACATGTTGCCATCATAAACTAAGTGGGGGCATACTGACAACTGCCAGAACCAAGGCTAAACATGACAGATAAGTCCAGGAGCTTACAAATGGGGAGGAAGACTCAACTTACATCTTCAAAGGTCACTGCTGTAAAAGTTGGAAATGGCCAAGCTAGTGACTCCCTGCATCAAATTCCATGTATGACCCTTCACAAAATAGGAGCAGTGCACAAATTCAGTCCAAAGGTGACATCATGGAGTCCAAAACAGAAACGAGAGTTTTATCTCTCAGAGAAGCACAAAGACTTATTTTGATATAGATTCTCCTTAAAAAAAAATCATAGTGAGTCGTGGTAAAGAAGGCGAATGCGATGTTAGCATTCGTTTCGAGAGGACTAGAACATAAAAGCAAGGATGTAATTCTGAGGCTTAATAAGACATTGGTCAGACCACATTTGGAATATTGTGTGCAGTTGTGAGTCCCACATCAATGAAAGGATGTGCTGGCGTTGGAGAGGGTCCAGAAGCAGTTCATGAGAGTGACACTGAGAAAGAAAGTGTTCATATACCATGCGTGCTTGATAGCTCTGGGTCTATAACCATCAGAGTTTAGAAGAATGTGGGGGGGGGGGGGAAAGGATCTCATTAAAATCTATCGAATATTGAAAGGCCTAGATAGAGAAGACATGGAGAGAATGATTCCTATTGTGAGGGAGTCACAAGAATACAAGAATATCCCTTTAGAACAGAGATGAGGAGAAACTTCTTTAGCCAGAGGGTGGAGAATCTGTGGAAATTATTGCTACAGATGGCTGTGGAGGCCAGGCTATGGGGTGATAGACTCTTGATTAGTGGAAGTGTCACAGGCTACAGGAGGAAGGCAGAAGAACGGAATTCAAAGGAATAATAAATCAGCCATGATGGAATGACAGAGCAGACTCAATGGACTGAATGGCTTAATTCTGCTCCTATGTCTTATGGACACCCCCATATTTCATCCTTGTGACTTGCTGAGACTGGAACAGTATATATCAGAATCAGGTTTTCACCGGTATATAACGTGTAATTTGTTAACTTAGCAGCAGCAGTTCAATGCAATACGTAATATAGAAGAGAAAATATAAATAAATGAAATAAAAATAATAATAATAAATAAGTAAATCAATTATAGTATAGGAATATTGAATAGATTTTTAAAAAGGCAAAGAACAGAAATACTATATATTAAACAAAGTGAGGTAGTGTTCAAGGGTTCAATGTCCATTTAGGAATCGATGGCAGAGGAGAAGAAGCTGTTCCTAAATCACTGAGTATGCGCCTTCAGGCCTTTGTACCTCCTACCTGATGGTAACAGTGAGAAAAAAGCATGCCCTGGGTGCTGGAGGTCCTTAATAATGGACACTGCCTTTCTGAGACACCGCTCCTTGAAGATGTCCTGGGTACTTTGTAGGCTAGTACCCAAGATGGAGCTGACTAGATTTATGACCCTCTGCAGCGTCTTTCGGTCCTGTGCAGTAGCCCCTCCATACCAGACAGTGATGCAGCCTGTCAGAATGCTGTCCATGGTACACCTATTGAAGTGTTTGTATGTTTTTATTGACATACCAAATCTCTTCAAACTTCTAATGAAGCATATTCACTGTCTTGCCTTCTTTATGACTACATTGATATGTTGGGACCAGGTTAGATCCTCAAAGATCTTGACACCCAGGAACTTGAAACTGATCACTCTCTCCACTTCTGATCCCTCTGAGGATTGGTATGTGTTCCTGCATCTTAGCCTTCCTGAAGTCCACAGTCAGCTCTTTCATCTTACTGACATCGAGTGCCAGGTTGTTGCTGCGGCTCCACTCCACTAGTTGGCATATCTCACTCCTGTACGCCCTCTCGTCACCACCTGAGATTCAACCAACAATGGTTGTATTGTCAGCAAATTTATACGTGGTATTTGAGCAATGCCTAGCCATACAGTCATGTGTATATAGGGAGTAGAGCAGTGGGCTAAGCACACATCCCTGAGGTGCGCCAGTGTTGATCGTCAATGAGGAGGATATGTTATCACCAATCCACACAGATTCTGGTCTTCCAGTTAGGAAGTCGAGGATCCAATTGCAGAGGAAAGTACAGAGGGATATATGATAGGGATCTGTGTCATTTATGTATTGGAACTTTCAGAGTGAGTACCACACCAGCGATTATTAAACAAAGTGAAACCACCTACTACTGTGGGTAATATACTAACTTGCATTGATGACTGTTTAATATATAGAAAATAGAGAATGGTAACAGCAGGTCATATTCAGGGTTGAGAGGCAATGTGGTTAGTGAGGAGCTGCAATGATTGGTGATGGGAGCAACGCTTTTCACAATCTATATTAATCATTTGACAAGGGATCAAAGGTAATAAATTCAATTTGCTGATGTTTGCTAGATCATAGCTATCTATGATATAACAACTAGATGACATATAGGTGATGAGAAGGATGCAGAGAGAATTCAAGGAGCTTTCGATTAATTAAATCGAAAACAACATCGCAGAAGGAACATAATGTTGAAACACGTGAAGTCATCCTCCTGAACAAGAACAATGGAAAAGAGGTTTTATTTTATATAAGTGGCAGTTGGGAAGGTATATTGTTCAGGAGTCACTGACAGTTGAAATGCAGGTACTGTGAGCAATCAAGAAGGCAAACCATATGTTAGTCTTTATTACAAGAGGATTTGAGTACAAGAACAAAATGTCTTGTTCCAATGTCATTTATCCACAGAGTGCACAGGTCTAAGCTCCTTACATAAGGAAGGATATACTTATGAAAGAGGCAGTGTAGTAAAGGTTACCAGTTGGATTACTGGGATAATAGAAGAATGGAATGACCAAAATGAAGAATTCAGATTGAAACTAGTTTATTACTGTCACATATACTGAGATACAGCGAAAAGCTTGTGTCCATACTGTTCATGCAGATCAGATCTTACACAGTGCATTGAGATAGAACAAGGTAAAACAATAACAATGCAGACTAAATTGTAACAGTTACAGAGAAAGTGCAGTGCAGGGAAACAATAAGGTGCAAGGTCATAACAAGATAGATTGTGAGGTCAAGAGTTCAACTTACCGTACTAGGAAACTGTTTAACAGGCAGCTGTCCTTGAGACTGAAGATATGTGCTTTCAGGCTTTTGTAAATCCTGCCCAGTGGGACAGGGAAAAAGAGAGAATATTCAGGATGAGCGGAGTCTTTTATTTTGTGGGCTGTTTTACTGCTGCTCCATAGCTAGAGAAACCAGAAAAATAAGCCAAATCCATTTCCCTAATCCAGAAGATTCTAATTCTCATCCCAACTTTCTGAGCTTGAGGGGGTTGAATTTACATGGGATTTTCTTGCTCATGCACTGTAATAGTCTTTTCACTTTAATGTTTCCACAGTGCTTGCTCTCAAGATATCAACAACAACAACAACAGATACGGAAAAAAGTCCACAGACAATTATCCTGTGTATTATCAAACTACTTGATCCTAAGAATGGGATGTAAACAGCTTCTGTATGATTAACCTGTCTTCTAAGAATAAATTTGAAAAGATGGAGGAAAGCACGATGCAAACGAGACAATGAACAAGAGAGATTTCTGATTTTTCTTTTGGTCCAAAACGTTGGAACCCATGAGATCCAAGGCAAGCTAGCAAATTGAAAACAACATTGGCTTTCTAAAAGAAGACGAAAGCACTGCTTTCTGAGTGGAAACGTGTGACCAGTGGTGTTCCACAGACATTGCCACTGGGGCACTTGCTAGTTATTATTTATATTCACACTTTGAAGTGAATGTAGGGGTATGATCGGTATATTTGCAGATAACTCAAAAGTTGGTGAGTTGCTGATGGTGATGGAAAGGCCATCATCAATGAAGCAGCTGGTTAAGCCTCAGACACTCCCTTGAAAGTTATGAATTTATTCTCACAGGGATAGGCAAATCTCTGGAATTCTCAGCGCTAAGGGTGCTAGGTCATTTGGGATGTCTAATGAATTTTGAAAGATTGGGAAATTGAGACCTAATGGGAATCAGCAGAAAAGATGAGGCCTAATAATATTGAGTGGAAGAATATTGAGGCTTGAAGGGCCAGCCGTCCACCGCTTGCTCCCATTTTCTTACCGTCTTGCAGCCTGGGGCTTCATTGAGGGGTCAGCAATGGAAAGGATGAGCAGCTTCAAGTTCTTCTGTGTCAATGTCTCAGAGAATCTCTCCTAGGCCCAGCACATTGATGCCATCATGAAGAAGGCATTCCAGAGGCTCTACTTTGTTAGAAGATTGAGGAGATTTGCTACATCACAAGAGACACTTACAAGTTTCTGTAGATGTACAGTGGAGAGCATTCTGACTGGTTGCATCAAAACCTGGTCTGGAGCCTCCAATGTGAAGGATTACAGAATCAGCCAGTTCCATCATGGGCACAACCGTGCCCATCATCGAAGATATCTTCAAGAGGCAGTGCCTCGAGAAGGCAGCACCCATCACTAAGAACCCTCACCTTTTGGGACATTCACTCTTCTAGTTAGTAAAACTAGAGAAGAGATATAAGAGTCTGAAGATCCATCCTTTTTGATTTAGAACAATTTCTTCCTCTCCGCCATCAGGTTTCTTAACAGCCAATGAACCAATGAACACTACCATGTTATTCTTTTTTTTTACGTTATTTGTTTTTGTAATTCATAGATTTTAATTTCATTGCACTGTACTCTTGCTGCAAAATAACACATTTCATGTCAAATGTCAGTGATGATAAATCTGATTCTGATTCCAGCAATTAAAACCATCTTCCTTTGTGTAAGGTATGACTCCAACCATTGAAATGCCATTTGAGTTCAGATTTGAAACAGTCGAAATATCTCTGGCACATTTTTGAGTCAACTCCACCTCCACCAATGTCAGCCCATAATGATACAAGATCAGCTCTGGTTGAGAGGTGGATTTGGAGCTGGAATATATATTTGTCCTGAGGATATTTCATCTTTCATCATACATATGTTCAAAAATCTCATCAAGCTAAAATGTGCCTTCTGTAGAATTATAATTTTGACTTATGTTCATTCCGTCCCTGCTGAGAAACTGCTCAAAAATTAACTTCAATCTTTTCCAAAATTAAACAAGCAGAAAAGCTTAAAAATTCACAGGTAGCATATCGATACTGATAATCTGTGCTGATAACTTCAGCACAGACAGAGCGTGAAAATTTCCTTTGCTTAACTTTAACTGAATCACTTTCACTAATCCTACTCCAACACCAACTACCCCCATTGTTACCACGTACCTACACACAAGGGGTAACTATGCAGCAGAGCATCTGGAGGACACCCCTGAAGTCAAAGGGTGACGGGACAAACTTCACACAGAAAGCACCAGAGGACAGAGTCGCAGCAGCTGACTGCAACTGTGATGCAGCAGCTCCACTAGCTGCATGAGCAGGCAGACCTCAGGAGGGACTTTTCCAATTTGCAAGCCAGGTACTCACGAGGCTGCCTGACTGAGTTATTCAGTGAAAATCACGACCGTTGTGCTTCTGGATGGACAGAACTGCAGAGCAATTTGGGAAGCAGCTCCTCAGCCAGCAGGGGGAGATGGTTGAGGTGGGCCAAGGTGAAGACTTTCTTTGTTGCATACAGCAGGGAAAGCACGAGACACCACAATCAGATCAGTCTCCTTCCTTGCAGATGGTCACATTTATAGTGTCTCTGAGGTCTGCTGGTGAGTCCTGCACCTCCAATATATTGGCAAAGAGGTCATTAATTCATGGCTTCACATTAATTGTTTGCATTGTAGCAGAGATCCCATCTGCTCCAGCAGTTATATTTACTTTCTCTGAGGGGATATGACCATTTCAATATCTTGTTGTCTAGGAAGTGGACCAATATGATGGAGGCAGAAGCACATGTTAAAGGCAGAACCTAGGCTGACGACCTCCTTTAGGTGCTCTTTCATACAGGTGCTGGCTATCTCTCCGCTCTTCCTCAGAGACAATCCTAGCCAAAGCATCCACCACAAATACACCCTGCCTTTGGGCACGGTGGACTTCTAGGTGTCTGGGCCATTGATGGTGTTGACATTGATGAAGAATAGATTCTAGCTGCAATGGCAATAAAAGCAATAATAACTTATTTACGGAGCACTTTTCATACTTGTCATTATTTATCAGCTAATTGCTTGAGCGCCTATGTACTTTCCTCCCCCAGCAGCTGCTCTGTAGGTCACAAGTTCATTGTTGGACGTTTGCCTGTACTGTTGAGTTCATTTCCTCTGAGGTGTGATGGAGTTTCCAAATAATATCTCTAAGGAGCACTTTGTAAATTCTCTTACATTGTGAATGGGTGACTTGCTGATGATGGCAATGCGACAGGTGTGCACAATAAAGGAAAACAGTTGCAATAAGCACAAAAATCATCCGATGACTAACTTGGAAAAAAATCAAGTCTTAAAAGTATTTTGAAATATTGGATGACAATAAAACATTATTCAGCAATTATGATAAATGTTTCTGAACAGATTGATTATTTATGTAATCCTTACTTGTCTGGGTAATTAATTAGAATTGTGATCACAGCAACTAAATCCCTTTCTCATTAATTACTTACCAATTCCTAATTATAGATCAGCTTTAGATCCCCGCTGTATTAACCTCACTTTCATTCCCTTTTCCAATAATTGATTCAATGCAGGATGCTCACATGATCTGAACTCTCAAGGA
Organism: Mobula hypostoma; assembly: GCF_963921235.1. Lineage (NCBI taxonomy): Eukaryota > Metazoa > Chordata > Chondrichthyes > Myliobatiformes > Myliobatidae > Mobula > Mobula hypostoma. The sequence goes on along the minus strand of NC_086112.1, from coordinate 25,125,379 downwards.
CCACTTTCTTAACACCGCCAACCATCCAGTCCAGTGTTCCTGATGCGGCCTCCTTTACGTCGATGAGACCCAGCGTAGACTGGGGAATTGTTTTGTCAGGCTCCTTCAGTCTGCCCACAGCATGGAGGATTTCCCAGTGGTCAACCATTTAAATTCCACTCCCTATTCCCACCCTGGCATGTCAGTCCATGGCCTCCCTTACTGTCATGATGAGGCCACTCTCAGGTTGGAGAAGCAACTTCTCATATTCTGTCTAGGTAGCAATCTGATTGTATGAAAATCAATTTCTGCAACTTCTGGTAATTTCTACACCCCCTAATCCATTCTGGCTTCCCTCTTCTCTTCTCCCCACCTACCTATTACCTCTCTCCGGTTCCCTTCCTCCTTTCCTTACTCACATGGTCCACTCTCCACTCCTATCAGATTCCTTCTTCTTCAGCCCTTTACCTTTTCCACCAATCACCTCCCAGATTCTCACTTCATCCCTCCCGCCCCACCCTCCCACCCACCTTCCCGCTCACCTGCCTTCCCCTATCACCTTCCAGCTTTATTCCCCTCCATAAATGCTGCCTGACCTGCTGAGTTCCTCCAAAATTCTGTGTGTGTTACTCTGGATTTCCAGCATCTGCAGAATCTCCTGCGATAACCATCCATATTATTGTTTTACACAATTAGCAATTTCTTTCATCCTTTTATCCCACGTACTTTGAAGAAGTACAACATTACTCATAGTAGAGAGCACATCTGCTTGTCTTAAGATGATTTACGTTCTGTGAGTAACTTATCTGAGTTTATTGCATGTTGATATATTTTTAAAAGGTTGGTCATTTGTAGATGCAATCATTTGGAAAATACAACATATTCAATCCATTTCGAAAGCTGAGATTTGGAAACAACTAGTTTGGTAATGGATTTATCCAAGGCTGATTCAGAATCCCATCACGTCCCTCAAAATAAATGGGCAGGTGGACATAAGTTGACTCACAGCTCTGAAAATAAATAATTACAAAATTAAGAAGGTGACTATTTTCTCACTGATCAGCAATCCCAGAGATTTAGTTTCTTAACCCCCACACCCAACACACACATATGTACTCAATCTATTTTACATTTGCTTTAAAGCAAAATTATTTTATTTTGGGATTGAACTCAGCAGCAGGATATTTGGTTGGTTACAAGGTTGGACAAGGAAATGGATATTTATGTCAACAGTTTGGAAAGATAAAGACCCTCCATCAAAGCCTGGAAAGAGGGAAAAAAATCCAGCATTAATTCGCAGAGAGCATGGAGAAAGGTTTTTCAATGTGAGAAAACGAGTTCAGCAAGGTGAAGGAGTAGGAAAAGAGGCAGAGGTCCCTCAGGCCACCTTTATGTGGGGCGGAGGTGTATAGAGATTGTACATTTATGTTTGGACCTGGAGAACTGGAGTAAGAACAAGTTCAGCCAGGCAAACGAGCTTTTTTGCCAGATTCTGAGACATATGCCAGGATACTGAGGGAAGCAAGTGAGGAGGTTGCTGGGACCTTGACAGGGATCTCTGTGTCCTTTTAGCTACAAACAAGGTGCCAGAAAACTGGATAATAGCCAAGGGCATTCTTTAGTTTAAGAAGGGCTACAGGGACAAACCAGGAAATTATGGGCTGGTGAGCCTTACTCAGTGTTATTGAAGAAGATTGTGATCTCCTGTATTTTCATGTACAACAGTCCCTAGAGTCTACAAAGAATGGTGCAAAAAATAAACAACAAAAAAACATCCACTAAGTGGCAGTTCTGTGGGTGAAAGCACCTTGACAAGTGTGAGGGGCTGCACTTTTGGAGGTCAAATGCAAGAGAAAAGTATACATTAAAAGTATACATCCAAACCCTTAGAAGCATTGTGTTGGGCACGTGGCCAAGTGGTTAAAGTGCTCGTCTAGTGAATTGAAGGTCACTAGTTCAAGCCTCAACTGTGGCAGCGTGTTTGTGTCCTTGAGCAAGGCACTTAATCACACATTGCTCTAGTCTGTGTGAGGCGTGGCGCCCCACACAGACTTCCAATCTGTGCCTTGTAAGGCATGAAAATGCCCGACGCAGGCCTCTCATGGTCTGAGTCGACGTTCCCTCCCCTTAGAAGCATTGAAGTACAGACTGATCTTGGGGCGGAAGTCATAGCTCTCTGAAAGTGGAAATAAAATTGGATAGAGTGGGAAATAAGGTGTGCAACATCTTTGCCTTGATTGGTTGAGGAACTGAAAACAAAATTTGGGAAGCCAAATTACAGCTGTATAAAACTTGGCTAGGCCATGATTGGAGTATTGTGAATAGTTCTGGTTGCCACACTATATGAGTGGGGGCTTTGGAGAAGGTGCAGAAAAGGTTTACCAGGATACTGCTTGGATTAAAGATATTAGCTACGATGAGAGGGTGGACAAACTTGTATTGTTTTGTCTGGAGTGTCGGAGGTTGAGGGACAACCTGACAGAAGCACATAAAATAATTGGAGGCATAGATAGTGTAGTTCGAATGTTTTCCTCAGGTAAAAAATTTCACATACTAGAGTGCATAGCTTTAAGGTGAGAGGTGGACTATTTGAAGGAGATTTATGAGGCAAGTTTTATTTACAAAGGGAGTGATGAGTCGTCATCGTCGTGGCTATCGCTCAAGGTCAAGGATGATGGTCTTCGTTCTGTTGATCTACTTATGGGCTCTCAAGTGGCTTATGAGTCCAATCTTGGCTTTGAAAGTTCTTCCACATTTAGGACAGGTAGTTCCAGATGGCAGATCGGGCTTTTGTTGTTGCTGCCTCTCTTTCCATTTTCTTCTCTTTTCTTCTGATTCTGCACATCTGTTGGCTTCGAAAGTTGCTGTTTCTTCTCAGATGACGGCTTGCCAGAGTTTCCTGTCCTTGGCATTGGTTTCCCAATTGTTGATGTCGATGTTACATTTCTTCATGTTGGCTTTTAAGACGTCTTTGAATCTCTTCTGTTGTCCACTTCTTTTACGTTTGCCTTCTTTAAGCTGGGAGTAGAAGATTTGTTTCAGCAGACGTTCGTCTTTCATCCGAAAAAAAAGACCGCTCCATCTTAGTTGGTTCTTGATGACATAGGCTTCAATGCTTGTTGTTCTTGCTTCATTTAGCATACTGACGTTGACGTCGGTGAGTGGTGGGTGCCTGGAACATGCTACCAGGGGAGGTAGTAAAAGCAGATATGATAGCAATATTTAAGAGGCATTTAGAAGGTATAAAGGAATACAGGCCAAGTACAGACAGACGGGATTAGTTTAGACTGTCATCTTAGTCGAAAAAGTCATTTTTTTTTAAAGAACTGCTCGGGGAGAAGGGTCTTCACTGCGCAGGTGCGTGAAGTAGCGTGCCAAGGTTTAAAAAGCAGAGCACCATATACAGCGGCCATCGTCGGAGTGGGACGGCTTTGGCTCAAACAGGCTTCGGCGAGAACAGGCAGAGGCCAGGGTAGGTTCCGGTAAATTTTTTGTTCAGATTGTTTAGAGTAGAGAGAATGCCAGGCAGGATGGTGGAATGCTCCTCTTGCAGGATGTGGGAAGTCAGGGAGCCCTCCGGTGTCCCTGACAACAACACCTGCAAGAAGTGCATCCAGCTGCAGCTCCTAACAAACTGCGTTAGGGAACTGGAGCAGGAGCTGGATGACCTGCGGATCATTCGGGAGAATGAGGAGATTATAGATAGTAGCTACAGGGAGGTAGTTACACCAAAGGAGCAGAGCACAGGAAATTGGGTCACTGTCAGGCGAGGGAAGAGGAAAGGGCAGGCAGAGCAGGGTTCCCCTGTGGCCACTCCCCTCAACAACAAGTATACGGCATTGGATCTGTTGGGGGGGATGACTTACCTGGGATTAGCTGCAGTAGCCGGATCTCTGGCACTGAGTCTGGCTCTGCAGTGCAGAAGGGAGGGGGGAAAAAGAGGAGAGCGGTAGTGATAGGGGACTCGATAGTTAGAGGTGCAGATAGGAGGTTCTGTGGTCGTGACAGAGAATCCAGGATGGTTTGTTGCCTCCCAGGTGCCAGGGTCAAGGATGTCTCTGATCGATTGCATGACATTCTGAAGTGGGAGGGTGACCAGCTAGATGTCGTGGTGCACATAGGCACCAATGACATAGCAAGGAAGAGTGAAGAGGTCCTGGACAGTGAGTATAGAGAGCTTGGTAGGAAGTTGAAAAGCAGAACCTCAAGGGTGGTAATCTCAGGATTGCTACCTGTGCTAGGTGCCAGTGAGGGTAGGAATAGGATGCTCTGGAGGAGGAACAAGTGGCTGAGGAACTGGTGTAGGGGGCAGGGTTTCAGATTTCAGGATCATTGGGACCTCTTCTGGGGCAGGTGGGACCTGTACAAGAGAGACGGGTTACACTTGAACCACAGGGGGACCAATATCCTTTCAGGGAGGTTTGTTAGTGCTATTGGGGAGGCTTTAAACTAGACTTGCAGGGGGATGGGAACCAGAGTGCCAGAGCTGACCGTGTGGCTGGGGTGAAAATAAATGATATTGAAAGTTTAAGCAAATCCGCTGATAGAAAGGTTGTGAGTGGTGGTAAAAATCTTCTGAGGTGTATATATTTCAATGCTAGGAGTATTGCGGGGAAGGCGGATGAGTTGAGGGCGTGGATTGACACGTGGAATTATGATGTTGTAGCAATTAGTGAAACTTGGCTACAGGAGGGGCAGGACTGGCAGTTTAATATTCCAGGGTTCCGATGTTTCAGATGTGATCGAGGCAGAGGAATGAAAGGTGGGGGAGTCGCATTGCTTGGTAGGGAAATATTACAGCAGTGCTCAGGCAGGACAGATTAGAGGGCTTGTCTACTGAGTCCTTATGGGTGGAGCTGAGAAACAGGAAAGGTACAGCCACATTAGTGGGATTGTATTACAGACCACCCAATAGTCAACGAGACTTGGAAGAGCAAACCTGCAGAGAGATAGCAGACAACTGCAGGAAACATAAAGTTGTGGTGGTAGGGGATTTTAATTTTCCATACATTGATTGGGACTCCCATACTGTTAGGGGTCTAGATGGTTTAGAGTTTGTAAAATGTGTTCAGGAAAGTTTTCTAAATCAGTATATAGAGTGACCAACGAGAGGGGATGCAATATTGGATCTCCTGTTAGGAAACGAATTAGGGCAAGTGACAGAAGTCTGTGTAGGGGAACACTTTGGTTCCAGTAATCATAACGCCATTAGTTTCAATTTGATCATGGACAAGGATAGATCTGGTCCTAGGGTTGAGGTTCTGAACTGGAAGAAGGCCAAATTTGAAGAAATGAGAAAGGATCTAAAAAGCGTAGATTGGGACAGGTTGTTCTCTGGCAAAGATGTGATTGGTAGGTGGGAAGCCTTCAAAGGGGAAATTTTGAGAGTGCAGAGTTTGTATGTTCCTGTCAGGATTAAAGGCAAATTGAATAGGAATAAGGAACCTTGGTTCTCAAGGGATATTGCAACTCTGATAAAGAAGAAGAGGGAGTTGTGTGAAATGTATAGGAAACAGGGGGTAAATCAGGTGCTTGAGGAGTATAAGAAGTGCAAGAAAATACTTAAGAAAGAAATCAGGAGGGCAAAAAGAAGACATGAGGTTGCCTTGGCAGTCAAAGTGAAGGATAATCCAAAGAGCTTTTACAAGTATATTAGGTGCAAAAGGATTGTAAGGGATAAAATTGGTCCTCTTGAAGATCAGAGTGGTCGGCTTTGTGCGGAACCAAAGGAAATGGGGGAGACCTTAAATAGGTTTTTTGCGTCTGTATTTACTAAGGAAGCTGGCATGAAATTTATGGAATTGAGGGAATCAAGTAGTGAGACCATGGCAACTGTACAGATTGAAAAGGAAGAGGTGCTTGCTGTCTTGAGGAAAATTAAAGTGGATAAATCCCCGGGACCTGACAGGGTGTTCCCTCGGACCTTGAAGGAGACTAGTGTTGAAATTGCGGGGGCCCTGGCAGAAATATTTAAAATGTCGCTGTCTACGGGTGAAGTGCCGGAGGATTGGAGAGTGGCTCATGTTGTTCCGTTGTTTAAAAAAGGATCGAAAAGTAATCTGGGAAATTATAGGCCGGTGAGTTTAACGTCAGTAGTAGGTAAGTTATTGGAGGGAGTACTAAGAGACAGAATCTACAAGCATTTGGATAGACAGGGGCTTATTAGGGAGAGTCAACATGGCTTTGTGCGTGGTAGGTCACGTTTGACCAATCTGTTGGAGTTTTTCGAGGAGGTTACCAGGAAAGTGGATGAAGGGAAGGCAGTGGATATTGTCTACATGGACTTCAGTAAGGCCTTTGACAAGGTCCCGCATGGGAGGTTAGTTAGGAAAATTCAGTCACTAGGTATACATGGAGAGGTGGTAAATTGGATTGGACATTGGCTCGATGGAAGAAGCCAGAGAGTGGTGGTAGAAAATTGCTTCTCTGAGTGGAGGCCTGTGACTAGTGGTGTGCCACAGGGATCAGTGCTGGGTCCATTGTTATTTGTCATCTATATCAACGATCTGGATGATAACGTGGTAAAATGGATCAGCAAGTTTGCTGATGGTACAAAGATTGGAGGTGTAGTAGACAGTGAGGAAGGTTTTCAGAGCCTGCAGAGGGACTTGGACCAGCTGGAAAAATGGGCTGAAAAATGGCAGATGGAGTTTAATACTGACAAGTGTGAGGTATTGCACGTTGGAAGGACAACCAACGTAGAACATACAGGGTTAATGGTAAGGCACTGAGGAGTGCAGTGGAACAGAGGGATCTGGGAATACAGGTACAAAATTCCCTAAAAGTGTCGTCACAGGTAGATAGGGTCGTAAAGAGAGCTTTTGGTACATTGGCCTTTATTAACCGTAGTATTGAGTATAAGAGCTGGAATGTTATGATGAGGTTGTATAAGGCATTGGTGAGACCGAATCTGGAGTATTGTGTTCAGTTTTGGTCACCAAATTACAGGAAGGATATAAATAAGGTTGAAAGAGTGCAGAGAAGGTTTACAAGGATGTTGCCGGGACTTGAGAAACTCAGTTACAGTGAAAGGTTGAATAGGTTGGGATTTTATTCCCTGGAGCGTAGAAGAATGAGGGGAGATTTGATAGAGGTATATAAAATTATGATGAGTATAGATAGAGTGAATGCAAGCAGGCTTTTTCCACTGAGGCAAGGGGAGAAAAAAACCAGAGGACATGGGTTAAGGGTGAGGGGGGAAAGTTTAAAGGGAACATTAGCGGGGGCTTCTTCACACAGAGAGTGGTGGGAGTATGGAATGAGCTGCCAGACGAGGTGGTAAATGCGGGTTCTTTTTTAACATTTAAGAATAAATTGGACAGGTACATGTTTGGGAGGTGTATGGAGGGATATGGTCCGTGTGCAGGTCAGTGGGACTAGGCAGAAAATGGTTCGGCACAGCCAAGAAGGGCCAAAGGGCCTGTTTCTGTGCTGTAGTTTCTATGGTTTCTATGGTTCTATGGACACACCTGATGGGCTAAAGGGCCTGTTCCTGGGCTCAATGTTCAGAACTGAGCTTTTAATAAACTGCCTGTGACCTTCGATATTGACATTCAACAAGTCAGCAGGCCCTTTCCATGCCTGACCTGCTGAATATTTCCAGCATTTTCTGCTTTTGTTTCACATTTGCAGTTTGAGGTGTTTTTTTACTGTTATGTAGTCCTTAGTAATAAATACCATTTACTTTCACTCAAGGTATTTTCCATTATACACACACAAAAAAAATCAGTCTACATAATACCTTTTGAAAAATGTTCTTGCTACTTCATTGTCCAAGGTCCAATTTGTTCAAGTAAGTGTCTAAAATATAGAAACCCATATAATGTTTCAAGCAAAAAGACAAATTGCTGGAGGAACTCAGTGAGGGAGCATCTGTAGAAGACAAAAGGTATTCAATATTTCAGGGTAAGACCCTGAATCAGGACCTCAATTCTCCCTATGCCCCTATAGATGCCATTTGGCCTGCTGAGTTCCTACAGCAGTTGTGTTTTGTTCCAGAATCCAGCATCTGCAGTCTCTTGTGCCATTATATTTAAAACCAGAGAGAAATCCCAGGGTAGAAATTAGTTTCCATCACTTTCTAGCTGTCAATTTGTGCCTTTTGCTCCGGAATACCTTCCATTAATTCCCTAATTCCCTTCCTTATCCTCTCAGATACTTCATTAAACCTACCACTTTGACCAGGCTTTTATCCTGACATTATCTATTTACACAGCTGAATAGTGATTTAAAATTTAGCTGTGAAATACCTTGGATTATTTTGCTAAATTATAAAAAAGTTTTTTTAAGTGCACATTGCTTTCCTGTCAGATATAAAAGCAGTTTATTTGCTCAGTTATGAAAAAGACCTGTAAATGCGTAGGACTTCCGTACATAAACAACCTAGATTGCATAGCCTACCACAGAGCACCGCTAAGCAATAGTGTTTGTTGTTTTGTTTTGATTTTAATTCAATTCAAGTAACAGCATCACTAAAGAAGCAAGATCTGAGTTTCAAAAGGATGCTCAGTTTATAGTAAGCAATCAGAAGCAATGAAAGCACAAACCTCCCATTAAAGTCCTCCTTTACTCAAGTCTAAATGAGCAAAAATACCTTTCCAATTTCGTCTGCACTCTTGAGGAGGAATATTTACGGATAGATGGCTCTTGCACAGGAAGTTTAAATGTTTAAATTAACTCATTTAACCATAACATTCTGTTCAACAGAAAAATATCCAAGTTCAAGTGTATAGTCACTGAAACATACACATGTATACAGCTAAATGAACAATGTTCCTCTGGGGCCATACATACTTACATGAGCAGGTGTGTAAAAAGGGTCCAAAGGATCATTGGAGACCCGAGTCACCCCAACCAGAAACTGTTCCAGCTGCTACCCTCGGGGAAACGGTACCGCAGCATTAAAGCCAAGACTAACAGGCTCCAGATCAGCTTCTCCCACCAGGCCATCAGACTGACTAATTCACGCTGACACAATTGTATTTCTAAGGTATATTGACTGTTCTGTTGTATATCTTACTCTACATACTATTTATTACAAATTACTACAATTTGCACATTGCACATCCATGTAAAGGATGTAAGAAATAAAGTCAATTCAATTAAAATATGTATACAGCTAATCAAAACATCTTTCCTCTGGGACCATACACATGTCTAGTAAAGGCATCCCTTAGTCTTGTGAGAGTCTTCACTCTCCAGGGCGCAGGCCTGGGCAAGGTTGTATGGAAGACTGGCAGTTGCCCATTCTGCAAGTCTGCCCTCTCCACGCCACTGATGTTGTCCAAGGGAAGGGCATTAGGACCCATACAGCTTGGCTGCCAGTGTCGTCGCAGAGCGATGTGTGATTAAGTGCCTTGCTCAAGGACACAACACGTTGCCTTGGCTGGGGCTCGAACTCACGACCTTCAGGTTGCTAGTCCAATGCTTTAATCACTTGGCCACGTGCCCACAATGTATATAGCTCATTGAAACATGTTCCTCAGGAACCAAGGTCCAAAACCCGGTACGTATATCACATTATATTAATATTAACACCATTCTATTAACAGATAATAAAAATATTCTGCAGTTATACAAGTTGACAAAATGTACATATAGGGCATATAGTTAAATATACCACAGTATAATGCTACTAGAACTGTCACAAGTAATGCTTACTAATGGTAACAGGGTGTTCAGAAATCACAGCCCATGGGAAGAAGCCGAACTGTCCTTGCTCTTATGCTCTGGTACCTTCTGCCTGATGGTTGTAGGTCAAAGGGGTTGTGGGATGGATGGGAGGGCCCCTGACAATGTTGAGGGCTCTGTGAATTCAGTGTTTCTGGTGTATGTCCTGAATGGCATGGGGGGGGGGGGTGGAAAGAAGACCCCAGTGATGCTCTCAGCAGTCCTCACAACCCGTTGCAGGGTCTTGCTGTCAGATGTCTTGCAACTCCCATACCAGTGATACAGCTGGTCAGACCACTCCTGATGGTGCTCCGGTAGAATGTGGTTAGGATGGGGGTGGGGAGCCTCACTCACCTCAATCTCCTCAGGGAGTGGAGTGTGCTTCTGGGACTAAAGAGGTGATGTTGTGGGAACAGATGAGATCATCCATGATGTGCACTCCAAGAAGCTTGGTCCTCCTGACTCTCTCCATGGTGGAGCTTTTGATGTGTAGAGGGCTGTAGTCAGCCTGCACTTTCCTAAAGTCCACAGTTCTCTAACATCATGACATAATGGTAAATATCCACAGTCACTGCACACTTTCTCCACTATATCCGGAGAGATAAGTTGTGTACTCCTAAGATTAAATATGATACAGGTCTGAAACATCTGCCTTAGGGTATCCATTATCATTCTGCCGTTCTTTAGCATCTATAGTCAGTCAGAGAAGTAATGTGAGGAACTGATATTTCCTCAACAATGCAATCTGTTAGGAATCCCAAACCTGAGGCTTTCAGACAAAAAAAACTCTAGTTACTTAATGCAGCCTGACCTGCTCCCCACCGTTGAGCACATCTACACAGAACACTGTTGCAGGAAAGCAGCATCCACCATCAAGGAGCCCCACCACTCAGGCCACGCTCGCTTTTCACTGCTGCATCAGCAAGAAGGTACAAGAGCCTCAGGACTCACAACACCAGGTTCAGGAACAGTTATTGCCCCACAACCATCAGGCTTTTGAAGCAGAGGGGATAACTTCACTCAACTTCACTCGCCCCATCACTGAACTGTTCATACAACCCATGGACTCACTTTCAAACACTCTTCAACTCATGCTCTTCATATTTATTGCTTATTTAGAGTATTTATTATTATTACTTTTTCTTCTCTTTTGCATTTGCAGTTTTTTGTCTTTTGCACATTGGTTGTTTGTCTGTCCTGTTGGTTGTGGGCTTTCATTGATTTTATTGTGTTTCTTAGACTTACTGTGTATGCCCGTGAGAAAACGAATCTTACCATTGTATAAGGTAACCTTTGATAATAAATTTACATTGAAATTTGAGGATGCCAGTATTGAACTCGGAGCGTCGATGCCCCTGCTGTAATAGCGATACGCCAACTATTACGCTTCCATGGCGCCTTGTTAAACAGCAAACACTCTGGTTGTCTCCTCCCAACTCAGCTTTCAGCCTCCCATCCCTCTCTTGTAATGAATGTCAATGTCAGAGTTACACAGCAATACAGTATGGATATAGACCCTTTGGCCCTCCACATCCACGTTGACAGTGGTGTCCACCCAGCTAATCCCAATTTCCTGCTTTCAGTCCATGTCCCTCCAGGCCCTGCCCCTTCATGTACCTATCCAAGTGTTTCTTGAATGATACCATTGTGCCTGCTACAACCACTTCCTCCGGCAGCTCATTCCATACACTCACCAGCCTCTCCATAAAAAAGTGCCCATCAAGTTCCTTTTAAATCTTCCCCTCAGCCCAAACCTATGCCTTCTAGTCTTTGACTCCTCTAATAAACCTGGCCAATCTCTCCCTATATAACACAGGCTTTACAGTCCCGTTAACGTGTTTGTAAATCCTTTCTGCTGTCTCTCCAGTTTAACACAAGAGATTCTGCAGATGCTAGAAATCCAGAATAACACACACAAAATGTTGGAGGAACTCAGCAGGTCAGGCCGTATTTATAGAGAGGAATAGAGAGTCAATGCTTCAGACTGAGTCCCTTCATCAGGACCAAACTTGCCAGCTTAACCAAGTCTTTTCTATAATATGGTGACCAAAACTGTGCATGGTACTCCGTGCAACCTCAACAACAACATAAACACCTGCACTCAGTGCCCTGACTGATCAGTCTAGTGTGCTAAATGAATTTTTCACTACCCGCTCCATCTTTGACACCATTTTCACCAAATTATGCTCTTGCACACCTAGGTCCCTCAGTTTCCTGGTGCCTTACCATTCATAATATAAATCCTATGCTGGTTTGACTTTCCAAAATGCATCATCTCACACATACCTGTTCTGAAATCCATTTGTCACTCCTCAACCCACTTCCTTAACTTCTCCATTTTCATTTTCCAAGAGAGAATTAAGTATAAGCATCTCTTCTTTTTTGGATACACAACAAATTCTACCCCATGTATGTTTGTCCCTCCAATAATAGAGAAGTGACTTTTATAACCCATTTATTCCTGCACCTATCTGTGGTCTCACTACATACAGTGGATTCTGGTTAATTGGACCTTCGGCTAATCAGGGTAGCCACTTCTTTTGGACAACTCTTAAAGAACAAAAACTAATCAAGAAAATAGCTGAGATTCTCTTCATTTATCTGGGATACTATGTCACTTATTTGGGGCAGAGACTGTTGCCGAATAGTTTCTAACTAGCGTCAAGTGAACGCGAGCACTTGTGTGGCCGTTAGACACTACATCGTGCTTTGAGCCAGTAGTTACAGTTTTTAAATAGCATCAGTTGCATGTGCTTGTGTTCGAAAAGCAGTGATTTTTTTTGTCACTGAAAGTTGGCAAGAAAGAAGCAGTAAGACAATTCTGAACTGTTTTGCTCACTGTGGTTTCAAGCATTCAGACTTGGAGATGCCAGAAACAACTGGGATTGAAAATGAAGAAAATTCATTACTTCAACAAGTTAACAAAGAATTTGAATGTATCAATAATGAGCTTGAAGGCCACAAGGAAAATAAAGATTTAGAGGATGCAATCATCAATAGCACTGTATGAAGGCAATCCAATATCTACACCAGGTGTCTGTTGATTTTGTTCATTTACAGTCAATCAAAAGAACATGGCAGGTGAATTTCTCCGTCAATAACTGTTAGGAACAAATGCATAGTTTTATAGGTCTGTAGTAATATTGATAGTGCTCTAATTCATTCTGTATTTCATTTAAGTGCATAATGTGTTACTCAGTTAAATGGTAGTTTGTCTTTTTTATACCTTTTTAACTATTTCCATGAAACTTCAGCTAAATGGGGCAGCCGCTTAATTGAATCAAAATGTACTGGTCCCGATGTATCCCAACTAACCAGAACCCACTCCTCTAATTGCTGCTGAATATTTAGGAGGCTATAGTACAATCCCATCAAAGTGATCACTTCCTTCTCATTTCTAAGTCCCATAAATATAAGCTTACTGGATATTCCCCCAGGAATATACTGTCTAAGTTTTGTTGTGATATTCTCCTTAGTCAAACCCAACCTCCACTTCTATCATGTGTGTAGCATCTGTATCCCAAAACATCGGGCTGCCAGCCCTATTATAAACATAAGAGATTCTGATGAAGGTTCTTGGCTGGGAACATCGACTCTTTATTCCTTTCCATGGATGCTGCCTGACCTGCTGGGCTCCTCCAGCAATTTGTAGCTACTAGCCCAGCCCATCTCCCAACTATGTTTCTGTAATGGCTATAAACTCACAGTCCAATGTACCTAGCTATAAAGCAAGTTTTGTTTAGCCACTTGCTAACCTTAATTTCTATATTTACCTCAACTTCCTCACCCGCTACAATACTACCTCACTGTCAGACCATTTTAAACTCTCCCTAGCAGCTCAAGCAAATATCTCTGCCAGGATATTGGTCTCCCTCCAGTTCAGGGACAACAATCCTCTGCCCCAAAACAGATCCCAATGCTCCAAAGTTCAAAGTTCATAATAAAATTATCAAAGTTTGTATGTACTACCTGAGGCTCATTTTCTCGCAGGCATTCACAGTAGAATCAAAGTTCAAAGTAAATCTATTCTTGAAGTATATGTATGTTACCATATACAATTCTGTGATTCATTTTCTTGCAGGCATACTCAATAAATCTATAGAATAACAAATGTAACAGAATCAATGAAAGACAGCACCAACGTGGGTGTTCTACACACGAACAAGGACACAAGCAAAGACAACAAGAAGCTGAATCTGAATTGCTCCCTCCTGCACCAACTCCTCAACCATGATTTGTTTGCTCTGTCCTCCTACTCACTAGAGCAGAGCACCAGTACTAATCCAGGGATTACAGAACATTAAGGACTTACTTTTTAGCTTTCTGCCTAATTTCCTGAATTTATTTCCTGTTTATCTCATTGACAATAATGTGTACAATGACCATGCGTCTTGAGAATGTCCTACAACTGCTTGGAGACGTCTTTGACCTGAGAAGCCATGCATCTACCAGGAATCCTCTTCCCTTCCACAGGATCTCCCACCTGCCTCGACTATCGAGTCTCCTATCACTACAGCTCTCCCTGTCTTTACCCATCCCTGCTATGCAGCACAGCCAATTGTGGTGCCACAGACAAAAAGGCAACCTCGCCCATCCCAGCAGAAACCAAACCAAGGACGGCATGGTTTGCATGACGCCACTAAACACAAGAGATCACCGATTGGGGTTCAATTCCAGCACCATCTGTTAAGAGTTTGTTTGTTCTTCCTGTGGCTGCATGGGTATCCTCCACCTGCTCCAGTTCCCTTCTACATTCCCGCGATGTACAGTTGGGTTGGGGTTAGTGAAGTGTGGGCATGCTTGTTAGTGCCAGAAATGTGGCAACACTTGCGAGCAACTCCCAGCACAATCCCTGGACGGTGTAAATTATTGACACACAATTTTACTGTGACAAATAAAGCTAATCTTTAAAATCTTCAATATACTTGTTACTGAGGGGAAAGCTGAGGTCAAAGTTTTACACAGATATGAAACTGAACATATTATATTTTTATGAATGTTTTAAGCATTCATATCAATGCTACTATAAAACTCTTAATACTGCAAACACATTAATTCAAAAATCAAATTAAATAATTCAAAATATGCATAAATATGAGGCCAGTTGGTCTTGAGCACAATAATAAATAGAGTTAACAGTTGAGCTCCAAAGTCCTGCATCAAAGCTGGGAAAGAAAGTTAGCTTTAAGTTCAATAGAACTCTGTAACCTAATCTTCATGCACCCATGCTGAGCTTGTCAATTTCATCAACTTTGCCTCCAGCTTCCACACTGCCCTTAAATTCACTTGGTCCATTTCTGACACCTCCGTCCCCTTTCTTGATCTCTCTGTCTCCATCTCTGGAGACAAACTGTCGACCAACATCTTTCATAAACCTACTGATTCCCAGGGCTATACCTCTTCCCACCCTGTCTCCTGTAAAAATGCTATACCCTTTACTCAGTTCCTTTGACTGCACTGCATCTATTTCTGGGATGAGGCTTTCCTTTCCAGAACATCAGAGATGTCCTCCTTCTTCAAAGAATGGGTTTTCCCTTCCTCCATCATTGATGCTGCTCTCAGCCACATCTCCTCCATTTCCCGGACATTCTCACTCACACTATCTTCCCACCACCTTAAAAGGGATAGAGTTCCTCCTCTCCACAACCATCACCCCATGAATCTCTGCATCCAACAATCATTCTCCACAACTTCCACCATCTCCAACAGGATCCTTCCACCAAATACATCTTTACCTCCCCCCACTCTCTGTTTTCCACAGGGATCTCTTCCCACCCCCTCCTCATGATTCCCTTGTCCATTTACCTCCTCCCTCACTTCCATTCACAGCCCCAAACAGTTCTTCCAGATGAGGCAACCTATGAATCTGTCAGGATCATCTACTGTATCCAGTGCTCCGGATGCGGCCACCTCTACATTGGTGAGACTCAACATAATTTGGGATACTGCTTCGTCGAGCACTTCCGCTGAAGTTCCACCAAAAGCGGTGGCCAACCATTTAAATTCCAATCGCCATTACCGTTGTGACACGTCGGTCCATGGCTGCTTCTCTTGCCACGATGAAACCACTCTCAGGGTGGAGGAGCAACACCTCAGATTTCGTCTAGGTTATCCCCAACCTGATGATATGAATATCAATTTCTCCTTCCAGTAAAGATAGTTTTCCTTATCCCTTCCCTCTTCATCTATTCCCCACTCTGGCCACTTACCTCTTCTTCTCACCTGCCTATTTCCTCCACCTGGTCCCACTCCCTTCTTCCCTTTCTCCTATGGTCCACGTTCCTCTCCTATCAGATTTCTTCCTCTCCAGCTCTTTACCTTTCCCACTCACCTGGTTTCACCAGTCACCTTTTGGCCAGCCCTCCTTCCCCTTCCCTCACCTATTTATTCTGGCATCTCCCCCCTTCCTTTACTGTCCTGAAGAAGGGTCTCAGCCCTAAAAACTTCAACTCATTTATTCATTTCCGTGGATGCTGCCTGATCTGTTGTGTTCCTCCAACATTTTGTGTGCACTCTTTAAAATAATCTTCTTTGTCTCTCTTGCCCAGGCCTGACAAAGGGTCTTTGATAACTCTGTTGCTCCTTCCACATGACCTGCTGAGTGTTTCTAGAATTTCAGGTGTTGTTTTCAAATTTCCCTATCTAATGATCAAATATTTCAACTCAACATACACACCGATGAATGACACTTCCCCACATTATACATCCATTTGCAACCTATCCTTGATTATACAACTTTATTAATAAGAGTATTTTATAGACTTTATTTCTATTTCTATTTGCTATATTTCTATTCCCTTGTACTTTCTCTACATCCTGTTACCTTTTCAATTTCCTTTTAAATAATTAGACTTCATTAGCTTTAATGGCCAGTGTTGTAATGCACTCCTTTTTCTAAATGACTTCCTACGTTAGCAGGATATGCATGTGTATTGACTCACTAACCATTCGTCATTGATAGATTCTGTTCTGCTCTAGGTATATCAGCCTTAGCTCATTGGTTGCACACATTGAATCTGAAGATTACAGTTCAAACTCTTCTAAACTTCTCCATTTTTGAGAAGGTAATCCATGCCCGAATACCTAGGCACCATTAAGGAAGTCTTCGGGCAGATGGGGCTCGTCAGGTGTGGTTGGCAGCTCATCTAGGAGAAGGAAAACTCTGATCTCAAACCTCCACTGCCTTGCAGCTATACCCACTCATGGGGAAGGCTGTCTACCACCCTCCCCCTCGCTTTCTTCAGGGATTGCTCCCTCCATGATGTCCTTGTCCATTTATCCCTCCCCACTCCGGGCACTTATCCCTGCAAGTGACCAAAGTGCTACACCTGCCCATTCACCTCCTCCCTCGATTCTCTTCAGAGACCCAAACAGTCTGTGCAGGTGAGGCAACACTTCACTTGCAAATCTGCTGGGGTTATCTTTTGTAACCAGCGCAGTGATGCAGCCTCATCTACGTCGATGAAACCCATTGTAAATCGGGGAACTGCTTCATCAAGCACCTCTGCTGCATCCACCAAAAGCAGAACTTCCCAGTGGCCAAACATTTTAATCCCTGATCCCATTCTGATATGTGGGTCATTGGGCTCCTCTTGTGCCACGATGGAGCCACCCTCAAGGCGGAGGAGCAACACCTTAAATTCCAAATTTGTGTAGCCTCCAACATGATGACATGAACATCGATTTCTGCTTCCATAAAAAAAATTCCCTCCCCCTCCGCTCTTCTTCTATTCCCCATCCTGGCCTCTTCCCTCTTCTCACCTCTTCCTAGGTCCCCTCCTGTTTTCCTTTCTCCTATGGTCCACTCTCCTCTCCTATCGGATTCCTTCTTCTCTAGCCCTTTACCTTACCTACCCACCTGACTTCACTGATCGCCTTCTATTCCCCCTTCCCTCATCCCTGCCTTTATATTCTGGCATCTTCCCCTTCCCTTCCCATCCTGAAGAAGGGTCTTAGTCCAAAACAGTGTCTAGTTACTCCTTTCCATAGATGCTGCCTGACCCGCTGAGTTTGTCCAGTATTTTGTGTGAGTTGCTCTGGATTTCCAGCATCTGCAGAATCCCTCAGGTTTAACATTTACAAGGCACGTGGATAGGCACAAAGATAGGAAAGGATGTGGGCCAGAAGTAAGCAAGTGGGACTTGTTTAAATGGACACTTTGGTTGACATGGATCAATTCAACTGAAGGATATGTTTCCCTTCTGTGTGATTAATAGGATAAAGATGATCATTTTGTTTTAATGAAATTGCTTCTACGCTGTTTGATGGACTGCAAGCAACTAATATTAATGTGTCCACCCAGGAGTGAACCGTGTATCTTAGATCTAATGTAACAGATAAGAAATAAATATAAAAAATCCTCTATATTCATACCATCATTTCACTTGTATTTTTCTACAGCTACAGTACGGTGCCACCTACAATGCTTTATATTTAGATTTGATTTTCAGATATATGCCAGCCCAATGTATTTATTCTGTATTCAGTTAATGTAATATAATGTTATTTCAGAAATCATCTAAAATATGAAGAATTTATTCTCTAGTATTTCAATAACTCAGGTTAGATATTTAGTCAATTATGCAATGGATTATTAATATATATTTTAAATAGCATTGTTTATTAATTTGACTCAATATAAATTATTGCCTATTTGCCTCCGTATGTTTTAAAAACAGGAAACGAGAAGACAGAGGGATAACTCCAGCCTCTCTAGTTTCAAAGCAATTCCTGTTTGACTTGCTGCTCTTGCCCTAATTTTTCCAATAGGTTTCCAAGTCCAACAAAACTACCCTGTCCATTGAATTTAAACATGGCTTCCAAATGCAGTGAAGAAGCATAATAATTTTAATACTGGAATGTAAAGTTCCACTTTTTTATTGTGGGACCCTGGAAAACATAGTCAAAATCGTCCAGTACATGTCTACTGTGAGTGTGCTGCATTTATTATATATCATATCACATTTTGTGCAATTTTACTAGCAATGGTTCACAAAGGATATAAATGCCATTGAGATATTACAAAAAAATAATAAGGATATCCCTCAGAGCAAAAGGAAAGAGGGCAGATTAGAGAGCATAGCTGCAATCACCCAATAAGATGTTAAATATAACATGTCATCAAGGAACATAAACTTCATTTCTATGAATTTAAGAATAAAATGTAAGGCAATGGATTATTCTTCACAACACTAAAAGTCCCCAGAAATTCAAAAAGTACTACAATATAGTTTGCATAATACTCCATATCCCTAATCTGGTATTAATCTATGCAATTTTCCATTTAATCCTTAATTAATAAGTAATTAAAGATTTAAAAATTCATCTTCAAAATGCCCATTTCAAAAAGAGAATTATGGTTTTAATATAAATACGCCACTGTAATTTTGTTATTAGTGCAAATATACTTGGTTGTAGAATAAACCATGCTGCTTCTACCAGACCAGAAAGGAGTATTTACAAATGCAAAGGTACAATGAAGCGAAACTCAAGCCCCCGCACATGTAGCATCTGGTTCTAGTAGCAAATTTGTCCATTATTCAAAAAAGTCAAGAATTATGGGAGCTCTGATATTGATATTTCAGCTCTCACACACAATGGCATGAGTGCATGTGTTAAAGATTGCCACCAGTCAATCTGAACCTCAAAGGATAAGTGGAGCTTTATCAAAGCTACTGTGCAGGTTCTGCAGATAACTGGGGAAGCTAACAGAAGCATTTGTTTACTGAGAGGGGTAAAAAAGAAGGGAAGTTATGCTTTAGTTATAGTGGGTATCATTGAGACCACAGGTAGACTGAGTTCTGAGCACAAAGATAACTTCCTTATTTAAGGAAGCTTGCTTATATCTTGAACCAGTCCAAAGAAAGTTTACTAAGCTAGTATCTGGAGGGGGTAAGTTATTCAAAGAGGAAAAACTGGACAGGGTAGGTGTGTTGGTTGTTAACACAAACATTTCACTGTATATTTTGATGTACATGTGATAAATAAATCTGAATCTGTATTCTCAGGAGTATAGACAAGGGGGAGGGAATTTCATTGAAGCATATAAAATCCCGAGGGGTTCTGAAAGGAATTATGCAGAAATCATAGCAACACACACAAAATTCTGGAGGAACTCAGCAGGCCTGGCAGTGTCGATGGAAAAGAGTACAGTCGACATTTCAGGCCAAGACCCTTCAGGCCCGAAACGTCAACTCTACTCTTTTCCATAGATGCTGCCTGGCCTGTTGAGTTCCTCCAGCATTTTGAGTGTGTTGCTCAGATTTCCAGTATCTGCTGATTTTCTCTTATTTGTGATGCAGAAATCATGTTTCTTTTTACGGGGGCATCTAGAACTAGGGATCTGTGTTTAAAAATAATATATCACTCAAGACAGAGATACTGAATTTTTTAAAATCTCTAAAATGTCTTTAAATTGCTTAATCCAAGAGTAGCGGACAAGGAGGATGTAAATATTCTTAAAGTGGCAGTGGACAGAAAAAGGGGTGAAAAGACATTGTGATTAGAGTTCAGACTGGAATCAGATCAGCCACAATCTCATTAAATGGCAGGCAGATTAAGCTCAAAGAGCCAACTGCTTTACTCCAGGTCCTGACCATTTGTAACTTAATCTGAAATTTAAAGCAGCCCAAGTACATCATACAGTACCATCAATACTACCTTCTCCTCCTGGCCCTGCTTCTGCTTTTCAGACACTGAGCTAGCAATCCGATTTCAGTGTCTACCAACCATATACTTAAGATCACTCTCGCTACTTGATATATTTTCTGACCTTGACTTTCAGAGAAGAATCAATGAAGAAGAAAAGGTGAAGAGGAAAGGGGGATTAAGAGAGCAGAGGGGGAATTAGTAAAGGGGTGGGGTTGATGATGTAAGGTGAGGGTTTGGAAGCAGGTATGGGTAAGGTTTGATCCTATTTATTCACAGAAGCGTGCAGTCGGAATACACTGAAGTGCCTATATTTCTGTATGCGAGTGTGCAACAGACCGTCTTCTCCAACTAAACGGGCCTCCTTGCCATTGAGCCGCGCTCTGGCAATCCCTTCTGGCTATTAGTGTTCAACAAGCTTCCGTAGTTCAAATACATCGGGCATAGGCGTTATCCATTTTTCAAAATGCCGAAGGGGAAGCAAGCAATTCCTGACCCCGAAACTGAAAGGTATTGAAAGTTGTTTGACAAAAAAATTCTAGGTCTGAGAAAACCGTAGCCTTAACTAAACCAACCATTTTTTTTTGTAGATGAAGGTATTGAACACTCGATTGAGATTATAAAAGAAATAAACACCTATCCTATGCTGAACCAGTTTTCGAAACTTTCTTTGTGAACTTCGGAGACAGGTCTTGCTCGGTGGATGAAGACACAAGCATTAAATCGCGAGGAGCAGGGCTGTTGCCTTACTGTCAGGCAATCCCACTACGACAATATCTTCTGTGAACCGTTTCTTTAGCTACTGTGTAAGTGCAGCCATCGACAAGTACTTCTGTAGACAGCAGACCGTGCCCGCAATTCTACATCATGAGATCAAAGTGCCGCACAACTCGGTGCGTTTAAATAGCTTTCCCGGGGGAGGGGACTGGCTTGTATTTTCTCCCCGTTTGGCAAACAGAAAACAAATCGTTCAACCGAAGCTTCCTCCACCCACACACTGCAGTATGAGGCACACGTTCAGTCAGTGCGAACTCGTAGCACTAAGCTGTTTGTCAGCATACCGCGAAAATGTGACAAGCCATCCTCATGGTGTCAACGTCTGGGGCGGTGTGGGTATCTAGAACGGTTCCTCGCCTTTCCATGTTATGCATGTGAGAGGCACGAGTGCTTGCTTTAGGACCGGCTTTCTAAGTATTTCCTCCAGTCACGCTTTCCAGAATTGGCTTGTTGGAGCTGCAGTGAAATCGACCTATGCCCACGACACTGGTGACTATTTCCAGAGACCAGCGTTCTTCCCACCCTTTCACCAACACCACACCCCGAAGCCGGTAAAGCGGACCGACCCCTGGGTTGCCCCAGCCTTCGTGCTCTCACTCCTGTTTCTGCTGTTGCAAATTCGGTTAGTTCTGGGGGGTGGGTGTGACCGTAAGGCGGACTGGCACTGATTCCCGGGCATTGCGGAGGGTGCGACCAAAGGCGTTTGGCACGTTTCACTTTGCTCGAATGCCTCGGCTTATAAAAATGCAAAGTCTGCATTTATTATGTGTTGCCATTTTTTTTAAAAGCCCGAAGTAATTTAATTTGAAAAAGGAGAGTCAGATTGCTCAGGATTCGGCGATTGTGTACAGTATCTGGAAACGGTGACCCTGTCCATGGACAATACCCTGGAGCAAAATAGTAATCGCTCCGATAACGGGGTGGTGACTGCTGCCCTGCTTCGCTCTGTTATTTAGTCGGGGAGAAAACATTATTTTAGGCCTGTGGAAGACTTCACGGAACGGCATGTACAGTACTGTACACAGCCACAGTTTTCAACTGTTTGCTCAGCAGCTCTATGTAATCAGTGCCAATGTTATCATTGGATCATGTGTGGATGACACGCTGCCAGTCGCTCCCTTAATAACTGCTGTGTTTCGACAGATATGAGTGGTCCAAGTACAGCCACATCAAAACTATTACATTTTCTCCCGTCAGCAGCTTACACCTTATTTATTACGATCACCAAATGGCTGTTGTCAAGTATTTTTTTGTCAGAGAAACTTCCAACACATTTACTTTCCTCTCAAACTTAATGTCACAACACAAACTAAATGATCCGCAAATAATCCGTGTTATTTAAAACGGTAGAGAGTTTAATAGCATTATTCTGCTTGAAGACCAGACAGTGAGAGCACACCGAAGTGTGGAGACAGATACATAACTTCAGACTATAATCATTTTTTCACCCTCAAGTCCACATTTGCAGCAATCCTTAAGGAGCCCCCATCCCCTTTCCTAACCATAGGGAGTCTGAAACCAGTGCATTTTTTATTTACCTCGCAAATCAGATTAGCGCATTCAGCAGAGAATGTACACCTAAACCTGGGAACTTAATAGACACAAGAGACTCTGCAGATGCTGGAAATCCACAGCATGCACACAAAATGCTGGAGGAACTCAGCAGCTCAAGCTGCATCTACCGACGGGAATAAACAGTTGACGTTTCAGGCCAAGACCTTTTGTAAACACTTGTGACCAGAACAAGGGTCTTCCCAAATCGCTGCCTGTTCATTCCCTTCCATGGGTGCTGCCTGACCTGCTGAGTTCCTCCAGCATTTTGTGTGTTGCTCTGGTAACTTCAAAACTTGTCTGGTTTACATGGTAAAGACCAAAAAACTTGTTTTTTTTTGAGGAACTATACACAAATTATTTTAAGGCAGTTTCCCAATATCCTCATTTCCCCGAGGAAGAGAAATGCTGAATCCAATTTGAGGACAGTTTATGCATTGGCTCCCATATTAATATTGGTTGGCAGACGAACATTGGTCAAGACAACAAGGAGACTGTTCCCGATCATTTATCAAATAGATCAACATTACATCCACATGGAAAAGCAGATCAGGCCAAAATATAAGAATTAGAATCAGGTGTAGACAATGCGAGAAGGCAAGTCAAACTACAGCGCGCCAGAAGTGTTACCGTGTTCACACATAAATGTCTCAAATGTTCTTGACACCATGATCCATCCCTGCTTAGGAATGGGAAAGTGCCCTCAGTGAGCCACTGCTGACAACATAAGAAGCTAAATTCTGGTTTACTTAACTGAAATGCATTCATCTTATTAATTTTAAGAAACAATTTCATGTATTGAGTGGGAAAAAAAAACTAAATAAAGAGGTCAGAAAGATGGTGCTTTAGGAGAATTTGGATAAGTTTCAGTTGATAGTCCACCCTTAGTCTACTAGGGGCTCCCAAACGTTTTTATGCCCTGGACCAATACCATTTAGCAAAGGATCTGTGGACCCCAAGTTGGGAACCCGTGACTGAAGTATGTCTCTGTTACTAACACTCTGCAGATGTTGGTCTCAGACTGAAATAGTGTGTTTTTTTAATTCCTCTCCATAGATACTGCCTGACCTGCTGAGCACCTCCAGTATTTTGTGTGTGCTTCTATTACTACTGGCCAGGTCAATGATACCCAGCACCAATTATCATTGTAAATTTCAAATGACTGTTAGGGTTGTGTTATTGAACTTAGGATAAATCTATACTCTAAGCAGAGGATTTGTTTGTGTTTTTTAATATGAACATTTAAAATTAAACTCAAATCTATGCACCAGCATTCAGATTCCAAAATATTTCCCACTACAAAATAAAGATTCAAAAATCAGACACTACTCATGAACTTTAATTCTGAAACATTTTTACCCATCTGCCATTCTATTGATTGTAAATATTTTACACAATATTTCTTATGTTGCTTCCTTTATATGTTATGTGAGGGTTAAAAAAGTATTTATAAAGAATGTCTGGATTTTCCTCCATTACATACAGAAAATAATCTTCACCTGAAAATCTCCCCTCTGCTACATAAAGAGGCTGAGTGAGCACAAAGCACAGAAAGTGATCAATATTAATTTTATTGCAGCAGCAGATGCCAATACTTAAAAATCAGTCTCCAAAAATCTGGACAGCCAATATTCTAACAGGATTATTCAAATAGTAGAAACAGACTGAAAATTGCTTAAACCTAATCATCATAAAATGTGAGTGTGCTGTTATTTATTGTCAATAACTCCTTAGTTATTTATAGATTTAATGGTAAGTACCAAATCTGGAAAACAGACTGAAAATTGCTTAAAATCTAATCATAAGATGTGAGTGTGCTGTTCTTTATTGTTAATTACTCTTTAGTTATTTATAGATTTAATGCAAAGCACCAAATCTCGAAAATGGTCGAAAGCACAAAGTAATTTTCTCCATTTTCTCCTTTTTGGACTCTAACTGTGGTATACTGGGGCTTGAAAATATAGGAGAAATGGACAACCGATCCCATCCTTAATTGCCCAGTAAACTTCACTGGAGTAATTTATTTAACCATTTCTGAGTGCAACCACTGTAGGAGGAGACTCGCCTCGATAACTATAACCAGGAGCCCACTTATTTCCAAAGGCAGTTAAAGCACTCTTCAATTTCCTTTTGATGATACAATCAGCTGATATGGTGAGACTGCAAATACATCTGATAGCTGTTCAACAGTCAGAATCCAATTACATGGACTGTTCAAACATCAACCACTGCTTTCTGCACTTCAGATCCCAGTGATACCTGCCCAACAGTATTTATTGCTCTTTCCTAATTGTCACAAGGACAGTAAAAGTTACCATATGACACAACCCCGGAGCTGGCAAAGGGATCACAGGTTCCTTTGTCTAATTAGTGACATTAATGAGCAATTTGTTTTTACCTGCATGACGATCCAACAATTTTTAAAAACATCACAACAAAGGAGCAGGAGTCGTCCATTCTGCCCTTTCAGCTGGTTCTGCCAATCAATACTGAACATAGAACTTAGAAAAGCACGACATAGTATAGGCCCTCCAGCCCACAATGTTGTCCCGATCTTTTCACCAACTCTAAACTTTCCCTCTGACATAGTCCTTCATTTTTCTAGCATATAGGTCCCTTAGTATGGATCCTCTATCTCAAAACCAAACTGCCACTCTCTCTCTTTACTATGTGATATCTCTTGTCTAAACATCTGTCTCTTAAAAAAAACATTCATTCAATTGGTCTCCACAGCCTTCCCAGAGAATTTCACAGGTCAACCGCACTGTGAATGAAGAAATTTCCCCTCTTCTCAGTCCTAAGTGTCTTCCAGCACCACCACTCTCCAACCCTCACCCAGCCTGAGACTGTGGCCCCTGGTCTAGATCCTCCTAGACTCCAGCAGTATAGAATCAGTCTAGTTAACTACCACTGACACACACCTGATCAAAGTTTCTTGTTTTGTGGCCGCAATATGGTGCAAGACATAAGGAAAGTAGGATAAGTTACAAACGGTGTATAATGATAAATAAACGAACAGTGCACTAGAGGAATGGCGTGATAGTGTTCATGGACGGATGGCAGAGGGGAAGAAGCTGTTCTTAAAACGTTGAGTCTGTAAACTGGTAACTTTCATTATTTCTTGAGTGTATTTAGCCAAATCCGTTTGTGCAATTAGAATGCACATTCACCGTGTTATTGGCCTTGGCTACACTAGTTAGTTAACTGGGCCTTTCCTCTACCCGGTAAATCAAAGCCATAACCCTTGATTATTGACGGAACACGTCTCTCCCTCATTCTCCAGTTCCCAGCATCGTTACTGAGACATGTTCAAACAGATTCAGGACTTTCCGACCTCAAGAATTCGGGACAGGTCAGACACCATCGGCAGGAGAGGTAAACTTAACGTTTCGAGTGGGCTCGCCATCAGACTCGGAGCTGATAACGCTTGCGTGCCACTTTCCCCCCGGATATTTCTAACGTTTCCCCGTTCTACTTCAGATCTCCAATGTCCGCAGTGTGTTACTTCTGTATACCAGTGGCTGCTCTCTTCTGCCGGATTAAAGCAGGCGAGTGCGGCTCACTTAGCTTTGGCGGAGAGCGCGTATTGGCAGCACCCGGTGGAGCGCCTCTCACCTCGTGCCTTCACTTCGCACCCTGCACTCGCCGTGAGTAACTCCACTGGTGGCAGAATCACAGGCATTCTCTCGTGGCTAAGTTAATAATTTGAACTATTATAACACTCAAAAGGACAACTTCAGCCTCACTTATTTGAGGTTTCTGACTTATCAAGCTCAACAATGCATTCTACACGCCTGACAGTAGCGCCGATTCTGCTGATCGAACTTCGATATGTGCGCAAGCCATTGGAGGGGGACGGGGAGGCACCATCACACAACCCCAAAAGTTTGAATGAAAACGGCTTCAATGCCTCTCCATTCGGCCTCGTTTAACTGATACTGCATCGCGCTCCGGGGTACCCCCTTCCTGCTCCCCCGGCGTCCGATCCACCCAGAGTAATCCAACACTAATGTTAGCTTACAAATCGGTTGCATAGTAACCCGAAGTATTTACTGTTATGGCCGGGGTCATTCTCACTTTATTAAATACTTCGTATCCTAACATCAGGCGGCCATTTATAGGTGTTAAGTCTCCAGCGGCAGCTCCAATGTGAACGCTCTGTTGGAATTACATTTTAAAACTCGCTTCCGGGCAATCATTAATTACAAACATTTAGATATCGAAACCGACGGGTTGTTTTTTTTTTAAAAGCTGCGTGCTGAGGGGTCTAATTTGCACTTACGAAATATCACTGAATATTTTCTTTCATTAATCTACCACCGCTTAAAATGATTACATATTTACAAGCCTTGCGCTAGAACTAAGACTCTCGCGTTGTATTTTTCCCCGTGTGATGCAATTCAATGCTAAGCGCGATAGTCCTGTACAGAACGAAGGGGCACTCGGAATGATGGAGCGGTTACGGTCAAACCACCACCTTCGGGGAAATGTTGCCGTTGTACTGGTCCAATTTACTTCCCAGCGCAGAACACCGGAATTATTTTCTGCTCCAGGAAGCCCTCACTAACAACGCATCTAGCCCAGAATGGTTTAGAAAAACCTCGAAGTACTTTATACTTGAACTAAAATCATTTAAGAATCGTGCAAATAAATCCCTTGATTAATCGCGCTTCTTTCGCTCAGTTAAGTAATCGCTGGTCGCAATTGTCCGTGTAATATAAAAATACAAGCCCGGCTCCGAAATTTTAAAAAAAAGTTGAACGGCTCAGTTCAGCCCCTTTACAAAACACTGAGCGAAACATGCTTATCTGGAAATAATGAATGAATGGTGCTTCGATAGCGCTAGATAGAAAAATGGCACGTAGAATATTATTGATTACAGATGCATCATTACACACCGTATGTACTAAATATCCATGGAATACAGATATCTGGAATATATTATAACATTAAACATACTTCTGGTATTTTGGTAATAGAAATACTGGAAAATTTGTGAAACGTTAGTATTATGACTTGTGAAACGTTAGTATTTATGACTATAAATACTCATCCAAGACATTCAGAATGATGAGAAATTAGTGACAGTTTAATTACATTTCCTACGACTTGTCTCTTTAAAATATTTTGAACCATGGGATTTAGTTCCTGAAAACAACTTTTATCTAAACCAAAATTAATGAATATTCTTAGTATTAATGTAATACGCCGATTACCCTTGGCTAAAGAAAAGACGATTTGATACATTTACAGCTCTACTTTGTGAATCTTTATGTTTAATACTGAATTGAGCATCGATCTGAAGTCCCGGTTTAACAATAAATGAAATAACCACACAGTCCAGCATACACTTACTAACCTCCGTCTTTCAGATTATAGAGTTACTGTTTTAGTAAAAATATAGTTACCTGAATTTCCCGCGCGTGATATACAATGATCAGACCAAGCAGAATGATGGTGGAAAGGCTAATAAGGCATTTTAGAGCTAATGAGTACAGAGAACCCTGTAATATAAAAGAAACACATTTGAGTGTTGAACATGAGTGGGAAATTAAACTTTAAAAGCAAAACCTAAAAACAGATGTTATGTTCATTATCTAGAAGTGTATATCACAATGTCAAGTTGAACACTGATTAACTTTTGCAATAAGCGTTTAAAATTTAAATTGCTAATGTAAAAGTAGAAAGCAGTTTGCTCGGATACGCTGCATGCTGGTGATGAGGCAACTGCATAAAGACAAAAAAGAGACCCCAGAAATGTCAAAGTGCGAGTCAATAACCATATGTTGCTTACCTTCTGATAGGCCCCCCACGCAAGTTCAGTCTCAATGACCATCACTACAATCCCAAACATACCAAAGATCAAAGCATAGTCGCTCAATCGTTTTCTTTTCTCAAACAAAGCTCTTCTATGTCCCAGCTTGTAGCCAATGTTATTATTTTTCTTTTTGCTCGATTTACTGTTATTCCCACTGTTTCCTCCTCCGCCACCGGCACTCCCGCTGCCCCCATAGGAAACGACCGCGGTGGAGTTGTTCTGCTCCGGCTTTGAGACCACGATCTCCGGGGCGACAGTGGTGAAGATGGGCTGAAGAGGCTGCGATTCCGAGTCCAGCTCATGCAGGTTCCTCCTGGACGAGTTCAGGTTGCTGAGCGGCCGCATCACGCCGCCGTTGTACCTGCAGCTGCTCATGGCTATTTCGGTGAAGGGGTTGCTCTCTCTGCGGTGGTTGGTGGGGCTGGGCTGCCGGTGCTGGTGGTAATGTCGAGAGGAGCTGGCATGACTGGCGGAGGACGGTGAGAGCTCGCTGACGTTCAGCTGACTACCTTGCCTGGAAGAGGAGGAGAGGGGAGAATTGGTCCTGAAAGTGACCGGGGAGGAATTACACAGAAGCCGGCTGTCGCCAGCGGCGCTGACACGCGGGCAGTTGCATCTGATCCATTCGTGCGGCTGTTCGCCTCGCTGCTGGCTGTGCTGCTGCTCCTGGATAAAATCGTGAAACTGCAATGGGGTTTCCATGTCAGAGCTGTTAAAGCCGCAGGATCGGGCTGTGCATCCTGCGCAATGCGTTATGGTACGGATGGGGAAATCCTGGCGCGAAGACGGGCCCATTCCGGCTCCCGTAGAATCCAGACAGTGCGTCCGATTGGCCGGACGGACCAAAACAATCGGCATGACGTAATGGGGAGGAAAAAGAGAAGCGCGCGCTCCGTGGACACTCACTGTAGTGAGGGGTGTTGTGGCGGGGCTGGGCGCCGCTTGCACCGGCTCATTGCACACGGCTGCAGGCTTCCAGTCCCAGTCACTCGCCAACTGAACTTAACTGCAGTCGCCCTCAAATGAAGAGGATCATCAGTGAGCTGATTTCCAAAGTAGGGAATTCTCCCCTGGTTTATTTCAGTTTTGCACAGATTCAGGGAAATGTTGCTGCAAAATTCTTTGCTCGCTGGCAGATGATTAGACTGGATGCACAGAGTATTTCATCCTCAGTAGTCACAACAAAGATATCCTGGCAGTCCAAAGTCGCCAGCCACAACCCCGTCCTGGCTTCATCGATTCCTGCAGGAGACAACAGGTTCTGAATAATATTAGAGGGAAATAGAAGCGTCATACAAACATGTTTTAAACGCACCTGGTATTTCCAGTGAAATAAGTGGGTTCATTTTATGGAAATAAACTCTTAAAAACTGGGCGGCGAAACCAGACTTTGTAAACACATGCGTCGATTTTGAGCTGTTATATGTAAGATATTTCAATGAAATTGTAATTGTTACACCATAGATACAATTCCTAAAGTAGAAAGTCGAAGACAAACATCAGCTTTTATTGAACTCGATTGCATAACATTGCAAGCTAACATGTCTGGTATGCATTGAAAGGGTTCTTTTAAATCTTTGATAGAATCGCCAGACTTTTTAAAAAAAAATTCCAAAAATAAAACACTGCATTTTAAACTAATCTGTATAAAGCCAATCCAGCAAACCTGTCAGGCGGATTTTTGGTCAAAAAAAGGAAAAAGCAAACTGTTATGCAAGAAACCTTGTATTAAGTTGGCACTGTCGTGTGGCCAGTGTGTAAATAAAATACTGCGGTTTTCCATGTAAAATTGCTAAACGATTGATGATGGGAATGATTTGTAGTTTATTCACTGTGCAATACGATGCATAGCAATTGATCTGCTGGAGGGTCCTGGAAAAGATTCAGCACAAACCTTGGGTTCCATTAAGTAATTGAATTCTTCACCTGTATCTGATTTCCTGATAAACTATTCACAGCCTCACCCTCAAGGATCCTAGCCGGCTGTTAGGTGTTTTTAAGTTTTTGCAATGAGTGACTCTGAATAATTAATTTAAGCAGGGAACCCTTTCTGTTATGGTGGAACCACAGATGCGGTAGGGTTTTCAATACTGAACCGAAGCGCCGCAGCCTTTGCAGGTAAATTGCCTTTTATCCTTCGAAAGTCGACTGAACAAGTAATAGTCGCTTAATTGGTAAAAACAAATCAATTATGTATTTTCTTTTTTAATTAATGTGTGAAGTATAACCAACCCTTTGTAAGGAGCTGAGTAATTAAGGATATTATACTAATTTAATACATTTTTATTGATGAACCATAAGGTGAATCACAACTAGCGAAATGTGTTGCCGCTTCTAACGTGTTTCAAATCACTGGGACATGGTTTATCTTTGTTTTAGATGGTTTTTGAAAAAGATTTAAATTTTCTTATGAGTTTCTGCAACATCATCACCCCCACCCCACACAAAAAAAATCAGACAATTAAAACGACTTTATCTCGGCACATTATGGAGCAAAAAAAGTACAAGAAGTGGATTTCCGTACAGAAATATTATAAATCGATTTCAGTAAACAGATACAACACATTAGGACGTTCTCATGTTCGTGTTCCGTATTTAACTGCCACTGAATGTTTAAATAATGCAGCACCTATTAACGGTGTCGAGTATCTAAATCGTGGATAGCGGATGACACTCGAGCTTCTTAAGGTAACATTGAACCTGAGGCGACCGTGTTGTTACTGCAACAAATGACCACCAGGTGGCGTCAAACTCCGCAACAATTTTGAATGGGCAGTCTGCAATCATTTCAGTCTCTCCTTCTCTAGAGTGAATTTCCACGTAACTTTGATCGTAAGTTCATCCTCCTTTACTTTTTTTAAAATAGCCTCAGTTTTCTTAGAACCTCGGTTACTTTTGAGCTCAGCCAAGGGATCTCATTGCCATCTCCAACCAATTGCCTGGCACTGGAGTGTTGACTATACGTTAAAAATGCAAACTGCGGCTTTCCCCGTAATTGGTGGGGAAAATACCACAATCCTTTCTATGTAACGTGTCGTATTGAAAATGGAAGTTTGGTTTATGAAATGTGGGTTCACATTTTCGGGAAATAAAAATGCAACTTACTGTTTAATGTGCGTTTTTGTCTTTTACTCAGTTGACATTTCTGCAACGAACTCACTCCGTTCAATAGTGGAACATATGGGGAGGACAGGACTGGAACTAATTGAAGTAGCTTTTAGCTGTTGACTGTTTTAAGTAGTTCTGCATTAGACTCACTTTCTGGGTCATGTTCTCGGCAATTTTTAAACTTTAAATATTATTTGCACGCTTGGCCGTTTGCCGGTCCTGTTGTGCACCGTTTTTCAAAGATTCTGTAGTATGTCTTTATTTTCCTGTGGGCGCCTGCAAGAAAAGGAATCCCAAGAAGTACATGGTATACGTACTTTGGGAGGACCCGAAAGAGGCTCGGGGGTAGCGGATGACCTTTAGTTTATCGGCGGTACAAGGAGGGGAGATGTGTTCGGGGCCGCTACCTAATGTGGATAAATCGCGACCATTTGGACAGGAGGGCGAAGAGATTGAAGAGTGGGGGTGGCTTTTTTGGATTTTAAAATCCCATTCAGTCTGTGGTCTCACCGTGTCAATGCAAGGTTTCCCTGCAAAGGACCATCAATTCTTTCAGCCACAATCCGCTGCAATCAGGGTCAACGCCTTAAATTGCGGCACGAAAAGTGCTTTAGACCAGAAGGGTCTCTGCCTGAAACGTCGACTGTACTTTTTTTCCATAGATGTGGCCTGGCTTGCTGAATTCCTCCAGCATTTTGTGTGTTGTTTAGACCACAAGGCATAGGGGTAGAATTAAGCCGTTCGGTCCGTCAGGTCTTCGCCATTCCATCATGGCCGATTTATTATCCCTCTCAATCCCATTCGCCGACCTTCTCCCCGTAACCCTTGCTAACAAGAACCCATCAGTCTCCGCTTTAACTATAATGAATGAAAACTACCAACCACCAAATGCGATCAAGAATGAGAAGAAAGTGGATGAAAGATTGATTATGTTTAGTGGATAATTATCCCTTACTCGACCGATAAGATAAATAGTGACCTGATTGATTGTCTTAGCAAGCCTGAAGCACAACTAAGAAAATGCCTATGTGAAATTTCCCTCAGTCAGCATGGTATGCACAGTCACTTCTACTGAATGGCATATTCCACAAGTAGCAATTTAATGTGAACCTACACTAGCAAAGTAAAACATACAGTACTGTGCAAAAGTCTTGGGCATAAATACAGTATATAGCTAGGGTGTCTATGCCTTTTGTACAGTACTGTAGTAATTTAATGTATTGCACTGTACTGCAGTGAAAAAAACAAATTTCATGACATATGAATGGTGATAAATCTGATTTTGATATGGGTCTCTATTGTGGACTGAGAGTGGGAAGGGAACAGGGAGAGAGAATTGTGGTTGGGAAAAGGGGAAGGGAGAGGGGAGGGAGCGGGAAGCACCAGAGAGACATTTGTTTGGATTGAAATGACTTTGCCTGGTGGGTGTGTCTGCACCCATTCTCCGCCCCGGCACTCCTGCTGTGCCACCTGTCCCCCACCCCTCCCACGGCTCTCCACCCTCATCATTCCCAACATCCTTTGCCCCCGCCAGACTTACAAACTTCCTCTCTGCCCCACGTTGACAAATACAGTACTGTGCAAAAGTCTTAAGCTCCCTAGCTATACATATATGTGGCTAAGATTTTTGTACAGCACTATACACAGAAATACTTTTCCTGTACTCTTACACATTCTATAAACCACAATATTACCTAAATTGATCAGGCATATCATTATCGCAGCTTATAATATGATATTAAACTAACCCACCATCTATTGCACTGTCTAACCCCAGTGATGCGTTACATAATCCTGTACCACATTACAGAATATTCTTCTCTCTCCTAATTGCGCAAATAATTGAACTGCATTTGCAACTCCCCATTGATAGCATGGGCTACGTTACAAAAGGTGCTGTATGATAACAGGGGGAATGATGGAGAAAGTGCATGAGAAAAAAAAAGTAGAAGTATGCCAATTAATTCAAATTACATCTTACTTATACCTTCATCAAAGCAATTTGGTTCATAGGGCTTTTCACAAAGTTCGTCAGTTCCAGTACATCTCTGTTCGTTTTAAACAGTTGTGAACACACTGATTAGCATTTTTCCTTATTTTTACCTTTGAGGTGAGGACCTCTATCTGTCAGAGTTGACCAGAGGTATTGCAACTTAGCTGTCTAGATATGGAGAGCAAGCTGTTACCCCTGTGGCCAGCTCCCCCCTCCACACATCTGATGAACCCAAAGGAATGGCAGAGACCGATACAGTTTGGTACCAGCATTGTCACAGGAGTGGCCAGTCAGCATTGAACTCAATGTAGGCCTGCCTTAGGGTCGCCAGCTCCTGATTTTCCCCTCGGGGTTTACTCCCGAAGCCTTCCCCTTGAGTCGGAATAGCCACAAGGCAGTGGCGGTTTGAGATCAAAGTTTTCCTTCTCCCAGATGAGCTGCCAACCACGGCTGATGAGCCCCATCTGCCCGAAGTTTACTGGTGCATCAAAACCAGACACTGTTTTTGCCCCTTCTGTCAGTAGAAACGGTTCTGCCGGGCTTAGTAGCTAAGCCACATGTGAAGGAGAGGAGTTAAGACTTGGTTATCAGAAGCTGTTTGAGACACACCCCATTAGGAGTATTTAATACTCCTTAGGAGCATTAGGAGTGGGAGCTTTTCCCATTACCACCCCCGGCTATAACAACCATAAAGACTGCGTAATTTGTTGTTATACTCAGTAATTGAACTTAATTCTTGTGAAATTGAGTACAGTATTTTCATTAATGTTTGGAACTTACAGCAGCTTTTCCAATAAAATGTCTGGAAATTCCATGCCTATACTTTGGAGAGGTGGTACATACAGTAAACGACAACAATACAAAGCCACATTCAGAACTTTGAATAAAGCATCTTACACTGATGGCTAATTTAATCTGCTGTCATTGGTAGCACTCTTGCCTCTATGGTTAAAGTTTGTAGTTTCAAATCTCACTCCACAGACATAACAAAAGAACAAAATCGGCTGATGTTTCATTGTACAACCAAGAGAGTGCAACACCTTTTGTCAGGCAGGACATTTAAACCAAGCAGTGGCAGATGTAAAGCATGGCATGGCTTTAAAATCCAGGCAGAGAACTTTTTCTGGTGCCTTAACTAATGCAGATTGACTGGTAATTGGCCTTTTCCTGTCTGTGAAAGCTTGCCACATCCAATTTGAGCATACGGCTTTTAGATTATTACAGGGGCCATATCTCAAAATTGGTTCAAAGTTCAGAGTAAATTTATTCACTGTGTGTGTGTGTATATATATATATATATATATATATATATATATATATACACATACATACACACTACCCTGAGATTAATTTTGGATGATTATTAGGATGATATTAATTTGTTTAGGATGATTTTAAGCCTTGGAAACCAAACAATTCAATATTTGCTATAAAGACAAAAAGCTCAATTTTGATTGTGAAGCATATGTCATGGCTTTAAAATCCAGGCAGAGAACTTTTTCTGGTGCCTTAACTAATGCAGATTTTAAAAATCCCATTAAAGGACATTAAGGCAAAAGAGAAACATCTAATTTATGTACAATAGTGTTTTCTCTTGAAACCAGAAAGCCCTGCTTCATGGAAAACTCAACAAAGCGATACTTCTGGTTAAGCATTTGAGACAAATTCCAGATTTTAATTGTACAATGGACTAGTTGGGCCAAATTATCTCAGTTGCATAAACCTGTAGTGTCAAACCTTAGAAGAAAAAAAATCAAGGAATTGCTTATTACTTTTACACTGAAACTTGCTAAATAATAATTCCTCCTCTCAAATACAAAATTCCATTGTGAATACAGCATTGTGAATAGTAGGGGACAGAGGGTCCAGTGAGATGGAGGAACTGAGCAAAATACATGTTAGTAGGGAAGTGGTGTTAGGTAAATTGAAGGGATTAAAGGCAGATAAATCCCCAGGGCCAGATGGTCTGCATCCCAGAGTGCTTAAGGAAGTAGCCCAAGAAATAGTGGATGCATTAGTGATAATTTTTCAAAACTCGTTAGATTCTGGACTAGTTCCTGAGGATTGGAGGGTGGCTAATGTAACCCCACTTTTTAAAAAAGGAGGGAGAGAGAAACCGGGGAATTATAGACCGGTTAGCCTAACGTCGGTGGTGGGGAAACTGCTGGAGTCAGTTATCAAAGATGTGATAACAGCACATTTGGAAAGCGGTGAAATCATCGGACAAAGCATGGATTTATGAAAGGAAAATCATGTCTGACGAATCTCATAGAATTTTTTGAGGATGCAACTAGTAGAGTGGATAGGGGAGAACCAGTGGATGTGGTATATTTGGATTTTCAGAAGTCTTTTGACAAGGTCCCACACAGGGGATTAGTGTGCAAACTTAAAGCACATGGTATTGGGGGTAAGGTATTGATGTGGATAGAGAATTGGTTAGCAGACAGGAAGCAAAGAGTGGGAATAAACAGGACCTTTTCAAAATGGCAGGCAGTGACTAGTGGGGTACCGCAAGGCTCGGTGCTGGGACATATATATTAATGACTTAGACGAGGGAATTAAATGCAGCATCTCTAAGTTTGCGGATGACACGAAGCTGGGCGGCAGTGTTAGTTGTGAGGAGGATGCTAAGAGGATGCAGGGTGACTTGGATAGGTTGGGTGAGTGGGCAAATTCATGGCAGATGCAATTTAATGTGGATAAATGTGAAGTTATCCACTTTGGTGGCAAAAACAGGAAAACAGATTACTATCTGAATGGTGGCCGATTAGGAAAAGAGGAGGTGCAACGAGACCTGGGTGTCATTATACACCAGTCATTGAAAGTGGGCATGCAGGTACAGCAGGCGGTGAAAAAGGCGAATGGTATGCTGGCATTTATAGCGAGAGGATTCGAGTACAGGAGCAGGGAGGTACTACTGCAGTTGTACAAGGCCTTGGTGAGACCACACCTGGAGTATTGTGTGCAGTTTTGGTCCCCTAATCTGAGGAAAGACATCCTTGCCATAGAGGGAGTACAAAGAAGGTTCACCAGATTGATTCCTGGGATGGCAGGACTTTCATATGAAGAAAGACTGGATGAACTGGGCTTGCACTCGTTGGAATTTAGAAGATTGAGGTGGGATCTGATTGAAACGTATAAAATCCTAAAGGGATTGGACAGGCTAGATGCAGGAAGATTGTTCCCGATGTTGGGGAAGACCAGAATGAGGGGTCACAGTTTGAGGATAAAGGGGAAGCCTTTTAGGACTGAGATTAGGAAAAACTTCTTCACACAGAGAGTGGTGAATCTGTGGAATTTTCTGCCACAGGAAACAGTTGAGGCCAGTTCATTGGCTATATTTAAGAGGGAGTTAGATATGGCCCTTGTGGCTACGGGGATCAGGGAGTATGGAGGGAAGGCTGGTGCAGGGTTCTGAGTTGGATGATCAGCCATGATCATAATAAATGGCGGTGCAGGCTCGAAGGGCCGAATGGCCTACTCCTGCACCTATTTTCTACGTTTCTATGTACTTTGCACAATTCAGTTTTATTATAGTTTCCCTGTTGTTCATTGATTGCTGGAAATTAACATAAGTGAAGAGTTCTAATGGGGAAATCCCCAATCAAATTCCTTTGTACTACTATGCCCTCCAGGAATGCAAGAAATAAATATTAGTCAATGTACAATGAGAAGTTAGCTATTTAACTATGATAATTTGTTGATATTTAGATGCAAAGTGTGATACTTAATTGGAAATAGTGATTTTCCCCTTGTCTGCAATTTCATTTCATTTTTTGATATTGATTTCATTTTTTGATATTGATTTCACTTTAATAACTTCCTGTACAAGGGACAAATGTAATTTTCTCCAACATATTAATTTTAATGATGTTAGAAATAAATGAAAGAGAAGCCTTTGCAGAGGAAGTGAGGAGGCGTACATGCAGAATAAAAGTGAGTGTCAGAGAGAGGTGTGGGGAGAGACAGAAAGGTGATAACAAAGAGTCTTCAGAAAGCTAACAAAAAAAAATAGAAGTAGAAACAGGAAGATTTAAGGATGAATTTCCCAGGAGTTTTTACAATGAGGATGTTCCACAACATGGTTTTACTCCCAGGGTGTACATTAACAATCAATTCTAACTGTTCTAAGCTTCGTCAAAACAATCCAACAAGAGATTGTAAATTCAGTATCATTTAAATTTCCTTTTATTATC
This sequence comes from Mobula hypostoma, assembly GCF_963921235.1. NCBI lineage: Eukaryota > Metazoa > Chordata > Chondrichthyes > Myliobatiformes > Myliobatidae > Mobula > Mobula hypostoma. The sequence continues at coordinate 25,087,641 of NC_086112.1, read as the reverse complement.
ATCCCTTTCTCATCTGATTTCTAGCACCCTATCACAGACCATGCCTTTCAATTTTTCTTCCCTGGTCCCACACAGTTCAATGGTTCTGTGGACTGAGAAATACCAGGTTATCTAAGTTCAGATAGGTTATTGACCTGAAGTGTAACCAACTTTCTTTGATGATGTCTAAGCTGTTGAGCGCCTATTTGTGCTTGTATTTAAGGTATTAAGTATTTGCAGTATCTTGATCTTAAGGAGAAATCTAAGACTGTAAGTGAAATTTCAATTGTAGTAATTCTTTACTGCCATGCTATCTTACTGGCGTTGAAAATTTTGTAGACTTAATTTCTTCAGATTTGATGGATATTTTTAATAATTTCTGCATCTTCTCAATAGCCCTTCATTGCTTAATTTTAAGAAGATTTTACATAGGAATAAAAACTGTTTACTTGTTTTGGGTTGGACTCACTTTATTTCAGGTAGGAATGTTCAGCTGGTGAGTGAGGAAACACTGTTATTTGCCAGTTCACACAAGTCTCCAAACACCCATAGAGGGAGCTGTACCGTTGTAAATTGTTAATTACAAGTTCATGCATAAAAGCCAATGAAAATTATGCTGGTTGATGAATGAAGTAATGAGATTTAACACCAGCATGGATCATTTCTATAGCTTTTTACATCGTAGTTAAATATTGAAAATTAGAACTGTCAATACATTTTAATAAAAAGATGGGAGAGTTAAAAGAATGAGAATAAGTTCAATGAAATGCTATAAAGCATATAATTATTTATCAGAAGTCTTTCCTGCTTATCAATTTTTAAAATTAAAATTTAGGGTAATACATAACCAGGTGTGTAAATTATTTAGAAGGTTTTGGTAATTGTACAGTGATGGTGGTAAACTAGATCATGCTGAAAAAGTTTTACCCCAACTGAATAATCCACTTCATTTTAATCCATTTCAGGGCTCTAGCACAGCTCATGAATTGGGCCCATAAGTGTACTATCTCAAGCTCAATCAAATGTAATCCAAACTCCCAGCTGGGAATGGTCTTGTGATGGCATCTTGTGGAGGATGGTATTTCATTGGTCTTGACGGCTTCAGGGAAGAACAGGCTAGACAAGAGCAGTCTCCCGTTTCTATTGTCTTTTATTGATATGATTTTGGAAGTATTGATAGATGAAATGGGAAGGAGGAGAGAGTTTCCCTGCCTTGGCAGTAAGAATTCTCCAGAGAAGCAATAATGGAAGAAGGCAGCAATTAAGGAAAAAGCTCGGATTTTATTGGTCACATGCACATCAAAACATTGAAACGTACAGTGAGATGTTTCATTTGAATCTCATCCACAACTCACTGACCCTAACTGTATGTCTTTGGAATGTGGGAGGAAACAGGAGCACCCAGAGGAAACCCATGTGGTCATTGGGAAAATGTACAAGCTCCTTACAGACAGCACAGCAGTGGGAATCAAAGCCCAATCAGTATCACTGGAGCTGTCATCATACTTACTTACTGCCCATTACGCCACTGGCATTTAGAGCAACAAAGATGGTCCTCTATCTCTGTCCGTCCTTGGTCATCTCTATTGTACCCCAGGTGTAGTTCAAGGCTTTCATTTCTGCCTCCACGGTACAGCACCAAGTTGTCTTTGGTCTCCCACAGTTCCTCCGCCCTTGAAGTGTACAGTGAAGTGCTGTCTTGATGATGGAGTTGGCCTTTTCTCTTATCTCGTGCCCAATCCATCTCCAACGCATCCTCACAATGACTGTGGCCCTGCCCTCCTGATGACACGGAAGGAGCAGGATGTGATTGGAGATCTTTCCTGGCCAGAACATGCGGAGGATCTTCTGGAGGCTCCTGGTGTGGAATGACAGCAGCTTGGCAAGGTTAGTCTCTGCCGGGCACCAGCATTCGGCCCAGTACACAGTATGTAGGGTGCATTTCTGCAGTTATTAATGCTAGCTTGCCAGCATTGTACATGGTTTGTACATTCCATAAACAGTTTTGGTCTTGATCTTGGCACTGTTCAGGGTTTCCTCTCTGTTTTCACTGCTATCAGCCATGCAAGTCCCATAAGACCATAAGATATAGGAACAGAATTAGGCCATTTGGCCCATCGAGTCTGCTCTGCCATTTTATCATGAGTGATCCATTTTCCCTGTTAGCCCCAATCTCCTACCTTCTCCCTGGGTGGAGAGTCAGGAATACCATCAGACACATACTGAAAAATTCACCATTGCTGTTTCCATAACTGTTTTTTGACCAGTCAGGGCTGTTAGCCCCAAGCTGAAACCCCTGAACCTTTAGGACTTTGGTGGACTACTCTTCGTCTGGCCTCTACCCTTTGTCCAGTTTAGCATAGGTGACCTGACCAAGAGCCAAAGCACAAGGCCCTGACTCCAGCCAAAATAGCTCTCCATATCATTGAGACATGCAAGCCTCCAAACCCTATGGCAAAGTTGTGGTCCTCGTGAAGGTGGAACTGTAAAGTGATTGTGCTAACCGTGATGCTACTGTGCCGCCATGAGAATGGCAGGATTTTAGCGGCAAGACATGAATGAAGAGGCATGGTAAGTTTAATTACCTCAGACAGATTGTCAAAGTCCCAAAACACATCATCAAAATCAATCTCTCGCAACCATCACCACCAGTCTCACAGGCTGTTCACATAGTATAACCTCTTTTTACTCACCAACTATCTCGGTCGGTCATGACTAGAAGTTTCAGTAACAATGAAGCCTGTAGCTGTGAAGAAAACTTCATGCACACAAAAAATACACGTGCATCATTCTACTTGCATTTTTACATAAATATCTTGAAGGATGCAAAGCTTAAAAGTCTATTAGTTTTACATGACAATGTGAAAGGATTCTCTAACAGGAGTGTCACATGATATTGAGAGGAAGATGTTCTTCCACTTTCTAGGTTTGAACAAGTAATAGAGGCATCATTAACATCAGGTAATGACACTTCTAGAGGTGTCATTTATGATTTTGAAATCTGTTCCATCCTTGAAGGGTTTATAAATATATAATACACATACTTGGTGGACTCTTTATTGGATACACCTGTATATCTAGTTAATGCACATATCTGATCAGCCAAATATGCGACAGCAACTCAATGCAAAAAAAATAGCATGCAGACATGGTCAAGAGGTTCAGTTGTTCTTCATGTCAAACATCAGAATGAGGAAGAAATGTGATCTAAGTGACTTTGACCGTGGAGTGAATGTTGTTGCCAGATGGGGTAGTTTGAGTATCTCAGAAACTACTGCTCTCCTGGGGTTTTCACCCACAACAGTCTCTAGAGTTAACAGAGAATGGTATGGGGGAAAAAAAAGAAAAATGTTCAAGTTTTTTCCACTTCAACGGCAAAGTGGAGATGTAGAATCAGTTTGGTATTACAATTCACTTGGACTTTGAACTTTTATTGTGCTCATGGACTTCTTCATCAAGTTATGGTATTGTTGCACTGTTGTAACTATATGTTATAATTATGTGGTTTTGCTAGTTTTTTCAGTCTTGGTCTGTCCTGTGTTTTGTGATATCACACCGGAGGAAATATTGTATCATTTCTTAATGCATGCATTACTAAATGACAATAAAAGAGGACTGTGTGTCTTCAGAATCTAGAAAAAAAATTTATTAATAATTTTGTGTTTAACTCAGTATTTGTATTTTCCCTTCATTGATTATGGAGATGTAAAGACGTTTTGGGAAAATATCTAGTAAAATTGGAGGGCTTACAGAATAATTAAACCAGATTGCACATCTGTAATTCAGTCATCATATCAATATCATATATTTGATCATTTAGGCAATATCTGGTAATAAAAATCATTCATCTCTGTGTTCTCCCATTCTTCATTATAAATTCCTAAGCCTGCGTAAAAATTAAATTCATTATACTGTTATTTTGCAGTAGTTTGCACTGGGGATTCTCTTCGCTAAACAACATAATTTGTTTGAAAGCCATCACTAAAAATGGAACAGCTCCTGTGAAGTTGCCAAAATGCATGAGATATGTCTCAGAGCAATGAGTTACCTGAGCTAAATACACGGTGAAAGTCTTTTATTCAAGGTGCTGGCCACTGTAAGAAAGAATATCTATGGTTAGGTAATTCGCCAATGCTGTCTCAGCGAGACCATAAGTCTGCTAGAGAAAGGCAATAAGGAAGATATCACTAAAGTGTATGCCTGTGAAGCAGTACTGATAATCTGCCACCAGAGATAGAGGAACAATATTATTAACCAAGAGAAAAGAAATTTAAGAACGAAAAGCAAAAATGTAGTTACCAAATTGACAGTATTATCAACAGGACCTTCTGTCCTTTAATATCAGTGAGGTTTTTTTTGCCTCAGTGATCATTTGATTCATTCACTCCATTGATTTTCCATAATTTGCTAAAGACAACTGAAAGGCATCCGTTAGTCTTGTGAGACCATGGATTTGCGCCTGGAAAGTCTTCACTCTCCAGGGCGCAGGCCTGGGCAAGGTTGTATGGAAGACTGGCAGTTGCCCATGCTACAAGTCTCCAATGCACGACACCAATGTTGTCCAAGGGAAGGGCATTAAGACCCATGCAGCTTGGCACCAGTGTGGTCGCAGAGCAATGCGTGATTAAGTGCCTTGCTCAAGGACACACGTTCCCTCAGCTGGGGCTTGAACTCACGACCTTCAGGTCGCTAGTCCAATGCCTTAACCACTTGCGTGCCCACACTAAAGACAGCTATGCCTCACTTTAACCCCACTGTTGATGCATTAGCTATCTTTAGAAAATGTAAACACTTATTATGTCCATCCTATCTTCAGCAGTGTTTACCTCCCTACTTGGGGCTTATGTCAAATAATCAGAATTATCAGAATCAGGTTAATATCACTGGCATATATAATGAAATTTGTGGCAGCAGGACAGTGCATTACATAAGAGAACTATAAATTACAATCAGAAATATGTACAGTATAAGGAGGGAAAAAAAGTAGTGCAAAAAGAGAGCCCAAAAAAGAGTGAAGACATGTTCATAGTTGGCTCATTGTCCATTCAGAAATCTGATAGTGGAGGGGAAGAAGCTGTTCTGAAAACATTGAGTGTGTGAAATTGAAATGGTCTGGTGACCAGGTGATTTTCAGTACCTACCCATGCCTATTCCCTGATGGTAGCAATGAGAAGGGGGCATGTCCAGTGTGATGAAGGTCCTTAGTGATGGATGCTTTCTTCCTGAGGCATCAACTTTTGAAGATGTCCTCGATGCTTGGCAGGCTAGTGCCTGTCATGGAACTGACTGAGTTTGCAGCTTTTTCCAGTCCTCCATATCTCCATACCAGACTGCATCTGGAATTATTTCAGTGGAATTTTGAGAAAGTGTAAAATAATCCATGGCTGCACTGAACACATGGGTTTGAATCCAATCAAGGCAACTGGGAATTTAAATTCAAGTAACTAACTAAATCAAAGGGAGGAGACAACTCTCCATAGTATAGTTAAAAGAAGCAAATTTCCCTTTTTTTATTTCAACTAATTTTTGTTTTTATGTATCAAAGTTTAGTTGCTTTAAGGGTTTTTTAAAACATTTTTAAGTAATTGAACATTTGTGACTACCAAACGGCAGCTTTGAGAGCCTGTGAGAGAGAGGCCTCACTGGCTGTCAAACACATCCTGGGAGCAGAGCCCGGTTCTTACACTCAGGGAGGTTTCCATGTGCTAAGTGCTGTCTCTTTTTCCAATAAAAACAACAGAATTCTGTAGTGACTGTGTGGGCGTTGAAGAGTCCTTTGAAGGATTATTTAATCAGGTAGTTCTTCAAATTTTCTTTAGAGGGAGTACCTGGCATCAACATCACACTGAAGGTCACTCAGTAGCTCTGCTGTCTTTTTTCATTACTGGGGTGGGTGTAGATTGAAACTGTAATGGCCTGGTGACCAAGTGATCTCCAGAATCTACCCAACTGAGCAGCATATCAGGTACAGGGAAAAAGGGAAGTCAGATTTCATCTCTAAAGCTACAGATTTCCTGTGAGTTGGTAAAGGAGTTGCATATATACAATGGATTATATACAGTTATAAACAAGAAGGGTTAGAGAGAAGGACCATAAGACTCAGGAGCAGAATTAAGCCATTTGGCTCATCAGGTCTGTTGTGCCATTCCATCATGGCTGGATTATTACCCCTCTGAACCCCATTCACATACAGGGAGAGGGAGATAGTTTTACTAGAAGTCTGAAGCAACACGCAAAACGCTGGAAGAAATGGACAGTTAACATTTCGGGTCAAGACACTTCATCAGGACTGGAAATGAGGGGAGCCAGACAGTATTTTAAAATAAAAAGGGGGAGGGAAGTGATGAAGCTTGCAGATGATGGGTAGATCCAGGGGATGGGGGTTGAGAGGCAAGTGAGGGAGAGGAAAAGAATTGGAATGATCTAAGAAGTTGGGAGGAGGTTGGTGGAAGTGACAAAGGAGACTGAAGAAATTAGATTCAGATAGGAGAGGGCTCTCTAGAGCAGGCAGGGTTTGCCAACCTTTTTTATATGCCATGGACCAGTACAATTGTGCAAGGAGTCCGTGGGCCCCAGTTTGGGAACCCCTGTGCTCTAGAGATTACACTGAATGGTGCGAAAAACAAAAAAAAATACAGTCCACGGCAGTTTTGTGAATGAAAATGCCTCGTTAATGAGAGAGGTCAGAGAAGAATGGCTGCACTGGTTCAAGCTGACAGGAAGGCGACAGTAACACAAGTAACCATGCGTTATGATAGTGCTGTGCGGAAAGGCATCTCTGAATGCACAACATGTTGAACCTTGAAGTGGACTGGCTACAGCAGCAGAAGATCCCAAGTGGCCACTGAGTGTATACTGTCAAACAGAATGAATCTTTTGGCATAAAATGTATAGGTATTTTCCTTCCCTGTGATGCCTCATTGCTTGAACAGTCAAACACTAATCCAACTGCATTAAGTCACCTATTTCAAATATATTTTGTTTTCTCCTTCACCTGATTCTTATCTTCAGTAGCTAAAAATATCTCTGCACCATCGTTGTAAATTAATGCAGTGTCTCTATTGTTCTCCTGACCTTGAGAACTTTGCAAAATGTCAAAATCAAAGTAAATTTATTATCAAAGTATGTATACATTACCATATATTACCTTGAGATTCATTTTCTTTCAAGAGGAAAATAAAGAATTACAATAGAACTTATGAAAAACTATCCATAAGCAAAGACTACCAATGCACAAAAGAAGAAACAATTGTGTAAATAAAAGCTCAAATAATATTGAGAACATGAATTGCAGAGTCCTTGAAAGTGAGTCTTGTAGACTGTAGAAACAGTTCAGAATAGCGGAGAGTGAAGTTATCCACACCGGTTCAGGAGGTTGTAGGGTAACAACGGTTCCTGAATATCGATTATGGGACCTAAGGCTCCTGTACATCCTGCCTGGTGGTAATAGTGAAAAGAGAGCATGGCCCTGGGTGGTGAGAGTCCTTGCTGATCAATGCTGCTTTCTTGTGACAATGGTGGCGAGAGCTTTATCTGTGATGAACTGAGCTGTATCTACCATTTTCTGTAGCCCTTCCTGATCCTGGGCATTGGGGTTTCTATACCAGACAGTAACCAGTTAGGACACTCTCTCTTCTGCATTCTCTACTCTAAATTTCTCAAAGTTTTAGATGACATGCCAAATCTTCGCAAACTTTTAAGGAGAGGCCCTGCATACCTTCTTTGTGAAGTCACTTATATGTTGGTCCCAGGACAGATCCTCTGATATGTTTAACACCAAGGAATTTAACTTCAATGCCCTTTTGAGGACTGGCTCATGGATCTCCGGCCTCTTCCTCCTCTTGTCAGTAATTGGGTAATTTGTTTTGCTGACGTTGAGTGTGCGCTGACAGTTGCGGCACCGTTCAACCAAATTTTTAATCTTCCTCCTATACGCTGGTTTGTCACCACTATTGATTCGGCCATCAACAGTGCTGTCATCAGCAAAATTAAATATGGCTTTGGAGCTGCACTTAGCCACACAATCATCGGTATACTTCAAGTAGGGCGGGGGCTCAGCACACAGCCTTGTGGTTCACCTGTGATGATGGAGATCGTGGTGGAGATGTTGTCGCCAACCCATACTGCTTGGGATCTGCAAGTGAGGAAATCAAGGATCCAGTTGCACAAGGAGGTATGGAGGCCTAGGTCTTGGACCTTACTGATTAGTTTCAGGGGGGATGATAGGGTTGAATGTTGAGCTGAGGTCAATGAAGAGCATCCTGATGTAGGCATCTTCATTGTCCAGATGATCCAGAATTGAGTGTAGGGCCAGTGAAAAGGCATCTGCCATTGCCCTTCTGAGACTGGTCACATAGAGTAGATCCAGGGTATTCCTCGGGCCGGAGTTGATATGTTTCACAACTAACCTCTCGAAGTACCTTATCAGTGCTCAAAGTTATATTGAGTTTAAAAGAGGTAGGAATTAGGATTTGTTAAGTTTCACTTAACGTGATCACTGAATTAAATTGCATTTCAATGCACGTAACTTAACTGAGTGGCTGTATTGAGGTCATGAATAGCCTCTTGGGCTGGGATAATATGGCCATAACATGAATGTGGCTGAAAGAAGGGCAGGACTGACGGTTCAGTGTGTCAGAACAGAAGGCGTGACATAACAATAGTACTTAGAGGAGATTTTTGGACTATCTAATGAGGCCATTTAGGTTGAATTTAGATATAAGGGGATAGTCACCTTGATAGGGCTATATTGTAGACTCCCCAGTAGTCCCCATGGGATCTTGAGGAGTAGATGTGTCGAGAGATTAAACATAGTTGTGAGGATAGCAGGATAGTGTTAGTTGACACTGGGAAAATTGTGCCATCCAGGGGGCAGAGGAGAGATTTTGTGGCTGCAGAGGAGACACAAGAATGGTGTGGCACCCAGCCAGAGTTCAGTCGGCCTGGATGGTGAAATTTGGATGGTGTGTCCAAGTCAGTTTCCTCACACAATGTATTGAGGAATGGACTCAAGGTTCAAAGTAAATTTATTATCAAAGTACATACATCTCATCCTATACATCCCTGAGATTCATTTTCTTCGGGGCAAATTCAACAAATCCATAATACAATAATAACCAGAATAAAATCAATGATAGACCACAACTAATTGGCGTTCAAGCAGCGTGCAAAAGACAACAAACTGTGCAACTACAAAAAGAAATAATAAGAAGAAAGAAATAAGCAATAAATATTGAGAACATTAAATGAAGTCTTTGAAAGTGAGTCCATAGGTTATGGGAACATGGCAGCAGCGAAAATGAGCATGACCTGGGTGATGGGGATCCCTAATGACGGATGCTGCTCTCCTGTGACACCACTCTGTGTAGATGTGCTTAGTGGAGGGCTTTACCCATGATGGACTCAGCTGTATCCACTACCTTTGTAAGATTTGTTAATTCAAGGGCATTGGTGTTTCCATACCAGGCCATGATGCAGCCAGTCAATATACCCTTCACCACACATCTGTAGAATTTTAGATGTCATGTCGAATCCCCACAAATTCCTAAGGAAGTAGACGTGCTGCCCTGTTTTGCTCCATGTTGGACTCGGGAAGGAACACTACTTAGGGAATGAGGTGGGTCAAGTAATTGAAGTGTCAGTTGGGAAAACACTTTGAGTCCAGTAAGCACAATTCTATTGGTTTTAAGAGAGTTATGGGAAAAAAAGATAGAACAGGTTAAAATCCTGGACTGAAGCAAGGCCAGCTATGTGGGCATTAGGCAAAATCTAGCAGGTTTCAGCTTGGTGACTCCATTTCAACACAAAGGAATGGCTGGCAGATGGAAGGCTTTTAAAAAAAGGTTGCATCAAGAGTCCAAGAGCAGGATGTTCCTATTAGTGTGAAGGCTAGGCATCAAATTCAGCCAGCTCTGGCTGATGGGAGATAAAAGTTCTGGTAAGGAAAAAAAAGATGTACTGTACATAGTGTTTAGGCAGGTGAGTACAAATTAATTCCTTGAATACAAAAAGTTTGAGAACAGGCTTAAGTTGGAAATTAGGAGGGGAAAAAGGTACGAGATGGATTTGGCAAGCAGGATTTAAAAAGGTTCTTCAGTTGAATCAGCAGAAAAAGGGTGACTAGGGAGAGACTAGGCCCTCTTAAAGGCTGTCAGGCTGTTTGTGTGGAGCAGCAGGAGATGGCTCAGAATTGTTTATCTCCTTTCTCTGTTTATTCAGGATAATAACATGGATGCTACAAAAAAAAGGGTAAGAAGTTGTGGGATCATATGCGTATTAGAAGGAAGGAGCTAACTGCAGCCTTGTAGCACATTAAGATGGGCAAATCTCCATGGCCAGAGCAAATGCACTTTATGGGAAGCCAGGGAAGAAATCAGAAATCCTTGGAGAAATATTATCAGCCAAGGATAAAGTTCCAGAATGCTGGAGGGGGGGGAGGAGAGGTGCTTAACATTCTTCACGAGGTGTAGAAAGGACAGGGCAGTGAGCTTGGCTTCAGTTGTAGAGAAGTTTCAGTAGAGAAGTTACTGGACAGAATTTTGAGGGACAAGATCTACCATCACTTGAATAGTCAAAGCCTGATTAGGAATAGTCTTGCACGGTTTTGTTAGAAACATAGAAAACCTACAGCACAGTATAGGCCCTTCGGCCCACAAAACTGTGCTGAACATGTCCTTAGAAATTACCTAGGGTTACTCATAGCCCTCTATTTTTCTAAGCTCCATGTACCTATCCAGGAGTCTCTTAAAAGACCCTATTGTATCCATCTCCACCACTGTCGCCAGCAGCCCATTCCATGCACTCACCACTTTGTGGAAAAAGAACAACTTACCCTGACATCTCCTCTGTACGTACGTCCAAGCACCTTAAAACTGTGCCCTCTTGTGGCAGCCATTTCAGCCCTGCGAAAAAGCCTCTGACTATCCACACAATCAATGCCTGTCATCATCTTGTACATTTCTATCAGGTCACCTCTCATCCTCCGTCACTCCAAGGAGAAAAGGCCGAGTTCACTCAACCTGTTCTCATAAGGCACACTCCCCAATCCAGGCAACATCCTTGTAAATCTCCTTTGCACTCTTTCTTTGGTTTCCACGTCCTTCCTGTAGTGAGGCGACTAGAACGGAGCATAGTACTCCAAGTGGGATCTGACCAGGGTTATATATAGCTGCAACATTACATTTCGGCTCTTAAACTCAATCCCACGATTTATGAAGGCCAATGCACCATATGACTTCTTAACCACAGAGTCAACCTGCACAGCAGCTTTGAGTGTCCTATGGACTCAGAACCCAAGATCCCTCCGATCCTCAACACTGCCATGAGTCTTACCATTAATGCTATATTCTGCCATCACATTTGACCTCCCAAAATGAACCACCTCACACTTATCTGTGAGGAACTCCATCTTCCACTTCTCAGCCTAGTTTTGCATCCTATCAATGTCCCACTGTAACCTCTGACAGCCCTCCACACTATCCAGAACACCCCTAACCTTTGTGTCATCAGCAAATTTACTCACCCATCCCGCCACTTCCTCATCCAGGTCATTTATAAAGATCACAAAGAACAGATCCCTGAGGCACACCATTGGTCACCGACCTCCATGCCGAATATGACCCGTCTACAACCACTCTTTGCCTTCTGTGGGCAAGCCAGTTCTGGATCCACAAAGCAATGTCTCCTTGGATTCCATGCCTCCTTACTTTCTCAACAAGCCTTGCATGGGGTACCTTACCACATGCCTTGCTGAAATCCATATACACTACATCTACTGCTCTACTCTCATCAATGTGTTTAGTCACATCCTCAAATTCAATCAGGCTCATAAGGCATGACCTGCCTTTGACAAAGCTGTGCTGACTATTCTTAATCATATTATGCCTCTCCAAATGTTCATAAATCCTGCCTCTCAGGATCTACTCCATCAACTTACCAACCACTGAAGTAAGGCTCACTGGTCTATAATTTCCTGGGCTATCTCTACGCACTTTCTTGAATAAGGGAGCAACACCTGCAACCCTCCAATCCTCTAGAACCTCTCCTATCCCCACTGATGATGCAAAGATCATCGCCAAAGGCTCAGCAATCTCCTCCCTCACCTCCCACAGTAGCCTGTGGTACATCTCGTCCGGTCCCAGTGACTTATTCAACTTGATGCTTTCCAAAAGCTCCAGCATATCCTCTTTCTTAATGTCTGCATGCTCAAGCTTTTCAGTCCGCTGTAAGTCATCCCTACAATTGTCAAGATTATTTTCTGTAGTGAATACTGAAGCAAAGTAATCATTAAGTACCGCTGCTATCTCCTCTGGTTCCATACACACTTCTCCACTGCTCTTCACATACTTGTAGAATGCCTTGGGGTTTTCCTTAATCCTGTCCACCAAGGCCTTCTCATGGCTCCTTCTGGCTCTCCTAATTTCATTCTTAAGCTCCTTCCTGCTAGCCTTGTATTCTTCTAGATCTCTAACATTGCCTAGTTTTTTGGCCCTTTCGTAAGCTCTTCTTTTCTTCTTGACTAGATTTAAAACAGCCTTTGTACACCACGGTTCCTGTACCCTATCATCCTTTCCGTCTCATTGGAATGTACCTATGCAGAACACCATGCAAATATCCTTTGAACATTTGCCACATTTCTTCTGTCCATTTCCCTGAGAACATTTGCTTCCAATCAGGTTCCTGCCTGATAGCCTTATATTTCCCCTTACTCCAATTAAATGCTTTCCTAACTTGTCTGTTCCTATCCCTCTCCAATGCTATGGTAAGGGAGATAGAATAGTGATCACTATCTCCAAATGCTCCCCCACCGAGAGATCTGACACCTGAACAGGTTCATTTCCCAATACCAGATCAACTACAGCTTCTCTTGTAGGCTTATCTACATATTGTGTCAAGAAACCTTCTTGAACACACCTGACAAACTCCACCCTATCTAAACCCCTCACTCTAGGGATTGGGAAATTAAAATCTCCCACCACAATAACCCTGTTAGTATTACACCTTTCCAGAATCTGTCTCCCTATCTGCTCCTCAATGTCCCTGTTACTATTGGGTGGTCTACAAAAAAACACCCAGTAGAATTATTGACCCCTTCCTGTTCCTAACTTCCACCCACAGACTCAGTAGGCAATCCCTCCATAACTTTCTCTTTTTCTGCAGCCATGACAATTATCTATGATCAACAGTGCCACACCCCCACCTCTTTTGCTTCCATCCCTGTCCTTTCTGAAACATCTAAAGCCTGGCACTCAAAGTAACCATTCCTGCCCCTGAGCCATCCAAGTCTCTGTAATTGTCAGGATGCTGGAGCAGGGATCCAGTCGCAGACTCAGTACTGTACGCACAGTGATATTAATTGAGTAACAAATCCCGAGGTGCAAGCAAAGTCAGCGTCAAAGTTCAGGCAGAGATCAAAGCATCCAGAGAAATCCAAAAACCAGAATTGGGAAACAGGCAGAGTCGATATTCAGATGGACAGAGTACAATCCTGAGGCAGTCATCCCACCCTGCAAAAACTCATTTCAGGGAGGTCTCAACCGGAAGTCTCAACCTCATAGCAATGAATTTGTTAATTTTGCAAAACATCAGATTCACAAATGTTTTGTGAGACAGCTGACTTCTGAATTCTGTCTTAATGTGACGCACCATGCGGAATGCCCTTTCTACATCACAATTAGAATTTGGCAGCATCAAAAGCAGCTTCAACTGGCAGAGCTCTTTGAATCTCAACTGCCCTGTGCTCACAGATTTTACTTTGGACAGCTTCCCCCAGAACTCATCAACTGGCAAACTTTTGTAGTTTGGCACCAGTTCTTCAAGGTTAGTTGAGACATAATCCAGGACTCACCTCAACATGTCTTTTACAGTCATTTAACCCACCATGGGCAATAGAAAAGTTACTGTAGCAAACAGTGCAGCGAGTAACACTCATTATTTTTGACCCCTATTAGGCATGGGTACACTTTAGGGTAGCCTGGGGTGAAGTATGTTTTATATTTTCTTTCTTTGGAACATTCTGCCATGAAGTTACAGGACACTAAACTGAACTGATGGACAATGAAAGGGAGGGAGAGGTCGACTGAAAAGTCTGCCCACAGAGAAAACTGTGGTCTACTTAGCACAAAGACAGACCAATCAGGATGTTCTCTCTGTCACTTTCTGTCTCTGTCACACACTCTCCCTCTCACTATCTCTCCCCCGCCCCCACCGCTCTAAAAAAAAATCAATTTCTGGGATAATGTATATAATTTGCGGGCATCAGGGAGCCGCTATCAATATACAGGAGACTCCCGGAACTTCCGGGAGAGGTGGGATGTCTGCTGAGGTGCAAACAAAGTCAGTGTCAAAGTTTAGGCAAAGATCAAAACATCCAGAGAAATCCAAAAACCAGAATGGGGAAATAGGCAGAGTCGATATTAAGGCAGACAGAGTACAGATACAAATGCTGGAAAGGCTCAGGAAAACTCATTGGCACAATCTGGCCACAAACAGGTGAAAATGCAGGACTAAACTACACTGAGCAATAAATAGAGAGGCAGGTGATAGGTGGGGCACAATGAGACAGAAGTGGCAACAAAACAGGTAATAATGAGAAACAGGTGAGAGACGAGTACTCAGTAATACAGGGGCCGGAGTAGAGAAGGGGCGGGGACAGGCGCACATGGGGCATGAAGACAAACAAGAGCACATGGCAATACTAAACCACAGACTGAAGGCTAGGGGGGAAAAGACACAAAAAGACATAGTTCAACTGGAGGTACTGACAGTAGTGTCCACAACACCATAGCTCCAGGTATTGATCCACTTTCTAAGCTCATCTGCTTTGTTCATAATGCTCCTTGCATTAAAACAGACACATCTCAAACAATCTGTCTGAGCGCATCCCCTCTCTATCACCTGCCTATCCTCCCTCTCGCACTGTCTCTAAGCTTTTTCTATTTGTGAGCCAACCACCTGTTCCTTCGTCACTTCAGTTTGGTTCTCACCCCCAGCAATTCCAGGTTATACTCTCCACAATAGCCTTTGCAAACCTCCCCGCCAGGATATTGGGAGTTGTGGGAGATCGTCTGAAAAATCATTTGGACCTTTTTGAAGAGGCAACTAAGGGGGTAGAAGAAAGTAGGGCAGTAGGTATCTATAGGGATTAAGGCCTTTGACAAGGTCTTGCGTGGCAAGTTGATCTGGAAGGTTAGGCTGCACGGGATTCAGGAGAGCTAGTGAGATGGATTCAGAACTGGCTCTGACAGCTAGCAAAGGGTGATTGTCTAACTGGATGCCTGTGACTGGTGCAGTGCCCTAGGGATCAGAAATGGGAGTGATTTATGTAAATGATTTGGATATGAATGTACATGCACAATTATTTTAGCTGATGATACTCAATGGGGGGGGGGGGGGTCCAGTGAACTCCAAATCTAAAAGCTGGTGCAGTTCGGATGGAAATGGAGGGTAGAGAGGACAGAGTCTGAGCAAGCAGTTAGGGAATTGAACTCCAAAGGCTTTTTATCACTGTATTTCAGGAACCAACTGATTTTGATCAGTTAGGGAGGTTGACTGAGGAATGACAACTAGATTTCAATGTGGATAAGTGTGAGGTTTTGAATTTTGAACTTGAAGATAGTCAAACCAAGGTAGGAGTTGTACAGTGAATGGCAGGGCACTGATGAGTGTTGTGGAATAGAGGAACCAGGGAGAACGGGTGCAGAGCTGACTGAAAGCAGCTTTGCTAGTAGACCAGGGTGGTAAGGGCTTTTATCACTCTATTCTTTACCGGTCAGACCTTGGGTATTTAGGAGTAAGGATATGAGGCTTCAGTTATGTCATTGACGAGGCTGCACTTTGAGCATTGTGTAGTTCTGATCACCCTGTTATAGGAAAGATTTTGTCAAGCTGGGGAGAGTGCAGAAGAGGTATAAAAAGATATTGCCTGGCTTGAGTTATAGGGAGAGGGTGTGATGTTTTGTAAACTTTAAAACATAAAACTCTTTAAAAGAAAAGCACGGGAGCCCAAAGGATTGTGTCTTAGTTTTGTTTTTACATTAGTGAAATGTGCACTTATAATATGGTGGCATGATGACATATGCCATTCACACACTTTTACATATAAACCTGTAATGAATTATGTAAACAAAAAATACTTAAACAATATATTTACAATATCACTCAAGTATTACTGAAATATTAAATACAGGATACTTCTCTCTGCTTAGCTATAAACTCCAACTCAATATAGAATGCATTTCAACATATATATAGGCATCCGTTATAGAATGCATTTCAACATATATATAGGTATCCGTGAGACCATGGATTTGCGCCTTGGAAGGTTTCCAAGGCGCAGGCCTGGGCAAGGTTGTATTGAAGACCAGCAGTTGCCCATGCTGCAAGTCTCCCCTCTCCATGCCACCGATGTTGTCCAAGGGAAGGGCATCAGGACCCATACAGCTTGGCACCGGTGTCGTCGCAGAGCAATGTGTGGTTAAGTGCGTTGCTTAAGGACACACATGCTGCCTCAGCCAAGGCTCAAACTAGCGACCTTCAGATCACTAGATGAACGCCTTAACCACTTGGCCATTTGCCAAGTGTATACAGTATATAATAAACAACACAATATATAATGCAACTACTACATAGACATTCACAGCAAAGTGAATTTTAAATTGTTTCATTCAGGCCTAAAGGTTTAATCCCTGTGGAGGATTTCTTTCTCTTGTGAAACAAATCTCAGGTTATGGAACTTCCTCCATGGTGGTTGTAGGAATTAACTCTGGGACTACAGGAAGTGGTTCTGACAACTCCGATTACCTTTCTTCTGGACGTGTTGGCATCCCAAACAGCACATGGCAGGCTGTTCAATATGCTGACCCATCCCAGGCCACCAGACAAAACTTCAAGCCGATGCTTTCATTTTGACCAGGCCTAGAGAACCAGCATGCAGCTGCCCCAACACTTTAGCTCTCAGCTTGGATGGTACAACTACTCTCAATCCCAAAGTAAGGCAATCCCCGTCAAGGGCAAGTTCATGCTGGCACTTATTAAAATGGGGGAACTTGAGTTTTTGCGGCACATTCCTGCCAGTTTGAGTTTCCATGGAGACCTTGGGCAGTGTGGGGTCTTTCCTGGTTCCCCTTTGGATCATCTCTGCCATAATAGAGAGACTTCCAATTTGTGTTAGGGAGAATACGTCTATAGGAGTGCCCTCTTTTGCAAATTTTGTAGGTATTTCCTTTCCCAAGAGTAAGCAGGACAATCCATCGGCACTTCCATGCTTAGTCATCCTCTTGAATTCTATCTTGTGATTGTGCCTTAAAGAAACAGAGCCCATCTCTGCACTTGTGCTGCTCCCGTCAGCGGAAAACCCTTCTGTGGATTGAGAATGGACACTAATGGTTGATGATCAGTAACGGGTGTAAACGCTCTCCCATACAAATACTGCCCAAACCAGACTCAAGGCCTCTCTGTCAATTTGTACGTAGTTTTTCTCTGCAGCGGTAAGGGAACGTGATACAAAGGCTGCAGGGTGTTCAGTTCCATCACTCCTAATATGTGACATGACTATACCTATACAATAAGGTGGGCTTCTGTGGACGATGTGGATCATAATGTGCGAGTACAGTGTCTGATGTCACCACTTCCCTTGTCTTTTGGAAAGCCACCTCTCATTGAAAAAGGATCTTGTCAAATAAACTCTTCTCAGGCCTCCAGTCGGGTACAGGTATCAATTATAACTGACGTTCTGATGACAGACTCCGCCATCTTCATCAAGGATGATGCTCGGGCATGTCTAGTCCAGTGGTATTTATAACTCCATGGTCCAACCCTCCTGATTGGTTAGTCCTCATCCAATCAGGTTTCCACTCTCCCACCTTGCTTACAATTGAATTCCAGTTCTTATTTAGAGCAAGACCTTCGTCTTTGTTAAAATTCTGTTCCCCTAGTGTTATTTCAAAGACTTCCTTCAGCAGGTGGTCTCAAAAGCCATTGACACAGCACAGTAGTTTTCTGCCATCGAAGTCAATCCTCTGGCCATTGAAAATGCTGTGCTCCCTGAAGCGGGTTTCCACTGTGAGCCCCATCTGGCTGACTATATGCTGCTCCGCATTCACAGGGAATCCTGTAAACGCTAGACAACCTGAAGTCCCAGGTCATCTTTGATCCGCATAAGTTGTGTTTTGAGTTTTGATGATGGTATTAATTTTTGCACTGTTAATCAAGGTATAAAGACCTGCTCTACATAAGGAGGCATGATGGTGGTTGTTATTGTAGAGGTATAAGCCGGTGTGTGAGTTTCTGCCAGACGCCATGTCCGAGGCTACCATCCAGTTTCTGTCATATTAGGAACTCCAGGAATGCGAGGCAACTATTCTTCTCCATCTCCATTATAAATAGAATGTTTGGATGTTTATTATTCAGATGGTCGTGGAACTGTTGGAGTGCCTGGAGTCCATGAAGCTACACTAAAAAGGTGTCATTGACGTATCTGAAGAAACATTTGGGGCGTAAGGGTGATGAACCCAGAGCCCTCTTCCCAAAGTATTCTATGTACAGACCCCATTTCCAGAAAAGTTGGGATATTTTCCAAAATGCAATAAAAATAAAAATCTGTGATATGTTAATTCACGTGAACCTTTATTTAATTGACAAAAGTACAAAGAAAAGATTTTCAATTGTTTTACTGACCAACTTAATTGTATTTTGTAAACATACACAAATTTAGAATTTGATGGCTGCAACACACTCAACAAAAGTTGGGACAGAGGCATGTTTACCATTGTGTTACATCACCTTTCCTTTTAATAACACTTTTTAATCGTTTTGGAACTGAGGATACTAATTGTAGTAGATTTGCAATTGGAAATTTTGTCCATTCTTGCTTGATATAGGACTTCAGCTGCTCAACAGTCTGTGGTCTCCATTGTCTGATTCTCCTCTTCATGATGCGCCATACGTTTTCAATAAGAGATAGATCTGGACTGGCAACAGGAGTTATCTTTTCTGCTGTACGAGTTCTTAGTTGGATATCTGCAGGCTTCAGTTCAGTATCTTTGAAATGCCATTCAAACTCATTTTGTGGAATGACTGAAACAACTGAGTTAGTGTCCAATTCTATTTTTAATTAATTTGCCATTAAGTCCTGGTGTAAGCCATATTGCTTGTCCATACGCTTTGTCCGCCAGAGAAAGCAGGATCTCTCAATGGCCACACATTTTAATTCCGCGTCCCATTCCTATTCTGATATGTCTATCCACGGCCTTCTCTACCGTCAAGGTGAAGCCACACTCAGGTTGGAGGAACAACACCTTATATTCCGTCTAGGTAGCCTCCAACCTGATGGCATGAACATTGACTTCTCTTGCCCACCTCCCCTTCGTACCCCATCCATTATTTATTTATTATTATTTTATATGTATATATATTTTTCTCTCTCTCTCTTTCTCCCTCTGTCCCTCTCGCTATAAGCCTTGCCCATTCTCTGGGATTCTCCACTCCCCCTTTCTTTCTCCCTGGGCCTCCTGTCCCATGATCCTCTCATATCCCTTTTGCCAATCACCTATCCAGCTCTTGGCTCCATCCCTCCCACTCCTGTCCTCTCCTATCATTTTGGATCTCCCCCTCCGACTCCCACTTTCAAATCTCTTACTAGCTCTTCCTTCAGTTAGTCCTGACGAAGGGTCTCGGTCCAAAACGTCGACTGTATCTCATCCTAGAGATGCTGCCTGGCCTGCTGCATTCACCAGCAACTTTGATGTGTGTTGCTTGAAATCCCAGCATCTTCAGATTTCCTCGTGTTTGCTTGTCAATTGTTAGTTTTCACATTGTAAATCTAAAGGCTACGCAGTCCTGTGTCAGTCTCGCTCTTATCAGATTTTTCATTAACAGCATGCAGATTAGTGCTCTTTTTAAAACTGAAACTTGACTTTTTAAAATCTTTTTCTCTTTCCTGTGCAGTCTATTTCTTTTTGTCTGTCTGACATGCTCTTCGTATGTGTCCTACTCTGTTGCATTTTCTAAAAGTTTCACCTTTAAACTTGCATTGTTTGGTCAGGCCAGTTTCTGTTTATACGCTGCAATTTTGTCCATGCTTACTTTCATTCCTGACTGTGATTTGATTGCATGTCCGTCTGCTGTTTCCATTGATACGGCAATTCTAATTGTTCTTTTAAATATAAATAGTGCTTCAGATCAGAGCTGTTTTTGAAGGCTTTTTTGTAAGATTGCAGAAACTAAATGGTCTCTCAGTGCATCATTAACCCCATCACTGAACTGACAATGCTCATATAATTTCTTCAAATCAACCACGTACATTGAAATGGATTCCTCTTCCTTTTGATTCCGCTTATGAAACCTTAAGTGTTCTGCAATCAATAATGATTTTGGTTCGAAATGTTCCTGTGTTAGTTTCACAATATCAGCAAAGGTCATTTTGGCTGATTTGGTTGGAGCAGCTAAACATCTAAGCAAACTGTATGCTCTTCAACCCATTACATGCAGCAAAATGGCACTCGCTTTTCATTGGCTATTACATTTGCTTTAAAATATTCAATTTGCTCAGTATACATCATCCAGTTATCCCTTGTGCAATCAAATGGGTCTATCTTTCTAATGTAGCCAGCCATTTCTGCTCTTTTTGTTTCAAATTTATTAACCTGTACTCAGTGTTTATGAACACATGAATTTGTCCATTTTATGCTTTTCTTTTAAAACTCAAATGTCTTCTCCTTTTGTAAAGAAAGGACACTGGTCTTTTTTAAAACTTGAATATCTCGCTGTGCTTCAACAGATAAGTACCCATGTCTGGTTTGTTTTAAAAATACCTCATCACTACTGTTATGTTTTGTAACTGTAAAATATAAAACTTGTTAAAAGAAAAGCATGGGAGCCCAGAAGAACGTGTCTTAGTTTCATTTTTATTTTAGCAAGATACCCACTTAAGATGTGATGGCATGATGACGTATGCCATTCATGTACTTTTACATATAACCCATAACGAATTATGTAAACAATAAAGAATGCCTAATCAAACAATATATTGACAATATTACTGAAATGTTATGAAATATTAAATACATAACATTGGTCATCAACATCTCAGAGGATTTATCCTGGGCCAACATTTCAGTGGCACACCAGTGGCTTACTTCATTAGGAGATTTAGGAGATCAGTTATGTCACCAAAAACTGTAGAAAATTCCTTCAGCTGTACCATGGTAGGCCTTCTAGCTGGTTGTATTACCATCTGGTATGGAGGTGCCAATGAATAGGATCAGAAAAAAGCAGCAGAGGGTTGTCAACTCAGCCACCTCTATCATGGGCAATGACTTCCCCACCACTGAGGACATCTTCAAAAAGGCAGTGCCTCAAGAAGGAGGCATCCATCATTAAAAAGCCCCACTATCCAGGACATGCCCTCTTGGTACTACCATCTTGCTGGAGATACAGTAGGCGGAAGATGCACACTCAGCATTTCAGGAACTGCTTCTTCCCTTCCCCCTTCAGATTTCTGAACAGTCCACGAACCCATGGACACTACCTCACAGTTTTGCTCTCTTCTCGCACTATATTTGTTTATTTTTGTACGTCTTATTGCAACTTATAGAGTCATATTGTTTATTATTGCTGCAGCAAAATTAACACATTCCATGACATACTTTATGTCGGTGATAATGACCTTGGTTCTGATGTTGGATCTTAATTCCCTGCAGCCAGGAGGAATAAGAGATAAATTCAAGTTAGTAAAGTCATTAGGGGCATGAATAAAGTAAATACTCTTCTCCCCAGAGTTGGGGAGTCCAAAAGTAGAGTGGAGATGCAAGATCTGAGAGGCAACTTCTTTATACCAAGGAAGTGAATAACTGGAATGAGCTGTCATGGAAGAGGTAGAGATGGATGCATTTGCAACATTTAAGAGGCATTTGGATAAGCACATGAAGGAGAAAGGCCTGAAGGGCAATGGGCTGAATACAGGCAACTGGGACTTGCACAGACGATCCCGTGGTCGTCATGGACCAATTGGGCTCAAGGGCCTGTTTCCATGCTGTATTATTCCATAAAACATACAAAACTAATATTATCATTCAGTTCAATTTGCATAAAAATTCATTGGATTTCATTAAAAGTAGCTCTGTACTTCCACCAAGAGGATCACAACTTTGTTGTAGGGTTTAGAAACTTGCATGCCTCAATACCCCAGAGAGCTATGTTGGCTAGAGTCAGGGTCTTGTGCTTTGGTAGGGTCAAAGGGTAGAGGCCAGACTAAGAGTGGGTCATTGGTCCTCCAGGTTCAGGGCTAACAACCCGGATTGGTTAAAAGACATTGTTACAGAAACAGCAATGAAGAAACTTCATTGGTGCCCTAAACGCCAGCGGCCAACAGGCAGTACACTGAATGCTCAACTTGGATTACAATGGCATCATTTGATGTAGCAGGTGTTAAAATCATTATTGGTAACTATCTTGCAGAAACATTGGGTAACCTGTTATTTCTAAAATGAGGAATGAAGAGTGTCCCAGTTAGTAAATGAAAAGCCTGAATCTTGATAGGCGGGCTGATGGTATGAATTCCAGACAGGCTGCACCCTAACATAATTCTCAAGCATTGTTTAATTTAAGGTAGATGTGGCTTTGTTTCACATCTGTTGTTCCATCTGACTTAGAAGTGGATTTGTAGGAAATGCAAGAAAAAAGAAATGTTTCAAACAAAAGGAACATAAGCTGACTCAGAGCAACATGTACCTTACTGGGACCGATGCTTGGGCCACAAGACGTGAGCTCAAGTATGGAGGAAAGGTACCTTACAGAGCCTTTAGATTTAAACCAAAGGCAAACAACTTGAGAGAGAATTGAAGTATATTGAAAGACTGAACAATTGGTCATAGACCTAGCCAGATGAATGGCAAAATGTTTTCAAATTCAATGTGCAGTTTAAACCATCTTTATTGCTCTTTGCTGTTAACTTTATCAAACACAATATCTGCATATCAACTAATATAATATATGTTCTTATATTATAGGGCTCCTTATCATCTCTTGTACCTTGCTAGAATAGAAAGTGGCCTTCTGCATGCATAGTATGTCAGTTTGAATTCCATTTCAGACATTTCATTAGCCAATGGAACCAGATTTCAGAAGTGAGGTTCAATATACATTCAGTGATCACTTTTTTTAGCTGCACCTGTACACTTGCTCATTAATGCAAAAGGAGGGAGGGAACGTCGACTCAGACCATGAGAGGCCTGTGTCGGGCATTTTCATGCCTTACAAGGCGCAGGTTGGAAGTCTGTATGGGGCACCACTCCTCACACAGACTAGGGAAATGTGTGATTAAGTGCCTTGTTCAATGGCACAAACACGCTGCCATAGCTGAGGCTCGAACTAGTGACCTTGAATAACTAGACGGACGCCTTAACAACTTGGCCACGTGCCCAACACGATTAATGCAAAGATCTAATGTAATATTTGATTAATAGATATCAGATATCTAAATATCTAATCATGTGGCAGCAACTCAATGCATAACAGCATGCAGACATGGTCAAGAGGTTCGGCTATTCTGACCATACATCAGAATGGGGAGGAAATGTGATCTAATTGATTTTGATCATGAAATGATTGTTGGAGCCAGACGGGGTGGTTTGAGTATCTCAGAAACTGCTGATCTCCTGGGATTTTCACGCACAACAGTCTTTAGAGGCTACATAAAAAGGTGCAAGAAACAAAGAACATCAAGTCAGTGGCAGTTCTGTGGGCAAAAATGCCTTGAGAGAGATCAAGGAGAATGGTCAGACCGCTTCAAGCTGACAGGAAGATCCCAGTAACTCAAATAACCAGGAGTTTGAACAGTGGTGTGCAGAAGGACATCTCTGAACGTGCAACATCTCAAACATTGAAGTAAATGGGCAACAGCAGCAGAAGACCATGAACAATACACTCCGTGGCCACTTAATGCAGGAAATACATTACTTAAACTTTGCATGTTTAGCACATGCCATAAAGTATGAATTTCTAGTCTGTAAGGCTGGTAGTATTGAATTCAGATGGAGTGAAGGAAAATAAGCGACAAATCTGGCCGGACAGCCAGTGCCTGGTCTGTTGTAGTGCAGACATTTCTACAAGTTAGACTTCTTCACCAGATTTCACATTTTGGAGCCAGTACTGCATTTGCTACACACATCATTCACATGTAACAAGCACAAAGCAAGTCCAATGCTGAATTTGTTTCTGGTTCCACTCCAAAACCTTATAGCCATCCATCACATTGAGACAAATAAAATTAGACTTGGTCGATGGTGCCGGCAAGAGAAATCCCCATGTATCTGGTCCCTGTGGCATCATTGATCTCAGTGAAATCAATCTCCTTAGCCGACCGAGGAACATCAGAATATTATTTAATGTATGGCTAATCCCAGGCTACACAGCACAGACATAAATGTTCAGAGTCAGCAGGTCACCGCAATAGAGATGAGTGCAAAGTTCCACAGATCAGGACTCTCAAAACACTTTAGATCATTTCAATGTTTATGAACCAAAATTTGTAATTATTTAAAGAGTAAATTCAGCAGTATTCCTGTTCTGAAATCAATCAGGAAAATTGACATAAGTAACTTCTGAATTAAGTGTACTGTACAATTTTTTAAATGAAAAAGACAAGCAGTCTTTAAAGAGATATAATTTATTATGCTTATTTTTCTTTTAGCAATCATTAGATCCCTGCAGTGTATCAATAACCCTACAGAACCATGCGCTTAATGAGGGTGGCATAATTATGCTGAGAAGCTCCATGCTCTGTAACTATCAGTGCCCTAGAGGAGACATAGTAATAATTAACTGAAAAGAGACTCTTAGATCAATGGATAAGGAAAAACCTTGTGGGTAGCTTGACAGTATTGCTTATGTCTGTTTAATTTTGACCAATGCATTAATGTTTAATATTAAATAATGCTTATGGTGCCTGCTATAATGAACCTGTATAGCATCCTTATACAGTATTCCGTTAAGTTTATAATTGATAAAATATTGATACATTAAAGAATTAAAGATGCTAATGAAATAACAAGGAAAGCCATTGAAAATTTAAAGGTAAATATACTGTGCGAAGTCCATGGCAGAAAAATGTTCTTTCTAAATGTATCACAAATTTAATCCTTTTTGACAATTTTCTATTCTGAACATGTGCATTTTCATTTCCTTACTGATTTACAGTTCTTGAAGCTTGGCATCCTTCAACAGCTTAAGTAAGTGATCGTTAGTCTTGAGTGAGCAATACTAACATTATGTTCGATCAGGACAAAGCTGTTCTTCCCTATGTCCACTACTGCCAGCAGAGGTCACTAAACGGCAATTTTGCAGGACCACAGAAACCACATAAAAGTGCTCAGGCCTGCATTCCAACTTGTTACTCAACATTTGGATCAGGGTTAAATCAGCAATCATCTTTAGCTCCATGTCAAATTTATAGTTAGAGATCTCTTTAAAAAAAACTATTAAAGAATTGGTAACCATGTAGCTTAGTTATTTATGAACTCACTCCTAGATGGCTAAGGAAGTTTATACAATGCTTAAAGATTAGCTCTATTTGTAACAACTGAGTGAGTGACGCCTCCGTCGGTGAGGGTCGATCACTGATGTTGCGTCCCAGCTGCCTAGACAAGCATCCTGGGCAGTACAATATGGAGAGCAAGTTGTTGCCCATGTAGCCAGCTCCCCTTCTCCATGCAACTGATGAACCCAAAGGAACCGCAGAGACCAATACAGTTTGGTACCAGTCAGCATCGAATTCAATGTAAGACTCTCTGCCCAAACACATCTACATCGAAACATAGTGAATTGTGTCATTTGTGTCACTGACCAACATATGCTGAGGATTGTGCAGGAGATTGTCCTCAAGGGTTGCTGTACTTCTGGTACCAACATAGCATGCCCACAATTCAGTAATCTTAACTGTATGTCTTTGGAATGTGGGAGGAACCCTGAGCACCCAGAGGAAACCCATGTGGTCATGGGGAGAATGTACAAGTGTGATGGACATTCACTGTCCAGGAGACACTTCGCTTTTTTGCCAAGCTCAGCTTTCTAAACACAGCAGCTGTGAGCTTCTAGAGATCAAAGTGTTGTTTTGAATAAGTTAAACTTCCAACCAATATTCTTCGTTCAGCTTCTTGTCACCAGTTTTCAGTTCTTGATGTAAATGGCAAGCAATAATCAGTTTGAACTTGGAAGAGCAACTTTACAAACAAGCAATTGTTGGTAGAGCAAACTTGTTGGTGCCACAGCAACTGGATTTTCTGCTTAAGAGGGGCAGTAGAAGACAATAGGTTATCTAATTTGGCTTTTTTTTCAAACTAGACAACACTGGCTAAGTTTAGTTCAAGGAAGTTTGATTGATATTATCATTTAGTATATTAAATGGCTGATGTGTTAATAATAGGAAAGTGTATGTACTCAAGGAGTCAGCTTCATTGCATTAATTGTGAGTACCTGAGATCTCTGTCTTCAGAAGCTTTTAGATCACATATGTTAAAAGGTATCTGAAAAAGATATCAAATGGCTGTGAAGTTTTCCAAGTGGCAAAGAAACAGTATAAACTTAGAGAGCAGATCAGGCTTTTTAAGAATGGTTTAGGAACATCAAGAAGAATGACAGAAACACTGGGTGAACTAGAATCCATTCCTTGCCTTTGATTTTTGTTCTTTTAGCTTGCACGAATTGTACCTGTGTTTTGGAAACCTTCGTGTTTTAGAAATGGTTTGTAATTTTGGAAATCTTTTATAAGATAGAAATACTCTGAGTTTTAAATGCATTTTAAGAATGTTTGGATTTAAATGCGCTTCACTGAAAATAAATGAGCTGTTTAAACCTCTGTTAGCTGGAAGTATCTACTCCTTAGTAGGGACAGGGTGGGGGCACCCACCACTCAAATAGTGGGTATCAGCAGCTAAGCTCGCTGTGGAGAACAAACAGGGAAGTGAACTAGTCTTTAAAGATTGAGTAGTTACAGTATAACCTCCCTTTAATGAGGGTACCCTTGGGTATCGATATCCATTACGGCTTGAAGTCTTTGAGTTTAGAACTTTGCTGTTAACAAACCCAATACCATCACACAAACTCCTTACACACAGACATGGGAATCATATCCCAATTGGTGATTGTTGACACTGTAAAGAATTGCGTCAACTACTACACTACCTAGCATCAGGACAAGCAATTGACTTTGTTAGCTGATAGCCAAAGTTAGAGTTGTAGATTATTAATTATAAAATGCTAGGCTCTCACTTGGGGCTATTTGCATCGATACATTGTTCCATCTTGTCCATCCACGTTTTGGTATGGTAGCAATCCAGCAATCTAAGTTTGCTGCCAACACCGCTATTGTTGGCCGAATCAAAGGTGGTGCCGAATTGGCATATAGGAGGGAGACTGAAAATCTGGCTGAGTGGTGCCTCGACAACAACCCGTCACTCAAATTCAGCAAAATAAGATAGTGCGGTAGTGTAATGGTTAGCATAATGCTATTCAGCACCAGCAATTTAGGTTCAATTGCACTGCTGTAAGGACTGTAAGGAGTTTCTACATTCTCCCCCTGAAACTCTGGGTATTCCGCTTTCCCTCTGTATTCCAAAGGTGTAATGGAGTAGTAGATTAGTTGTTCACAAGAGCCTATTACCATGCTATATGTCTTTAAAAAATTACAGAGCAGATTAATGACTACAGGAAGATGAAACTGTGTTCGGGGTCCTTGTTAGGGGAACAAAGGAAGAGTGTCAGTAGCTGTAAATTCCTTGGAGTCAATATACCAGACGACCTGTCCTGGGACCGGCACATAAGTGTCAACACAGAGAAGGCATGACAGCGCCTCTGCTTTCTCAGAAGTTTGCATAGATTTGGCATATCCCCAAAAACTTTTGACAAACTTCTGTAGATGCGCAGTGGAGGGTATCCTAACTGGTTGCATCATGGCCTAGTATGGAAACACCAATGCACAAAAACAGAAAAGGCTACAGAAAGTAGTGGCTGCAGCTCAGGCCATCACAAGTGATGTCCTCCCCACCCCTGAGAACACTTACATGGCATGTGGCCACAAGAAAACAGCATTCATCGTCACGTGCCCCCACCATCCAGACCAGGCTCTCTTTTCGCTATTACCGTCAGGCAGGAGGTATGGTGTTCCTCAAAATGGGGTTAATTTGTTCTACATGTATCTCCGATCACCCGTACAACAGAATGCTTTACAGGCAGCATGTAGCAAATATGTAGACAACCTGAGATTCTGAATGCGCATAGGTTTACCCATTTTTTTAGGTGGGGTATAAGGTCTTGTATGAACTTTGTATATTATGGGGATCATTTAGAATTTGAGGTAGGACTGTTCTCAATAAATAACAAAAGGACTCTTCTCTAGGTATCAATATGGACAGCCAGAAATTCACAGTCACTTTAATCAGTGATGCAAGAGGAGTGAGGCAAGTTTTCTCTTCCAGTTACAGATCGAACTATTTTAATGCTGTCAGTTTTAAAAGCCAGTTCTTTTGCCGTCTTTTTCTAATTTCCTCATGTAAGACTGATAAGAACATTTTGTTTATGTATTTATGCAAATTATGGATGGCAAATTTATAATGGATATGCTAATCCCAAAACAGGTTTACAGCAACATTAATAATATATTGGACATAGAATTTATTGCTGATATATACTATAATTTCTCTGTTTAAAACTGAAATTGCAAATTGTGTGGTAATGTAATAGTCCACTGTCAATGGTGTTCATTGCTTTTCACATGCTACTTTATTTTCAAGTGAAGAATTTTCATAGTAATTATTGCTTTTTTAACAGATTGTTGTAGAATAGGTTATCTTGGTAGCTGTTGTTGCAATAAACTTCTATTTATGTTCTTTTTGGCATATCTGTAGGGTATGTTCTCCATGTCGTTCAAATTACTGATTGAGCAAGTAACCTTTCAATATCTTTCGTTGGTCTAAATTCTTGTATTTTGCAGGTGATATCCCAAAGTGGCAGTTGTGGGGGGAGAGGGATGAAGTAGGAGGGGTAGTGGAAGGGGGATAGGTAGAAGAAAGAGCTAAAGAAGGAGGAATCGAATAGGAGAGGACAACAGACCACAGTAGATAGTTAGCAGGAGGAAAGAACTGGGCAGGTGAGGAGAAAAGAATGGATGAGAGAATAACAAAACAGGACATGAAATAAAGAGAGGCGGAGTAGGAAGAAGAAATTACCAGAAGTTAAAGAAAAACAATCTTTATGCCATCAGTTTGAGGCTACTCAGACGAAAGATGATGCGTTAACTCCTCCAACCTGAGTCTGGCCTCATCATGGCAGTAGAGAAGACTATAGACAGTCATGTCAGAATGGCAATGAGTGAGACCTGATAAAGGCTGGGGGACTGCTTTGTCGAACACCTTCGCTCCGTCCGCCGCAAAGGATTGATCTCCTGATGGCTTTCCATTCTGATACCGTGCTCTGCAGCAGACAGCAGGAGGGGCTCTCTGTAGTTACCGCTGTCAGATTTGTCTTTCTTTCATGCAAATGTTTACAATCGTGGTGTCATTAAAGTCTCCTGGCGCATCATTCATTTGCATGTGTGAGCAATGACATTGTGGATTTTTGACAAATATTCCTTAAGTATTGAAGTAGGAGACCATCTACTCCCAAGCAATAAAGTTTTTATGATATCACTGTTTAGGGTCACGGTTGGTGTAAATAGACTTTGTGGGATGGAGTCAAAGGTTAATTTATTATCAAAGGATGCACCCATATACGATTCTGAGATTCATCTACTCCAAATAGCCACGAGACAAGGAAGAAATATGTAAGCTTATCAGGGAGAAATATCAAATCCACCCCCGCCACACAAAAGAGAACAGCATCCCAATCATCAACATCCCTCCCCCCACACAAAACGGAAGAAGAATATCGACCCCAAACCCCCTCTGCCCAGACAAAACAGAACAAGAATATCAAACCCCCAACCCCCCGTCTCCCCAGACAAAATTCAACAAGAACATTGGCCCCGAAACCCCACTCACCCCGCACAAAAAACTGACAAAATACAACAAGAACAGGAACCCCTCCTCAAACCCCCTTCCCTCACACAAAATGCAATAAGAATATCGACCCCCGCCCCCTCCACACAAAATGCAACAAGAATATCGAACCCCAAACCCCCTTCCCCACACAAAATTCAACAAGAACGTTGGCCCCGAAACCCTACTCACCCCACACAAAAAACTAAGAATACAAGAACATCAACCCCCAAACCCCCTTCCCTCACACAACAAAACCGAAAGAAACGTGCAAAAACACAGAACATGAAAACTGTAAGTGTGAAAAACGTCCACAATCCATAAACACAGTAGTCCAATCCATAATGCAGAACAGAACCACCGTAGCATGGTCCTTCATCATCTCAAGAGAGGGACTCCACACGAGGCCCAGAGGCCTACCTGCCTGCTACAGCGAGCCACACAGTGATAGGCTGCTCACAGACTCCTTCTCTGGCAACAATCAAACGGCAGGTAGTCGTCACCGAGCTCTTGCTCGCTTTCCATATTCGCCTTGATGTCTCAATCTTCCTCAACGTACTTTAATCAATGAAATGGAGTCGAGCATCAGCTCGCACCCCATCTCGAAGTTTCTTTGCCTCGAGGCTATCCGAGTACACGCTTGCTTCCCGGAATCTTCTAGAAGACAGCAAAGCACTGGATCACTCAAATGATCCCCAGATTGTAATTCACAGGCTCTGACAGTCCCAGAAACACATTTGAGATAAAAAAAAAATGTAAGATGTAAAAGAAGTAAAACAGACATTTTTGTGGGCCATCTGGAAGATGTCGACCAAGGAAATGTTGTACGCTGGTGCCATCTTAACCGGAAGTGTGTGTGTGTGTGTGTGAGGAATGCAAGCTGCTACAAAGGCAGTTGCAGTTGGTGGAGATTAAAGAGCTTCCTCCTTACTGTACTTGATCAGTTTAATTCTATTCTTGCTTGTCAGCAGCGTGGTTGCCTTACCTGAAGATGGGATTGGCAGCAATGAAAAATCCAAACACATTCTGGTCATCAGAGACCTGTCAGAATTCCTGCACTCCTAGCACACTCACCATCTGATCCTGAGCTCACGTGCTTCCTGCAGGACCTGCCTTCAGCTGCTGTAATGCTGGAGCATTTCCACTTACCCAGCAAGGCTGTCTTATTGCTTTGTTCCATCCTTGATAGTTATGCTTCAAGCTCCAACAGGCTTCCTGCTGAAGTGGAACCATTCTGCAGGACAAACGTAAGCTGTTCAATTTGTGTTACGTCCAAACCCAGAAACAAGGTCATCCTGCCCGAAGTGGTCGAGCTGTAGACATATTTCTGTTTGGACATGTCTGGAGGCCAAGCTCCATGTCATTGTTGAATCTTTCACTGAAGTCGATAAGAGGTTGGCCTTGTACTCAACATTTGCAA
This sequence comes from Mobula hypostoma, assembly GCF_963921235.1. Taxonomy (NCBI): domain Eukaryota; kingdom Metazoa; phylum Chordata; class Chondrichthyes; order Myliobatiformes; family Myliobatidae; genus Mobula; species Mobula hypostoma. The sequence goes on along the minus strand of NC_086112.1, from coordinate 25,056,216 downwards.
AACAAAATGTCTTCACTCTTCCAACGTCCCTACACCACCACCTTCCAATGATAAAGGATCACAACAAGACTCTCAAAAGTTTAGAGCATTTTCTTTATCTCAAGACCTACCTCTCTGCGACATAAATATCAGTGATAAAAGTCACCATCTCTGCTGGGATGGTGGCCTTGGAAAGGAGCACTGAGTTGTTGGTTTTTCTCACCTACCAATTGATTTGAAGATTTTGTAGAGGTGGCATTGGTGGCATGTCCATAGCTTTGGTGTATGTAGGAATGATGGTATTAAATGCTGATGATAACTAATGGTTTTTAGTACAGAATATTGCTCAATGCTGTCTGTAATTTATGAATAATACATAATTTGTACCTCTAAATACTATGGCTTCTAATGTTTATTTATCTATCCAAACTATGTAATTTGTTTTCTATTTCCTGTTTTAAAATTATTATCTCTTAAAGCTATGTATAATTTAACTTGTCAATCACATATTTGTAAGTTGCATAATGCCAAGTGGCATCTTTGAAACTTTGGTACCCATGCTAAGATCTATTAATATCTAGAGTTTCCAGTGGTTTACGCAGTTGACTCAGTATGATATATTTGGTATAATAGGAGAGATGTACAACTATTTAATCATGATTTAAATGTTGAACATTTCCACTATAGCTGTGTGAAGACAGAGTTGCTATTTAGCCTGCATGTCAAGAATTCATTGTTTTACTTCCGATCTCTTCATAATTTATATATCCCAGAATCTAGCCAAGGAGCAGTTTCTACTCAGCAGTGATGATCTAATTTGGAAAACCAGAGAAGCAAGTTCTGTCCTATGGGTGGGGTAACTTAGTGCATTTGTAGCAAGTGACTGTGCAGTCTGTGAATGGTCTTTATAAAGGTTATAGCTGGCCGCACTTCAGCTGCCAAGTCAGAAACATTGCAGAGTCAATCCTTGCTTTAGAAACTGGCACAAACATCTAGACTGGCAGTGCAGAGGGGCAGAGGGTGTTGTTGCATTTTGGAGCTGTATTGAAGGACCTGCCTCTGCTGTCCTGTGTTTTTTTAAAAAAGAGCACGGTTTTGAAGATGTGGAAGAGAATTGGTCCTACTTCCCCCAGCATCACGAAAGCAGTGTCTGACTGGTCATTATCCTGTTGCAATCTGGGGATCTGATGTGAACAAATTGGCTGTTTTTGCTCCATACCAGTTTGCGTGGTGACTATACTTAAGAAAATGCTTTAATGGCTGTAAAACACTTTAGGATTGCTGAAGAGATGGAAAGGAAATATTGAACTCCTGAAACATTGCTGAATTTCTGTAACTCGTGTTGTGAATGATGAGTGCTGCATTGGGAAAAGAAATGAGCTGGTCAGCATCTCAGTCCTGTTTGAAATTAGATGACACCTGACATCCACCTTCAGTAAAAACTACTCTTTGCTCCATATCTTTTAGATACTTACAACAAATATAGAAGTACCATGCCTTGGGGACTCCTTTTGTCACAGAATCCATATTTTCTGTGTACGTGATATAGCTTAAGCACCAGATGCTGTTCTGACATCTTCAATAAGTTTTCCATTCACCTCTCCACCATGGGACAACTTAAGACACCGGAAAATCTTGCCAGACAAGATGTTAAAATTATACACGAGAAACTATAACTGATAACTTTTAAATAGGTTCATTCAAGCCATGGCTTCATCCAAAGCAACAACCCTTAAGGGTTGGGAGTGCAAAGGGACCTTGGAGTCCTGATGCAGGTTGAGTACCAGGCTGAGTCACTAGTAAGGAAGGCAAATGGGTCAGAGATGGGGCAAGAGGTGGTTGACAGAAAGGGCAGGTGGTTGATTTGAGATGCTGCACTCCTGCCTTTTCCGCTGGGCCTTTGTGTGCTCCTAATACATGGACATGGGGTTTTCATAGGGTTATAGAGCACTGCAGCCAGAGACAGGCCCTTTGGCCCATCTAGTCCATGTCAGACAGTTGTTCTGCCTAGTCCCAGATGCTGTCATAACCCTTCCTACCTCTCCCAACCAAGAGCATATCCAGATGTCCTTTAAATGTTGCAGTTGAACCTGCATCCATCACTTCCACTGGCAGCTTGTTCCTCACTTGCAACACCCTCTGAGTGAAGAAGTTTCTCCGCAGGTTCCCCTTACATATTTCACCTTTTGTCCTTAACCTATGACCTCCGATTCTAGTTTCTCCCAACTTCAGCGAAAAAAGGCTGCTTGCATTTACCCCAACTATATTCCTCATAATTTTGTTTCCAGTGCCATTTTTAATTCCTCTTCTCTACTTTGAATGATCGTCAGCCTTGAATTCCCAGGTGTCACCAGGGATGCAGTGTTTTGCCATGGAGCTTTTGGGAATACCTTCAGTAATTTGTTCTAACCAGCTGGCAATACCTTTCTGTGTCAGGGTATGGGAGGAAATTGCAGAGGTGTAGGCCAGAATCTTTCAAATGTCTTCAAATTTTGAAAACTGGGGAATCGCAAATGTTATACCTTTGCCCAAGAGAGAGCTGAGAGATAAAACTAGCAACCACAGTTTAACTTCAGTTGTAAGAAAAGTCCTATAAACAGTAATTTTGTTAAAGCAAAATTAGCTGTGATGAACAAGTGTAGATTGACTAGCGAGAGCCAGCATACAATTTGTTAAAGGCAAATTGTACCTAATTAACTTGATAGCATTTCTTGACGGAGGACAGAGACTTGGTGAAGAAAATGTTGTTCTTATCAAATGCCTTTTGGAAGTCTATATATATAGATTTCCAAAAGGGATTTGATAAGATGCTATAGAATAGGTTTTTCATTAGGATTGAAGACCTGAAGGATTGAAGAATAAAAATGTTTGTAAGAGCATGGATTGAAAATGGACCAAGTAACAGAAGGTTATTTTACAGTCTGCAAGGAAGTGTATATTGGATTTTCCCAGTGGTTGGTATGAGGACATCAGCCTAATGATTTGAATTTGAATGTAAAGAGCACAATTTCCAAATCATGTAAAAGTTTGATACAAATGCACTGTGAAATGGAAATTGATAGATTTCCAGGAAGTAGAAACTGGCTGCACAGGCAGATAGGTGCCAGGTGAAATTGAATGTTAACAACTGTGAAATGTTTCATTTTGCTTTGAGGAATGAGGAATATAAACGAGAGGGAAAATTCTAAAAGGGGTACAACAACTGGAGGGTGCCTACTTTGTTGAAAGTGGTGGGGAAGGTTTAAAGAGAAACATACAGGATTTGCAACTTCATAAATGCAGGTGCGCTGGGTATAGAAAAAAATCTTTTACATAGGGAATTGTCACAGTGTTTGTAGTGGAGGTAAATTAAACTGCAGTGTCCAAAACAGAACTGGGTAGGCATGTGAAAAGAAAGAACTTTCAGGCTTACAGGAAGAGGATGAAGGTGTGGGGTGACCTGGATTGCTCATGCACCTTGCTAGCACAGACCCATTGGGCCAAAAGACTTCACTCATGCTGTAACCATTCTGCAATTCCTTATAATAGTTTATGTCAAAATCTGGATGAACAGCTTAATATTACTCCACTTGACTTTGTGTTGACGGACTGAATTGTAAATTGGTTGAGCTGTTTAGCATTTTCATTTAATGCTTACTTCATTGATGTTATTTGTCTTTTTATTTAATTATAATCCTGATTTTTGCTGTCTAGATGTATGGATTGCTTACTCTGTCTAGTACATATTTTAAAAAGTGGAAGTCTCAATGTTCTAAGACTTCAGCACCTGAAGTTGATGCTTTGTAAATTACGAAACTTAATGTCTTGTGGCCGTTAATCAACTTAATTTGTGTTCATTATGGCATTTGTAGACATTACATTTGAATAAATCATGTGATGGCACTGAAGCCTGGCATTTCACAGCCAATAACATAAATGTAAATCACGACCTTGGGATCTACAGCTTGTACACAGCTCTCGCTTTGACCCCAGGTTTTGTGGTTGGTTTGGCCTGCCAGCAGTTTGTTCATGTAGTTCTTTATCGCTGACGTTACTCAGCTGGTTGTTCTGGGCAGAGATCCACTCTGCCTGCTCAGCTGCTCTGGCCTGCCAGCTGACTTCCATCTACATTGCCAGTCTTCGAAACAGGAGCCCAATTGACCACCCCCTCCCTCCCCTCGAGGGCTCGCAAATTGCAGCACATTTTACTCCAACAGAGTATCTTAATAATCCTGATCTACATCTAGTAGTTTTTCCCCAAAAAATAATCATTTCTAACCAGTGAGGCAAAATTTCTGTTATGAATCTCAAAGCTCCTCAGATTGCAGAAATCTGAAAGGAAAACACTCAGCCAGTCAGGTAGCATCTGTATAAAGAAAAACCAGTAACATTTTGGATCAAACCTCAGACCCTCTATTAGTGTTTCCCCTTCCACTGATGGGAGTTCCTGGTCCACTCCAGGATCTTCCCAGAGCTTCCTGTTTTCATTTTAGATTATGAAGACAGATTGTATAGTCTAAGTTTATTTAATTCTTGTTACTCACTTCTGGATGCTGACATTGCTGGTGTTATGTTTTTCACCTTCAAAACATTAAAATAATTCAAAGGAAGACACAGGAGTCCGAAGTATGAGTCTAACTTCAAGTTTACTTTAAGCAGGGCGTGCATGTAGCATGTGGTAGCGTAATGACATATGCAGTTAACATATTTTTACTTATAACCCATAATGAATTATTTAAATGAACAAGAAAGCTTAATCTAACAATAAATGTATATATACAAGATTATTGAAATATTACTGAAAAGATAAATACACAACTCTCCTCCCTGCTTAGCTATAAACTCCAACTCAATATAGAGTGCATTTCAACTACATACACAATATGCTATATAATATCAACATACATCAAAGTTGCTGGTGAACACAGCAGGCCAAGCAGCATCTATAGGAAGAGGCGCAGTCGACGTTTCAGGCCGAGACCCTTCGTCAGGACTAACTGAAGGAAGAGTGAGTAAGGGATTTGAAAGCTGGAGGGGGAGGGGGAGATGCAAAATGATAGGAGAAGACAGGAGGGGGAGGGATAGAGCCGAGAGCTGGACAGGTGATAGGCAAAAGGGGATACGAGAGGATCATGGGACAAGAGGCCTAGGGAGAAAGACGGGGGGGGTGACCCAGAGGATGGGCAAGAGGTATATTCAGAGGGACAGAGGGAGAAAAAGGAGAGTGAGAGAAAGAATGTGTGCATAAAAATGAGTAACAGATGGGGTACGAGGGGGAGGTGGGGCCTAGTGGAAGTTAGAGAAGTCAATGTTCATGCCATCAGGTTGGAGGCTACCCAGACGGAATATAAGGTGTTGTTCCTCCAACCTGAGTGTGGCTTCATCTTTACAGTAGAGGAGGCCGTGGATAGACATGTCAGAATGGGAATGGGATGTGCAATTAAAATGTGTGGCCACTGGGAGATCCTGCTTTCTCTGGCGGACAGAGCGTAGATGTTCAGCAAAGCGGTCTCCCAGTCTGCGTCGGGTCTCACCAATATATAAAAGGCCACATCGGGAGCACCGGACGCAGTATATCACCCCAGTCGACTCACAGGTGAAGTGATGTCCAGTCCTTATATACTTCCATCCCCCATCAGGAAGGTCTCAAAGCTCTACGCTTCTTTTTGGATTCCAGACCTAATCAGTTCCCCTCTACCACCACTCTGCTCCGTCTAGCGGAATTAGTCCTTACTCTTAATAATTTCTCCTTTTGCTCCTCCCATTTCCTCCAAACTAAAGGTGTAGCTATGGGCACCCGTATGGGTCCTAGCTATGCCTGCCTTTTTGTTGGGTTTGTGGAACAATCTATGTTCCGTGCCTATTCTGGTATCTGTCCCCCACTTTTCCTTCGCTATATCGACGACTGCATTGGCGCTGCTTCCTGCACGCATGCAGAACTCGTTGACTTTATTAACTTTGCCTCCAACTTTCACCCTGCCCTCAAGTTTACCTGGTCTATTTCCGACACCTCCCTCCCCTTTCTAGATCTTTCTGTCTCTGTCTCTGGAGACAGCTTATCCACTGATATCTACTATAAGCCTACTGACTCTCACAGCTATCTGGACTATTCCTCTTCTCACCCTGTCTCTTGCAAAAACGCCATCCCCTTCTCGCAATTCCTCCGTCTCCGCCGCATCTGCTCTCAGGATGAGGCTTTTCATTCTAGGACGAGGGAGATGTCTTCATTTTTTAAAGAAAGGGGCTTCCCTTCCTCCACTATCAACTCTGCTCTTAAACGCATCTCCTTCATTTCACGTCCATCTGCTCTCACTCCATCCTCCCACCACCCCACTAGGAATAGGGTTCCCCTGGTCCTCACCTACCACCCCACCAGCCTCCGGGTCCAACATATTATTCTCCGTAACTTCCGCCACCTCCAACGGGATCCCACCACTAAGCACATCTTTCCCTCCCCCCCTCTCTCTGCATTCCGCAGGGATCGCTCCCTACACAACTCCCTTGTCCATTCGTCCCCCCCATCCCTCCCCACTGATCTCCCTCCTGGCACTTATCCGTGTAAGCGGAACAAGTGCTACACATGCCCTTACACTTCCTCCCTTACCACCATTCAGGGCCCCAAACAGTCCTTCCAGGTGAGGCATCACTTCACCTGTGAGTCGACTGGGGTGATATACTGCGTCCAGTGCTCCCGATGTGGCCTTTTATATATTGGTGAGACCCGACGCAGACTGGGAGACTGCTTTGCTGAACATCTACGCTCTGTCCGCCAGAGAAAGCAGGATCTCCCAGTGGCCACACATTTTAATTCCACATCCCATTCCCATTCTGACATGTCTATCCACGGCCTCCTCTACTGTAAAGATGAAGCCACACTCAGGTTGGAGGAACAACACCTTATATTCCGTCTGGGTAGCCTCCAACCTGATGGCATGAACATTGACTTCTCTAACTTCCGCTAGGCCCCACCTCCCCCTCGTACCCCAGCTGTTACTCATTTTTATGCACACATTCTTTCTCTCACTCTCCTTTTTCTCCCTCTGTCCCTCTGAATATACCTCTTGCCCATCCTCTGGGTCACCCCCCCCACCCCGTCTTTCTCCCTAGGCCTCCTGTCCCATGATCCTCTCGTATCCCCTTTTGCCTATCACCTGTCCAGCTCTCGGCTCTATCCCTCCCCCTCCTGTCTTCTCCTATCATTTTGCATCTCCCCCTCCCCCTCCAGCTTTCAAATCCCTTACTCACTCTTCCTTCAGTTAGTCCTGACGAAGGGTCTCGGCCTGAAACGTCGACTGCGCCTCTTCCTATAGATGCTGCTTGGCCTGCTGCGTTCACCAGCAACTTTGATGTATGTTGCTTGAATTTCCAGCATCTGCAGAATTCCTGTTGTATGCTATATAATATAACTACTATATACAGACATTCACAGCATAGTAAATGTTTAAGTTGTTTCTTTCAAATCTAAGGACTTTATCGCTGCGGAGGCTGTCATCTACCTGCTGAACAGAGCCTACTCCCATTTGGATAAGCAGGGCAGCACATTTTCTGATTTTGCAAGTGCCTTTGATACCATACAGCCCTCATTGCTGGGGGAAACCCTCCGTTCACTGCAGGTTGGCACTTCCATTGTATCCTGGATAATGGACTACCTGACTGGCAGACCACAGTTTGTGTAGCTTCAGAGCTGTGTGTCAGACATGGCTATACGCAGCACTGGGGCACCATAAAGGAGCCCTGTTGGCCCTTCCTGTTTACCCTGTATACCTTGGACTTTAGATACAATGCTGAGTCATGTCATCTGTAGAAATTCTCTGATGACTCAGCAATAGTTGGATGTATAAAGGGAGAATGAGAAGATGAATACAGGGCCCTGATGGAGGACTTTGCGCAAGCTGAATCATCTGCAGCTCAACATCAGTAAGACAAAGGAGATGGTGGTGGACTTTAGGAAGACTCAGTTTTTGCTGCTTCCTGTTACTATTGATGGTGAGGGTGTGGATGTGGTGAGGACCTATAAATACCTGGGGGTGCTCCTGGATGACAGACTTGAGTGGAGCACCAACACAATGTACAAGAAGGGCCAGAGTCACCTCTACTTCCTGAGGAGACTGAGGTTCTTTGGAGTTGCAGGCCTCTCCTTCACGTGTTCTACCAGTCTGTTGTCACCAGTGCAATCTTCTATGTGATGGTGTGCTGGGGCAACGACATCAATACGGGTGATGGCAACTGACTCAGTAAACTGATTAGAAAGGCTGGCTGTATTAGAGGAGTCAAACTGGACACACTGGAGGCTGTGGTAGAACAAAGGACCCTACGGAAAATCCTTGCAGTTCTGGACAATGTTTCTCACCTTTTGCATGCCACCTTGGCTGATCAGAGGAGCACTTTCAGTAAAAGACTGAGACAATTGTGCTGCTCTAAAGAGCAGTATATGAGGTCACTCTTACCCCCGGCCATTAGGCTCTATAATGAGTCAACATATAGCAGGGGAAGTGATAACCCCCTCCTGTTAAGACTGTTTGAAGTGATTTTTTTTAAATTCTTTCTTACTTCTCTTCTAACATTTGTATATTTGTATATCTGTTTACTTCTAATGCTACTGTGACACTGTAATTTCCTTTGGGATCAATAAAGTATCTATCTATCTTACTCCTGTGGGATAATGTCTTTCCTGACAAGGGGGATCTGCTTGGTAGGTGAGCCTTGTGGCTGTGGAAACAGCTTAGGTTGTGGGACTTCTCCACAGTGGTTGTAGACGTTGACTCTGGGACTGCAGGGAGTGGTTCTGACAGTAGTAGCCACCTTTCCTCTTCATTTTCCTTCTTCTGCTTTGTGCGTCTTGATCTTGGGAAGGTGCATTTAGTTCACGAGAGTATTCTCTTAATCCTTCTCCCGATCCCTTTACCATCTGATCTGTCCTCTTGCACATCCACAGCATCATCTGATGAATTCTCTTTTTTTGTTTCTCCATTGCCTCCATTCTTTTTCAGCTTCCATTCATCCAACTGGGATGTGGTCTTCACATATACCTTTACAAGCAACTTTTTGACTCCCACTTAAAGGTCTTGCAATCACCTTAATGCATGCAGAGTAGATTCTGGTTCTTTATACTCACAAAAGCCAAATGCTTGCAAATTTCCTGAAGCTCCCTAAACTCTCTTCCAGCTGAAAACCAAGCCATATTTCACAAATGACTGCATGATTAATATACTGTGTAAGAAGCTTTCTCAGATATGTTGCCTATAAAAGCTGTTGTAGTCATACTGCTTTCACCACTTTCACGATTCCTCTGAGCAGCATGATCCTTCCTTGCTCCAATGTACTTTCCCACCAGAGGCATAGTGGTTGGGATCAAAACTTGTTTGTCCTCTGTTGGGAACAGTTCATGGGGTTCAACATGGAGACGGCTGTGGCATCATTCAGTATTTTTAAATTTGTTTTCAGTTGATTTTTGTGTAGGGGATGTGGTGTTGAAATGATCAATGGATCTCCAATCAAAATGTAGTTGTCTCAGCCAGTCATGTCCCACAGCACGGGTCCTTCTGTTTTTTTACAACATACAAGCTCAATGTGGCTTGTTAGTTGTTGTATTTCACTGCTACGAATGTCATTCCCACAGAAGTTAACTTTTCTCCAGTATAAGTTCTTAGTTGAATATCTGCAGGCTTCAGTTTGGTATCTTTGAAATGCCTCTCAAACATATTTTGTTGAATGACTGAAGCAGCTGAACCAGGGTCCAATTTTATTTTAATTAATTTGCCATTAACTTCTGGTGTAAGTCATATCGCTTGTCTATGGTTAATTTTCACACTGTTAATTTTAAGGCTGCACAATCCTGTGTCACTCTCATCAACAGTGTGCAGACTAGTGCTGTTTGTGAGACTGCAACATAACATTTTAGCCTTTTCTCTTCCCTGGGCAGTCCATTTATTTTTGTCTACCCGACATGCTCTTTGTATGTGTCCGACTTTGTTGCATTTTCTGCAAGTTTTGACTTTAAATCTTCATTAGTCTGGTGTATGTGAGCCCCTGCCATGACTGTAACACAATTTGTTTGGCCAGAGAAATTTCTGTTTAGACATTGCAATTTTGTTCATGTTCACTTTTATTCCTGACTGCAACTCAGTTGCATCCCCGTCTGCAGTTTCCATTGAAACAGCAATTTCCACTGCTCTTTTAAAGGTAAGCTGTGCCTCAGTTAGGAGCTGTTTTTCAGTGCTTTCTTGTAAGATTCCACAAACTAAACAATCTCTCAGTGCAACATTAAGCCCATTATTGAACTGACAATGCTCAGACAATCTCTTTAATTCAACCAGATATGCTAAAGTGGACTCTCCTTTTTTTTATTTCACTTATGAAACCTAGATCATTCTGTAATCAATGGTTTTGGTTCTAATTGTACCTGCATTAATTTTACAATAGCCCCAAACTCATTTCTAATAGTTTCGTTGGAGCAGTCAAACTTTGGATAAATCTGTTTGCCTTTAAACGCAATGCTTTAGCAAAATTGGTACTCGTTTCTCATTGGTTATTTCATTTGCTTCAAGATACTGTTCCAATAGCTCAGTATACATAAGCCAATTACCCGTTGTGTAATCAAACTCGTCAATCTTTCCGATGTACCTAGCCATTACTGATTTTTTAATAAATGATTATTATCACCCGGTACTCGTTCTTTATGAACTTTGAAATCTTCTGTTCATGGATTTTTGCATATAATATCATCCCTTCCAAGGAACACGTACAGCTATGTTTTACCATTCCTCGCTGCATTTTTTTTTAGTTCAAATGTCTTGTTGCACTTAAACAGTCAGTAGCCATTTCATTATAAAAATACCTTGTAGCCAATGTTATGTTTTGTAACTTCAAAATATTAGACTAATTCAAAGGAAGACATGGGAGCCCGAAACATAAGTGTAACTTCAAGTTTACTTTAAGCAAGATGTGCATGTATCATGTGGTATTGTGATGATGTATGCAATTAACTTATTTTTATATATAAATCATAATTAATTATTTAAAGAACAAGAATGCTTAATCAAACAATGTATAAATATTTACTGAAATACTAAATACACAACAGCTGGCAAAACCAGCATTTATCATGTTCAATAGAGAAAATGAACAATTACTATTTGCTAAATAGCAGCCTTAGTGAAAATAAAGATGACAGAATCTGCAGCTGTCAGAGTTAATGGATGCTCCCGCAGTGCTTCAGACTCTAAGTTCAAAGCAAATTTATTATTGAGTAAACTCAGTAGCCATTTTATCAGGTGCAGGAATGGAACACAGTGTGGGCTGGAGCTGTGTTTGTCCATTCACTCCAAGGTTCAACGTGTTGTGCGTTCGGATATGCTCTTCTGCACACCACTGTTGTAATGTTTGGTTCTCTGAGTTACTATCGCCTTCCTATCAGTTTGAACCAGTCTGCCCAATCTCCTCTGGCCTCTCTCATTAACAAGGCATTATCTCCCACAGAACTGCTGCTCACTGGATGTTTTTAATTTTTTTGTCCCATTCTTTGTAAACTCTAGACAGTGTTGTGTGTGAAAATTCCAGGAGATCAGCAGTTTCTGAGATACTCAAACCACCCTGTCTGGCACCGTCAATCATCATGGTCAAAGTTAATTAGATCACATTTCTTCCTTATACTGACATTTGGTCTGAACAACAACTGAACCTCTTGACTATATTTACATTGAGCTGTTGCCACATGATTGGCTGATTAGATGTTTGCATTAACGAGCCAATGTACAGGGGTACCTAATAAAGTGGCCACTGAGTGTATATGTCCCCATACACTATCCTGAGATTCATTTTCTTGTGGGCATTCACAGTACTGCAATGGAATACAAATAGAATCAATGAAAAACCATACATAGAGACGGACAAACAACTAATGTGCAAAAAAAAGACAAACTGCAAATTCTTGTGGCGACACTCCTTGTATATATGTGCTCAATGGTGGGGAGGGCTTTTCCTGTAATGGACTAGACCGTATCCACCACTTTTTGTAGGCTTTTCTGTTCTGGGCACTGGTGTTTCCATACCAGCTGTGATGCAACCAGTCAGGATACTCTCCACTCTGCTTCTATAGATGTTTGCGAAAAGAGTGGTGACGACTGGAGAGTCAGTGACAGCCCGAAGAGATGGCAACCGGGTCAGAACGGGCTGGCAATCCAAGCTGTGTCCTCTGAGAGAACGACCCCCACAAAAGCGACGATGAATCTAAGGGAAAAATACCCCCGGGGTGCCCGAGGGGCGGGGAGGAAGAGCACCCCAGTCGGACGAACATAACGACATCAGATCCAGGCAGTGAACAAACGACGATGAGGAAGCAGTGTGCATGTGGCAAAATCTGCAAGAATGATCGCGGCTTGAAGATCCACCAAGCGAGGATAAGTGTTTGGCGGGAGCAGGAGCAGCACAACGCGCAGGTAACCAACCTGGTGAGACGAAGGAGGGGCCAGGCCCGGAGTCAGCCCGTAGTGCCCGGAACCTTCACGTGTTGCAAACTAATCCTTCTAACATGAAGTCTAACAGGAGGCGGATCAAATGGCCTGCAGCTAACATGACTTCACTGTGGAAGCAGTTTGATGAAGATGTTAACCAAATTCTGGAGGCAACGGCGAAGGGAGGGGTTGATAGGAAGCTGCCCAGTGGAGGTTGGTTGTAGGGGATTCGCAGCCCGTTCCTTAGTTAGAGCCTTCAGCAATTTGGGCATCGAGGGAGAGAGGAAGAGGAGAGCCATCCGCAGTACCACCGATGCGGCAGAGAGGGCCTCAAGATAGCTGTGGCTCAGAAGAGGGGAGCCATGGAGTCATAAGTAGCTGGTCATCTGGACACAAGCTGGGGTCGGAGGAGGTTGTATGATGTTGAAAGACCTGAAACACCCGATGATTCCAGGAACATCACTGAAGATGTGTCCAGAAGCATCATCAGTAGATGTATGTACACAGCTTGTGAAAGTTTTAACGCAAACAATAGGAATTCTGCAGATGCTGGAAATTCAAGCAACATACATCAAAGTTGCTGGTGAACGCAGCAGGCCAAGCAGCATCTCTAGGAAGAGGTGCAGTCGACGTTTCAGGCCGAGACCCTTCGTCAGGACTAACTGTAGAGTGAGTTCTCACTCTTCCTTCAGTTAGTCCTGACGAAGGGTCTCGGCCTGAAACGTCGACTGCACCTCTTCCTACAGATGCTGCTTGGCCTGCTGCGTTCACCAGCAACTTTGATGTATGTTGTGAAAGTTTTAGATGACTTGCTAAATCTGCAAAAAAAAATAGAGGCACTACTGTGCCTTCTTTGAAATGACGCATTATACTAGGTAAAAATCACAATTATTTTGGGGAACTATATTAGATGTAGATTAGGATTATTGAGGTACTGGGTATAATGGCAAAATGTGCTGCAATTAGCAAGCCCCAGGGAGTTAGCAGGAATGGTCCCAGGATGGATTCTCTGATACGGTAACACTAAGGAATTTTAAAATACTGACCCTCTCCAGCTCTGTTTTTCTTTCTGTGAACTGATATGGGCATTGGTCTTAAAGGGATCAATCTGGGCTGCCAAAATAAGCAGCCAGTACTTGTTTCTTTAATCTACTTTTTAAATGGCCCAGGTGTCGCCGCAGTTCTTTTCCTGTAGCCATTGCTTCCCCACACTCTGATCCCATTAACTCTCTCCTGAAATTCCCTGTGGCCGAATAGTTGGAGTAAAAAGGATTTATTCCAAGAGTGCAAGGATGAAGTTAGGATCATTTGTGGGTCTCTTTCCACTGGAGTGTGGCTTCAGCTCAATAGCTATTCCATTTCTATTATGAATAGTCTTGGAATTTAGCATCAGAATATTCTGAATGCTTTCCTCTAACTGAATAAATAACCAATATACAACATTAAACTCTAACTTACAATTAAAACTTTAACGCAGTTTATTATAGAAATGTTATAGCACAGGTAGGTAGGGTTAGACATGTCATTAAACATGAGAAAGTCATATGTTACTATTTAAGGTGTAATGGCCTGCTGTTGTACTAGAAGTGCATTCTACCCCACTACTGAAATTCCTAAAAGCATTAGAATGTGCACTTGCACTTATAAACGCTCCAAAGAAAATTAAGTCTTATCTATTTAATACACTCATTCAACAAATATGCATTAATGACTTAGTTAACCTTGCTGCCTTTTATGTAGACTAACATTCCTTCAAATTAACTTGACAAAATGTCAATTTTATGTTTAATACTCTTAGAATATTCTTAAGAGATTCCCTTATCTCATTTATTCCAATCATTCACAAACTTTTTTTTTTGCATAAAATTGGCATGGATGTTGTTGGATGCCCTTTTATCATAAGAATCTCACCAGAAATTATGCATTATCTGAAAATTAAACATAAAATAAGGTTACAATGGATGCTAATCATTGGCTTATTGAATTTATGAACAATGCAATTCATAAAATGGTGAAATGTTAGATTTTTCTCATAATTGTTGTCCAAGACAAATGTCATTAAGTACAAGCATTATTTATTCAAACATGTTGTTATAATTAAAGTACTGTTCCATTTCAATTTATACATTGGCTGAACAAAATTACAATAACAATTTTCTAGGGCTATTGCGAGAATTAAAATTAATTCTCTTACACAAGGCTTTCATTGCATTTCTAATCCTTTCTTTTCTCCTAATCAGTTATTAACCACATTCTTTTAGTAAAGAATAAATATTCACTAAAAGGCACAATGTTGAACCATTTTAAAATGTGATTGCCATCGATTTAATTTAACTATGTCATGATTGAAGCAGAAACACAGGCTAAAGATTACAAAGGATGTGATGTCAAATGTGTAAATTAAATATCAAAAACTTGAATTGCCTTCCAAGTTAACACATCGGTAACACCCTCTCTGATCTTGGACAGAAGAAGGAGCAGCTCAATTCTCATCTATGGTTCCAGTTCTTCCTCCTCTTCTGCAACCCTTCAGGGTCAAGAGTGACTTGTGCCACTCTAGTCCTGTGAATTCTGAGGTGACTGATGAGGACATCAACCCTCTCCTAGATAGGGCAGGAGGAATCTTCTGGGAGGGATGGTTGGATAGTTGGAGAGGAGGTGCCTTACCAATGGCTGAATTCAGACTCTTAGTGACATCACAGATGTTGCTCCACCACTTTGGGTGGCCAAAGGTTCCTAGGAGTCAATGGAGATGGTGCATTTGTTCAAGGAAGCTTTGAAAGTATCTGTGAATCATTTCCTTCACCCATGCAAGTGACATGAGCAACACAATGGAGCCAACTGCACTGTAATCAGGGACTCAGTACACCATCTCTGCATACACCCATGAGCCATTTATATTATTGTTCAAGACCTTAGATCCAGTACAGAACTCATGGACCATCTGACCCCCCAGGAAGAGTAAGACGAAGGGACACATACCAATCATCCTAGAGGGATCAGAAGTGGAGAGAGTGAGCAGCTTCAAGCTCCTGGGTGTCAGGATCTCCGACGATCTAACCAGGTCCCAACATATCAATGCAGTTATAAAGAAGGCAAGACAGTGACTATACTTCATTAGGAGTTTGAAGAGATTTGGCATGTCAACAAATACACTCAAAAACTTTTATAGTTGTATCGTGGAGAGCATTCTGACAGGCTGCATCACTGCCTGGTATGGGGGAGGCTAATCTACAGGACCAAAAGAAGCTGCAGAGGGTTGTAAATTTAGTCAACGCCATCTTGGGTACCAGCCTACAAAGCACCCAGGACGTCTTCAAGGAGCGGTGTCTCAGAAAGGCAGCAACCATTATTAAGGATCTCCAGTACCCAGGGCATGCCCTTTACTCACTGTTACCATCATGTAGGAGGTACAGAAGCCTGAAGGCACACACTCAGCGATTCAGGAACAGCTTCTTCCCCTCTGCCATCTGATTCCTAAACGGACTTTGATCCCGTGAACACTACCTCACTTTTTAAATATATATTATTTCTGCTTTTGCACGATTTTTAATCTATTCAATATATGTATACTGTGATTGATTGATTATTATTTTATTTTGTTCTTTTTCTATATTATGTATTGCATTGAACTGCTGCTGCTAAGTCAACAAATTTCATGACACATTCCGGTGATAATAAACCTGATTCTGATTCTGATTCATTATGTGCCTTGTCATATGACACAAGTGATCATGGTCTTTTTAAGATGGGGGACACCAGCCATTATCAATACTCTTCAGAGAATGTCTGCCTGGTATCAGTGATCGTATAACCAGGACCAGCATCTTGTACAACCATCCACCACCTGCTCCCCAGGCTTCACGTGACCCTGATCGGGGTGGCGGGAGGCGCTAGGCAAGTGCTGCAACTTGTCCAAGGGTGACCTGCAGTCTAGCGGGGAGAACTAGCACCTTACACCTTTTTTTGGTAGAGATGTACCTCCACCTCGCCACCCAACACACATCACATCATACAAAAAGAAGCCTGAATATCTTTGATGTAATAAAAAGTGTAGTATATTGAATATTTAAAGCAGGGATCCCCAACCTTTTTTGCACCGCAGACCGGTTTAATACTGACAATATTCTTGCGGACTGGCCGACTGGGGGAGAGAGGTATTCAAGTAGGGTTAAACTCACCTCAACATGTCTTTTACAGTTAGGGTTGCCAACTTTCTCACTCCCAAATAAGGGACAAAAGTAGCAGTCAAATCCCGGGACACTTTACCCCAGGAAAGACTACCATGACCATGAAGCCTCGCGCGGGAACCTGTGTGCGCATGCGTGACGTGCGCATGTGCGTATGTGCCGATTTTTTTTCCCCACAAATCGGTTTGCCTTCATCTTCCCGACTATACTGTACATACATTATTTCTACTTTATATAGGCTGTGTATTTATCATATCATACCTGCTTTTACTATATGTTAGTGTTATTTATTTTTGGTTTTATGTGTTATTTGGTATGATTTGGTAGGTTATTTTTTGGGTCTGGGAACGCTCAAAAATTTTCCCATATGAATTAATGGTAATTGCTTCTTCACTTCATGCCATTTTGGCACGAAAGGTTTCATAGGAACGCTCTACCTTAGCGGGGGAAATACAGGACAAACCAAATTAGCCCAATATACGGGATGTCCCGGCAAATACGGGACAGTTGGCAACCCTATGTTCAAGTTCAACAGTGCATGACAGGGAATGAGGAAAGGTGCAGCTGACTCATATCGTTTCATCTCACCATATCATATCATTTCATCTCAGCCCGGTAGCACATGCTTTGCAGCCCGGTGGTTGGGGACCACTGATTTAAAGAATAGAAGTACTTCATTTACATTTAGTTCTCAGTTTATTAAGAATGACACCAGTAAAATGTATGTTCGTAATTTGAGTTCTGGTACTTGAGATTCCAATTATTAATGGTGTACAATGTGCTAGCAGCTTTTGTGTCCATGCATAGAATCCTATGAAATCCTCTCCAAAATGTTCGGTTTTCCTCAGTATTATTTTCTAAATCAGTAAAATGTACAGCAATTTTCCAAAAATCACAGAAAGCCACTTATAACGAAAATAATCACTTTGAATCCATGGATTCACATGGGTCAGTGTTGAGATTTGAGTATACTCCTTTGATTAAATAGTTAGTTTAAATAACATTCATGCAGGTAGATTCTCACCCACCCCGTCCCACATTGAAATTCAGACATGCTTAGGTAACATTGTTTGTTCTTTGTGGGATTTGGGATTCCGTGCTTAATCTCACCATCTGTGAAATTGGAAACGAGGAAGTGTTTGGCACTTTTTAGAGATTTATTTGCAATACACATCTAACTACAGTCACCATTTAAACTTGGTCTTCCCAAAATGCTTTCTCCTTTCCCTCAATGATGACCATGAGCGAAGAGGGAAGGGAAAACCAGATCCAAGGCTGAGCTGGAGAATACAGTGAATCCTAAAATACCTCGGAAAGTGATTGCGTTGGAACAAACTAGGGGACTGGTGCGTAAGGACATTTAAGAAGCTCTTAGATACGCACAATGATAGAAAAATACAGGGCTATGTTGGAAGGAAGGGTTAAATTGATCTTCGAGTAGGTTCAACACGTCAACACAACATCATGGGCAGAGGTGTTCTATGCTTTTAAAAGAAACTGCAGTTCAGAGGAGTCATTCAAAGCCTTCAAATAATTCTTCAAGTGCTTTCAGATGTACAAGTACAAAATTACCAGCATCAAAGCAGTGCAAACCCAATAAATGCATTCCATTCCACCATGTGACTAGGTTAAGTTGCTTGGATTGGCAACATATAAAAGTTAAGGAGCTTGGCTCCTATTTACAACCTCTGCAATTTAAGCCATTTGGTCGTTTTAGCAGATGGGTTGCACAAAGTTTCACTTTGACCCAGTGAGATAGAGGAATCCCGAATCTCACAAAGAACAACAGATACACTTGGGAATTTTTGCACGAGTTTAGCCATCACTGATAGAAGTACAGCCGTTTCTTCATGTACATATATAAAAGCTGACAACAACACATTCCAACTAGAACATTTCAAATAGCATTATTGTTAGAAATTCCATATTTTGCAGAGCAGTAAACAAATTCAAATTACTTTTATATGTCAAAAGTGATGCTATAAAATATATTTTCTAATTTCACATGATCCTGTTCTGAGCTGTAGAATAGTTTGTTTGGTTGATGAGATTATATTGGATTATTCTTAAACTGCTGAGGTGTATGCTTAGTTTCTGTGGTGAACAAAAACCATCTTGGTTTCAATAATGGCATCTGATAAGTGTGCATACACAAGCTGTCCGAGTCATACCAGTAGTGATATTCATAGGAAGATAAGGTACTTGTACAGCTAAAGCTTGCTAGAAGTTTGCAATGCAATTTATTTACGACTACACAAGTGGTTATTTGACCTATTAGGTCTAAGACAACTCCAAACAAAGTAATTTCTTCAGTTCCATTCTGACGTTCTTATTTCCCCAGAGCACTGCAATAGATGCTTTCTCACATCCCCCATGATATATATTTTGCTACTACCAATACTAAGGGTTAATTTCCCATAGCCAATTAATCTACCAGCTCTTCTTTTTGGATGTGGCAGGAAACCAGAGCATCTGTTGGAAACCCAATGGAAGAACTCTCAGAGGCAAGACAATTAGTACAGGAAAGAACCACTGAAGTAAAAACCAATCAGCAATGATCTTACTGAAGGGTGAAGCCATGTGAAAGGCCAATGACTTACTCCTGCTTCTAAATCTTATGTCCTTGATTTATGGGATTGAAAAAAGGATTTGTTATTACTATTCAGTGCCTGGGGTTCTTTATATTCTCAGGATTTTCTGCTAAAATACAGAAGGGTAATTGCTGACAGCTGTAGGAGTAAGAAATTTCAGGGTTTCAACATCTTTGTCGCTTTCAAGTATACACTAATTATTTAAATAATGAATGATGAAGGATTACAGCATAGAAATTAGGATAGGTATATGTTTAGATGCAAAATTTGGGATTTTTTTGTTATATAGGACAAACAGTATACAGTAGTTGTTCCAATGGCATAGTTGATTTTACTGACCATTCTCTAAAATACACTCAGGTACTAAAAATAATTTTCTCACTAACATATTATCACAAAACAGCTCAAAACTGCCATGATTGTTTCCAAGTTTTCAGTAGTTCTACACTAGTAAGCTACTGTGTGTATATATATCATTGCACCATAAAGTATTACTTCAACCTCTTTGATTAATATAGAACTTTTAGCATATAGAGAATACCTACTCTACACAGAGCATAGTGGTAAAAGGACAACAGGCCTAGAAATGAATGTTAGAAAGGTGGCCAAAGCCTTGGAAAAGTTTCTAATTTAATTGGGCTTTTTACTGCAGAGGGGAAAAGGGTTAGTGCTGGAATTCTACATTTCAGGCTTGGAATATTTACTGCTCAGGTACAGATTAAACTAAGTGGCAAGGCTGGCAATGATTGGAATTGTGATGTATTATGTTGTGCAGTATTAAAACTTTATTATAAAATGGAAACAAGAAATGCCAGAAACGAAAAGTGAGTGTGGCTGCACCAGAGAAAAAGAAACTGAGTTAATATTCCAGGCTGAAGGAATTTTATTGGAACTAGGACTTTTGTTTTCAATCTTATTGCATGATGACACTCCTGCAATGCAGTTCAAATAGAGGAATAATCCAATCATGTGCTTAGGAAAACAATATTGGATGTGTTCTGTTACAGAATTTTGGCAAGAACGTATCATGTGTCAATCTTCATATTCCCATCCTCCTCCTGTTCCAATGATGTCTAAGAAGGCACCTTTTTATTCATTGTTTAAAATCTTTCTTTGAACATTTTTATCCTCATTTTTTTGATGAACAGGCTCATCCGGAGTTTCAATTGCACAGATGAGTGAACCCATACTAGCCAGGAAGTGCAGCTAGGAGAGTGGCTCTCACACTGCAGTGGAAACCCACATTTAACACTAACCTCAGATACTGTCTGCAGGGGGTTTGCACGTTCTCCTTGTGACTACATGGGCTTTCCCTGGGTACTCCAGTTATCTCCCACATCTCAAAGATCTGACGGATAACTAAATTGTCGCTGCAGCGTAGATGAATGCAAAAATCAACGAGGGAAAAGGGACAATAGAGAAAATTAGTGGGGAATGGAAATGCACGGAATTGATGGGCTGAAGTGCCTTCCTTTCACGCCATAAAGAAATACTGCATAGTACATTTTGTTAAGGTACATTCAGTCTGAAAAAAGATGAAACTTTACTTTGCTGTGGCCCTGTAATGCATCTATTTTTCACCAAGGGATTTTCAAAAAAATATAAATGAAGCAGTCAGTCCATTGTGTTTCCTTTATCATCCAAGCCAATTTTATTTTCTTTATTCAAAATTAATTCTTGCCACTGCCTGTAAGGAGTTTGTACGCTCTCCCTGTGACCACATGGGCTTCCTCTGGGTGTTCTGATACCCTCCCACGTTCCAAGGTTAGTGTGTTGTGAGCATGCTGTGTTGGCATCCGAAATGTGACATTTGTTGCCTTCCTCTCTGCACAATCCTCACTGATTTGATTTAATGCAAACAATGCATTTCCCTAATACGGTTTGATGTATGTATAACAAATAAAGCTAACATTATTATATTTCTGAAAAGCTTCATAAACCTCAGTCAGCAAAAAACTATGCTTTCAGAGAACATTTAAAATACTACTTTAGAAATAAGCTTTGACACTTTCTTATAAAACAAAGCTTATTTCCATGAGTTTCTTTCCAGCAGTAATAATCACTCAAATATCTTGAGAATTGTACTTTTTTGAACTAGTCATATGCAACAAACGAATCCAGCCAACAGTATTTCTCACTATTTTTAATCCATTATACATGAAAATACTGTTTTTTCATTTCATTACTCATTACGAAAATGATAATTTTGAGGCACTGATCCAATCAGGGAGTAAAGATGATTTTGTGAGTCTAAACAGTGAACGTGAAGGATCCAAAATAAACACCTAAATGCTTAGATTGAATTCCAACATTGAAAGTGCAATATCTCAAAGTCAAAGTAAATTTATTATCAAAGTGTGCATGTGTCACCATATACTACCTTAAGATTTATTTTCTAAGATGCATTACAGGAAAATAGAGAAATATAATAGAATTAATGAAGATCCATACATGATCAAAGACAGACAACCAATGTGGAAAAAAAGGCTAATTGTACAAATAAAATTAAATAAATAAATAATATTAAGAACATGAGTAGGAGAGTAACTGAAAGTGAGTCTATAGGTTATAGAATCAATTCAGAGTTGAAGTGAGTGAAGTTACCATTGCATTGGTTCAGGAGCCCAATGGTTGTAGAGTAATAACTATTCCTGAACCTGTTGAAGTGGCTCGCACGTCTCCTGTACCTCCTTCGTCATGGCAGTAGTGAGAGGAGAGCAGGCCTGGATAGTTGGGGTCTTTGATGATGGATGCTGCTTTCCTGTGACAGCGTTCCATGTAAATGTGCCCAGCGGTGGAGAGGACTGTCTATCTTTGCTGTGGTGGACTACCTAACTTAAGATATTCACTGTTTATGGGGGTTGCTAACATTATAATCTTCACAAACTTTAATCAAATATTATTTCATTGAAGTTTCTTGTAGGGATGTCCATTTTATGCAATACTCTAGTACTGATTTTGTAAATTATTGTCATGAAACTTCTCCAATGAACATCCCTTATTGATCTGTAATTTAAAGATAGTATTACTATAAAATATATATTTAAATGGTATATATTTACACCATGTTGTACTGAATGATGCATAAAGGACATCATGTTCTAATCTGATTTAAGGGTACTAATTATTCTTGTTCCTTCATCTCTTGATTTGATTTACAAATATAATTTAAGACTATTTTTCATGAATAGTAATAGCATTAAAGATCTCTTTTTGCTGCAAGTAATAAAATTTCATGGAGCACTGACATTATTAAGTACTAATTATTGCTGAAAAATGAATGAAAATATTGAGATTGCTTCATTCAAACGTAATAATCTCTGGTTGGTACATTCTTATAACTTTCTACAGGCACACCGTTGAGAGTGTCCGGTCTGCATCATTCTGTGGTACGGAGGCTGCAAGGTATCAGACTGAGAGACCCTACAAAGGTTAAAACCATCTAGAGGATCTCCCTCTGCCCCCATTTGTGACATTTACTGGGAGCGTTGCAGACAAAGAGCTCAAAGCATTGTTGACGATCCCAACCACCTATAGAAAAACACAGAAAACCTACAGCATGATACAGGCCCTTAGGCCCACGAAGCTGTGCCGAACGTGTACCTTAAAAATTACTAGGGTTACCCATAGCCCTCTTTTTTTATGTTATTTAACTCACAATCTCGTTGACCCATTACCATCAGAAAGGAGGTATAGAAGCATCAGGACTAGGACTTCCAGACTGGGTAATAGCCTCTTTCCTCAGGCTATGAGACTAATGAGCACCCTTCCACCACCAAGTACTGTATATTCTACTGTTTACCTGTGCTGCGTGCTTTTTGAATTATATTTTACTAACTTAATCATGGTAAAGTTTTGGTTTATGCGCTGTGTGTGTTATATCTATTGTGGTGCACTATGGTCCACAGGAACATTGCATCATTTGGCCGTGTGTTTACCATCAGATGACAATGAATTTGAGTGTGTCATGTTTTTCTCACTCCACCTATGGTTCCTCACCAAAGCCATCAATGGCAATCGGCCAAAAATGTTCTACTCATTACATTTTATTTTGTATTGTAGCGATTGGTTAAAGAAAACTTTGGACACAAGGCTAAGTATCCAACACAATGAAATATCCAACACAATGGGCCAGTTTTGAACTTTCATTGTCTATTCAGGAAAAAGGTATGTCCAACTGTTTCCAAATCTAGAAGATCCAGCCAGAATTCCTAATGTACCAGGGAAGGAGAAATATAATGTTCCTGCGTATTTAGGAGTTGCACCCAAAAAGCATTTGGAATGATAAATGAGTTTGAGAGAGGGAGAGAAAACAAACCATAAGGAGACAAAGAACAGTTGTATGAAAGAAAATCAACATTATTATGGGGGAATGGTGTTAATAGAGGAAGCTGTTCACTTGAGTTGAGAAAGAATGGCAAGTATCTGATGTAAGAGAGTATTTCTAAATATCATTCTAAAAGAGATATGGAACAAGAGAAGCAGGGTATTTGAGTTCAGGATGACATCAACTGTAGCTGGTAGATATTGCAGTGGCAGTAGGACGTAAATTCAATCTCAAAGATGTGTAACAAGAATTTTACAAATGCAGCATCATAAGCTGTTTGCTTTTTAGACTCTTTCCTATAACCTTTTATATAAATGACACTCATTATCCTTAGTGATTGTGAGCTTTAATCGCCTTTCCTACTATCTTCTTTCAAAATGTGCATATGGAAATGCCTCCAACTTGCAACAACTACTCTTGCTTGCTTCTTGCTCCATTTTATCATTATATCAGAGATTACATTGAAATAGAGAGATACACAGGTTTCTTTACTGCTGCGCACTCAGACTTGTTTGATTTGAGGACATTTACTGCACCTGGATTTTTTTATAAATGTGTCTCAATGTAATTTCAGGAATATCTCCAGATACACGCCTTATTCACTAAAAATTCCTATGTCTTCTCTTTCAGTGGGACCATATCTGGCAAAATGGAAGATAAATCTGGCTGCTTATAGCTATTTCAGTCCTAGACCTTCATGACAGGAGTTTCACAGTCCAATTTCCAGGACACAAAGATCTACTGCTTCACGGGTAAAGGGGGACAATAATGTTCAACCATTTCAGGTGATGCTATCCTTCAAATTGTTCTATATCCTCACAAAGAAGCCACGTTATGGGACCTGCTGAGGATGTTTGAGCTCCAACCTATTCACCAAGTGGCACTTACCAATAATCAATAAATGTAGATTTGAGATCTGAATTCTAAATATGTAATGCTGAGGTTTTCTAAGGCATTGGTCAGAATACACTTGGAGTATTGTGAGCTGCTTTAGACCTGTATCTAAGAAAGGATGTGCTAGCATTGGAGAAGGTCCAGAGGTGGTTCATAAGAATGATACCAGGAATGAAAGCGTTAATATATAAGAAGTGTTTGATGGCTCTGGGCTTGTACTTGCAGGAGTTTTGAAGAATGACAGGGAAAATCTTGTTGAAACCTCATGCAAGTATTGAAAGGCCTGGATAGAGTGGATGCGGAGAGGAAGTTTCCTGTGGTGGGGGAGTCTAGGATCAGAGGGCACTATCTCAGAATACAAGATTGTCCTTTTAAAACAGATGGTGGTGAACCTGTGCCAATTGCCACAGATGTCTGTAGAGGCCAATTATTGGGTATATTGGCTCACTGATGACTTAATAGACATCTTCAACTCTTCACTCATCCAGGCTGCTGTCCCCACATGCTTCAAATCAGCCACCATCACCCCTGTACCAAAGAATGCTTCACCTTCCAAACTAAATGACTGCTGCCTAGTAGCACTGACACCAATCATCATGAAGTGGTTTGAACGGCTGGGAAAAGCACATATCAGAAACTCTATACCCGCCACCTTGGACACTCAGCAACATGCTTAGTGGCAGAACCACTTTATGGCAGATACCATCGCATTTGTCATTCACCTGGCCCTGACACACCTGGAGGACAAGGATACTTACATCAGAAAGCCGTTTCTGGGTTTCAGTTTGGCATTCAATACTATTGTCCCACAGACCGTTGTGAACAAACTCCTGCTCCTCAGTCTAAATACACCACCATGCAACTAAGTGTTGGACTTCCTAATGAACAGGCCTCAGATAGTCACTCGTCCCTCCTCATGATCCTCAATATGGGTAAGCCCACTCGACACCCTCAGGTGGTGTGCTGAGCCCACTACTGTACACTCTGCTCACACCAGACTGCATGGCCAACCACATCGTCAAGTTCACTGATCACATGACAGTGGTGGGGCCCATCTCCAACAACAACGAGACAGCCCACAGAGAGGAGGTGAAAGAGCTCAAGGTCTGGTGCCAGGCAAATAACCTCTTTCTTAGTGCCAACAAGACAAAGGAGGTGGTTATCAACTTCAGGAGAATCTGTAACACTCACAGTCCTCTTTACATCAGCTGCACAGTAGTGGAAGCTGCAAGCAGTGTCAGACTCCTGGGAGTGAACCTCTCACACAACCTCTCATGGTCCCAGAACGCATCCTCCACAGTCATGAAAGCTCACCAACACCTCTACTTTCTGGAGAGGCTGAAGAGAGTTGGACTTTGCACATCCATATTCAAGTCGTTCCACAGACGCACAGTTAGAGAGCATCCTAACAAGTTGCATCACTGCGAAACTGCAATGCAGCAGACGGGAAGGTTCTACAGTGGTTAGTCACAGCTGCCCAACACATCGCTGGTATCAGCCTGCACACCAGCAAGGGCATATATACAGAAAGGGCCAGCAACATCATAAAGGATCTCATACACCCTACTTATGGACTGTTTGTCCCACTCACATCAGGGAGGAGGCAACATAGCATCCATGCCAGGACCACCAGACTCAAAAAGGTTTTTTCTCCGAGCAGTAAAACTGATCAAAACTTCCACTTACTAACTCCACCACCAGTTTATTACTTCCTGTTAGTTTCTTTATGTACAGCCTAGTGTCACTTTATGGACATACAATTCATCTAGGAATACAAGCTATCTTATGTATTTATATTGTGACGAGAATACACATAAATTAAGATGTTTGCTGGCCTGGGCAGGCATCAGTGGCATCAGCAGTTGGTCTGCCACCTGTCCTCAGGGGAGGGAGAGATAAGGAACAATGAAGCAGCATTTGGAGATGTTAGTGAAGGAGCCATCAGTCTGGGTATTGTCAAGATCGGCTCCCCCTTTGAACCCTGAACTGTTTGAAGTGATGGACAGGCGATCTGGAGATGTGTAATGAAGGGACGAGAGAGAGAGCTGTCTAGAGCGGCTCCCCCTTTGAACCCTGAACTGATGGACAGGCGATACTCCAGCAGGGGGATAAAAAGGGACAGGTTCGCTAAGGCAGGACACACACGACACCCCGAGGTAACGAGACCCTGGAAGCGGTGCGCCTCTCATAAGTCGGTGGGCAGCTCTTGGACGGCTGATCGCGGGATCAGCCTTAGACGCACAGGGTGGAAAGGTACGATCAGCGGGAACCCGGTGTGTGTCCGTTCTTGCTTGGGTGCCGGGTTCACTGCAGAGGATTGACCGCATCTGGAGGAGGGGTCACAGTCGGTGACCCCAGGTGACATCACAAAGGACTCGCCCGAAAGCTACTTGTGAGCAATATCGCAGGTCTGTGAGTGGAAGCCGTTTTGAATGATCATTCGTTCTTGTTCTCTCTCTCCTTCCCCCCACATTGTCCATCGCCATGGCAATGATTACTGCGAACTGAACTAAATTGAACTGGACTTTGTGTCACTTTGAAATTGGTCATTTACCCCTAGACAACGATAGAGCTTGGTTGATCCTGTTATCTTAATTCTGTGCACATGTGTGTTTATCATTGCTGAACTGTTGCATTTATTATCCTTTCGATTACTGTGTTGCTTGTTTCTTTAATAAAACTTTCTTAGTTCTAGTAATCCAGACTCCAACTGAGTGATCCATTTCTGCTGGTTTGGCAACCCAGTTACAGGGTACGTAACAATATTTATTTATTTTTAATGTTATTACTGTGTTATTTATCTTTTGTGTTTTTTTGTACTGCATCGGGTCCAGACTAACAATTACTTTGTTTTCCTTACACCTATGTACAGGAAATGACATTAAATAATCTTGAATTTTATATTTAAAGCAAAGATTGATAGTTCTTGATTAGTAAGGGTTTCAAAAGTTATGGAGAGAAGGCAGGAGAATGGGGTTGAGAGGGAAAATATATCGGCCATGTTGGAATGGCGGAGTAGACTCAAAGGGTTGAATGGACTAATTCTGCTCCGATGTCTTATGGCAGGGGTCCCCAACCTTTTTTGCACCGCGGACCGGTTTAATATTGACAATATTCTTGCAGACTGGCCAACCCGGGGGGTTGGGGGGGGGGGCAGCGGGAAGTAGGATTAAACTCACCTCAACATGTCTTTTACAGTTAGGGTTGCCAACTTTCTCACTCCCAAATAAGGGACAAAAGTAGCAGTCAAATCCCGGGACACTTTACTCCAGGAAAGACTACCATGACCATGACTTGCGCTGGCACCTGTGTGCGCATGTGCGTACGGCCCATTTCTCCCCCCCACAAATTGGTTTTGCTTTCATCTTCCCGACTACACTGTACATACATTATTTCTACTTTGTATAGGCTGTGTATTTATCATATCATTCCTGCTTTTACTATATGTTAGTGTTATTCATTTTTGTTTTTATGTGTTATTTGGTATGATTTGGTAGGTTTATCTTTTGGGTCTGGGAACGCTCAAAAATGTTCCCATATAAATTAATGGTAATTGCTTCTTCGCTTCACGCCATTTCGGCATGAAAGGTTTCATAGGAACGCTCTATCTTAGCGGGGGAAATACGGGACAGTTGGCAATCCTATGTTCAAGTGACAGGGAATGAGGAAAGGTGCAGCTGACTCATATCGTTTCCTCATGGCCCAGTAGCACATGCTTTGCGGCCCGGTGGCTGGGGACAGCTGTCTTATGGTCTTAGTGAGGTGGAATGACTGACATTCAAGACTGCATTTAATTGACTGTGACATCAAGGAGCACTGGTAAACATTATTGACAGGAATCAATAGGGTATATATCTCGCATCTGACTGGGACCACATCTGCAAAAAGGAAAATGTGTGCAGTCGTTTGTGGCTAAATGGAAGAACTTCACTGCAATTTCTGAGACAACCATTGGACCTTAATCACTGACCTTCCATTCATGAGAAGGTTAGATCCAAATTCAAAATAAATGTATTATCAAAGTACATGTATGTCACCATATACAACCCTGACATAAGTTTTCTTGCAGGCATACTCATTAACTCCAAGACCCATAATAGATTCATTGAAAGACAGCAGCCAACAGGGCGGTCAAACAACCAATGTGCAAAAGTTAGCAACCTCTGCAAATACGAGAGAGAGAAAATAAATAAATAAATAATATCAAGAACATGTTTGAAGAGTCCTTGAAAGTGAATCCATAGGTTGTGGGAACAGTTCAGTGATAGGGCAAGTGAAGTTATCCCCACTGGTTCAAGAGCCTGATCGATGAGAGGTAATAACTGTTCTCAAACCTGGTAGTGAGTCCTGAGGCTCCTGTGCCAACTTCCTGATTAAAGCAGCGAGAAGAGATCATGACCTGGGTGGTGGGGGTTAGTAGGAGGTTAGAAGTGAAGCTGTTTATTGATGAATGTACAGGATTTGGTTGCATTCTTAATTCCTCAGACAAGAGTCCACTTTCACATAGGCTGGCAAAATGGGAAGCTGCATTTTTTATATTGTTTTTTCAAAGGTATATCTGTGTCTAGTGATTGTGTCTAAATGCCTCCTTGACACTTACTGGTAATGGCAAATCTGATATGATCCTTAAAAATCACCTCTGGTCAGAAACATAACCGGGCAGTGTACATGAGTTCTGGACTGTGCAAGCTGGAGTAATAACCATTGCGAATGATTTGCTCCTGACACCCACAGTCTTCAAGGTAAGTGGAGGAGGATGTGATGAATACTTGCCACAGGCATGAGTAAGAGCAGCTCTGGTAACTTTCAAGAAACTCGACAGCACCCATGATAAAGGAAGCTACTTGATTGGCACCCCGTTTGCTATTCACCACCTCCAATAATGGTGCATCGTGGCTACAGTGTATATCTTCTACTAAATGCTCAGCTAAAATCCACCACAACTTCTTTAATACCTGAACAAATCGATGATCTTCACTTTCTATAGGGACAGCCCATACTTTCAAGTTACCAGATGAAGGACTACAATAGTCACAGAGACATAGAGCACCACAGTACAGAACCAGACCCTTCAGTCCATCTAGTTAATGATAAACTGTTGTTCTGCCTACCTACACCCAGACCATAGTTCTCCATATCCCTCCCATCCATGTATTGAATTGACTGACTATATTTCTTACCTCCTTCACATACATGAGGAGTAAAAATCTTTACGTTATGTATCCATCAAAATGTGCAATGTGCAATCATAGGAATTTATAATAAATAGAACATTCAATGTAACATAGATATACAGTCAAATCAGCATGAGTTCATCAGTCTGATGGCCTGGTGGAAGAAACTGTCCCGGAGCCTGTTGGCTTTTATGCTGCGGTACCACTTCCTGGATGGTAGCAGCTGGAACAGCTTGTGGTTAGGATGACTTCGGTCCCCAGTGATCCTATGGGCCCTTTTTACATACCTGTCCTTGTAAATGTCCTGAATCATGGGAAGTTCACAACTACAGATGTGCTGGGCTGTTCGCACCACTCTCCGCAGAGTCCTGCGATTAAGGGAGGTACAGTTCCCATACCAGGCAGTGATGCAGCCAGTCAGGATGCCCTCAGTTGTGCCCCTGTAGAAAGTTCATAGGATTTGGGGGCCCATACCAAACTTCCTCAACCGTCTGAGGTGAAAGAGGCGCTGTTGTGCCTTTTTTTCACCACACAGCTGGTGTGTACAGACCACATGAGATCCTTGGTGATGTGATTGCCAAGGAACTTAAAGCTGTTCACCCTCTCAACCACAGATCCATTGATGTCAATAGGGGCTAGCCTGTCTCCAATTTTCCTGTAATTCATAGCCAGCTCCTTTGTTTTTGCGACAATGAGGGAAAGGTTGTTTTCTTGCCACCACTGTGTCAGAGAGATGACTTCTCTACCTATCCAAACTTCTTTTAAATATTGGAATTGAACCTACATCCACCAATTCTACTGGCAGCTCATTCCACACTCATACCACCCTCAGAGCAAAGAAGTTTCCCCTTGGGTTCCCCTTAAATATTTCATCTTTCACCATAAACATATGACTAGTGTCAACCAACTTCAGGGGAAAAGCCTGCATTTATTTACCCTACCTATACCCCTCATAATTTTGAATACTTCTATAAGATCTTCTTTCATTCTTCTATTCCCCCAAGAATAAAGTTCTAACCTATTCAATCTTTCCTTATAACTCAGGTCCTCAAGTTCCAGCAACATTCCCTGCATTCTGCACTCTGTAAATTTTCTCTGCACCTTTTCAAGCTTATTGATATCTTTCCTTCAGGTCCAAGAAGTCCAGAGTTCCTTCTCATAGGCAATTAGGGATGAGCAATAATTAGTAGCCATGTCAGCAACACTCACATTCTGGAAGTGAATAAAATAATCACAGTTTATGTTTGTAATCTTACGTGAATGCTTAGATGAATGAATGTAGCTGAGAAGTACACTTTGGTGAGCACAAGATCAGGTTCAGAATAGCACTGTAAGCTATCACAGTGGCAACTTTATTAGGTACACCTGCCCGTTAATGCAAATATATAAATCAGCCAATCATCTGGCAGTGACTCAATGCATAAAAGCATGCAGACATGGTCAGGAGGCTCAGTTGTTGTTCAGATTGGAGAACAAGTGGGCAAAGTGATCTTAACCATGGAATGATTGTTGGTGCCAGACGAGATGGTTTAAGTATCTCAGAAACTACTGCTCTCCCGGGATTTTCACGTATAACAATCTCTAGAGTTTACAAAGAATGGTGCATAAAACAAAA
The DNA here is from genome assembly GCF_963921235.1 of Mobula hypostoma. NCBI lineage: Eukaryota > Metazoa > Chordata > Chondrichthyes > Myliobatiformes > Myliobatidae > Mobula > Mobula hypostoma. Next base: position 25,025,015 of record NC_086112.1, on the reverse strand, counting down.
ACATCAAGTGAGCAGCAGTTCCACTGGCAAAAATGCCTTGTTAATAAGAGAGGTCAGAAAGGAATGATCAAACTGGCTCAAGCTGATAGGAAGGCAGCAGTAACTCAGATAACCGTGTGTTACAACAGTAGTGTGCAGAAGAGCATCTCTGAGCGTACAACGCATCAAACCTTGAAGTGGATGGACTACAGCAGCAGAAGACCACAAATGTACAATCAGCTGCTCAGATTTCCAGCAGCTGCAGATTTTTCTCTTGTTTGTAATCAGTGGCCACTTTATTAGGTAGAAGGGGTACCTAATAAAGTGGTTACTGAGTGCATTTGAACTGCGGGTAATAATGGTAATTTTTGCAACGGTTCTTAAGGAAATTCATTGGTAGCCTTGGATTCACACGTATTAGGTTTATGATAATTCTTTGTTGAAGTTACATGACTAATTTGGAGAATCTTTGAATAAACCTCTGGCAAGCAAATCCAGGGTTCTATATGTGTTCTTGATTTTAATATTTCAGGAGATGGAGGCACTTCGAGACAGGTTTGCAATAATTGCTCCTTGGTTCCAATTCATAATCTTTAACTCAGAAGTAGGTCAAGGACAGGATTGTCCAGCTTAAGATTGTGACATCCATGCCTGTAGCTCATTGAAAGTAGCAGGACAAGCCAATAGGATTGTAAGGGAAACACATAACATGCTTGCCTTAGTTGAGGCATTGATTTCAAGAGTCAGGGAGTTATGTTCCAGCTCTTCAGAACTCAGGTTAGGCTGCATCAAATGCATTCAGATTTGTTCAGCCCATTACAGGAAGGATGTAGAGGGTTGAGGAGGTTTACCAGGATGCTCCTGGATTAGAGGGCATGCGCCTCAAGGAAAGGTTGAACAAATTAGGGCTGTTCCTCTGGAGCAGTGGATGCTGAGGGGAGACCTGATAGAAATTCATTCAATTATGAGAGGCCCAGAGAGCTTAGGGGAGAGAACGTCGACTCAGACCATGAGAGGCCTGCGTCAGGCATCTTCATGCCTTACAAGGTGCTGATTGGAAGTCTATGTGGGGCGCCACTCCTCGCACAGCGAGCATAACTGGCTTCAAACAGGCAATATTTGCTTTCAGGCACAGTACAGGTGGCAACATTGAGCAGACAGAGGGAGATATTCTTTTCCAGCAATAAAAGGAAGCAATCTATTGCTGGCTTAAGGCCAGGGCATCAGGAACAGAAAAGCTACTACTATGTTAAACTACCAGAACTACATACAATACTCCAAATTAGGACTCAGCCTCATCCCTTACTCTCTCTCTCACTCTCTCTCACAGACACACACACACACATTTGTTTCTTGTTTCTCTGCTCCCCCCCACCCACAAATTCCCATCTACCTGGCCATCATTCCCATTCAGCTTCTTGGAATTTCATGCCTCTTTCCCTGAATCACCTGAATCCTCTGCATTCATTGAGTGAACACGTCATCAGAGCACTCTAAGGATCATTGTTCCCTCACGCCAGCAGAGTGTGGAACTGACAGAGGAGACCTGCTCGTGGGCTGCTTCAGATTTCTCAACTCACAAATGGAGGACAAGGGAATTTTAATGTTTATGGGAAGATGGGTCGTTTCCGGCTACTGTGTCACAAATACGTATCAATAACCAATATGTATGTCGTACAGAAAAGAATGACAGTCACACAATTTCAAGAGTGAAATATGACTAACATAACAACATAATATTCTTACCATGAAAGTGCCGATTTATACCTCTCATCTCTCACATGTTTCCTCACATGCCCTGTTAGGTAGTGACGGAGGCAGAGGAACTGGATCTTTGTGAGGGTGTACCACTGTAGGGCTTGTAGAAACTATGCAGATCAGATGCTCTTCAGTGAGTGGAGGCAAGCTCTCACACGGTGAGTCATACTTCACAAGTGAGCAGTAGCAGATGGTGATGGCAGGGATGGGAATTGGAGAGTCTATATCAGATCATACAGCCCACTCCACTCCCTAGCAGCGCAGTGTTACTAATGTCTTGGAGTCCGTCAATAGAAAGATCAGCTGAGCATTAGCAGAGCAAAGGTAAAGCAAATCTGGACTTAAAGTAGGCTTTCGCTACCACAGAACTAACAAAAACAACCTTCTTTAAGCATCAGTAGTTGTTACCTCTGGGACTCTGGGAGAATGTACTCTTAAGAACATTAACTGAAACAGGAACATAATCAATTCCTCATACTTGCTGTAATATTCAAATAAATAAATTACCTCACTGGCACTTTCCTATACTAATATTCTATATCTATAACATATACACACACACGTGTGGATGTATGTGTATATATATATATATACAGGAAATAAGAGGAAATTTAGTAACTGAATGTTATAAACACTCAGTATTATGTACAGAAGTACCCTTGAGAGAGAGTGTGTGTGTGTGTGTGTGTGTGTGTGTGTATGTATATGTGTGTGTATATATATATATATACACACACACACACACACACACACAAGGGTACTTCTGTACATAATACTGAGTGTTTATAACATTCAGTTACTAAATTTCCTCTTATACATGCTATAAATACTGCACTCCAGAAACCTATCTGATGAACCTTCTTCGCAATCCTCGTAATGCTACTATATCCTTTATGAGAGAGGACGACTATTCTATTCCAGATACAGCTGCACCATTTTGTATATCTTCATATGCAACTATCTTGTTCTATTATTGAAATAAGATATCTGCAGTCAAATCCTCTTGCAGTAAAGAATTTCCTTATTGTTTGATGTATGTCTTTGTTACCATTTAGTCATTTACGTGCAAGGACACCCAGATCCCTCTGAGCAGGTTGGTTAGCTCCATAGAACCAAATAAGTCATTGCACACCTTGACTGATGCTTACAGTTTCTGGGTGCCAAAATACCTTTTATCTTAAATTGAGCATCTTAGCCTGTAATGCCAAGACCAATATATCAGGCCTATAATTTAATAATGAAAATTGTACCAATAATGTTGAAGTCAGTAGTGAAAAATAACCAGACACTTACGTAATAATTATTAAATACTGTGTAAAATATGTACCACACAGATCTAAGTGTAAGTGATCAAAGAATTCTTTAATAATGCTAATTCATCACAAATTCCAAACAGGAAAACTTCAACAGGATCAGGAAAGAAAAATCAGGATCAGCCAAGCTTCTGGTTTAAGATGGCACTGCCGAAAGCAAAAGAATTCAATTAAAAAATTACGAATAACACTTCTTTTGAAGTAAGTTTTGCTGAACTGTTACTGCAAACAATGAAGACGCAAGCAAAGGTAAAGCAAATTCACAAAGTTTTGCTCTGCTGGTGTGCTGCAAAATTGACAGACTTAGAGTTGGGGCCGTGCTGGTTGGCGTGGACAATTCGGAGTGGAGAAAACTTGAATGTTACCATATGATCCATACTTAGCTCCAAAGTGAATCACTGGATGGCATGTTCTAGGCCCGGAGCGATTTGCCGCAGCGGGACCCAGGTCCTAGTGAAACATGCAATCTGCAGTTCGGACAATTTAAACGCCGGCCCAGATAGACTGGGGGCTCCTCTCTCCGTGATGCTAAGGCTATGAGACTCCCCTCCCCCCCACCCCTCCGGCTGCTGTGCTTCGTGTCTGCGAACTTTGCAGTGATTTACCCCGCTAATATGATGAACTGAATACTGAGGCTTTGGGCCTACTCTGAGCTGCTCTGGAGATTTGGATCCAAGGACTCAATTTGGTTCAGAATTCTGTTGTTGATGCTTGTTTCTGTTGTTTGCATGATTTGTTTTTTTTTTCTCTTTCTCTGTGGGCACTGGGGTTGGTCTTCATTTTAATTGGATTCTTTCGGATTCCTTACTTTGCCTGTAAGCAAACAAATCTCAAGGTTGTATAACTTACACATTATTTGTTAACAAATGTACTTTGAATATTTTGAAATGAGCCACCCTGAAGGATAATGGTTGGTAGTCTCTTTGAACCACGACACCGTGTTGGTGTTAAAATGAATCCAATGCACAGGCAGTAAAGTGGAGCTTAATCCAGTTTGGAGATGAGAGACTGCAAGTACTGAAGGCTTAAGCAACAATCTATTGGAAGGCTTGGGGCCAAACTGGGTGGCCTAGAAACGGAGCTGCAGACCACTTGGGAAAAGATGGTGGTGAAGGTAAGTACTGAGGAAGGGTGCAGCTATTCTTGGTAAGAATGTGGTCAAAGAGCCAGAGTGGTAGAGACTGGGGCTAAACTGGAAACTACATCAATCCGGATCACAAACAGAAGAAATTCTGCAGATGCTATCAATCTTGAGCAACACATAGCAAAATGCTGAAGGAAATCTATAAGTCAGGCATCATCTACAGAGGGGAATAAAATGTTGGCATTTCAGGCCAAGACCTTTCAATCCTGATGCAGGGTTGAGAACCATCTCCTCTGTCTTGTTAACATTAAGGAAGAAGTTATTTCTCGTGGGTACTGATGTGCGTAGTCCAGCTTCCTCGGAAAATAGAGACATTGGTGAGCTTTCTTGATTGTGTAGGATGTGTTATTGGAACAAAACCATTTCCTTTGTCTTGTTGATGTTCCTCAATGGTTATCGATTTCAGAAGAATTCTCATCAGTCACAGCCCTCTTTACATCAACGTCACAGCAGTAGAAACCGCAAGCAGTTTCCTACTCCTGGTGTGTGCTCTCCTACAAACTTTCATTGTCCCAGATCACATCCTACACGATCAGGAAAGCTCACCAACAAGCGGTAGAGAGCTTCCTAACATGCTGCGACACTGAATGGTACAGAAGCTGGGCTGCGGAGGCCAGAAAGGCTTTACAATGGGTCGTCAAAACTGCCCAGTGCATCACTGGCACCAGCCTACCCGCCATCATGGACACATATACAGAAAGTTGCCAAAAAAGGCCAGCAACATCATGAAGGATTCAACCCACCCTGTTCATGAACTGATTGTCCCAACCAGTAAGGCCTATCAGAGTCAGAATTTATATCATCGGCATATATTGTGGGATTTGTTAGTGGCAGCAGTGCAATGAAGTACATGGTAAATAAATACAGAGGTAAAAACTGAGTTAAGTTAGGTGTATATATCTCTTTTAAATAGATAAGTTAAAATAAATAGTGCAAAAAATCAGAAATATGAAGTAGTGAGGGAGTGTTCATGGGTTCAGTGTCTATTTAGAAATCGGATGGCAGAGAGGAAGAAGCTGTTCCTGAATCGCTGAGTGTGTGCCTTCAGGCTTCTGTACCTCCTATCTGATGATAACAATGAGAAGAGGCCATGTCCTGGGTGGTGGGAATCCTTATTGATGGACGCAACCTTCCTAAGGCACTGCTCCTTGAAGATGGCTTGGATATTATGGAGGCTGGTACCCATGATGGAGCTGACTAATTTTATAAGTTTCTGCCACTTCCTTTGATCTTGCACAGTAACCGCCCCCCCCATAACAGACTGTGATGCAGCCAGTCAGAATGCTCTCCACAGTATCTGTTGAAGTTTGAGTGTTTTAGTTGACAAACCAGATCTGCTCAAACTCCTGATGATATACAGCTGCTATCTTGCCTTCTTTATAGCTGCAGCAACACTTCCACTCACTGACTCACCCCACCACATGCCCCCAACACCACTACTTTATCATCTCCAGTCAGCATCACCTTATGTACAGACATTCCTGTACATAACAAATCTTTATGTACATACAGTCAATGTATATAAGCTGCAATGTTTATTATATAGATAGATAGATATACTTTATTGATCCCGAGGGAAATTGGGTTTCATTACAGCCGCACCAACCAAGAATAGAGCATAAATATAGTAATACAAAAACCACAAACAATCAAACAACAAAATGCAAACTATGCCAGATGGAAAATAAGTCCAGGACCAGTCTATTGGCTCAGGGTGTCTGACCCTCCACGGGAGGAGCTGCACGTTCGATGGCCACAGGCAGGAACGACCTCCCGTGCCGCCCAGTGTTGTATCTCGGTGAAATATGGCTGAAGTCCAACAGTAAAAAGTTCAATATCCGGTCTACAAACACGTACCTCAATCGTAATATGACCCGGATTGCACCATCTGTTGTTAACCAGAACAGTAAGCACCCAACTCCTTTACGCTTACCGCTCTCAGTGCACTTTCAGTCAGCCAGAATGGTCTGGAAGCCGTCCATGGAAAAGTTTTGATCGGGTATGTCCTCGTGCAGCCCCGTTCCAGTGAAACACATAACACTGCACTCTTGAAATATTCTCTGACACCTGGCTAGCGCAGTGAACTCGTCCATTTTATTACCCACCGAGCACCTCTTCTCCATAAGTCTCTGTTGTCTCGACCCGGTCCTCTATATTTATATCTGTCCATTTTTTATTACTGTGCTCATTGTCTTATTGTGTTTTTTGTGCTGTATTGGATCCAGAGTAACAACGATTTTGTTCTTCTTTACACTTGTGTACTGGAAATGGTATCAAACAATCTTGAATCTTGAAACATCAACAATTCCTTTCCACTTTTATATGCTGCTGAGCCCACTGAGTTCTTCCAGCAGTTATGTCTATATTTCATGTAGATATTCAAAATAATTGCAGGTATGTTTCCAATGATGTGGCACATGACAGCTTTATATTTCCAATACTTCCAGTATGGACAATGTGCACATCTGAATGTGTCCCACTCTGTTAACCGCAACATCATTATAATTAGCCTCCCAAATTTAGTCTTATTTATGACATGAAAAAAATAAAATGTGATGAACTCAGAGCCACTTTCAAAGGTTTCTATGCACTTGTGTGCAACTAAAAGGTTTAACACTCACTGACCAGGCTCCTTTGATCATTTACACTTAGATCCGTGTGGCATGTGTTTTTAATAATACTAAATTTTCATAAATTCTAATGGAACAGCTTCAACAGAAGCAGGAAAAAATTACCCCTGTACATTCATGATAGTTCAATTGGTGTTTCATTTGCTTAGTTTATCCTGCACATCTCTGGGCTCCATTCTTGTTCGATGGAAGTGAGAGAAATGGAAACCACAAGGCTGCAGAGTTAAGGACTTATCTCAGTACACACTGAAAATTGAGTGAGCATCCAAATGCCCAGAACCTGAAAGGATAGGTTCTAACATTTCACATCTGAGCAACCGGACTGAGAACTTTCTAAGATATTGAATCCCAGTCCCATATTCTCCAAGTCCGTAATTCTCCTCATTGCATGCACAATCCATTTTAAAGGAGGATTAAACAAGGTGTCTGCAAAGCCCACCAGTTTTCTCCTCCCACTGGCCCACAAATAACAAGTACAGCATCAACACTAGGCCACATATATTTTAATACCAATTTGTATCCATTTCAATTGTTGGCAAACATTTAGTTATTATGCACATTTTAAAACAGTCAAAAAAATCTCTGATAGTCCACCCCAAGCAAAGCCTTCCCCACCATTGAGTACATTTACATGAAGTGATACAACAAGAAAGCAGGGTTCATCAAAGGCCCCCACTGTCCAGGCCATGTCCTCTCCTCATTATTACCATTGGGCAGAAGCTACAGAAGCCATCAAACTCCTGAACCAGCGTGGATAACTTCAGTCACCACTGCTCTGAATTGATTCTACAAACTACAGCCAGTTACATCTAGCTTCAGCCTTGGCCTCATTGTTGCCCTACCCTCACTGCGTGGAACAAAATGCCCTCCGCACTTTGCTACCATTTCTGTCCCATGAGATAGAGCAATCCATCAGCAGTGACAAGTTTTCAGGCTGCAGATCCCAAGTGCCCCAGTGATCAGCTTCAAAGTTCAATGTGAATTTATTATCAAAGTACATAAATGGATTCACTTTCTTACAGGCACTTAAGGAAAAAAGTGTAACAGAATTTACCAAAAAATATATACTCATAAAGAGAAAAACACTGATGACCAACCAACATGTAAAAAAAAACTGTGCAACTAAAAAATAATACTAAGAACATGAGTTGTAAAGAATCCTTGAAAGTGAGTCTGTAGTTCGTAGAATCAATTCAGAGTTGTAGTGATTGAAGTCATCCACGCAGGACCAGGCATCTGATGGTGTTGGACTAAAGCTTCTCTACCTCCTGCCCAGTCATAGTAGAAAGAAGAGAGCATGGCCTGGATGGCGGAGGTTGTTGACGATGGATGCTGATTTCTTGTGCCAGAGCTCCATGTAAATATTTTGTAGGGTGGGGGAGTCTAGGACCAGAGGGCACCAACTCAGAATAGAGAGACGTCCATTTAGAATGGAGATGAGGAGAGACTTCATTAGCTAGAGGGTGGTGAATCTGTGGAATTCATCGATGCAGGTGGCTGTGGAGGCTAGGTCATTGAGTGTATTTAAGACAGAGGTTGATAGATTTTTGATAAGTCAGGGTGTGAAAGATTACAGGGAGAAGGCAGGAGGATGGGGTTGAGACGGATAATAAATCAGCCATGATCAAATGGTGGAACTGACTCGATGTGCCAAATGGTCTAATTCTGCTCCAATGTCTTATGGATTAAATGTACTCAATGGTGGGAAGGGCTTTGCTATCAGAGAACATTTTGGCTGTTTCAAAATGTGTGTGATGACTATAACAATGCAATAGATACCCATAATGGAAAAGTAACATTAAAAATAATAATAAACTAATAAATTATAAACATGAACATTAAAATTTAATAAAAACATTTTAACCATCAATATTGGTGACCAGTTCATGCTCAGTATACAAGGGAAGTGTGAGTCCAAGTATACAATGTAACTGGCCTCCTTCTCCACACCACATCCAGTATCGTATCTGAGCCTTGCTCCTGATTTCAGTTGTGAGTCCTCTGGCTGTTCCAACCTGACAGCAACACCTGATCCCGAGCACATTCCAAATCTCCATGCTGTGAGGTGCAGGCACAGAGTCAGGATCATGCTGATCCCTGAAATGCCATTAACCTACAGTTATTTCTGGAATTGCCATCCGAAAAAGAGGATCTCATAGGCTAATACAATCCCCTCCTTCATGTAACTCAGCTCATAAAACCTTCTGTCCTTTTGCATAGTCGACTCACCAGGTGTGTTTCAGCCAAGGTTAGTGTGGGCCCAACAAAGAATCTATTTTCCTGTTTCAGAATTTTGATGTCAGATACGTAGCATATACTTACACCTAAAAGCCACATTATGTAGCTCCTGGACCTAATGAAATGGGCTCTGACTGTATCTTCATGGTCTTTCCTGCTGCAGTCCATTCACTTCAAGGCTTGATGTATTGTGCGTTCAGAGATGCTCATCTGCACATCACTGTTGTAACACAAGGTTATGTGAGTTACTGTCACCTTCCTGTCAGCTTGAACCAGACTGGCCATTCTCCTCTGACCTCTCTCATTAACAAGGTGTTTTGACACACAGAACTGCCACTCACTGGAGGTTTTTTTTGTTTTGCATAGCATTTTCTGTAAACTTTAGAGACTGCTGTGCACGAAAATCCCAGGAGATCAGGAGTTTCTGAGATACTCAGACCACCCAGTCTGGCACCAACAACCATTCCACCGTCAAAGTCACTTAGATCACCTTTCTTCCCCATTCTGACATTTGCTCTGAACAACTGAACTTACCCTCAGTAACTTTCCATTCCGTGGCCTGACTGCTTTATTTTCACCAGGGATGTTCATGCCCTATACACTTCTATCTCCCATCAAGAAGGCCTTAAAACTCTCCTCTTATTTCTCAATAAAAGAACCAACCAGTTCCCCTCCACCACCACCCTCCCTCCATCTGGCAGAACTTACCCTCACCTTCAACCATTTCTCCTTCAGCTCCTCCTATTCTCTCCAGACTCAAGGGGTAATCATGTATACCCTAATGAGCCCCAGCTATACCTGCCTTTTTGTAGGCTACATAGAGCAGTCCATGTTCCAAGCCTTCCCCGGTAATGCTCCCCAACTCTTCCTCTGCTACATTGACGACTGCATTTGTGCTGTTTCATGCACCGACGCCGAGCTCATCAATTTCATCAACTTTGCCTCCAGCTTCCACTCTGCCCTTAAATTCACTTGGTCCATTTCTGACACCTCCGTCCCCTTTCTCGATCTCTCTGTTTCCATCTCTGGAGACAAACTGTCGACTGACATCTTTTATAAACCTACCGATTCCCACGGTTACCTCTTCCTAACCTGTCTCCTGTAAAAATACTATTCCCTTTTTTCAATTCCATTGTCTCCGCTGCAGCTGTTCCCAGGATGAAGATCTCCTTTCCAGAATATCAGAGATTCCTCCTTCTTCAAATGACAGGGTTTCCTTTCCTCCACCATTGATGCTGCCCTCACTCACATCACCTCCATTTTCTGAACATCCGTGCTCACCCCATCTTCCTGCCGCCATAACAAGGAAAGAATTTCTCTTGTCACAGGCCTCCAGTCAGAGAGGCAACTCTCTACTACCACTCTCTGGCTTCCCCACAAAGCCAATGTCTAATCAAATTTATTACCTCATTCTGAATGCCGAGCAACTGAACCTCTTTGACCAGCCTCCTATGCGGGACCTTGTCAAGTGCCTTACTAAAGTTCAGGTAGACCTTATCCGCTGCCTTGCCTTCATCCACTTTCCTGGTAACTTCCTTGAAAAACTCTACGAGATTAGTTAGCAACAGGAATTCTGCAGATGCTGGAAATTCAAGCAACACACATAAAAGTTGCTGGTGAATGCAGCAGGCCAGGCAGCATCTCTAGGAAGAGGTGCAGTCGACGTTTCAGGCCGAGACCCTTCATCAGGACTAACTGAAGGAAGAGTGAGTAAGGGATTTGAAAGTTGGAGGGGCAGGGGGAGATCCAAAATGATAGGAGAAGACAGGAGGGGGAGGGATGGAGCCAAGAGCTGAACAGGTGATTGGCAAAAGGGATACGAGAGGATCATGGGACAGGAGGCCCGGGAAGAAAGACAAGGGGGGGGAACCCAGAGGATGGGCAAGAGGTATATTCAGAGGGACAGAGGGAGAAAAAGGAGAGTGAGAGAAAGAATGTGTGTATAAAAATAAGTAACAGATGGGGTACGAGGGGGAGGTGGGGCATTAGCGGAAGTTAGAGAAGTCATTGTTCATGCCATTAGGTTGGAGGCTACCCAGACGGAATATAAGGTGTTGTTCCTCCAACCTGAGTGTGGCTTCATCTTTACAGTAGAGGAGGCCGTGGATAGACATGTCAGAATGAGAATGGGATGTGGGCCGTGGACATGTCTATCCACGGCCTCCTCTACTGTAAAGATGAAGCCACACTCAGGTTGGAGGAACAACACCTTATATTCCATCTGGGTAGCCTCCAACCTGATGGCATGAACATTGACTTCTCTAACTTCCGCTAATGCCCCACCTCCCCCTCGTACCCCATCTGTTACTTATTTTTATACACACTTTCTTTCTCTCACTCTCCTTTTTCTCCCTCTGTCCCTCTGAATATACCCCTTGCCCATCCTCTGGGTCCGCCCCCCCCCTTGTCTTTCTTCCCGGACCTCCTGTCCCATGATCCTCTCTTATCTCTTTTGCCTATCACCTGTCCAGCTCTTGACTCCATCCCTCCCCCTCCTGTCTTCTCCTATCATTTTGGATCTCCCCCTCCCCCTCCAACTTTCAAATCCCTTACTCACTCTTCCTTCAGTTAGTCCTGACGAAGGGTCTCGGCCTGAAACATCGACTGCACCTCTTCCTAGAGATGCTGCCTGGCCTGCTGTGTTCACCAACAACTTTTATGTGTGTTGCTTGAGATTAGTTAGACCTGACCTACCACGCACAAAGCTTTGCTGACTATCCTTAATCAGTCCGTGTCTATCCAAATACTTATATATCCGGTCCCTTAGAATACTTTCCAATAACTTTCCCACAACTGATGTCAGACTCACTGGCTTATAATTTCCTGGTTTCTGTTTAGAGCCTTTTTAAAACTGCAGAACAACATTGGCTATCCTCCAGTCCACTGGGTACCTCTCCCATCTCTTAGGATGCTTTAAATATCTTTGCTGGTGGTCCAGCAATTTCTGTACCTGCCTCCGTCGGGTCCAAGGGAACAGCTTGTCAGGCCTTAGGGATTTATCCACCCTGATTTGCCTCAGAGTAGGAAACACCTCCTCCTCTGTAATCTGTACAGGGTCCATGAAGTTGATGCTGCCTCCCCTTACTTCTATAAACACTGTATCCATCTCCCCAGTAAATACAGATGCAAAGATGCCCATTCACCTCTTCCCTACTTCCATTCAAGGGCCCAAACAATCCTTCCAGGTGAGGCAGAACTTCACTTCACCTGCAACTCTGCTGGGGTTGTCTATTGTGTCCAGTGCGGCCTCCTCTAGAGTGGTGAGATCGATCGTAAATCGGGGAACCGCTTTGTCAAGCACCTCCGCTCCATCTGCCAAAGCCAGAACTTCCCAGTGGCCAAACATTTTAATTCCAATTCCCATTCAAACATTTCGGTCCATGGCCTCCTCTTGCGCCACAATGAGGTCACCCTCAAGCTGAAGGAGAAATATTTTATATGCTGCCTGGGTAGACTCCAACTTGATGGCATGAATATCAATTTCTCTTTCCGGTAAAAAAAAATTCCTCCTCCCTCTTTTCCTATTCCCCTTTCTGGCCTCTTACCTCTTCTCACCTGCCTATCACACCCCTCGCCCCCCAGCCTGGAGCCCTTCCCTCCTTCCCTTTCTCCTATAGTCCCCTCTCCTCTCCTGCATTTGATCTTTCTCACAGCCCTAGGTTCACCTGTCATCTTCTAGCTATCCCCCTTTCCCTCTCACCACCTTTTTTGATTCCGGCATCTTTTCCCTTCCTTTCCCATCTTGAGGAAGTGTCCCGGCCTGAAACACCGACTGTTTACCCCCTTCCATAGATGCTACCTGACCTGCTGAGTTCCTCCAGCATTTTGTGTGTGTTGCTTTGGATTCCCAGCATTTCCGGTAATTCTTGCGCAACTGGATCTCTTGTCCACGTCTGCATGCATTTAGGCATTGAATTGCTGCCACATGATTGGATATTTGCATTAATGAGCAGGTGAGCAGGTGTGACCTAATAAAGTGGCCACTGAGTGTGTGTACTGTGTATGTGAACATGTGTGATATATTGAGAAACATTGAGGTAAATCTATACAACTTAAAATTTATAATCCTTAGTGCTGAGATTACAGTGCAGACTAACTTGAGGATGAGAAGTGAAGGGATGATGCTGAATTTCAATTGTCAGACTACAAATAAAAGACCTGCTTAAATGGGTATGTTATGGAGAGCAATTACTGAGCTGTGTAACTGGATGTCCTGTACCTCTTTTTATGCAAGGACTGCTTCATATGCATGAAAATGATATTGCGTCCATGCTGCTTTGTCTGAAATATTAAAAATAAATACCTTTTAGCTTGTTTGCCAGCTAAAATGGAGCAACACCAGTTATAATTTCATTGCAGAATTATTACCAACTCTTTGAAATGTAAAATCTGTAGCAAGACTACAGATGATCAGCGACAAGAGATTAGAGGGAAGTGGTTATGCATCATGAAAATGCCTTTTGAAATGCTGATGGAAAAGAGTTCCATAATAAATATCAATCACCGTATGTGTCAAAAGCAACTTGCCTGGTAAAAATACCAGTTCAGTGATTTGATGGTACTGTTTTTGTTTCAACGTTACTTGAAAGAAAACACAGTTCCCTCAATACTCTACAAGTATTGGGTACAACAATTGGGTAAATTTATGATCTTTCACTAAAAAAAACATAAATGCTAATGAATAGAAAGTAGAACATGGAGGTTAGAGAGGATGTTATCCATTTGTCTTGGATAATGTTATAATAAATAATCAAAATATGCACTGTTTATTCATTGACACCTAAGAACAATATTGTCTCAACTTTATATTCATTGCTGCATATCATGAAAATAATTTGAAATATGCAAATGTGTACATTTAAAAACAACTCAGAACTCTAGGTGCAAAAAAAAAGGACAGGCTTACAAATTAAAATATCAAAGTTCCCCTCTCCCTGCCCCCATACACAAACGTGACTGCAGATATCTCATGGGACTTAAGTACCTTTAAGCATTCTCCAAGCAGATGCTAGATGCAATATTGGAATTGGAATTGAAACAGGTTTAATTATATACCAAGGTACAGTGAGACCCTGTCTTGCATACTGTTCATATAGATCAGATTATTACACAGTCCATTGAAGTTAATAACAGAATGCAGAATAAAATGTACCAGTTACAGAGAAAATGCAGTGCAGGTAAACAATAAGGTGCAAGATCATAACAAGGTAGATTAGGAGGTCAAGACTCCACCTTACTATACTAGAAAACTATTTCATAATCTTATAACAGATGGGTAAAAGTTGTCCTTCAGCCTGATGGCACATGCTTTCAGGCTTTTGTATCTTATGTTTGATGGAGGAGAAAATGCCCATGGTGGGTGGGATCTTTAGTTATGTTGGCTGATTTACTGAGGCAGCATGAAATATACACAGTCCATGGGGGTGGGGCGGGGAGACTAGATGTTGTGATATGCTGAGCTGTGTCTATTAAACTGTCGGGCAACGGTTACTCCCAACAGGAGAAGATCTATTCAGCTATCCATGATATTTAATGGCATTACCAACACAGTGCAACCTGCCATCAACTGGAAACCATTCCGAACCAGAAATTCAGCTGGATCTCTCACATAAATACCATGGTTACAAGAGCAGGCCATTGCCTCTTCTGACATCTCTAAGCTTATTGATATCAAAAGGCACAAGACAGGAGATTTAACAATGTTCAGGAAGATCCACATCCTCAAAGACAAAGCAGCCCTCTTGAGTGGTATGATATTTATCCATCACCATAAATATTCACTCTCTCCATTGTCATCACCGTGGCAACATTGTGTATAATTTGCAAAATGCAGCTACTCAAGACGATTACGATAGCACCTCCAAAACTAGTGAGCTGAAACAAGGAGGACACGTAAGAATATGCTCAAAGCTGCAGACAATCCTGACATTCTTCCACTGCTGTTGGACTTAATTCCTGGGGCCCCCAGCCCACTGGCACTGTGGGAGAGCCTTCAGCAGAAAATCTGTGGCAGTCCAAGATGGTGAATCAGCACGGGTAATTGCAGATTATCAACTAATGCTATTCTTGCCAGTGATGTCCAGACACCAACAAACAGAAACTGGTTGATTGGTTCACATTTCTTTGTTCTCACAATTTGTGCCAATAATTCGTTGTATTGTTTTCCATTTTCTATTCAACCTTTTGATCTCACAATAAAATAGAATGATTCTGCTTTTGTTCATCAAACTTTAGGGAATAATGATCATTTCATTTTCATGTTATTGATGACATTTTAAATTATTTTGTGAACTTTGTGATGTTAAGGATTGTCAATTTATACAAACTATTACCTTTTGTTTTCAGATCTATTTCAGGCAATAGTACAAAAACTCAGTGACATTTTGATGAGATTGTTTAGGCCAATTGTTTAGCTATTTCTCTTCTCCCCCCCTCCCCCCCCCAATGTAAAGCAGTTTTTTGTAAGAATATGAAACTTTTCTTACAAAAGACAGTAAAGCAGGTGAATAATAAAAATCTGTGGCTAATGACTGAATATAGGAGCTGACAAATGAATCCTGAAACTACTGGTTGGGTGAAAAAAGTGAATACTGAAAGCTGGGCAACAAGGATGGAATGACTGAATCTCTGAAATGAAGATTGAAAGTTGAATATTGGTATTAACTTGCAGCTTGTAGATATTCTAAAGACATTTTAGATTTCACTTGTATCTCGTTGCAAAACTGGAAGCTTGTTTTATAAGCTCACTGACTACAACAAAATCAGACAAGCGCCCATTCCAATCTTATTTGTACATTCCCAGTTTCTCTTCTCTGGTGATTTCAGATTTCATTGTTCTCCTATACATTTTTTTTTGTCAGACGCAAGTTTTATTATTTACTAGTCTTTACTGCCTTCGCTTAGGTAGCATCACCACCACCACATTCATTAGTCTAGCTCTCCTGGTCTCCACTCAATCACCTTTCCTATGTTCTGCTCATCTCTCTCCATCCATTTCTTTTAACTCTAAAACTTCAGGGTTATGATGAGAAGTCATTGACCTGAAATGTTACCCGTTTCCTACCTTCACAGGCACTGATTAATTTGCCAAGTAATTCTGTTAATTTGTTTTTTTTTTTCAGATTATCAGCATCTGCAGTATTCTGCTTTTATTAAAGATACAAAGGCCCGAGAGCACGTAACACCAGGCTGAAGGACAACTTCCACCCTACTGTTATAAGATTATTAAATATTTCACTAGTATGATAAGACCATAAGACATAGGAGAAGAATTAGGCCATTCAGCCCATCAAGTCTGCTCCATCACTCCATCATGGCTGATTTATTGTCCCTCTCAAACCCATTCTCCTGCTTTTTCCCCATAACCTTTGACACCCTGACTAATCAAAAACTTTTCAAACTCCGCTTTAAATGCACGCAATGTCTTGGCCTCCACAGCTGTCCATGGCAATGAATTCCACAGATTCACCACCCTCTCAGGGGTTTCCAAACTTTTTTTATGCCATGCACCATTAGGGGGTTCTTGGACCTCAGGCTGGGAACCCCTTCTCTAGCTAAAGAAGTTCCTCCTCACTTCTGTTCTAAAGGGACATCCTTTCCTGAGGCTATGCCCTATGGTCTTTGACTCCCCCATGATAAGAAACATCTTCTCCACGTCCACTCTCTCCAGGCCTTTCAATATTCAGCGGGTTTCAGTGAGATCCCCTCCCATTCTTCTAAACTCCAGCAAGTTCAGGCCCAGAGCCATCAAACGTTCCTCATACGTTAACCCTTCCATTCCCAGAATCATTCTCATGAACCTCCTCTGGACCCTCTCCAATGCCCGCACATCCTTTCTTAGATAAAGAGCCCAAAAACTACTCCCAATGCTCCAAATTCAGTGTGAGCAAAGCCTTATAAACCCTCAGCATTACATCCCTGCTTTTCCATCCATCTGTAACTTTAAATCAGCTTTTCTTTCTCAATAGATACTGGCTAAAGCTAAACTACTGGGTTTATACAGATAGGGTAAACTCTTGACCTCAATTTACCTCATTATGATTTTACATTTTATTGTTTACCTGCATTGCACCTTCTCTTTAATTATTACACTTTATTCTGCATTCTGTTATTGTTTATCCTGTTCTACTTCAATGCACTGTGTAAAGTTCTGAGCTGTATGAAAAGTATATGTGCAAGGTAAGTTTTGCGCTGTCCTGGTACATGTGATAATAATAATAAACCAGTAATTATTTTTGTATCTGATTGTCCATTTGTTTTGAATTGCTCAATGCCACAATATGTATTGATATTTTATTAGATCCTTAAAGACTACACAGTCTTGATTACTCACTTCAGCAGTGCTTTTATTAGTTAGTTGATACCATGAGCTGTAATAAGTGTAGTGATGAAATTATCCAGCACGTTTTAGCACAGATTGTGAATTTTTTACCCAATTCCAAAAGCAATTTAACTAAATCTAAAAATTTCAAATTGACACTACAATCCAAATGATGTTGCTCTAATTTTTCATACCCTTATGATCCCAATGTAATATAATAAATGCATATACTTTTACCATTCATTAACTAAAATCTATTCAGCTCATCTGGAAAGGGAATTAATTGGGACTAAATTTAGTACATTTCAATTAGGATTTTATCTTGGGCAAAATTGATCAGTGGCATAAAATGGATGATAGCTAATAGGCAACCTGGCTTATACCTGTTCTAACTTTGCCTTTTGAATTTATCCATTTTGGGTAAATTCAACCGAGGAACCAAGGGAAACAAAATGTGGTGAGTGTGAAGGGGATGTGGTTCCTGTATCCTAACTTCCCCTGTGTTTGTTTGCCAGTCTTGGCTCCTTTAGTCAATATATTATGATATAATTATAAACTTACATTGACTAAAAGTTGTCATATTTGATTAAGGTTCCACTGTGTTCAAGCCAGCAGGTAATTTGGTGAGTTCCTTTACCTCACAGCCATCTGAGATACAGTATCCCTTCCTCTCCTGTCCTATTGCACAACCCTGAATATAACTGGTAAATGGTGAAGGAATGGGGGCCACAGTGACTTTAAAGGGAGCACAAAAAGTAAAACAAGATAAGCCAGAAAATCATGCTATTGAGATTTCTGAACAATTGGATTACATTTTTTTTTATACACTACTGGCTGACAGGGAGAACATGGCCAGCAGCAATGTTGGGAGCCTGGGAGATGACAGCATCCTCATGCTCCTAGATCAGAAGAAACTCATCAAATGGAATATCCTTACATTTTGTGAAGTACTCTGAAGTATTCTTCTTGTGAATTGTTAGTCCTGATCCATCTCTAATGTATGTGGCGGTTCATTTGGAAGCTCACTGATCCATTCTCTGATCTTCAACACCTTCAGTTCCTGCGTCAGCATGTTACAACATGGAGGTGGGAAGCCTGCGTTCCTGACTACCACACTTCTGCCAGCATCACCACTGTGTCCACCAGCAGCTCTTCGGCTACATATCAGTATACAGCAGCAATTCCATTCATTTGAATGCACTCACCAGACTTCATTACAAACAGGTTTTCTATTTAATTTCCTTTCATTCACTTTATGTATTTAATTTATAGTAGTTTATTTTTAAACAAAATTCTTCTCTTTAATTATTACTCATTGATAAAAAAAATTTAATATTCTTGAACATCTGAATATTCCTTATTATCCAATAGAGCCATAGAGCATACAGCACAGAAATCGGCCCTCCATCCATCCATTCTGGGCCGAAACCATTTAATCTGCCCATCTATGGCCTGGACGAGTAAATGTGGCACAGAGGACTGGTGAAGAGTGAATCATGGCTGCTGTGAAGAAACTGTACAATCAACCTTCTTCACAGCAGGAGTGATCATGATGCTTGGAGCATGGAAAGGCTGAACTAGCAAAGAACTGCAGAATGGGATAAGTCCCTAAGTTAATATTGTTGGAGACCAGTCAGACCATCTGGTCTCTGCTATTTCTCTGGAGAAATCCCATCTTACACGCACACTTACCTCCCTACAGCCTATTGTCTCATGGCCATTAATGCAATCCTGATTATTCCAACCATAACTTATAATAGCCAGTTAATCTGCTTACTGTTTGCCTTTAGGATATAGGAAGAAACCAATGCTGTCACTGGGAGAAGGTGCAAGCTTCACACAGACTCCACAAATCCCAGAGGTCAGAATTGAACTTGGGTCACTAGACACGAGGAAATCTGCAGATGCTGGAATTTCAAGCAACACACATAAAAGTTGCTGGTGAACGCAGCAGGCCAAGCAGCATCTATAGGAAGAGGTACAGTCGACGTTTTGGGCCGAGACCCTTCGTCAGGACTAACTAAAAGAAGAGCTAGTAAGAGATCTGAAAGTGGGAGGGGGAGGAGGAGATCCAAAATGATAGGAGAAGACAGGAGGGGAAAGGATGGAGCCAGGAGCTGGACAGTTGATTGGCAAAAGGGATATGAGAGGATCATGGGACAGGAGGCCTAGGGAGAAAGAAAGGGGGAGGGGGGAAGCCCAGAGGATGGGCAATAATGGATGGGGTACGAGGGGAGGTGGGGCATTAACAGAAGTTAGAGAAGTCAATGTTCATGCCATCAGGTTGGAGGCTACCCAGACAGAATATAAAGGTGTTGTTCCTCCAACCTAAGTGTGGCTTCATCTTTACAGTAGAGGAGGCCGTGGATAGACATATCAGAATGGGAATTGGACGTGGGATTAAAATGTGTGGCCACTGAGAGACGTCAACTGTACCTCTTCCTATAGATGCTGCCTGGCCTGCTGCGTTCACCAGCAACTTTTATGAGTGTTGGGTCACTCGAGTTGTGCAGCAGCCTTGCTAACCCTGGTGTCAATGCGCTATCTGATGCTGCCTGGAAGGAGCATGCAAAATTACATTTGAAGATACTGGCGATCTTGATTGCTCTCCATGCCCTAGTTCAAACCTCAAACTGTGGCCAGAACTGTTGATAACTCCTGGATAAAGTTTATGGTTTTCACACATGAAATTCAAATAGTTCTATTCCCGATCTGCTTTATTATTCATTACCCTTCCACCTCCATCTCCTAATTGCTTTTTCTTTGTCCTGATATGGCTGTTTCCAATCACCCTTCAGCCTGGCCTTTGACCGTCCAAGCCCCACATACTTTCAGGTATGAAATGAAATAGAAACCAAGTACAACTGCAACAAATTGGTGAGGAGAAGTCACAATTTGCAGAATGCAAAAGAATTTATCAAAGATACTAACACATCAACCAGCAACTAACATATTTCTGATGATTCAGCAACTTAATTTAGCACCGTTGAGAAACTTTGCTATCTCAGAAATTACTGAACACGGTCAATATGTTAACATAGCAATGTGCAGATCAATTTCACAAAATCGTCCTGACAGAAAGTGGATCTTAGTTTAAATATTTTAATGCATCTATTTAATACTTCTAACACAAACACTACAAGTTTGCTCATACTGGCAAAGAGCAAGATTTCATGTTCACCTCACACCATGTCAGCACCACATATTCACTTGTAAATGAGCAGAGTGAAGTTGCAATGGCTGTCTTGAGCAAGTTAGTTCAATTCAAATTAACTGCAAGATCAACATAAGGAATGACCTTGCTAATGTGAATCACTGAAGTAGCCTCTGTTCTTTTATTTAAGTAAAAAAAAGAGATGATGGTTACATGACAAACAGTTACTAATAAAATCAAAAGTCAGAAGCAGCTAGACAATTGCCAGCACACACCCAATCATAGTCAATTCTGACAAGTGCTGTACAACATAATTATTACCACATTGGCATAACCGTTTTTCACTTATGATTTGAAATAGTAAAACTCTTTGCCATGGCAATAGAATACACACATAATAACCTCTATTATTTTTATATATAGTTTAACAAAAAACACCCCAAGGGCTGTTCACAGAAGGACTTTCTGACATAAACAGATGACATGCGACACAAACAAATACTATACCAGATTATCAAAAGCTTGATGGAACAGGCAGATTTTTATCAAGAATCTTGAAGGATGAAAGAAAGGTGAGCAGGAAGATATGGATATGCAACTTCCAGAATTTAGGAAGCTAAGGGCGTGTCTTCCATTGAAACATCAAAGGTTCATTTATTATCAAGGTAAAGTTAAAGTCTGTCCAGAGCCTTGTGGCCCATCAGACCGGTGCTGATGCCAGTTTCTGTGGCGTGAAGCAACTGAGAGTACGAGACTCCCCCCTCCCCCGGATAGGACACCAGTCTATCGCGAGGTTAACCCCCAGCA
The DNA here is from genome assembly GCF_963921235.1 of Mobula hypostoma. Taxonomy (NCBI): domain Eukaryota; kingdom Metazoa; phylum Chordata; class Chondrichthyes; order Myliobatiformes; family Myliobatidae; genus Mobula; species Mobula hypostoma. Next base: position 25,003,672 of record NC_086112.1, on the reverse strand, counting down.
TTTGCTGGTACCCATTTTCAGCTGGGTGGACTGGAGCAGTGTGTGGTTAAGTGCCTTGCTCAAAGACACAACACGCTGCCCTGGCTGAGACCCACAACCTTCAGATCGTGAGCCCAACACCCTAACCACTTGGCCACGCACCACACATTATCAAGGTATACAACTCTGAAATACTGTTCTCCAGATAGTCACAAAACCAAGAAAAGAATGGCAGCACAACCATCAAACCCCAAATCCATCCTCCCTGCACAAAGAAACAAACAAAAATGTAACAGGCAGGTTGACTCCCAAATACCGCTCCCCTGCACACAAAAAAAAACGAGAACGATCAGGTGAAAAACATAGAATATAAAAGAACTATAAGACTGAAAAAAAAGTACATAGTCCAAGTTATATCAGTCATATTTAGGGATAAAGAAGAGAGCAGAAGAAGAGGAGAGACCATCTCTGTCAGATCTAAGAATAAAGGAGATCACTGAATTACCTGGAGGCTTGAAAACAGAGGAATTTGAAAACAACTATGAGAACCATATAACAATTACAGCACAGAAACAGGCCACCTCAGCCCTTCTAGTCCACGCCGAACTCGTACTCTCACCTAGTCCCACCGACCTGCACTCAGCCTATAACCCTCCATTCCCTTCCTGTCCATATAGCTATCCAATTTAACTTTAAAAGACAATATCGAACCTGCCTCAACCACTTCCGTTGGAAGCTCGTTCCACACAGCTACCACTCCCTGAGTAAAGAAGTTCCCCCTCATGTTACCCCTAAACTTTTGCCCTTTAACTCTCAACTCATGTCCTCTTGTTTGAATCTCCCCTACCCTCAATGGAAAAAAGCCTATCCACGTCAACTCCATCTATCCCCCTCATAATTTTAAACACCTCTATCAAGTCCCTCCCCGCTCAACCTTCTACGTGCCAAAGAATAAAGACCCAACTTGTTCAACCTTTCTCTGTAAATTAGGTGATGAAATCCATGTAACATTCTAGTAAATCTTCTTTGTACTCTCTCTATTTTGTTGACATCTTTCCTACAATTCGGTGACCAGAACTGTACACAATACTCCAAATTTGGCCTTACCATTGCCTTATACAATTTCAACATTACATCCCAACTCCTATACTCAATGCTCTGATTAATAAAGGCCAGCATACCAAAAGGTTTCTTCACCACCCTATCCACATGAGATTCCACCTTCAGGGAACTATGCACCATTACTCCTAGATCCCTCTGTTCTACTGCATTCTTCAATGCCCTACCATTTACCATGTATGTCCCATTTTGATTAGTCCTACCAAAATGTAGCACCTCGCATTTATCAGCATTAAACTCCATCTGCCATCTTTCAGCCCACTCTTCTAACTGGCCTAAATCTCTGCAAGCTTTGAAAACCCACTTCATTATCCACAACTCCACCTACCTTAGTATCATCTGCATACTTACTAATTCATTTTACCACCCCATCATCCAGATCATTAATGTATATGACAAACAACATTGGACCAGTACAGATCCCTGAGGCACACCACTAATCACCGGCCTCCAATCTGACAAAGAGTTATCCACCACTACTCTCTGGCGTCTCCCATCCAGCCACTGCTGAATCCATTTTACTACTTCAATATTAATACCTAACAATTGAACCTTCCTAACTAACCTTCCATATGGAACCTTGTCATAGGCCTTACTGAAGTCCATATAAACAACATCCACCACTTTACCCTCGCCAACTTTCCAAGTAACTGCTTCAAAAAATTCAATAATATTTGTCAAACATGACTTTCCATGCACAAATCCATATTGACTGTTCCTGATCAGACCCTGTCTATCCAGATAATTATATATACCATCTCTAAGAATACTTTCCATCAACTTATCCACCACTGACGTCAAACTCACAGGCGGACTTGCTAGGTTTACTCTTAGAACCCTTTTTAAACAATGGAACAACATGAGCAATATGCCAATCCTCCGGCACCATCCCTGTTTCTAATGACATTTGAAATATTTCTGTCAGAGCCCCTGCTATTTCTACACTAACTTCCCTCAAGGTCCTAAGGAATATCCTGTCAGGACCCGGAGACTTATCCACTTTTATATTCCTTAAAAGTGCCAGTACTTGCTCTTCTTTAATCATCATAGTTTCCATAACTTCCCTATCTGTTTCCCTTACCTTACACAATTCAATATCTTTCTCCTTAGTGAATACCGAAGAAAAGAAATTGTTTAAAATCTCCCCCATCTCTTTTGGCTCCACACATACCTGTCCACTCTGATTCTCTAAGGGACCAATTTTATCCCTCACTATCCTTTTGCTATTAATATAACTGTAGAAACCCTTTGGATTTATTTTCACCTTATTTGCCAAAGCAACTTGGTACCTCCTTTTAGCTTTTCTAATTTCATTCCTAAGATTCTTTTTACATTCTTTATATTCCTCGAGCATCTCATTTACTCCATGCTGCCTATGATTATTGTAGATATTTCTCTTTTTCTGAACCAAGTTTCCAATATTCCTTGAAAACCATGGCTGTCTCAAACTTTTAACCTTTCTTTTCAACCTAACAGGAACATAAAGATTCTGTACCCTCATGAACTTTCTAGTCATGAAATTGACTAAAGGAGACAAGGCTGGTAAATAAGCAAAGGGGAACTTAGGATACAGGAACCATAGCTGCCTTCTTACTTATGGAGGGTTGAATGAAAGAAGCCATCCAGATGGGAATGTTAGCAATCTAACAAGCATGGATGAAGGTTAAAAGGGCAATGAAAGGCATTGGAAATAGTTGCTAAACTTATTTTCACTGTTAATAATACAGCAAGCTATTGAAATGTTTTTGAAAAAAAAATTGTTTTCCTCCCTGGAAGAGATAATATGTATGGCTCAGATGTTATGCAGTGTTCATTAAATTGGAAAACAGCAGCATTTCAAGCATAATTCATGTATTATGAAGGAAGTTGTTGACACAAGAAGAGTGATCAATGTTAGCTGACAATATATGCTATTGCCCCTAAAATAAGCTCATGGTCGACAAAAATGTACCATGATTGTAGCAGGAGGAGGGAATCTCAAACTCACAAAAACTAAATCATGGGTAATTCATAATTTGGTTAATGAATTCATCAGCCTTCCCATAATACTGATATTTGAATTTCAGATTCAATACCACATACATAATGGATTCAGATCTTCATACGATTTGACACCAAGTTAAACAATATAACTGATGAATTACTTTTCAACACTTCTGATTATATCATACTGACAAGATCCATCTGATAGAGATCCAAAAGTGGTAACAGGTCACAATGGGTTCCATTACCAATTCCCAATCCTCCATTAGATTTCTGGCAAGAAGATAAATAGTGGTTGTACATCTTATTCACCAGCTGATTGGTGATGGGATAGACCTGCCTAATTTTACCTTTATCATCAGTTTTGACCTTCTGTGTATCTGCAAAATAATGCCAGCATAACAGCCAGTAAATGAACGTACCAAGGCTGTTGCAGAAGAGGTTGGCTGAAAGAGAGATGTTAGAGGTGGAGAACTGGCTTTTCCTAGTGATGATGCCGGTATGATATGGCTTGAAACTCAGCTTAGGATCAAATGTAATACCAACCTGATTCACTTTTGAACAGCGGACACAGAGGCAGTAGGGACATGATGACTAGGGAAAAGAATTTGTGAAGCTGTGGGTTGAGTTCTAACCGGTCCATGCCCAAAGGGGTATCATTAAGTCAAACTAGTATGACATCATCAGTGACTAGCTGCCAGTGGAAGTGGTGGATGCATGTTCAATTTCAAAATTTAGGAGAAATTCCGTTGGGTACATGGATGGGTGAGGTATGGAGGGCTATGGTCCAGGTGCAGGTCCAAGGGACAAGGTAGAATAATAGTTTGGTATGGACTAGATGGGCCAAATGGCCTGTTTCGGTGCTGTAGTGCTCTATGACTAGTCTATTTTGTACTCGGAGCTGCTTTGAAACATAACATCCCCACTGGAAATAATTGGCTCATGACTATTCAGAGGAAGAGCATTCAGGATGGTACTGAGAACCTCAAACCATGCATAGGAATGTACAAGCTCACCAACTATCTACCAAGACACCTCATCAGGCTCCAGCAGACCCATCAATGGCTCCCACATGGGCTTCAATTACTTCAGAACCCACAAAACTGGAGTGGAACTGGCATCCTCCATTGCAAGAGACCGCTTAAGGAGGAGAATTGTGTCAAACCATGGCCGTTTCCAGAGAAAAATCAGGGAAAATGAAGCGAAGGGAGCGAATAAGCTGGAACTAAAGGATATAAACAGCAACATACAGTCTACTGGATAGATGTTGCTGTATGCGACACTAAAGCAAAACTGAAGAAATATCTTGAATGAAGTGAGCTGCCTGAGATCGCCACAGAGATCCAACTCCATGGATAAGTAACTCCCTTCTACATCCAAAGTCAGAAAGCATCTAGGATCAAATGTAACGCAGCATCAATGGGAAAATGAAATAATTGTTCACAAGCAATTCACACAACACTTCGAATATATTACGTGTTATATCGTTTGCGGGCTCTTTACCTTTAACGATTCCTTCCTTGTTAATGTGGAGCTAATTGTTTTGTCTCTTGCCACTCTTCTGTCTGTCCCGGGGCTCTGCCCTGACCACTGCGCCCACCCGTTACTTCCAGGAGACGGAACTCAACAAGTGAACATTGCAACTTGCTGCAAGGAGTCTGCAAACAGTTTAACCGGTAGGGTCTGCTGCCTCTGACACTCGCTGGTCCAGACTCCAAGCGAGAGCGTCCCCGTCACCTGAGCACGTTAATATCGGCGCTTCTGCCCACGGCATCTGAAGATCACCAACTGAACCCGAACCCTCGCCTTCACCGAAGATACCGGTCAGTCTCCAAAGACGCAGCTGCACAAGTTGCCAACAGCGCTCGCCTCTCTTTCGGGAGCACAGACTGAGTCAACCGACATGAATCCAGATCTGGTGAAGACGAAAGAGGAGAGCTTATGTGAAGAAGCATCTTCAATGACCGGCTGTCAACCCGTCGTGATCTCGGGGTAGACGGCAGCTCGCCTCCCCGCGCACTACCTGTTAGACCACGAGGTCATGTGCAGCTCTGATGCCGGCGGCACGGATCAAAGAAACGCTCAGCCTTAAAGCTGCACGGATGAACAGGGCTACGATTGTCAAAACACGCAAACTGAAAATAAATCTCATTTAAGATCAAAGTATTCGGTTGTTATTTAATGTAATCGGGTCTGAGGTTCAACTTGAGTGATGAGGTGTCAGCAAGTAAACGTGTGGGAGTTAATTGTGTTACAGAAAGGGTGAACGTTGCTCGCGATTTCCAATAGAGGTGTAACTGCCTAATACCCGCTACTTTGATGCTAAACAGCTAAGATCTGCCATCCACAGTGCCGTAAAACCGACAGATGTTCTTTTTATTCGCCGCTGATCCAGAAACATAAATAACAGTCATGTATTAAGTAAATGTGTATTAGTGAGGAATTCCGTCACTTCAAGGAAAGCCATCCTTATGAACAGACATTATGTTGGGAAGAGGAAATTCCCGTATTCACCTGCATTCTAGGCACGTTATCAATCTCTATAAAGGGCTGAAAGCAAATTTCTTTTCTAGTTCCTTCACTTGGGAGAGAATGATTCAGGACTAAAAAATGACAGCCCTGGCTTATCAATATTTTAAACCGCTTCCGAGCCTCTTTCCTCCTTCCCCTTGGAAGTATTTGCTGGAGGTTGAGATGACATTTTATGCTCCACTCCCGTGAAAAGGGCTAAGATCACATTGGCAAAGTGTGCCGTTTCTTCTTGTTAGGGTTAGTTCCCATCCTTACCTTCCCAGTTCAACCTGTTCCACCACCCAAACACCTGCAAATTTTGTTCCGCATCTCTAGATTTGCATCTCCGAGGGCTATTAGTACTAGTTCTTTGCAATTCATTCTGCTATTCAATCCAACCAGTACTTCCTGCAATCTCCAAAACAAACACTAAACACAAAAACCTCTTGCACATTTTCCAGGATGACATGTTGTTCATGTCGCTACATACAATGAGAACTCAGTGGAAAACATAACAAATCACTTTCAATGATTCCAAATGTTATGCACAAAATAAGTTCATATACCAGGGGTGATTGATAAGTTCGTGGCCTAAGGAAGACGGAGTCAATTTTAGAAAACCTAGCACATTTATTTTTCAACATAGTCCCCTCCTATCCAGCGGTCGTGGAGCATACGGACCCCTTCTTTGTAGAAGTGGTCCACAGCAGGGGTGATTGATAAGTTCGTGGCCTAAGGTAGAAGGAGATGAGTTATACAGCTCTTGTTACATGCACATGCAGTTCAACTCTCTGAGTGATTATGCAGAAAGTTTGAAGTTAATAACTCATCTCCTTCTACAATATTCAACAAGAAGCAGCAATGTTCAAGAATTATTAGTTGGCTGTGGAGGCCAAGTCGTTGGGTATGTTTAAAGTGGGGGTTGACAGGTTCTTTATTAGTAAAAGTGTCAAAGGTTACAGGGAGAAGACAGGACAATGGGATTGAAAGGACAATAAAGCAGCCATGATCGAATGGTGGGGCAGACTCAATGGGCCAAATGGCCTATATGTCTTATGGTCTTGTAAACTTAGAGGTTAAAGTACAAGTGTGATAACTAACCTCATGAACACCAGAAATCTCAAATGCTTTCCAAATCTGTTGCTGGTTATTTGACATTCCAATATTGGGCATTCAGTGGGTGTTGTTCCCTAGGCAAGAAGAACACTTTTCAGCTGTTCGGGGGGACTTAATCATTTCTTTGTCATTGCATTTCACAGGAAAAAAGCATTTCAGATGAAGTATCTCCCCTGGGTGCAAGATCTACTTACATGCATACATGCTAATTCTTGGTTTGGGGCTTCTGCTGCTCTGCTGACATCAAGCATTTCAAAATCCGCCACTCAAGTGTTATATAGACAAGGAAGAAAGGAAGCAATTTGTTCTGCGAAATTCAGCTGTTTAATGGAGTGGAAAATTCAATTTGAATAGTGACCCGATCAGGCTGGAATTATCCTTTCTGCAGATGCCACATTGCCTTTTTGTTTTCCTGGAGACAAACCAGACCTCAATATGTGAAAAGCCACAAATATTTCCAAACATTAATCTGTGAAATACTGGATGTGCTCCAGACTTTGGGAGGAAATTATTCCATTTACTTGCTTTAGTTTTCTGAGACAAAGCAATAACAATAACAGAATTCATTGTGGTCTTTTACTGCTGTAGCCCATCTGCTTCAAAGTTCGACATACTGTGCATCCAGAGATGCTCTTCTGCACACCACTGATGTACACTTGGTTATTTGAGTTACTGTCATTTTCCTGTCAGCTTGAACCAGTCTGGCCATTCTCCTCTGACTTCTCTCGTTAACAAGGTGTTTTCACCAGCAGAACTGCCATTCCACTTACTGGATTTTTTTGTTCATTTTTAGCATCATTGTCTGTAAATTCTAGAGACTATTGTGCATTAACATCCCAGGAGATCAGCAGTTTCTGAGATACTCAGACCACCCCATCTGGCACTAACAACCATTCCATGGTCAAAGTTAATTAGATCAAATTTCTTCCCTCTTCTGATATTGGTCTAAACAACAAATGAACTTCTTGACCATGTCTGCTTGCTTTTATACATTGAGGTGCCACACATGATTGGCTGATTACATATTTGCATTAAAGAGCAGGTGTGTCTGCTGTGACTTTTACTAAGTTGCTGAAGGGACTGAAGAGTTTGTAAATATGCAGGTCTTTATTCAGCATGACAAACAGACATTCTCTTGGAGACCTTCTTTGGTAGAGTCTCCCAACTTCAGAAGAATATCACGTTTTTATACTGTTAAGATCAAAGGTAATAGTAGGTGACTCAATACAATTTCAATAGTTACAATGGCATTGCTTATCTCAGAATGCTCATATACTTTTGCTGGGACTAATCATTTGATACAGGTATCTGAAAACTTCTAAGGTCAGACAACCGGTGTCCAAGATTAGTGTTGTGAAAACTGACTCTGAGTACACGCATCTCCGAACGATTGGTAGATCAGCTATTTGATGTGCTAAGTGATAGTATCAATCTGGTCCACAATCCTCCTTGAACTTGTTTACAATGGTGAAAATTACTTAAACCCATGGTTTCCTGCATTGTTACAGGCCCATAACATAACCCTGTTGTTTTAACATTTAGCTGATGCATATTAGAATATCTCAAAGTCACCACTTTGAAAGCCATATCTCTTAGTCTGTGGGTCAGCCTGTGCTCCACAGATAGTATTGTTTATTTGCAAAGGTGCACTCTTAACTTCTATTTACTGCTTGGTATTTACAATAAGAACTGATGGCTGGTTCTTGCATGAATTAATATCTGCTATATTCACATAACTCCAGGATACTCGCTAACAGTACTTAATAAAGTAGCCACTGAGTGTAGATGGTGAGGTATTTTTAAAGTGTAGTTTGATGTAGAAAACTTAGCAATTAATTCATAAACAGCAGGCTCTGTAAACAATGTTGATATGGACCAGACAATGCATTAGTGTTACAGTGGGCATGATACTATACTTGTTGGGAACATAGACAGGAATCCCAACTCTGGGCAATTAATCTGGAGACAAATTAAATTCCCACCATAGCAGCTGGAGAAATAAAATTTAATTATTAGAATCAATTTGACAATAACAAAGCCAATACCCCATACTGATGAACATGGAACCTTCCAGATTGTCATTAAAATCCCATCCGTAGTTTGTCTACATGCAATCTAGATCCACCAATGTAGCTCAACCCTACCTACCCTGAAAGAACCTGGTATTTAGAGATGGCCGACAAGCACGAGTCTGGCAGCTATATTCACATTCCGTGGAGGCACAACTTAACTCACTGAGGGTGGGTGAGACGAGAACTAGAGATCATAAGTTTAGGTGAAAGATGAATTATTTAAGGGGAACTTGAGGAGCAGCTTCTTCACTCAGAGTGGTGTGAGTGTGGAACAAGCTGCCTGCGGAAGTGATGGATGCAGGTTCAATTGAAGCATTTAAGAGAAGTTGGCATAGGTACACGGATGAGAGGGGTATGATGGCGTATGATCTGGGTAGGTGGGACTAGTCAGAAAACTGGCATGGCACAGAGCAGACAGGCTGAAGGGCCTGTTTCAGTGTTGTAGTGCCCCAACTCATTTCCCCTGTTCTCTTACATCTGTCCAAGGAGGAATGTGTCAGCTGAAGTCTTACCAAAACTCAGGACCTTGTATCCTCCATGCTAAAGACTACACAGTGACCCACTTGAAATGGTTTAGACTTTAGTGCATTACACTATCTATGCAGGTGCAGTGCCTGATTCTCCAAACTGGCATTGGTTTTATTATTGCCATATGTACCTGTGGTAAACCATATATATGTTGTAACTGGGTTAACTGTCTGGATACGCCCCTCTGCTGACTGCCCCTGTGGCTCCTCCCACAGATTCCTGTATAAAGGTGCTTCGCCTTGCCGCTCCCCCTCAGTCCGGGGGCAGACACTCACCGTGGAGGTTGTATTGTACAGCCTTTCAGTATTTTACCCAACCTCAGTCTTTTGGAGTTATTGAAGGTGCTTCAGTACCAAGGCACAGGAAAAAGCTAATCTCGCGTACTCTTTGTACACAAAAAATGATCACACAGTGCATTGAGCTAGAATAAGGTAAAATAACGACAATGCAGAATGAAATGTAAAAGCCAATGAAAAAGTGCAGAGTTGGTAAACAATAAAGTGTAAAATCATAATAAGCTAGGACTGAAATCAATTTATGACAAGGGAGGCAAGTGTCTTCTCAAACCATTTCAGGACTTCTCAGCAGCAAGTGAGATGAGGGGTGAAGTCAGGATTGCCTACGTGGTTGGACAATCCCTTTGAAAGCTGCCTTCACTCCCCTTTGAGGGACTTACCCAGAGGCCAGTGCAAAGTAGGCCTATGGCTCACTTCCCCTGCCTGCTCTGACCTTCATTTCCTTTCTCCACGCTTCTTCCCAACAAGTTTTATTCTCAACTTCCGAAGAACGTTTGGATTGAAAGGCACCGAGATTCAGTAGGAGCAAAAACACAATGATAATCTTCAGATTTAAAACCATTATCTTATTAATTTGAAAATTCCAGTGTTAGTTTGCCCATAAAGGTTCAAGAATACATAAATGTACCTGCGAGGCACATTACTTTATCAGAAGCTTTGTTATGGTTGCCAGTGCAAATAAATTATAAAGAAACTTTCCATTAATTGATTTTTTACGCCATGCCTGATTACCCAAACTGAAAAGAGAAAATAAATTCAACAGTGGCACCAGACAAACTGGGCAAAATTAACAATTCCAAGGGCTTCCTACTTTGCTTTGTATGGGAAACAAAACTCCAGCCTGATTAAAGTTAAAGTTATCATTCTGAAGAGATTTTAATCACAATGCAAGAAATTAGACACGCGCTTAATGTTAAATGCCCTAACAATAGGGGTTGCACTCATACAATAAATATCACCCTTTTCAAAGCTCCATCATGGAAAGACATTCAGAAGAATTGAATTAGGTGGATAAAGTTTCACAAAGATAATTTGAGATTCTATTCCAGAAACACTTACCTAAAATATGAGAAGCAATAAACTGAGACTAAATTAATTGCTACTTGGACAAATGAGATTTTTTTAAAAACAGCATACATTTGTTATGTGTAAATTGTATTTAACTAATTGAGTTTTTTTTGACGAAGGAATAGAAAGGAGTGTTGAGGGCAATGCAATTAATGCTGCATAATGTGAACTTTTAAAAGACATTGTGTGGGCATGTGGCCAAGTGGTTAAGGAATTGGACTAGCTACCTGAAGGTCGTGAGTTCGAGCCCCAGCCAAGGAACGTGTTGCGTCCTTGAGCAAGGCACTTAATCACACATTGCTCTGTGACGACACTGGTGCCAAGCTGTATGGGTCCTAATGCCCTTCCCTTGAACAACATTGGTGTCGCGGAGAGGGGAGACTTGCAGCATGGGCAACTGCTGATCTTCCATACAACCTTGCCCAGGCCTGCGCCCTGGAGAGTGAAGACTTTCCAGGCGCAGATCCATGGTCTCGCAAGACTAACGGATGCCTTTATTATTATTATTTATAAAAGACATTCTAAAGTGTCATGTAAAAAGCCTGTCCAAATTATTAAAGAGCAGAGAATGAAAGCCATGCTGGGAACATAAATATGACATTATGCTAAAGGATGACTTTAGCCCCAATTTCATATCCATGCTCCCACCGTCCCAACATTTTGTGCTGCAGAAGTAAAGGCAGCAGCGTTCTCCAAGAACGCTGGACAGTGTCTATGGTGATCATGTTGGATTTAACTTCATAAGCCATGATGGCACAAGACATCATAAGTAGTTAGGAAAATTATACTCTTTGAGTGGAAAGAAAAGATAATCATCTGATAGGAGGCAGACGAAGTTTAATTCTGAGATGTACAGTCAGAGTTTGGTGAGAAAATGTGGCAAGACAAAACAAGGTGAAAAACAATTCCAAACAAGTACAAAAGCAGGGAGATGGGGCATAACGGTGACTTGCATAAGAACGAATATTGTGATGAACTTGCTTTCACATGGTGATTTCATAATCAATAAATTCTTTCTTAAAAATGTTGTCAAACAAATTTATCAACAATACTTGGATAATAGTTGAAGCGCATAATGAGGATTGGCTGCTGTAAGCTCAGTGGGCTTTAATGACCACCCAATTCTATGTTAAAAATTTTAACAATGAAGGGAAAATTGTATATTATGTTTTTGCAGTTGTGCACTTACAACAATATACTGGCTAAGTAAATACCTCCTCATCTCTGTTCCAGAGAGAATTTGCTCCACTGTCTAGCTATTTGCTAAAGTTCAAAGTTCAATATAAATTTTATTATCAAAGTACTATATACAACCCTGAGATTCATTTTCTTGTGGGCATACTCAATAAATCTATAGAAGAATAACCATAACAATCCATGAAAGACTGCCCAAATGCAGTGTTCAACCTGAGTGCAGAGACAACAAACTGAGCAAATACAAAAGCAAATAATTCTAAATAAATACTTAAGCAATAAATAGAGAATATGAGATGAAGAATCCTTGAAAATTAATTCATTGGTTGTGGGAACATTTCAATGATGGAGCAAGTGAAGTTATACCCTCTGTTTCAAGAACCTGATGACTGAGGGGTAATAACTGCTCCTGAATCTGGTGGTGTGAGTCTTGAGGTTCCTATATTTTCTTCTTGATGGCAGCAGTGAGAAGAGAGCATGGCCTGGGTGGTGGGAGCCCCGGATAATGGAGGCTGCTTTCAACAACTTTGGAACCTGCAGCAACTACCTTGAAGCATAAGCATTATGGTCAGCAAGCTGTTATGGTCAGTCAGCCAGCATGATAACCAATAAGCACCCGACTATAACAATCCCATTTATCAGCGTTCTGTTCCTAGTCTATGATTCAAGTGCTTGTCTAGATACTTAATTGTGGGTTTCTCGCCTCCACCATATACTCAAAGTGTATTCCAGATTCCAACCTCCCTCCGGGTCAAAATTTTCTTCTTTAGATCCCTTACACATTGCTTCAAGCTTTTGCCGTCTGGTTTTAGACACCTCATCTGCAGTGAACTGAGTACGCACCTGCATTATCCATGCCCCTCAATTTTGTATATCTGATTGAGGTATGCAAAATTAAGGAGCATAGACAGTGCAATGTTAAGAATGATGAATAACTGTCCAGTTTCTTCTCATCTCAAACCATATTCTAGTGAGTCTTCTCTGCAACCTCCAGCACATTCATTTTTCCTAGAGTGAGACAACTAGAATTACACATAGTACTTCAACAATGTAAAACATTTTACATTGTCATTTAATAATCTCCCTGCTCTTATACTCTGTGCCCCAGATAAGGCAGCACAGAAGCACAATGGTTAGCATAACACTATTGCAGTGCCAACGATCAGCAATCGGGGTTTAGTTTCTGCCACTGCCTGTGAAGAGTTTGCACATTCTCCCAGTGATTGCATGGGGTTCCTTCAGTTTCCTCCTGCATTTCAAAGATGTATGGGTTAGGGTTAGAAAGTTCTGGGTGTCCCATGTTGGTACCTGAAGCATCGTGAGACTTCTAGGATGCCTTCGGCACATATTTGGACTCTGCTGGTTGTTTGAAGCAAATGGCACATTTCACTGTATGTTTCAATCTAAAATGTGATAAGTAAAGGTTATTTTTAATTACCTTTAATCTTTAGTTAGCCCAGTTAGCCCAAACTCAGTGGTTGGGGAAATGTTGGAGTCTATTATTAAGGATGAGTTTTCGAGGTACATGGAGACTAATGATAAAATAAGTCAAAGTCAGCATGGTTTCTGTAAAGGGAACTCTTGCCTGACAGATCTGTTGGAGTTCTTTGAGGAAGTAACAAGTAGGGTGGACATAGAAGAGGCAGTGGACGTCATATAGTTGGATTTTCAGAAGGCATTTGACAAGGTGCTACACGAGACTACACAAGATAAAATCCTGTGGCATTACAGGAAAGATACTGGCATGGATAGACAGGCAGACAGGCAGGAGGCAGTGAGTGGGAATAAAAGAGGCCTTTTCTGGTTGGCTGCCAGTGACTAGTGCTGTTTCTCAGGGGTCAGTATTGGGACCAGTGCTTTTCACATTGTTTGTCAATGATTTTGATAATGAACTTGATGGGTTTGTAGCAAAGTTTGTGGATGATACAAAGATAGGTGGAGGGGTAGATAGTGCTGAGGAAGCAATGCGATTGAAGCAGGACAAAGACAAATTGGAAGAATGTGCAAAAAAGTGCAGATGGAATAAAGTGTTGGGAAATGTATGATAATGCATTGTGGTAAAAGGAACAATAGTGCTGACTATTATCTAAATGAGGAGAAAGTTCGAACATCAGAAGTGCAGAGGGACTTGGAAATCCTCATGCAAGACTCCCAGAAGGTTAATCTACGGGTTGAGTCTGTGTAAAGAAGGCAAGTGCAATGTTGACATTTATTTCAAAGGGAATAGAATATAAAAGCAAGGAGATAATACTGAGGCTTTATAAGACACTAGTCAGGCCACACTCAGAGTATTGTCAACAGTTTTGAGCCTCATATGTTTATGTCATTGAAGAGAGTCCAGTGGAGGTTCACGAGGATGATTCCAGGAATGAAGGGGTTAACATACGAGGAGTATTTGACAGCTTTGGGCCTGTACTCACTGGAATTTAGAAGGATGTGTGGGGTTCTCAGTGAAACCTAGCAATGTTGAAAGTGCTAGATGGGATATATGTGGAGAGGATGTTTCCTTTGGTAGCGGTATCCAGAACTAATGGGCACAGCCTCAAAATTGAGGGGCGACCTTTTAGAACACGGGTAAAGAGGATTTTTTTTTAGCCAGTGAGTAGTGAATCTGTGGAATGCTCTGCCACAGACTGCGGTGGAGGCCACATACTTAAGCAGAAGTCAATACCTTCCTCGTCGGTCGGAGCATCAAAGGAATGGTGAGAAAGCAGGTGTATGGGGTTGCATGGGATCTGGGATCAGCCATGATGGAATAGAGGAGAAGACCTGATGGGCTGAATGGCCTAATTCTGCTCCTATGTCTTAATGAGAAGGTAATTTCTGAGATTTGAGATTAAGCCTTCAAGCTTTTGAATTTGTGATAACAGCATTATCAATTCTGCCAGGCCAGTATTTATGGGAGCAATGGAGAGGCAGTGGACATCATTTAGTTGGAGAACATTGTAAAGACAAGAATGGAGAGAGAGTGGAGATATTAAAGGGCAATATTTAATGTCCCAGAAGAGAGAGCAGAATTGCAAGCTTTGTGCAATGAGTGAGATAGGAGTCTAGCAGAAATTTGCTCTGTTGATTTGAGTTAGAAACACCAAGAGCTACAGCGTGCATGAATAGCATAAGATTAAGTGTATCTTCTGTATGTTAAATTTACATGAAGAAATCTCCATATCCTTTACCAACAACGCAAAATGTCACTCTAGTAATTAATTTCAGTTAATTGCATATCAATGCTCCATAACTGAGGAAACCACTTGAAAAAGAATTAGAATTACAAAATCTGAGAAAGAAAATATTTTCCATAATTTTCAGCAGGAAGTCCTGATTAGAGTGCAGAACTAGAGGAAAGATGCAAGAACACTGACAGATACCACTTTGTATTCAGTTTAACCATAATTAAATAGGATTTAAATCAAATGCCAAATTTCATACTTCAAAACAATTCTTCAGAGAAATTGAAAATGCATTTATCCACTGTAGCCAAAACTGTTTCTGTTTCCTGAAAAGGGAGAAATCCTATGCCTAATTTTAGTCACAAAGTATTTGGATCTGTGAGACAATGGTGTGTTTAATGTGCCTTATCTTACTGATGCTTAAAATAGCAGAGCACAGGTGTTCACTTTGCCCAGTAAATGCTTAAGTTCCTTCAATAAGCAATCTATTTAAACCCACAATCTTGCTCCTTCATATGCTGTTAAATACTTAATCAATGTTCTTCAAAAATAACTAACACATTGCAGATAATTCAGATACGTTTTCATTTCTAACCACTGTTGAATTTCCCATATTAATTTGTTTTAGCTTGTTAAACTGCATACACCAATATCAACCTAATAGAAGTTTCTCTCCCTCAATTTATATCCATAATTTTATGTCCTTTGCCAATATCAAATCAGTCTTCTCTGCTTAAAGGTCTCCAGTCAATTCACATCAACAACATCAATAATTCACACACTAACATTGTCTTGTCCTCCCTAATGTGTGCTGCTTAGAATTATGCTGCTTACCTGATCTAAAGGCAAGGTCGCATACAGGTTTCACCTTTATCTGAAAAACCTAGAACACTAAATACTTTATTGATTGCTTGGCTCATTGATGCTCTAAGTGCAAATCATTCCTGGGTCTTTACTCCCTCTAACATTATACTATTTAGCTTGTTTGCCTATCTTTCATGTCCCATTTCTCTACATTATATTGGTTTGCTTTGTGCTCCATTTCCCCTTGAACTTGTAATTGTTCTTACTTCTAAATCTGCTTTATCATGGAGACTTCAAAATTGTGGTTACCTCCCCAAAACCATTAAAGTACCTCAAAAGTAGGTCTGTTTTTTTAATAAAATTTTATTGAGTTTTCAAAGTGATTACATAGAATGATAAAATCTGCCCTCCCCCCTCCCCTTAACCCTTCCCCCCTGATATATACCTCTATCCGAAAAAAAAAGAAAAAGAAAGAAGAACTGCCTGGATATGGAAGGTTTCCACATGCTCCATGGGATTCAGAATAAATTTAGTGTATTTATTTATTACTTTCCCCAAGGGACCAACATCTTTATCATCGGAGCAACTAAATATGCCATCCTATCTTTAGTAAATAAGGGCGCCCGATATTCAAAAATGTATTATATTTATCTCTTAAATTATAAGCAATTTTTTCGAGTGGAATACAATTAGAAATTTCATTGTTCCAACGATTCATACTTAAATATGAATCCAATTTCCAAGTAACTGCTATAGCCTTCTTGGCTACTGCCAATGCAACTTTTAAAAATTCTTTCTGATATTTATTCAGTTTAAGTTTCGGTTTTATCCCTTCAATATCACCTAATAGAAATAATATAGGGTTATGTGGAAGTTGAGTTCCAGTAATTTGTTCCAATAAAACTCTGACATTTATCCAAAAAGGTTGAATTTTGGAACAAAACCAAGTAGAATGTAAGAAAGTACCAATTTCTTGATTACACCGAAAGCATTGATCAGATAAGTTTGGATTTAATCTATTTATTTTTTGCGGTGTAATATATAATTGGTGTAAAAAATTATATTGTACTAATCTAGGTCGAACGTTTATTGTATTTGTCATACTGTCAAGACACAGTCTTGACCAATTTGTTTCATCAATATTAATATTCAGATCCGTTTCCCATTTTTGTTTTGACTTGTGGATTCCTTGTTTAATTGTCTATTTTTGAATCAAATTATACATAAAAGAAATTATTTTTTAAATTTTCCCTTCTTGAATTAAAATTTCAATTTCATTGGGTTTTGGCAAAAACATTGTTTGACCCAGTTTGCCTTTTAAATAAGCTCTTAATTGAAGGTAACAAAAGAAAGTGTTATTTGATATTTTATATTTATTCTTTAGTTGTTCAAATGACATCAATATACCTTGTTCATAACAGACTCCTATAGATCTAATCCCTTTTTGGTACCAATTATATAAAAGTTGATTATCCATTGTAGAAGGAATAAGCCTGTTTTGGATCAAAGGGCTCCTTGCTAGTAAAGATTTCTTTATTTCATTATCAACGTTTATCTTATTCCATAGATCAATCAAATGTTTTAATATAGGAGATTCTTTCTTTTCCCGTATCCATTTAGATTCCCATTTATATATAAAATCTTCGGGTGTATTTTCTCCTATCTTATCCAATTCTATTCTAATCCAAGCCGGTTTTCAATCACCAAAGAAAGATGTAATAAATCTAAGTTGATTTGCTTTATAATAATTCTAAAAGTTTGGAAGTTGTAACCCTCCTAACTCAAATTTCCATGTCAATTTTTCCAATGATATTCTTGACATCTTAGCTTTCCAAAGAAATTTTCTCACATTTATTTAACTCTTGAAATCATTTCTGTGGCAATTGTATTGGTAAGGGTCTGGTTTTGTAGTGGTCTGTGCACTGGACCATTATTTAACTCCTTTCAGTTAAATTATAGTCACCACAACCCTTATTTTTTTTATTCAATGAAAATTTTATATCAAGGTCTTTGGCAAAAAGCTGAACTCATGAAATTCATCATTTCTGCAGGTGTTCAGTTGAAAGTATCCTGCATGGTTGAATTATGGCCTGGTACAACTGATCAAATGCACAGGAATCAGGAGCTGAAATGAGTGGTTGGCTCTACCCACTATATCACAGATACATCGCTCCCCACAGTTGGTGGTATCTACAGTTGGGTGGCGGAAAGGAGGGGTAATGTGCTCCTTCCCTCTGCTCGCCTGCAGGTCACCCGTGGGCAAGGTGCATCACCTGCTTAGCAACCCCCCCACCCCCAATCAGGGTCACATGAAGCCATGGGAGCAGGTGGTGGATGAACGTCTGAGCATCTGACGCATATCACAACCCCTGGTTATATGAGCACCGACAGCAGGCAGACAATCTCTGAAGAGTACTGATCATGGTTGGGGTCACCCGTCTTGTAAAGACACTGCCCAGAAGAAGGCAATGGCATACCACTTCTGTCAAAAACAAAAATTGCCAAGAACAATCGTGGTCACAGAAAGACCATGATCGCCCGTGTCATACAATATGACACATGCTGAACGGACAAACAGGAGGAGCCCCTGCATGTCCCAGTGAAATAATCTCTAATATTCACTTGCTGTTTTTCAGTCCATTTGGATCAAAACTGACCTGTTTTCTCTCTGGTTCTGTAGGTTGAAGTTGTTAATGTAGCCAATGTAGGAAACACGGTCTCTTCCACAGACTCAGCATGTGAAGATGTGCACTTCGTCCCTTAACATCATCCAAAATGCTCCTCCTCCATGTTCAGCGGGCACGGGCCAGAGATTCCCAGGAATCAGTGAGGATGTTGAACTTCTCCATGAAAGCTGAGACTCTTTTCCTTTGCCCACTTGGACATCTCTTCCCATCGTCTTAAAGAGTTGGGCCTGCAAACCTGGCCCGCTCAAGAGCTGAATAAGAGGAATCACGGCCTCAGTGCTAAGAATGCTGGCTTGAGAAGGGCCACTGACATCAATCTGCTTATCCTTCATGTAAAGTTGGAGCATTTTGCAGAGACAGTGTTGACGCTCTCACTACAATGCTCCGCTGTGCCCCTCAGAAGCTTACTGAAGCATTCACTGTTGCCTTTGGAACACGAGTTTTGCACCATTCCTGCTCATGCCAAACTCAACATTAAATCAATTTCTCCTATTAGAACAGCCAGGAATTAATCCAATGAATGTACATTGCAAACATGCAAGGTAAGTGTATCCCCCCCTCCCCCACCTTTGTCACGGAGACCAAGCATCCACCTAGTACTTGAGCATTAATGAGACAATCCATAAACCTCCATCTTGTATTTCAATGCCCTTGACTTCCTAAATCTGCATGTTTATCTTCTGCATGGATCCATTCATTGACATCCCTCTGAAAGTAACACTGTGGAAAGCTTCCCAATCACCATCGCTGGAGCTTTTAACATCTCTCTGCAGGAATGACCTTGTCTATTAGCAGCTGAGTTAGTAATGATCTTTCGGATTGTTTCCCAAATCCCACAATGGGATTTGAGCCCATGACTTTCAGAGTGCTGCCCACGGGCTACGGCTGACAATTTTTTCCCCACTCATTCATTCATAGGATGTGGATATCCCTGGCAGGAATTGTACTTACCTTGTCCCAATTACCCTTGCACTGAATATCTTGCCAGATCATTTCAGATGTTAGTTAAGAGTCAGTGACAACACTGGGGGCCTGCTCAGAAATCCCTAAATTACACTTGCATGAATCGGCTGAATTGCTTTCAATTATTTTCAGTATCATTATTGTAACTGTCTTCCTATTCCAAACTATTTAAATGACCGAATTTCAATTCTCCATCTGCCACAGTGGCATTTGAATGTACTGACATAATTAATCTAAGTCTCTGGGTTATTGGTCCTGTAATGCAACCTGTACATTGCTGTCCCCTCTTAATTAATCGGACTGAATGGATGTGTTTACAATTTATGATGTTTATCCTTAACAAAATAAAATGAACATTTTTAACCTCAAGCTCCATATTTGTAGAGATAGGTGGATGAATGCTTTATTCAACCTTGCTTCTTTGGTATCCCTGTGAAGTGTGCCTGTCCCACTATTAACCTACCCACAGTTTATGGGTAACTCCTCATTTTTAGTTTCCCTACCACAACAACTCTAGACCCTGAAATGAACATTTGAGCTACCTTGGGAGTAAATCTCCCATTTTAGTCTTCCTCCGCCAGTCCATGTTAGAAAATCAAATCAGAAAACCTAGAATTTGTAGGTGAAACTTTCAACAAGGGTGGCATTTTCCATTTCTGCACTTTCCAAATGCTTTCTGAGTCTATCTAATCCAATAGTCTGCTAGTCAAGCTAAGAATTGAGAATATATATTTTATAAATCAGTACACCTGATACAGAACTACATGCAATGAAGTGCACTTTAGAGAACACCATGGCATGCTTAGAGTAGTGAGCACAATGTATTACTCATTGATTGTAATAAAAGAGAAATATTGTGCAGATTGCTCTGATGTATATGCTCAAGCTTCTAATACATCTTCCAATTGTACAAAGGGTGGTAATTTATAAAATATGCTCCTCTAATTTTCAGGAATGATGAAAGGTCATTTCAGACAACAAGCCTAACCAATCATCCCAAATTACACAGGCTCATACCCAGTCCCTAGATCCTGACGAAGGGTCTCGGCCCGAAACATCG
This sequence comes from Mobula hypostoma, assembly GCF_963921235.1. Taxonomy (NCBI): domain Eukaryota; kingdom Metazoa; phylum Chordata; class Chondrichthyes; order Myliobatiformes; family Myliobatidae; genus Mobula; species Mobula hypostoma. Next base: position 24,983,122 of record NC_086112.1, on the reverse strand, counting down.
ACTGTACCTCTTCCTAGAGATGCTGCCTGGCCTGCTGCGTTCACCAGCAACTTTGATGTGTTGCTTGAAATTCCAGCATCTGCAGAATTCCTCGTGTTTGCCCGAGATCCCCAGAAGTTTATTTCATTGTTTAAAACAAATAACTTTACCTCTGGTTTTATCTAGCAGAATCAATCTTGAAATGAATTATTTTCACCAAATATTTCACATTACTTCCACATTCCATGTATTTCATTTGTATGCCTATGTATTAAACATATCACTATCATTAAGTCAGTTCTCAAAAGAACTGCTTAAAAAAACTGTACCATGAAATATCTGTTTCTCTAAAGAAAGCAATCATTAGAAATTCCTGTCATTAAATTCTTAACACTGGAGCTAATTTTTGATCTGCACACTCTCAAATGCACTTTTTCCCAATGGTTGGATTTTCAAAATTTTATGGAGTACTCATCATGAATAATAAATTTATCTTATTTTCTGGTGATGCAATTGCATACTATATTTAAGCACTGTGTATTTCTTGAAACTGCCACAGTGACTGGGCGTCAAATGAACTTCTTTCAGTTTGTAAACCTGTGAGTTGTCCTGAGATCATGAGGTGTTTCTTAATCTCAGAATGGCTTGCCCTCCTCTTTTGGTCTTTTGACTTTATTGTTGCTCGCTAGGCTGTTCTGTGGGCACATGACCAAGTGGTTAAGGCATTGGACTGACGACCTGAAGGTCGTGAGTTCGAGCCCCAGCCGAGGGAACGTGTTGTGTCCTTGAGCAAGGCACTTAATATCACATTGCTCTGCGACGACACTGCTGCCAAGCTGTATGGGTCCTAATGCCCTTCCCTTGGACAACATTGGTGTCGTGGAGAGGGGAGACTTGCAGCATGGGCAACTGCTGGTCTTCCATACAACCTTGCCCAGGCCTGCACCCTGGAGAGTGAAGCCTTTCCAGGCGCAGATACATGGTCTCACAAGACTAACGGATGCCTTTATTTACGCAAACAACAGGAATACTGCAGATGCTGGAAATTCAAGCAACACACATCAAAGTTGCTGGTGAACGAAGAGAGGATCTAAACTTCTTCGGTGTAGGTATCACCGGAAGACGCTTCGTAGTAGTGAATTTTAAAAACGCAAACAACAGGAATACTGCAGATGCTTGAATTTCCAGCATCTGCAGTATTCCTGTTGTTTGCGTTTTTAAAATTCACTACTGCGAAGCCTCTTCCGGTGATGCCTACATGGAAGAAGTTTAGATCCTCTCTTCAATGGCATGAACATTGACTTCCCTTAACTTCCGCTAATGCCCCACCTCCCCCTCGTACCCCATCCGTTATTTATTTTTATACACACATTCTTTCTCTCACTCTCCTTCTTCTCCCTCTGTCCCTCTGACTATACCCCTTGCCCATCCTCTGGGGTCCCCTCCCACTTGTCTTTCTCCCCGGACCTCCTGTCCCATGACCCTCTCATATCCCTTTTGCCTATCACCTGTCCAGCTCTTGGCTCCATCCCTCCCCCTCCTGTCTTCTATCATTTTGGATCTCCCCCTCCCCCTCCCACTTTCAAATCTCTTACTAACTCTTCCTTCAGTTAGTCCTGACGAAGGGTCTCGGCCTGAAATGTCGACTGTACCTCTTCCTAGAGATGCTGCCTGGCCTGCTGCGTTCACCAGCAACTTTGATGTGTGTTGCTTGATGCCTTTATTTAGGCTGTTCTGATTTTGTATTGAGCTCCAGATACAAAATAACTTCAATGCAAGTCGGACTGTATGGTTCCACACTGCGGGCTGTACTTGAAGAAACATAACCATGAATTATATAGCTTTACCATTTTAAATTTGCTCTTTTGTATTTATAATCATGACAAATTGTGACCAAGTGGAATTATATTGTGACCAAGATGACCAAAAGCACCTGAGATGGTATTGTTAACTCTTGCTGCAGCAAATGTTCTGTCATATCCTTAAACAGTTAGGAAGGAAAACCAGAAAGTGACTTTTATTGTGTGAGTTTAGGAATCAGGATGCTTTGCTACAGTTAAGTAGAGTCCTGCTGAGACTGTTATTTAGGATAGAGATAATGGAGAGGCAAGGAGAGTGCCATTGGGAGGTGGGGGGCAAGGAATGCTTTCCTTGCCAGTAATGCAAATAAAATGTTTTAAAAAGCAGAATTTCACACTTTTATTGGTGACCATGTGTCAGCAAGAGTAAGCCTGAAACCAGCTGGTGGACTTTACAAATCCAGAGCTGAAGGCCGACCGATTGCCTTTCCATTTTAGCAGTCAGTTTTATTGGACACACCAGCTTCTCAAAGGGATCTCTGGAAACAGGCCACTGCAAGGTGACTGAAAATCCCAATGCTCTGCATTGAAGACCTTGCAAATCCTACTCAGTATGAAGGGGATATAACAGTTCCTGCTTCCCTTTGACTGTCCCTCTGGAGTTCTCAGATGGATAGGCTGAAAAATAAATCAGCATGTCCAAGAACCCACAACTAAAATGCCCCACATCAAAACTGGACTGATCTTAGAATCTGTAGTGTTATTATCAGATCTCCATTTGTGTTTTTTTTACTTGATGGAAATCATTTCTTTTAAAATATATTTGACTTCATTTTATTGAAGATTAGTCAAAGTTGAAACTGACTTTCCCCAATCTACAAACCTGCATATTGAAATCCCTCATGACTATCACAGTATTTCCATTTTTACATGCCTTTTCTATCCCGCATCCTGGCTACTGCTTGGAGGCCAGCATATGTCAAGAAATTTGTTGTCTTTGTGACAGCACTACAGAGCAATACATAATTACAGAGGAAAAGTAACTGAATTCTTTATTGCAGCTGCTGGTTGGCAATTTTCATGAGTTATATTGAAAGCGGAAGTTGACAGGTTCTTGATGAGTAAGGGTGTCAAAGATTACGGGGAGAAGGCGGGAGAATGGGGTTAAGAAGGATAATAAATTAGCCATGATGGAATGGCAGAGCAGATTCTGAGTTGACTGGCCTAACTCTGCTGCTATGTCTTATGTTATTATTGTCTTTGGCTTTAATGAGAAAAAACAGTACAGGTAAAGAATCACAGTTGCTGGCCAACAGGTCATCTGTAGTTCACATAAATCAGTCTGTGCTACACAGATTTTACACACCGAGGCAAATTTACATCCTGGGAAGCCTTCGTTCAGAATTCTGATTAAAGTGTAACAATCTGTGAACGCTAAGTCTTCATGTAGTTAAAGATAGAGTCAGAGAGCAATACATAGGGTCTTCAGCTCAACCAGTCCATGCTGACCATGTTGTTCACCCAGCTAGTCCCAATTTTCTTTGTTTAACCCATTTCCCTTTAAGCCCTGCCCCTCCATCTGCCTTCCCAAGTGTTTCCTCAGTTATACTACTGTACCTTGCTCAACCACTTTCTCTGCCAGCTCATTCCAAATTCTCAACACCCTCTGCATTAAAGAACTGTCCCTGAGATCCCTCCTAAATCCCCAACATATACCTCCTTGTTTTGGACTCCTCCGCCTTAGGAAGAAATTGTTACCATCCACCTCATCTGTGCCTCCCATAATTTCAAATCCTTCTATACATCTGCCCCCCCCCCCACCATTCTTCCGTGTTCCAAAGAATAAAGGCCTGGCCTGGCGAACTTCTCCCTATAACCCAGGCCTTCTCAGCCTGACAACACCTTTTCTGCACTTTCTAATTTAACCACATCAACCCTATAACCGGGTGACCAGGACTGTACAGAGCACTCCAAGTGCAGCCTGACCAACAGCTTATAAACCTGTAACACTGCCCCAGTTCCTTTATTCAGAGCTCTGAATGGTGAAGGCCAGTGTGCTGAATGTCCTTATCACCATCTTGTCTACCTGGGAGTCAGCAGCCAGTGCAGGCTTCCCCTGTGGCCATTTCCTTCACTATCAGGCATACCTTTTACAATATTGCTGGGAGACTGAACTTTTTCAGTGGCTAGCAGCAGGCTCAATCGTTAAGTTTGTGAATGACACAAAATTAGGAAGTGCTGCTCATAGTGAAAATGGTTAGATCATGGGCCAGGTGGGGAGGATTGTGACCATCTAGGAAAATGGGTCAAGGCGTGGCAAATAGAGTTGAACACAGGTAAATGTGAGACAAAGCATTTTGGAAAGTCAAGCTAGTGTAGAACTTAAATTATGAATGGCAAGGTACTAGGAATGGCTAGTTCTTGGAACAGAGGAGTACAAGGGCATCGTTTATCAGCAGCATTTACTAATTTCACGTCAGTAACAAATTTATTGATGGAACCCTGTGCATTTACTTCCAAATAATTTATATAATGAATGGGTAAGAGGATCTCAACACCAGCATCATTCTACCACCCTCAAGGCATTGCTTCTTATCACCTACCACCATCGCCCTGTCTGACTACACCTTTATCCTCTAAGCCTGGGACAGTGCCAGAGACCTGACTGCTGCTATTAGCCCCTGAAAAATCATCCCTCCAACAACATCCAAAGAGATATACCCATTAGTGAGGGAAATGGCCATGGGGGGGGGGGGCAAGCACAGTCAGCCCACTCCCCTTGCTATTCCTGGTGTCCATCCATCTATGTCAACTTTGGGTGTGACCACCTCAATAGAAGTCTCACCTGTAAAGCCCCCAGCATCATCGACGATCTTGAGTACATTCAAATCCAACTCCAGTTCCTCGACTCAGTTTGTCAGGAGCTGCATCTGGGGTGCACTTCCCATAGATGTTGTCATCAGGGAAAGCATGAAATTCCCTGACTTCCCACATATTGCAGAAGGAGTATTCCACTGCCCTAAATACTATCCTGCTTGCACTGATCAAATGCTAAAGATGAACAGGAAAATTAAAAGAAAACCTTACATGTCTCCTCAGCTGCTCACTCTTACACTGGCCACTCCACTCACGCTCACCTTCCTTTTATTGGTTAATATGCCCTCCAATTAACCAATCAGTGAGACTTCCCTTTTTAAAGGTTTCCACTCACATTTCCAACTCCTACAGAAGTGAAACGTGGCAGAATAATACATAACTTTTATTTTTTGCCATTTCAAGTCCTTGAAATCTGTCTTACTAAAACTTAAACACTTATGTTTAAGTGTTGCATCCATTTTTGCAAATGTATAATGTCTAGCACTGAGTAGTAAATTTTAAATTTATGTGAAGTAGGAGAGCCGTAACTATATTTCACTTATTGTTTGTCATGGGTATTGTAAAAACACTTGATAGCTGAACTTTCCTATTCATGAATGCTACTTTATAAGCTGAGGTCTGATCTTTAATGGTACATTTGATTCGCCACAGTGTGAATCCAGCTGACCTCACCACATAGCCATTCATCTGGATCTGATGATAATCACGACTTAATGTCATAATTAGTTATTACAGTATAAATCCATTATAGTAGATTAGCTGCATGTTGTATTGTCTGCAGACGGTGCTGAGCTAAATGCTTTGTTAATGGTGTCTCATAATATACAAACAGGAATTAGAGCTGTTCTGCACCTCAAACCACTACTACTCCGTAAGATCCAGTTACAGCCTCATCCCATATACTCACCTATAATGTGCAATTTTTCACTCCTTTCTAATCAGTCAACATCTTCCTCAAAAAAAAAGGCTGTGCTCCCATCACCCTTCCAGGAACCAGGAATAGTCTTCCAAGGACTCAGGACAATCTGAAAGAACAAAACAAAATGTCTGTCTTTGTCATTAGTATGTAGGCATTTACTCATAAAGGGGGGAGGGGGAGGAACTGGGGAGGGAACGTCGACTCAGATCATGAGAGGCCTGCATCGGGCATTTTCATGCCTTACAAGGCGCAGATTGGAAGTCTGTGTGGGGCACCACTCCTTGCACAGACTAGAGCAATGTGTGATTAAGTGCACAAGCACGCTGCCACAGCTGAGGCTGGAACTAGCGACCTTGAGATAACTAGACAAACGCTTTAACCACTCCGCCACGTGCCCAACAAAAGAGCGAGAAATTATAATAACCAATCACCTAGATTTCACAGTCAACAGCAAGACATAAGCATGTAGAAAGCATCTAAACCAGACAGCGTAGATGGCTGAGTATTGAAGACCTGTTTATGGACATTCTCAACCTCTCGCTTCAACAGTCTGAGGTACCCAACTTCTTGAAGTAGGCTTCGCTCATACCCGAGAAGAACCTGGTAGTCCACTTCCATGACTATCGTCCAGGTGCACTTACATCTACTGTGATGAAATGCTTTGAAATGTTGGTCATGAAGCATATCAACTCCTGCCTGAGGAGTGACCTGGATCTGCTCCAATTTGCCTACCGTCACAACAGGGTTACATATCAGCTGACAAATAGGTCTCCTCAGTCTTTTGCCTGGCACACCAGCCATTGGAGAGAAGGATTGAAATCCTGGAGTTCTATCTCCATTGTCAGTGCACAATAATATGGCAATCATGGCGCATTGTCCTATCATTGTCCTATGGCAATCATGGCGCATTGTGTCATCGCTGCTGTGTGCTCCACAAGCTGGCCCTTTGGTAAGGACTAAGCCTTTACCATAGACAATGTTCACACAGAGCTAGGCCCTGTGGCAAGCGTGCCGATGATTCCCCAAGAAGACATCCACAGCACCAGAGCAGCAAGGTGGTGATACATTTCAATATTGAGAGCCTTGCTTTTGGTCTGTTGACTGATGTCCAGACAAAGGCAGAAAGAACAAGCCCCCATCCACAGAACCTGGGCAGTCATATGCCATCCAAACACTGTAATTACCGTTACTTTCATCAACAGTGAGCTTACTGTAACAGGAAGTAGTCAGTGCACAATAATACAGTTTAAGATAGCCTGTTTACCCTCAGTTACTCAATTTTCAAGGCATGAGTTTTCATTCCATACTAGGTCAGTAATCACATGACAGAGATCCAATTAAACTTGCTGTAGTGCCCCAGCTAATTCCCATCATTTCTGACCGTGACTTATACTTTCCTGTGGTACTTCTGGTATGTTGCCACTTGGCCCCCACAATGTCTTTCTGACTGGCTCCAACATTCTCCATGATGGTCACCCTCCACTCAGAGTACATGCTCGATGCAATACAATTGCCAGAACAGAGGTGTCCACTTGCCCATTTGAATTGGAAGTTTCATTAGCACAATCAATGCGGACAGCAGCTGCCTGATAAGGCTTATCCTTGAACACCATGAGCACTCGAAGGTTTGCTATGCCACCACCTGCCATCTGCATTGTCCTCTGCACCAGCCCCGAGTGAAACAATGTTAGACTCCAGGACCGTGTAGGGTACAGAGGCGGTGAGAGCTTTAAAATGTACAAACCTTGGCCATGTGAGTAACGTACTGTCGCATCCAGATAATATTCTAAGCTCGGCTGCCAGCTGCTCTAACAAACTTACGCATGGAACACAACAGCATGGTATATCCCTATCAGCATATGACATTGCCCCCAACTTTTAACTTACTTTGGAATTTGGGAACTCCTGCAGGCTTTGTAACATCCCCCCACACCCCATGGAGAGGACTCCATGTGAGACAAACTTTGAGCACTTCCTGACAGTGCTCTTGATTCATACCTCCCTCTGTCCCTTTTCACATAAGACGGCCGCTATATAACTTTACAAATCCACAACCACAAAGCGGACCTGAGTCACAAAAGCCATCAGAAATGCAATGTGTTAACGAGGACACGAAGTGGGTCATGTACTGCATCATCCAGAACTATAAATAAATCAAAATCTGAATCAGGTTTATCACCACTGACATATATTGCAAAATGTGTTGCTTTTCAACAGAGCAGAGCAACACATAAAACAATCCTATGAATATATTAAAATTAAAGACTGCAAAAAGAAAGCAAAAATAGCGAGGTAGTGCTCATGGATTCATGAAACATTTATGGTGATGAAGGGGGAGAAGCTGTTTCTAAAACATTGAGTGTGCGTCTTCAGGCTCCTGTGTTTTGTTGTTGTTGTTGTTGTTGTTCGTCCTTCGTAGTCGAAGATGACCATGGCTTCAAAGTCAAATGAGAGATTGGTGACTGTGGTTCCGGAGGTGGCTGATGAGGCCAATCCGGGCCCTGAAGGCTCGCCCACGTGTGGGACACAAGTGGGTGGGTGCTGTCATGGCAGTGGATGCTGCTCGGGCCTTGCGCACAACACGCTTTCTTTGCACCTCGATGATGCGCCTGACTTCAGCCGCACGGGCTCCTGTGGTGATCTTGCTGCACCAAGCTGGACGGTCGAGGGCAAGCGTCTCCCACGTGTTGATGTCGACACCCAGGCCTTTGAGGGACGCTTTCAGGCAGCCCTTGTAACGTTTCTTCTGCCCCCCCGACTGAGCGCTTGCCCTGACACAGTTCTCTGTACAGCAGCTGCTTAGGCAATCGGCTGTCTGGCATTCTGACCACATGTCCAGCCCCCCTTGGCTTGGGCTTTCAGCAGGAGGGTGTAGACGCTGCAGAGCCCAGCTCGTTCCAGGATTTCCGTGTCGGGGACGTTGTCCTGCCACCTGATGTGGAGGAGTCTGCGGAGACAGCTCAGGTGAAAATGGTTGAGCAGTTTGGCGGGTCTGCTGTAGACAGTCCAGGTCTCGCTGGCGTAAAGGAGGGTGGTAAGGACCACTGCACAGTAGACCTTCAGCTTAGTGGTAAGGCTGAGTCCTCTCCACTCCCAGACGTTCTCACGGAGTCTCCCAAAGGCGGCGCTGGCTTTGACAATCCTGTTGTTAACCTCAGCGTCTATGTTCACTGCGTGAGAGAGTATGCTGCCCAGGTAGGTGAAGTTGTCGACTGCCTGGAGGTTCTGGCCCTTCACCGTGATGCGCGGCTCCTGGTATGGCTTTCCTGGGGCAGGCTGGTACATAACTTCGGTCTTTTTGGTGCTGATAGTGAGACCAAAGTTGTCGCAGGCTTGTGAGAAGCAGTCCATTTCACGCTGCATCTCCTGCTCTGTGCTGGCGTAGAGTGCGCAGTCATCAGCAAACAAGAAGTCTCTGATGACAGTCTCTCGCACCTTTGTAACTGCCTGCAGGCGCCTAAGGTTGAACAACCTGCCGTCAGTCCTGTATCTGACGTGGATTCCTTCTTCGTAGTTATGGAAGGCATCTGTCAGCATGGCAGAGAATACCATACTGAACAGAGTCGGGGCGAGGACGCAGCCTTGTTTGACGTCATTTGTCACTGGGAAGGCCTCCGACTCGTCGCCGTCATCCAGAACTTCCACCATCACACCATCGTGGAACTGCCGGACGACTGTGGTGAACTTGCTGGGGCAGCCAAACTTCTCCATGATCTTCCACAAGCCTTCTCTGCTGACCGTATCGAAAGCCTTGGTTAGATCGACAAAGGTCACGAAGAGGTCGCTGTGTTGCTCCTGGCATTTTTCCTGGAGTTGGTGCGCAGCAAAATTCATGTCCGCGGTCCCACGTTCAGCACGGAAGCCGCACTGGCTTTCTGGGAGCAGACCTTGCTCCAAGATGTTGGAGAAGGCAGTTGAGCAGGACGCGGGCCGGAATCTTCCCCGCAATGGACAAGAGGGAGATGCCTCGGTGGTTGTCGCAAGACTGGCGGTTGCCTTTCCTCTTGTAGATGTGGACTATGCTGGCATCTTTCAGCTGTTGCGGGACCTGTCTCTTTTTCCACATGGGCTGGAAGAGTACAGTCAGCTTTTGCATCATGACAGGGCCTCCTGCTTTGTGTACCTCAGCAGGGATTGCATCAGGTCCTCGTGCTTTGCCACAGGAGAGTTGCTTCACTGACTTCCTGACTTCATCTGCTGTGGGGAGGGTGTCGAGGTTCTTGTTGATCTCTACCTGGGGCAGGCGGGCAATGGCCTCGTCGTTGATGTCGGCAGGGCGGTTAAGAACGTTGTTAAAGTGCTCAGCCCACCGATCCAGAATCTGCTTCTTCTCTGTCAGCAGCTGTGTCTCATCTGCGTTGAGGAGAGGTGAGGAGCCGGAGGACTGGGGTCCGTATACAGCCTTAAGCGCATAGTAGAAGCGCTTTATGTCGTGGCTGTTTGCATAGCCCTGGATTTCATCGGCCTTCTTGCTGAACCAGCTGTCCTGCATCTTGCGAAGTTTTTTCTGCACCTTTCTTCCTGCGTTGGTAAAGGCATCTTTCTTGGCTAGCGACGTCGAGTCGTTCTGATGCACTCTGTAATGTTGATGTTTCTCCGTTAGTAGTGCCTGTATTTCTTCATCATTCTTATCGAACCAGTCTTGGTTTCTTCCGGTTGCTGGTCTGAGATGTTCGAGGGCGGTAGTGTAGACAGCGTCTCTGAAGGCCGTCCACTGTTCCTCAATGCTGGTCCCGTCTTCCTGGGGTGTGTCTGGCAGTCTGCCTTCAAGGTCATCGACGAATTCTTCTGCAACCCTGCTGCTTTTCAGCTTGGAGACATTCAACCTCTTTGCAGTCTTCTGCCCTTGGGGTCTTCTCATGGGCAGAATGCGAAGCCTGAACTTGGACACAATGAGGCGGTGGTCGGTCCAGCAGTCGGCACCACACATGGCTCTCGTCACTCTGACATTCATCCTGTCCCTCTTCCTGGTGATGATGTAGTCAATCAGATGCCAGTGCTTCGAGCGTGGGTGCATCCATGACATCTTCTTACGGGTGGGTAAGCGGAACAGGGTGTTGGTGATGACAAGGTCATGTGTGGCACATGTCTTGAGGAGCAGAAGGCCATTGTTGTTACACTTGCCAGTGCCGTGTCTTCCAATGATCCCTTCCCAGGTTTGGTAGTCTGTCCCTACTCTGGCATTGAAGTCCCTGAGAATGATGAGCTTCTCTGACTGTGGGATTGCTGAGATGAGGGCGTCGAGTTCTTCATAGAACTTGTCTTTAATGTCATCTGGGTTGGTCATGGTGGGAGCGTAGGCACTAATCAGCGTAGCACTCTTCTTGTTTGCAAGTGGGAGCTGAAGTGTCATCAGGCAGTCGTTGATGCTCTCTGGGTGCTTGGTGAGTTTACGGGCGAGGTTAGAATTGACGGCAAATCCCACGCCTGCTTCTCGTCGTTCAGCGCTGCTGCGACCGCTCGAGAAGAACGTGTATCCACCACTACGTTCTGTCAGCTGGCCCTTGTCTGCTGGGGGCGTTTCGCTGAGAGCTGCTATGTCCACATTGTAGCGAGCTAGCTCTTTTGCAACCAGTGCAGTTCTTCTCTCTGGTCTGTCTGCCTTGATGTTATCTCGCAGAGTTCTCACGTTCCATGTGCCAAGGTTGAGCACCTTCACTTTCTTCCGCGTTGGGTTTGAAGTCATGACTTGCGCTTGACTTGGATTAAAGTGAGGGAGAGTTGCGCAGGTCATCAGCCTCACTCTCTCATCCCAGCCTATCTGGACCCAGTGGCAAGACATAGTCGAGACGGCTGGAGATAGGTCAGGATGCAGTGGATGGCCAGCAGTGTTCTGTGTGTCTCACTGTGCCCTTTTAGCGCTCCACGACGCATTGCTGAGAATCGCCTTTCCGCCCGTTGAACCAGTGATGGTTTCTTCCGCGCAGTCCGTCGAATCCAGGCTTCACACGCTAGGTAGACAAGCGCTGAGTGTTGTGGGTCTACGGCAGTTCTTGCGGCGTGCTCGCAAGCCTCCCTACCCATTGTTGGACATCCTCATCCGCCTTCGCAGCCGTTGGGAGATGTCTCCTCTTCCACCTGCTCCGCCGTTGGGATGATCACCTAGTGGTGTGGTAATGCCACCACCCCGTCACTTGTTTTCGCCCGCTAGCTGCTCCACCTTCGCCGGGTCCTGCAGCTGCTCCCGACCGTACCAGGCGGCGGCAGCGGTCGCGACGAGCTGCAGGCCAGCTCCAGGCCTCGGGCCTCGCCCCCTCCGCCCGCCGCCACCTCGCCTTATACCTGTATAATAGGTCCAGTGTCAGTTCGGCGGCCTCGGTCGGGAGTCTCAGCACTCACGACCCGGTGTCGGCTCGATCTCGGCCGGGTGTCTCGGCGCTCACGGCCCGGTGTCGGCTCGACCTCGACCGGGTGTCTCCTGTACTTCCTTCTTGCTGGCAGTAGTGCGAAGAGAGCATGTCCTGGATGCTGAGGGACAGTATTGATGAACATTAGCACAAACCTGACTTGTAGATTCAGTTCTGTCAAAGGCTAGATTGCGTTAAAACACAGGGCAGAAACTAGATGGATACATGGACTCAATAAAAATCCCTCAGTGAGCACACAGAACAACAATCACAGTCCGTAACACAACAATCAGTGTTCATGAGTGAGAGGGCTGAAATGCTTACTATGCTTTCTAAGTGCTTAATTTTATTTTCAGTGCTAAAGAATGCTTAGTTCTGTACTGGAATACTGCAAAGTACTTAACAGAAGATCTCAGCTGCTGGAATTGATGCTGTGGGAAAGCCAGTCAGGGAGTGAGTCTATTTTCATTGTGAGCTGTGTGATCTTTGCCTAGCAGTTTATATGCTACTACTAGTAATGTCCCCTTTCACAGATGGAATATATCCACATATTACTGACAAAAATATATCCCTCAGGCTATAAGGTACTTGGCAGAGGATGGTGGCAAAATAGACTATACACATAAAAATTCAAAGCAATTTTGAAAAATATAAACACACTTACAACTTAAGCACTTGTGGATGTCCGTTTCACTGAAATCAATGGGAAACACCCTAGGCCAAGTTCAGCCTTTCCAAGGTCGCTCAAGCACAAGTCCTGATCATTTGCTTCAACTCGTCATTGCATCATCCTTCCCCAGAAGAAGCCAGGCAAGGGAGCACAACTGTGAAACTGAAATGTAAAGAATGGTCAGTATGTTCAGGGTTCTGGTGCTTATACACACATGCAAGTCCTGAACATCCTGACAGCCAGCAAGGCAGATGGCAACAATAAGAAGGCCTATAATTTCAAGGTATCAGTACATCTCCACATACTTACACAAAGTAGGTGTAGCGGCGAAACTAAGCCAAAACAAAACCAAAAATAATTGCCGCTAGCCTGCAACTGCTACAAAGTTGTTGTATTGCATGATGTGCCCTCAGCTCTAATGAAATGATTGTTCCAAACTTTACTATCAATTAACAAACATACAATCATGAAGCGACGAACTTAAGCGTACACATATAATCTAAGCATTATTCAGCGATATTAAGTGGTCAGCAAAAGATGAGACATCTGCCGGCCCCATGCTACAAACTGCCACGACATAAGCAAGAATATGTAACTTATTCCCTTTGCCTTTGCCATGTACCCTCTAATGAGACGAGTTATCATAATAAACACCCAACACAGAATACAACACAGATACAGGACAGATGCCTGGCTCCTACGCTCCAGCCCCATAATTATTATACTAGAATAATTACAATTACATGTTACTAAGATGTAAGAGACATGAAATCTCAACATTTACAGAAATGTCCCCTTTTGGTAAGCACTCTATCTCTGATTGTGGCTTTCTCCTGCCAAACCAGATTGCCCCTCTTGTCTGCATTCAGGAAAGTCTGACTTGAAACACTGCTGCTAAAGCTCATCCAAACACAAAAGTGAAGTCCCATTAACTGTCAGCACTGGCCAAGCATAGTCGCTTCCACGATCATGGTCTTCTCGCAATGGTCCATTGGCAGTCCAACCCAGCAGTGTTCTGATTGCATAGGGTCCATCATTAACATTGTGAATTACTTGCAATGGCTCCAGCACCTTAGATACATTCATCCCTATCAACAGCTCAATTTGTGAATCAATTTCTAGCAAACAAACATACTTCCGGTGAGACCATTCCTAAAGACCTCTCCTGACAAGGAATGTTCGCTTTGTGGACAGGGATATGTCCCAACATATACAACGCTAGGCAGTTCACAATGGTTTCACTATCTAAGTCAGTCACTTCCAATCCTGAAGCGACATAGCTATGCTCGATCTTTTCTTGACCCATGGTGTGTAAGAGAATGTGTGTTCTTTTTCCTGTCAGGCTGAGCTGTCCATGAGGCTCACTGTGCAGACACTGCTGTGCTTCCTTGATCTCCTAAGTGTAGGTAACCACTGTCTTGTTACTCTTCTTAGACTTCACCCGAACTGGAATTATAGGAATTTAGCTTGAGAACAAGTTTGTGATCCAGTTTTGTTCACACCTCTGCTTACTGCCGGCCTTTGTAACATTGTATTTTTTTCCCCAAACACTGGGTGTGTCACAATCTTCACATGCCTTTCAATAAATTCAACAATGTCAGTGAAAGTAGCATTATGGTTGTGCCTTTCTTACAGTTCATAGACCGCCGATCTCCATTCTTTCCAAAATTCATCAGGCAATTTATTTACGACAATCCTCATATTAGCAGCATGTCCAACACATCTTCCATGGCATTGCAACAGCCCTAATGAAAATGGCTGTGATCTTGAAGAGCTTTCATGTCTTCTGATTTGATATGTGGCTAAGAAAGAGCCTTTTCCGTGTAGGGTGCATCAATTTAGCACCCATCACCGATATGTTTCAATAGTAAATTGTGGGTCTTTATATATCCTTGCTCTAAGCCGGCCCGCTGGCAACTTTTGACAAGTTCTCTAGGGTAACCTCCAGAGAAAACAGAAATGGTCACCATACTCTTCGGTTCTGCCTTCAATGCTATTCTTGGAAGCCTTCATAAATGAATGATATTGCATTGGATCACCAGCGAAGGTTTGAGTCTCTCTTTTAGGCAGAGATGCAATATATTATTGTATTATCATGCCTGCTATTTCCTTTCATGTCCTTATGGCCTCAAGCATGGCATTTAGACCCTTGTTATCTGAAGCACGAGTGTCATCCTGCCGTAAGTCAATGTTCTCAGAATCACCTCGTGCTATTGCATATGACAGCCTCCTTGCTGCAGGCTGAAAGTGAACACCATGATCCATCCCTTGGAGTTCAAACTCATGGCTCATAGACATTTGATCCTCAAAAGTTTCCACATTAATATCAAGCATGCTGTATTTTCTCTGTTCCATTTCAATGAAGGGACTTTCACCATGGAACTAATCTGCTGAAGATTGTTTATCATCCATGGCACTTGAAGCCCTTAGCACTTTAACTCTGGCCATCTTGGCTGCATTTTCTTCCTGCAACCTCAGCTGCTCGATTTTCCTCCTAAGTTGCTTTTCCATCTGTTCCTGATTTCTTTGAAGTTCTTCCTGGTTTCTCCAAAGCTGTTCTTCATCTCTTCGAAGCCGTTCTCTCTTTCCCTCAAAGGCACGCTTTTTTCCTCAATATTTGTTATCTTGCGTATAACTCACCGAAATCAGCCTGCATTTTAACGTGTGCTGATGTGATACCAGACACATGAGACAGTTTGCCAGTGGCTGCAGAACGTGCTGCAAGTATGTTAGACACACTGTCCTCGCACATACATAATCCTGTAACTCATCACTTTTATTCGTAGTCCTAGATTGCTTTTTGACTTTGTAAATATTTTCCTTTCTCCCAGGGAACTGACCTTCATTGCATGTTCGATTAATTTCTCTCTTTGTCTTAGTTTCAAGATCACTGCTTCCAGCTAGACTCAAGTTGTTTTCCAAGTGCTCAAAACCAGACAAAACAATAGCAGTTTCAATTCAGCGTTCAGCAATGGAAGCAATTCAATTCTTCAGCTTTTCTACGGAACCAAGTGGTCAAACTCTTCAGGAAAACACCACTATACAGCTTTTCAGTCCAACCTGGTTGGACATGGCAACAATGACCATTCAAAATTGTGCTTTAAACCCAAACACACAGCATGAATCAACAAAAGGTCATTACTTACCACAAGCTGCTTCAAGCTGCGGTACTCTTAATTGCATGGACACATCTGATGCTGGTGGTCATTTGGTAGAACTTCTGCTGACAGAAATGTAGCAGCTTGTGGCAAGAATGTAGTTCCAAAACGAAACCAAAACCAAAACAAAACAATTACGGCTAAACTGCAACCACTACAAAGTTGTTATACTTGCATGATGCACCCTCAGCTCCAATGATTGTTCTAATGAGTCAAATCCATAATCGAATCTTTATTAGCAATTAACAAACATACAATCTTGAAGCAATTAAGTTAAGTGCACCCTTGTAAGCTGAAGATTATTCAGTGATATTAATAGGTCAGCAATAGAAAAGACTTTTGCAGGTCCCAAACTACAAATTGCCATGAAATAATCAGGAATACATAGCTTATTCCCTTTGCCTTTACCACGCCCCCACTCATAGGACTAGTTACCGTAATGAACACAATAAATGTGCAAAACAAACTATAAAGCATATAGAAAACAGATAGATGGTTCCAACACTTGTGCCACACGCACAAAATGCTGGAGGTACCGAATAGGTCAAGCAGCATTTATGGAGGGGAATGCTGACGGGTCTTGGCCCGAAACATCGCCCCTTTATTCGTCTCCATGGATGCTGCCTGACCTGCTGAGTTCCTTCAGCATTTTGTCTGTATTTCCTTTAAGTTGTGCCAGATGTTTCTCAATTTTTTATTCAGTAATGCAAATTGATTGTAGTTTTAGTTTTATTTGGGGTGATTAGATCATCATTTCTGAATGAATGGCTTTGACAATCAAATACCTGTTTTGCAGTTGGAATTAATTAGCTAACATTCCCTTATGTTTCTCAACGTTGTCATTAAAAATTTATTCTTGAAGCCCTCGGGGTCTCTGAAAAGCCTGAGCTCAGACTTGAAACTTCTGATTAAAGCTTAGACGTGAATTTGGATCATGCAAAGGGAGAGTAGGGAAGCGTGAAAGATGGCCCACATGAGGCTGAGACCAGGGCAGAAACTGGGAGCCAAAGGGATGACATTTTTGTGTCCTGCATGAGTGCAGCAAGCAGCACTAATGCAGCCATCAATGTACCAGAGAAAGGGTTGAGGGAGGTGGCCCAAGACTGTTCCATGTGCCGCAAAAAAGGGTATTTTGGGTCCATGTGAGATGCCAAGCTACACCTTTGTGTAGTGAGTTCTTCAGGCCTGTGTGAGGTGCCAGAGAGCATTGGGCTCCAAGGCTTTTAAAGCACCAAACTTGATTAATTGTTGTTTAACGACAGTTGTTAATCATTTAGAGTTCCTTCTGTTTGTCTTGAGTGACTTGCTTTTAGTAATGCGGTCTCCTAGTGCTTTCTGTTTAAACTTGTTAAGTTTATTTTGATAGGCTCAGGGATTCCGTGTTAATTGTATTACTTAAGCAGATACCCAATTAGCACTAATCATAGAGTCCTTGCTTTGAGAATTATTCGTCTCACAGTATCACTTGGTCAAGACATCGATGTTCTGTTGGATCCTTTGTATAAACTTTTGCTTCTGTCTCTACATGGGAGTTTGTTGTTTCTTCGCACCTGGGTTCAGTTGTTTGCAAGATCACTTCACAACACTTTAACCTCAGGAAAGTAAGTGAGTTGAAAGAGAAGTCATTCAGTGTGAGGACAAGTTCAGTCATGCAAATGAAGATGTTGAGGAGGAAAAATTTAACTTCTCAATTTCCACGGCAATGTAAATTCAAATCCCAGTATCTGCACCTTTGAAGTTCATTTTCAAAGTTGACTTTATTTAGGTTGATATTCAAAGATGCTTTACTTAAAATTGATTTTTTGTTAATCAGTTACCCAAAGATGGAAATAACAAAAAAATGCATTTGATTCTGCAGTTCGTAAAAATACAGCCAATCTTCTTTTTTCTTCTAAGCACCAACTGATCTACATAGATTTAAAATATTGGTTTATTTTATTTTAGGTTGTTATTTTTATTTTGGAATTTGTTCTTTTATCCTTATGTTATTATTTCAGGATCCATTTTCTCAGCTGCCTGCATTAATGTTGACCAATCAATGTATCATCAGAGACCATTCTAAGATTTGTTTGTTCGTTATGTGCCATGTCATATTACACAGTCAATCATGGCCATTCTATGACCATGATTGTTCTTGGCTCCAGCCAGCCTCCCAATTCCAAGATTAGATCAATAAAATTGATGGAGGTCCTTAATGATGGATCCATTGAATGATATTGAACAAGGTTTCCCGAAATTTGTACAGGACAGACTATAAGGTACCAAGTACCACCTTTTTTACAACAGCATCAGTAGCATTATACTGTTGTATATTTAACTGCACTTGATGCCAACTTGTACATCTACAGAATATTTTTAATGATCTGTTAATATTGTATTAATATTATTTTATGGGCTGTATGTAATATATATACTGTGTTTTACACCTTGGTGCTAGAGGAATATTGTTTTGTTTAGCTGTATACACATATACAGTTGAACACCAATAAACTTGAGCTTGAACAAACTAAGTAAATAACCAGGGCACTCTTTAGTGTTGCATATGGTATTTCATGCATTTCATTGAAGATATGTAAATAAGTTGCCAAGATATACGTTGTTGCATATTTAATATTCCAGTAATATTTGAGTAATTTTGTAAAAATATTGTTTGATTAAGCATTCTTTGCTGTTTATATAATTCATTGTGGTTATATGTATAAGTAAGTGAATTGCATATGTCATGACTCTACCAAGATATGGCATGCCTCACTTAAAGTAAAAACACAAAGTTAAACTCGCATCGCTTAGGTCCTTGTTTTTCTTCCAATTAGTTTAATGTTATGAAGTTACGAAACATAACAGTGGCAATGAGGTATTTTAAAAAGAAACCCGATATGACTATCGAGCTGTTGAAGTGCGGCAAGGATCGGCAAGATTTTTTCAAAAAGCGCAGTGAGGAATGGTGAGTAAAGAACAACAGTGCAGCCTATGCAAAGACAGTTGACTTTTTAAACAAATGAGCATCACAGCTTGTGTTCTTTGGTTCTTTGGAAGGGAAAACATGATCGAGTTTTTTTTAAAAACTGAAAACGGAAGAATTCTTCACAAAGACTAAATACCGGGTGACTAACGAGCTGGTGGTAGACCTGAGGAGAGCTAAGGTACCGGTGACCTGTTTCCATCCAGGGGGTCAGTGTGGACATGGTGCAGGATTACAAATACCTGGGGATACGAATTGACAATACACTGGACTGGTCAAAGAACACTGAGGCTGTCTACAAGAAGGGTCAGAGCCATCTCTATTTCCTGAGGAGACTGAGGTCCCTTAACATCCGCCAGATGATGCTGAGGATGTTCTACGAGTCTGTGGTGGCCAGTGCTATCATGTTTGCTGTTGTTGTGTGCTGGGGCAGCAGGCTGAGGGTAGCAAACACCAACAGAATCAACAAAGTCATTCGTAAGGCCAGTGATGTTGTGGGGATGGAACTGGACTCTCTGACGGTGGTGTCCGAAAAGAGGATGCTGTCCAAGTTGCATGCCATCTTGGACAATGTCTCCCATCCACTACGTAATGCACTGGTTGGACACAGGAGTACATTCAGCCAGAGACTCATTCCACCAAGATGCAACACAGAGCATCATAAGAAGTCATTCCTGCCTGTGGCCATCAAACTTTACAACTTCTCCCTTGGAGGGTCAGACACCCTGAGCCAATAGGCTGGTCCTGAACTTATTTCCTGGCATAATTTACATTTACTATTTAACTATTTATGGTGTTATTACATAGAAACATAGAAACATAGAAAATAGGTGCAGGAGTAGGCCATTCGGCCCTTCGAGCCTGCACCGCCATTTATTATGATCATGGCTGATCATCCAACTCAGAACCCTGCACCAGCCTTCCCTCCATACCCCCTGATCCCCGTAGCCACGAGGGCCATATCTAACTCCCTCTTAAATATAGCCAATGAACAGGCCTCAACTGTTTCCTGTGGCAGAGAATTCCACAGATTCACCACTCTCTGTGTGAAGAAGTTTTTCCTAATCTCGGTCCTAAAAGGCTTCCCCTTTATCCTCAAACTGTGACCCCTCGTTCTGGACTTCCCCAACATCGGGAACAATCTTCCTGCATCTAGCCTGTCCAATTCCTTTAGGATTTGATACGTTTCAATCAGATCCCACCTCAATCTTCTAAATTCCAATGAGTACAAGCCCAGTTCATCCAGTCTTTCTTCATATGAAAGTCCTGCCATCCCAGGAATCAATCTGGTGAACCTTCTTTGTACTCCCTCTATGGCAAGGATGTCTTTCCTCAGATTAGGGGACCAAAACTGCACACAATACTCCAGGTGTGGTCTCACCAAGGCCTTGTACAACTGCAGTAGTACCTCCCTACTCCTGTACCCCACTAGTCACCACCTGCCATTCTGAAAAGGTCCCGTTTATTCCCACTCTTTGCTTCCTGTCTGCTAACCAATTCTCCACCCACATCAATACCTTACCCCCAATACCGTGTGCTTTAAGTTTGCACACTAATCTCCTGTGTGGGACCTTGTCAAAAGCCTTTTGAAAATCCAAATATACCACATCCACTGGTTCTCCCCTATCCACTCTACTAGTTGCATCCTCAAAAAATTCTATGAGATTCGTCAGACATGATTTTCCTTTCACAAATCCATGCTGACTTTGTCCGATGATTTCACCGCTTTCCAAATGCGCTGTTATCACATCCTTGATAACTGACTCCAGTAGTTTCCCCACCACCGACATTAGGCTAACCAGTCTATAATTCCCTGGTTTCTCTCTCTCCCTCCTTTTTTAAAAAGTGGGGTTACATTAGCCACCCTCCAATCCTCAGGAACTAGTCCAGAATCTAACGAGTTTTGAAAAATTATCACTAATGCATCCACTATTTCTTGGGCTACTTCCTTAAGCACTCTGGGATGCAGACCATCTGGCCCTGGGGATTTATCTGCCTTTAATCCCTTCAATTTACCTAACACCACTTCCCTACTAACATGTATTTCGCTCAGTTCCTCCATCTCACTGGACCCTCTGTCCCCTACTAATTCTGGTAGATTATTTATGTCCTCCTTAGTGAAGACAGAACCAAAGTAGTTATTCAATTGGTCTGCCATGTCCTTGCTCCCCATAATCAATTCACCTGTTTCTGTCTGTAGGGGACCTACATTTGTCTTTACCAGTCTTTTCCTTTTTACATATCTATAAAAGCTTTTACAGTCAGTTTTTATGTTCCCTGCCAGTTTTCTCTCATAATCTTTTTTCCCCTTCCTAATTAAGCCCTTTGTCCTCCTCTGCTGAACTCTGAATTTCTCCCAGTCTTCAGGTGAGCCACTTTTTCTGGCTAATTTGTATGCTTCTTCTTTGGAATTGATACTATCCCTAATTTCTCTTGTCAGCCACGGGTGCACTACCTTCCTTGATTTATTCTTTTGCCAAACTGGGATGAACAATTGTTGTAGTTCATCCATGCAACCTTTAAATGCTTGCCATTGCATATCCACCGTCAATCCTTTAAGTGTCATTTGCCAGTCTATCTTAGCTAATTCACGTCTCATACCTTCAAAGTTACCCTTCTTTAAGTTCAGAACCTTTGTTTCTGAATTAACTATGTCACTCTCCATCTTAATGAAGAATTCCACCATATTATGGTCACTCTTACCCAAGGGGCCTCTCACGACAAGATTGCTAATTAACCCTTCCTCATTGCTCAAAACCCAGTCCAGAATAGCCTGCTCTCTAGTTGGTTCCTCGACATGTTGGTTCAAAAAACCATCCCGCATACATTCCAAGAAATCCTCTTCCTCAGCACCTTTACCAATTTGGTTCACCCAATCTACATGTAGATTGAAGTCACCCATGATAACTGCTGTTCCTTTATTGCACACATTTCTAATTTCCTGTTTAATACTATCTCCGACCTCACTACTACTGTTAGGTGGCCTGTACACAACTCCCACCAGCGTTTTCTGCCCCTTAGTGTTACGCAGCTCTACCCATATCGATTCCACATCCTCCTGGCTTATGTCCTTCCTTTCTATTGCGATAATCTCCTCTTTAACCAGCAACGCCACCCCACCTCATTTTCTTTCATGTCTATCCCTCCTGAATATTGAATATCCCTGAACGTTGAGCTCCCATTCTTGGTCACCCTGGAGCCATGTCTCTGTGATCCCAACTATATCATAATCATTAATAACAAGCTGCACTTTCAATTCATCCACCTTATCACGATTGCTCCTTGCATTGACACACAAAGCCTTCAGGCGCTCTTTTACAACTTTCTTAGCCCTTATACAATTATGTTGAAAAGTGGCCCTTTTTAATGCTTGCCCTGAATTTGTCGGCCTGCCACTTTTACTTTTCTCCTTACTACTTTTTGCTTCTACCCTCACTTTACACCCCTCTGTCTCTCTGCACTCGTTCCCATCCCCCTGTTGTAAACTAACCTCCTCTCGTCTAGCCTCTTTAATTTGATTCCCACCATTACTATTTATTATATATGGTGCAACTGTAACAAAAACTAATTTCCCCCGGGATCAATAAAGTATGACTATGACTATGACTATAAAACTATATTAAAATAGTCTGAAATGGCTGGCTACACTGGAAAGACAGATGTGTTCGATTGTCTAATGGATAACTGGCTCGGGTATACTGAGCTAATTGAAAAATATGTTGAAGCAAATGAAATAGCCAATGAGAAACAAGTATCAATTTTGTTGAGTACATTGGGTTTAAAGGCATTCAGTTTGCTTTAAAGTGTGACTGCTCTAGCCTAACCAGCTGACATGAGCTTTAGTGATATTGTAAAAGTAATGCAGGAACATTTAGAACCAAGAACATTGTTGATTGCAGAACACTTTAGGTTTCGCTTAAGTGGAATCAAAGGATGGGTAGTGTATTCCAACAAATGTGGCTAAATTGGAGAGATTGGCTGAGCATTGTCAATTCAATGATAGGCTTAATGATGCAGCGAGAGATCATTTAGCATATGGAACCTTATAAGAACGCATTCAAAAACTGCTCCTAACTGAAACACTACTTACATTTAAAAGAGCTATTGAAATTGCTGTATCAATGGAAACAGCATACAGAGGTGCAATTGAGCTGCATTCAGGAATTAAAGTAAGAGTGAACAAAATTGCAATATCTAATCAGAAACTGGCCTGGGTGAACAAATTGTGTTACCACTGTGGCAGTAGCCCACATACACTAGACCAATATGGATGTAAAGGTGAAAATTGTAGAAAATGCAATAAAGTCAGACACATACAAAGAGCATATCGGACAGACAAAAATAACTGGATAGCACAGGGAAGAGAAAAAGATTTTTTTAAAGTCATGTTGCAGTTTTAAGGATGGCACTAATCTGCATGCTGTTGATGAAAAACCTGATAATGATGAGAGTGACACAGGACTGTGTAGCTTTCAGAATTTCAGTGTGAAAACTAACAATAGACAAGCAGTATGGCTTACACTTGCAGTAAACAGCCAATTAATTAAAATGGAATTGGTTATTTCAATCATTCCACAAAATGAGTTTGAACAGCATTTCAAAGATACTAAACTGAGCCCTGCAGATATCCAGCTAAGAACTTATACTGGAGAAAAGATAACTCCTGTGGGAATGACATTCATAACGGTGAAATACAACAACCAACAAGTCACATTGAGCTTGTATGTGGTAAAAACAGAAGGACGAGTATTGTGGCACTGTGATTGGCTGAGACAACTACAATGTGTTTGGAGATCCATCCACCATTTGCATGCCACATCCCCTGCAATGAAGCCAACTAAAAGTGAATTAAGAAAGGTACTGGATGATGCCACAACTATCTCCAAGCTTTACAGCATGAATTGTTGCCCAACAAAGGGCAAGCAGGTGTTGGTGCCAACTTCTGTGCTTCCATTTGGAAAGCATATTGGACCAAGGAAGGACCATGCTGCTCAGAGAAGCGTGAAAGTCACAAAAACAGTGGTCCAAATTCAACAGTTTTTGTTGAAAACATACCTGTGAAAGCTTCTGATATTTTAATCAGGAGTTACTTCTGAAACGTGGCTTACTTTTAACCTGGAAGAGAGTTCAAGAAGCTTGAGGAAAGTTACAAGCATTCAGTTTTTGTGAGCATAAAGAACCAGAATTTACTCTGCATGAATTAAGGTTATTGCATGAACTTCAGGCTGGAGACAAAAGACTGCTTGTGAAAGTAGATGCAAAGACCAAAGCCCAGCTGAATGAATGGAAGGCCAAAAAATAAAGGAGTCAATGAAGATACAAAACAGCAGATTTGTCAGGAGATTTTGTGGATGCAGAAACGAAGACCTTTTTGTGGTTTTGTGGTTATCAGATGGTAAAAGCAGCAACAGAAGGATTAATAAGAGAATACTCCAGTGAACTAAAGATAAAGATGCACAGACTAGCTGAAGAAACAGAAAGGAGAAGGAAAGTATTCAGAGCTGTCAGAACCATGTCTTGCAGTCACAGAATCAACTCTTACAACAATCACGGAGGAGACCTCAGAACCTGAGATTGTTTCACAGCCACACGTCTCACCTGCCAAGCAGAGTGATCCCCCTTGTCAGGAAAGACATTATCCCACAAGAATACAAAATCCTCCACGGAGATTATATCTTTCGGCCTGAATGAGACAATTTAAAAATTGACTATGTTGTTGATATCTGCATAGTATTTGTATTATATAGTATATGCTATATATAGTTGTGATACATTCTCTATTGAGTTGGAGTTTTTTTTGCTAGTATGGAGGAGTGTTGTGTATTTAATATTTCAGTAATATCTGAGCAACCTTGTAAATATATTGTTTGATTAAACATTCTTTGTTGGTTATAAAATTCATTCTGATTATGTGTAAAAATATGTGAACTGCATACATCACAATGTTACCACATGATATGTATGCACCTCGCATAAGTAAAAACATGGTTAAACTCACGTCCGTTGGCTCCTTGTTTCTCTTCCAATTAGTTTAATGTTTTAAAGTTATAAACCATAACAGACATCTGTGAGAGGAGCTACAAGCGCAAAATCAAATATCGCTGTGATGATTGTATGCTCTAGTATCAATTGTTTGGTGACAATAAAGTATAAAGTATAAAGCATAATCCAACTAAAATAAAATGCATACACAGGACACAAGAAAGACTGCAGGTACTAGCAGTCTGGAGCAACACACACTCAAGGAACAGCAGGTCAGGCAGCATCTGTGCAGAAAAATGAACAGTCTGCATTTCAGGCTGAGACCCTTCGGTCAGGACTGGCAACAAAGGGGGACAGAAGCCAGAATATATGGAAGGGGGGAGGGTGGGGGAGTAGCAGCTGGTAGGTGATAGGTGAATCCAAGTGAGGGGGGGAGACAGGGGGGTGGGGAAAGGGATAAAAGGGAATAATATGAGAAGCTTGGAGGCGATAGGTGTGAAAGTCAGAAGATTGAAGATGTAATCTGATAGAAGAGGACAGTAGACCATGGAATAAAGGAAAGGAGGTGGGGAACCAGAGAGAGAAAAGGGTAGGTGATGGGCAGGTCATAAACTCAGGGGAAGGGAAAGAGTAACAGGGTCGTAGGGATAAGAGAAAATGAGGGGGTAAGGATGGGGAACAGAAGGCGGTAGTTACTGGAAGCTAGAGAAATCAATGTCCAGGTGGGAGACTACCGAGATGGAATATGAGGTGTTGCTCCTCAGTCTGTGACTGCCTTCAACATGGCAGCAGAGGAGGCCATGGACAGACATGTCAGGGTGGGAATGGGAGGTGGAATTGGATTTGAACGCTGGTTTTATCTGGCTGCCGCAGCGGATGGAGCAAAGCTGCTTAATGAAATGATTCCCCCATTCTGTGTTGAGTCTCTCTGATGCATACACAAGAATGAGTTCCAGCCGCTGAGACCCGGTTGTTTAAAGTTTTAAGCAATCTAAATACAAAATGTAAAAAACTTCAAACAAGTATCTATTTGTACCTTTAGATTAGCTTTGTCCTACCTGCCAATGTTCAAAGGGCAGAATAATATCATAAACAATTTAAAAAGTACATGGTTTACTGGATTTAACCATACCTGTTTGAATTGCTGACCAGATTTAGAAAAGTAAGGCATTTCCAGCCATTCTGGCAATGAAATTTGTTACAGTCAGTTTGTATATCCCATATTATTGTTGGCATCAGGGGGAGGGTGAAGTGGCCTTTGCATGGGTATTATTTCCTTTCAGAATGATAGCTTCATTCACCGGACCAACAACTGTGAGATAAGAGTGAAACTTGGTTATTGTCTTTTCCAATATATTGTGACTGATGGTGTTCAAACTAGCTTCATGAATGAGATGTGCTACATGCAAACAGTGAGACTGAAGGGCAGGTAATAAACCCTATCTATTGTTGGACTGAATTTTTGCAGCAAATGTCTGTTGAACTCACAAGACCTTTAAAATCTTGAGGCAATGTTAAAGAGGCAAAGGCTCAGTTAGTGACGTCCCCAACCTTCTCTTTCATTTCAGGGAGATTGGCTTCCAATTTTTCCAGTGTGAGTGCACACTTTTTGGCTGATGAAACCTTCCAATCACTCTGTCAGCAAGTTGTGGTGCCAATACTACTCATTCTCTTCAAACCAAAAAAAATGCCAGGAATCTTCCATAGTATAAAACTCAAGTACTCAAGAAAGAAGGGAAGGCCTATCTTTTAAAATTGCAAATAATGATAAATAATTTCTACATTGAACCATATATAAATTTACTAATGGTAAAATCTATCTATCTACCTATTTATTTAGAGACACCATTCTATAACAGGCCCTTCCAGCCCAAAGAGCCCACATCAGCCAATTATACCCATGTTATCAATTAATCTACTAACCTGTATGTTTTTGGAAGGTTTTGTTGAAAGTCTCACTGGAATATGCCCAAAGGTGGAAGGTTGAAACCTAAACTGATGCTCAGACCTCATCACTATTATCCCACCAAGCTACAGATGTCAATTTAGTGTCTCAGTGTTTTTCAGAGACCAGACCTTCGGCAAATTACATGGCCTAGAGTACATTGATCCAGATGGGGATACATCAACAGACAGACAATCACAAAGTTGTTTTGGCTGCATCATAATATCAACAAAAATTGGCCATCTCCAATAGTGCCTTTAAGGATTTGTAGTTAAACTACTGTAAATTCTTAGTTCCAGGCAAATTGTGCTTTGTCAGGTTTTGTCTATTTAGCATTGATAGGAGGCTCCTAATTACCACATGCATGCAAAAGCCAGCTCTTGATTTACTTGGGCTCCATGGAAATCAATCTACCAAGTGTATTTTCCTTCCATTCTTTTATGTGACAGACCGTAAAAAAAGTGTTCAGAAGCATTATTGAATAGATCTAATTTTGATTCAATTAGTGAAGCCAAGAAGGCTTTTAAGAAAGTGCATTTTGAAATACTTCATGTATAATCAAGAACTGTTCCTACTGGCTTTAATTGGAACATCACAAATCAAAAGCATTTAAAACTCCAGAAGCATTATAACAGTATTCCACAGCAGTTACAAAGAAATCAATTTAGCTTCAGATCACAAAAAAGCCGAACACAGCTAAAAGGAATGAGTAGCAAATTAAAATGTTTAGCAAATTAATGTAATTGGCATATCGCCATCATCATTCTATAGCTATCTGTCCGCCTCCTTGGCTTCTCCTCTCTGCCAGTCCAGAAACTCCATGATTCCCTCCACAGAGTACCAATGTCTTCCCTCAGTAACATTTCTCTGTGTTGAGTGGTGCATAGCTTTATCTTCAGTTGTAGATGTTACAAGATATGACTGGTTTCACCCATCACCTGCCAATCTATGCTCCTTGCCAACCACCCATCTTCTTATTCTCGCTTCTTCCCCCTCCCTTCCTAGTCCTGATAAAGGGTCTTGCCCAAAACATTGACTGTTCATTCCTCACTATAGATGCTGCCAGCCTTGTGGAGTTCCTCCTGAATTTGGTGTTTGCTCCTATGAATTTCTAGCAGCACTTGCAGAATCTCTTCTGTTTATGACTGTCAAGGTGCAGAATGTAAGCTCTCCTTGAGCTGGAGTTAACTTCAAGAGGATCCAGAGTCTATAATTGATGATAAATTTGGAAATGTTGATGAGAGCTAAATCTTATACGAAGTGCTTAATGTTACAGTGTATTATCCAAAATAGAAAAGTGCCCCATTTCCCAATAGTCTGAATGTTTAGTGACTCAATAAGCATAGTAGGACACAAGTATTCCATTGCTACATAGATGTTCTGTTTTAAAGAGTGCATTATTAACGTCTTACTTCATTTTCAAGTACCTCATCATATAAATTAATATATTCCAGCTGACTTCTATTTATGACAAGGATGACAAATTTTATTTTGTGACATTTTTGATTTGACTTGCACAAAGTAACTTTCATATCTCAACTGAAAGAAAAATTTTAAATTTCTCATATAATTTGTTTTCTTTATTGTTTTGATGTCATCAGTCCTCCCACTTTTATGAACATTACTATCAATTAACACATCTTTCTGGCAACAGACCCCACCAATCTCGGCAAATTCAAATATGTCGGATTCCAGTTAATTGGGCCATTGGTTAATCGGGCAGCCACTTATCTCGGACAACTCTTAAAGTACAAACAATAATCAAAAAATAGCCAGAATTCCCTTCATTTATTTAGGATATCATGCTGCTTAATGACAGCAGGAAACTGTTGCTGAACAGTTTCTAACTAGCGTCAGACATGTGCACTTCTGTGGCTGTTAGATACTACACCATGCTTAAAGCAAACAGCTTTTAAATAGTATCAGTACCAGCACTTGTGTTCAAAAAGCTGTCACTTTTGTCACTGATAGTTAGTGAGATATAAGCAGTAAGACAATTCGGAACTGCGTTGGTCACTGCAATTTCAAGCATTCAGGCTTGAAGATGTCAGAAGTGGTTGGGAGTGAAAATGAAACAATTTCACTACTTCACCAAATTAGGAACTACGAAGAATTTGAAGGCATCAACAATCATCTTCAATGTTACAATAAAGTGAAGATTTGGAGGATGCAATCATAGATAGCATTGTATGAAGGCAGTCCATTACCTACACTGGGTGTCTGCGCTGATTTTACAGACAGTCAAAAGAACACAACACTACACTGGAACAATTCCACCATTGATAACTATTATGAATCAACACACAGTTTTATAGTAGTATTGATAGTGTTCCAATTTGTTCTGTATTTCGTTTAAATACAAAATTTATTACTCGGTTGAATGGTTGATTGTCTTTATTTACCTTCTTAACTATTTCTATGAAACTTTGGTGAATTAGGCAGCCACTTAATTGGGCCAAAAGGTGGTCCTAATATGTCCCATTTAGCCAGAATCCACTGTATTTGGTTTCTTTCTCGGAGAAGCTGAAGTTTAAACTAAATGATATGGGGCTCAAAATCACCATATAAAGGATGGCTCATCGGCATCCTCAGCTGACTGGCAGCTCAGACATCAAAATCCACTCATTACTGTAATTTCTTTTGTTCTTATTAATTGCTGTTACGACAATTATTTATGTAGCTCAGTATGAGGACAGCATTTTGTACCAGGATCAAGAATCAACATTATTCACCATATACATTTTCATGTACTAAGGAATTTATTTGGGGCTGCTCATTGCTATTGGGGATATACACTTACTTTGGGAGATTTTAGGGCAGGCAGAATATATAATTTAGAGACACAGTTCCTTTACTTTCCATCCCAATTTTACACCCCTATGTCCTGCTAAAAGTGCCATAATTTTCAAAGGATCAAACATGCATTTAGTATTTTTACGTCATTCACCAAGAGCTTACTGAATGCCAGAACCAGGATCAGAATCAGGATTATTATCGTCGGTGTTTATTGTGAAATTTGATAAATTAGCGGCAGCAATACAATGCAATACATCATAACATAGAAAAAAATAAGTCAATTACAGAAAGTATATATATGTATATTAAATAGTTAAACTAAAAATAATGCAAAAACAGAAATAATAATAATAAAAATGTGAGGTAGTGTTCATGGGTTCAATGTCCATTTAGGAATCGGCTGGCAGAGGGGAAGAAGCTGTTCCTGAATTGCTGAGTGTGTGCCTTCAGGCTTCTGTACCTCCTACCTGATGGTAACAATGGGAAAGGGGCATACCCTGGGTGATGGGGGTCCCTAATAATGGACACCACCTTTCTAAGGCACCACTTCTTAAAGATGTCTTGAATACTATGGAGGTTAATACCCAAGATGGAGCTGACTAATTTTACAACTTCCTGTAACTTTTTTTGATCCTGTGCGGTAGCACCCCACTCCCTCCACACAGTGATGTAGTGTGTCAGAGGTAGAGATGTCCAAGGTACATCTGTAGAAGTTTTCAAGTGTTTTAGGTGACAAACCAAATCTTCTCAAACTACTAATGAAATATAGCTGCTATCTTGTCTTCTTTATAGGTGCTATGTTGAGATCCTCAGAGATAGTGACACCCAGGAACTTGAAATTGTTCACTCTCTCCACTTCTGATCCCTCTATGAGGTTAATTTGTGTTCCCCTGTCCTCCCCTTCTGAAGTCCACAATCAGCCCTTTGGTCTTACTGATGTTGCGTGCAAGGTTATTGTTGCAACACCACTCAACTAGCTGACATGTCTCACTCCCGTACGCCCTCTCACCTTCATCTGAGATTTTGCCAAAAATGCTTATATCATCAGCAAATTTATAGATGGCGTTTGAGCTATACCTGGCTATACAGTCATGGGTATAGAGGGAGTAGAGCAGTGGGCTGAGCATTCACCCCTGAGGTGCACCAGTGTTGATTGTCACCAGTAATATTTGTTTAACATTTCAGTGGAAAAGAGGAAATGAAAGAGAGGATGCTTAGATCCCAGCAATAGATTGAGGTTTATTGTGTGAGACTGGGAATGAGCACCAAGATATAAATCAAATAAATGTTAAGCTTTTTTAAAGCAATCTCTAGCAATACATTTAAGGATTACTGGCAAGTCTCTCAATGTCTTGATTGATAATGACCCTTTAGTGGTATCATCCATTTGCCTGTGTAGCCCCCCGGCCACCCTCAGGGTCACTCGGCATAAGAGACGAAACCCCCTTACTCCTGTAAACACTTATTTGAACATTGATAGAGTGATGTCTTCGTCAGGTAAATGAGAGAAGTTTACATTGCAACATCTTAAACAATAATTCATAGGAGCAGAATTAGGCCATTTGGCCCATCACGATTGCTACACCATTTGAGTATGGCTGACCTGTTTCCCTCTCAAACCCACTTTCATGCCTTCTCCCCATAACCTTCCACACCCTGACTTACTAAGAATCTATCAACCTCTGCCTTAAATACATCCAATGACCTGGCCTCTCGAAGCCGTCTGTGGCAATGAATTTCACAGATTCACCACTCTCTGGCTGAGGAAATTCCTCCTTATCTCCATTCTAACTGGACATCCCTCTATTATGAGGTTGTAACATCAGGTCCTAGACTCCCCCACGATAGGAAACATCCCCTCCACATCTTCTCTGTCTGGGCCTTTCAATGTTTGATCAGTTTCAATGAGGTTCCTCCTCATTCTTCGAAATTCCAGCGAGTATCAGCCCAGAGCCATCAAAAGCTCCTCATATGATAAGCTTTCATACCCAGAATCATTCTCATGAACCTCCTCTGAACCCTCTCCAATGTCAGCACATCCTTTCTTACCAAAGGGGCCCAAAATTGCTCACAATATTCCAAAAGAAGCCTCACCAGTGCCTCATATAGCCTCAGCATTACATCCCTGCTTTTATGTTCTAGTCCTCTTGAAATGGATGCTAACATCACATTCCACTTCTTCACCAGCTGTTCAACTTGCAAATTAAGCTTTAGGGAGTCTTGCATGAGGACTCTCATACCCCTTTGCACCTCGGATTTTTGAATTTTCTCCCCATTTAGAAACTGGTCTATGTTTTTATTCTTTTTACCAAAATGCATGACCATACACTTCCTGCTACTCTATTTCATCTGATACTTCTTTGCCCATTCTCCTCATCTGTCTAAGTCCTTCTGCAGCCCCTCCCCATCAGTTCGTCAACACTATCTTCCTCTCCACCCATCTTCGTATTGTCCACAAAGTTGGCCACAGAGCTATCAATTCCATCATCCAAATAATTGGCATACAACATCCCAACACAGACCCCTGTGGAACACCACTAGTCACCAGCAGCCAACCTGAAAAGGCTCCCTTTATTCCTATTCTTTGCCTCCTTCCAATCAGCAAATGCTCGGTCTTTGCTAGTATCTTTCTTTGTCTTCATGTGCAGCACCTTGTCAAAGGCCTACGGAATATCCAAGTAAACACAATCAACTGACTCTCATTTGTCTATCCTGCTTGCTATTTCCTCAAAGAATTCCGGCACATTTGCCAGGCAAGATTTTCCCTTAAGGAAACCATGCTGGCTTTGGCCTATGTGCCTTCAAGTATTCCGAAATCTCATCTTTAAAAATCGACTCCAACATCTTCCCAACCACTGAGGTCAGGTTAACTGGAAAATTTCCTTTCTTCTCTCTCCCTCCCTTCTTGAAGAGTGGAGTGACATTTGCAATTGTCCAGTCGTCTGAAACTATGCCAGAATCTAGTGATTCTTGAAAGATCATTACTAATCCCTCCACAATCTCATCAGCTACCTCTATCAGAACCATGGGTTGTAGTCCATCTGGTCCAGGTGACTTATCTACCTTCATAACTGACAGCTTCCCAAGCACCTTCTCCCTATTAATAGCAACTACACTCACTTCTGCAAACTAATAGTTTTGAATTTCCAGCATACCACTAATGTCTTCCACAGTGAAGACTGATGCAAAATACTTATCAGCTTCGTTCATTTCCTTGTCCCCCATTGTTATCTCCCCAGCATCATTTTCCATAGGTCTGATATCTACTCTTCCCTCTCTTTTACTCTATATTACATATATGAAAATACTTGTGGAATCCTCTTTGATATTATTCACAGTTTCTTATTTCATGTTTTCCCTCCTTATAGTTTTTAGTTTCCTTCTGTTGGTTTTTAAAAGCTTCCCAATCCTCTAACTTCCCAATATTTTTTGCTCTATTATATGCCCACTCCTTTGCTTTTATTTTGGCTTTGAATTCTCTTGTTAGCCACGGATGGATCATCCTCTCTCTAGAATACTTCTTCATCTTTGGGATGTATCTATCCTGTGCCTCCAAATTGCTACCAGAAAGTCCAGCCATTGTTGTGTTACTGTTAACCCTGAGAATGTTCCCTTCCAACCAACTTTGGTCTGTTCCTCTCTTATGCCTCTATAATTCTCTTTACTCTACTGTAACCTGATACATCTGACTTTAGCTTCTCCCTCTCAAACTGCAGGGTAACTTCTATCATATTATGATCACTGCCTCCTTAGGGTTCCTTTACCTTAAACTCCCTAATCAAATCTGGTTTATTACACATCACCCAATCCAGAATTGCCTTTCCCTTAGTGGGCTCAACCACAAGCTGTTCTAAAATGCCATCTTGTGGGCATTCTACAAATTCCTTCTCTTGGGATCCAGCACCAACCTAATTTTCCCAGTCGACCTGCATATTGAAATTCCCCACGTGCATCGTAACATTGCTCTTTTTACACTCCTC
The DNA here is from genome assembly GCF_963921235.1 of Mobula hypostoma. Classification (NCBI taxonomy): domain Eukaryota; kingdom Metazoa; phylum Chordata; class Chondrichthyes; order Myliobatiformes; family Myliobatidae; genus Mobula; species Mobula hypostoma. The sequence continues at coordinate 24,949,708 of NC_086112.1, read as the reverse complement.
TGAGATACACAGATCAAAAAAATTCACTCGTTCACATTTAAAGAATTCCTCTCCTTTGTCCTGGTCATGGTTACTTTCCCTGTCTACATCAGAACAATTGAATTGTCCATTATTATTACTTTAATGTTAAAGTCATAGGGCCATACAGCACAGAAGTGGCTTATTTTCATGCTGATCATCAAGTACCTGTCTATATTAATCCCATTTACTTGCACTTGTTCTTAGTCTTCTCTGCTCTGGTGATTGAAGTGCTTATCTGGGTTCTTCATAAACCTTGTCAGCATGTCTGTCTCCACCTCTATCTCAAGCAGTGTGTTCCAGATTGCAGTCGCTCTCTCAATGAAAGAGTTCTTCAGATCAGAGCTCCTATAAGCCTCTTATCTCATAGTCTAAATCAATATCTTCTGGTACAACTGATGTAGGGAGAGAAGACTCTTACTATCTGCCCTATCTAAGCCTCTTGTAATTTTATGTACCTCTATTGCCCCACTCCAGGGAAATCAAGCACAACCTACCCAGTTTCTCCCTGTAACTGCAACATTCCGTTCCCTGGCAACATCCTGATCCCCCTCCAGTGCAGTCATGTTTTAGTATAACATGGTGACCAGGACTAAACATAATCCTCTACCTGTGGCCCAACCAATGTTTCATAAAGTTAGCCATGGTTGCATCATCCTGCCTTTAGAATACTTCTTCTTTGGGATGTATCTATCCTTGGCCAGAAACTCCAGCCATTGCTGCTCTGCCATCATCCCTGCTAGTGTCCCCTTCCAACTAACTTTGGATAGCTCCTCTCTCCTGCCTCTGTAATTGACTGTAATACTGATATGTTTGACTTTAGCCTCTCCTTCTCAAATTGTATGATGAATTCTAACATATTACGGTCACTGCCTCTTAAGAGTTCCTTTACCTTAATCTCCCTAATCAAATCCGGTTCATTACACAACACCCAATCCAGAATAGTTGGTCCCTTAGTGGGCTCAACCACAAACTGCTCTAAAAAGCCATCTCATAGGCATTCTACAAATTCTTCCTCTTCGAATCCAAAATTAGGACCAACCTGATTTTCCCAATATACCTGAATACTGAAATCCCCTATGATTATCATAACATAGCCCCTTTGACTTTCTTTTTCTATCTCCCATTTTAATTTGGAGCCCACATGCTGGCTGCTGTCCAGAGGCCTCTATAAAATTCCCAACAGGTTCTTTTTAACCTTGCGGTTCCTGAACTCTACCCACAAGGATTTTACTAGACAGGTATATGGAGGAATTTAAGGTGAGGGGTTATATGGGAGGCAGGGTTTGAGGGTCGGGACAACAATGTGGGCCGAAGGGCCTGTACTGTGCTGTACTATTCTATGTTCTATGCTCTATATCTTCCAATCCTATGTCAATTTTCTAAGGATTTGATTTTATTTTTACCAGCAAAGCCATACCACCCCCTCCACCTACCTGTCTGGCCCCTCAATATAATGTGTATCCTTGGATGTTAAGCTCCTAACTATAATCTTCTTTCAGCCACAACTCAGTGATGCTCATAACATCATACCTGCCAATCTCTAAAAGTGCTACAAGTTTATCTACCTTATTCCGTACACAGCATGCATTCAAGTAATACCCAGTTGCTGCGGCTTCCCTTGGTAGGTGTCCCCCATCCCCCCCCACCCACATCCCCTCCACAACGGTATCCAAAATGCCAAACTGGTATATTTATTATTGAGGAGAATAGCCACAGGCGTACTCTGCACCAGCTGCCTATTTTCTTTCCCCCTCCTGACAGTCACCCAGGTACCTGCCTCCTGCAACTTAGCAGTGACTGCTCCCTGTAGCTCCCATCTATCACCTCCTCAGTTTGTCGTATGAGTTGAAGCTCATCGAGCTGTAAAATTTTAAACAAAATATATGTTATCTTATGTTATTAGATCTTAAAGTTTTCAATAAATTTCTAACATTTAATGATAGAATTTTTTTTTAATTGTCTTTAATTATCATTCTATGATTAATTGCTTAAGTTTATTTAAAAACAATTCAAAGGGCAGTTCGTGGGTTCAGATGATCAAGTTAACAGGTCCTCTCAATCTGGCACAGATACACTCAGGGGTCACTTTATTAAATACACCTGCACACCTGCTCATTAATACAAACATCTAATCAGCCATCATGTGGCAGTAACTCAATGCATAAAAGTATGTAAACATGGTCAAGAGGTTCAGTTGTTGTCCAGAGTGGGGAAGAAATGTGATCTAACTGACTTTGACTGTGGAATGATTGCTGGTGCCAGGTGAGTTGTTTGAGTATCTCAGAAACTGCTGATCTCCTGGGATTTTCATGCAAACTGTCTCTAGAGTTTACAGAGACTTGAGCGAAAAACAGAAAAAAATCCAGCGTGTGGCAGTTCTGTGTTTGAAAATGCTTTATTATTGAGAGAAATCAGCGGAGAATGGCTAGATTGGTTCAAGCTGACAGAAAGGCTCCAACAACCATATATTAGAGCAGTGCTGTATAGAAGAGCATCTCTGAACACACAACGCAACGAACCTCGAAGTGGATGAGCTGCAGCAGCAGAAATAGGGAGGCACAGCAGCATAGTGGTCAGCACAATGCTTTACAGTACAGGCAACCCAGGTTCAAATCCCTCCGCTGCTTGTAAGGAGTTTGTACATTCTCCCTGTGACTGCATGGGTTTCCTCCGGGTGCTCCAGTTTCCTTCCACGGTCCAAAGACATACCAGTAGTAGGTTAATTTGGTCATTGTAAATTGTCCCATAATTAGACTAGGATTAAATCAGAGATTGCTGGGTAGCATGACACAAAGGGCCAGAAGGGCCTATTCCATGCTCTATCTCAATAAGTAAATACCAGAAACATACTCTCAGTGACCACTTCATCAGGTACAGGAGATGCTTAAGTGGCCACAGAAGTGATCCAGAGGCAGTGATGCACAGGCAGATTCAGGATAGTCAATGCACAAGATACAGTAGCTATTTTGGAAATGTTCCTGAATTCCTTTCTGCTGAATCATAAGTCATGTATTTTGCCAGAAATATAAAGTAATCATTGCAATTTCAAAACACATCCCCAAGTGAAGAGTATAAAAAAGGATACGATGCAATGAACCAACTTTAAAAGCTGACTCACATCTCTGAGTTACGTTACTTTGAACCCCCCGTCATGTTGAGAAAGAGCAGATTGATAGCAGCCATAATTTACTGACTGACTCATTTGTATTGATTTCAGAAAAATGATTAAGTATTGCAGAATTTGACATGGAAGGTGACCTTGATAGAAGAAAAATGTACCAGAGTTGTTTGAGAGAAATCAGGGATTACTCTACAAACAAGGATGCGAGTCAGCAGGAGTGCTTCTTATGTGCTAAGTAAGCAAGAGAATAGATTGTAATTCTCTGGAAGGATGAGAAAAATTTAAATACGGTGTCTTTCACGAATGCATGCATTCTGTTACTCATTAAATCTATAGAATAAGACGAATGCCTGCAGTGTTGATTGGCAGTCATTCAGATCAAATCTATTTCATTAAATTGCATCTAGAAACAAAGCTTTTTGCAGGTGGTTGGGTCATTTCATTTCCTAATCATATATTAAGTCCGGACAGCTACCTTAGGCCTTCTGTTGCAGCTTGTGATTCCATATCAGAGCAATCAAGAATGTAATTAATCATGGTGGCAGATGCTGAACACATCTTGTGGAGTTATAAGGTTATTTTTAAGGCTTTGTCTAAATCGATGTAAGGAAATCCCTGCATTATATTCAAGGTCCATACTTCTGACTGAACTTCTCCTTTAAATTCAGAACGAAAAATTAAATAGTTATTTATTTATTTTCTAGATTTCTTTATCCCATGGTAGGATGGAGAAACTGGATTATTTATAGGTCAAAATGCTTGTGTCAATAAATGACTTAAATTTACAAGGAAACACCCATAATAAACGCCAACATACAAAGCAAACCTGTACTTGGGCATATCTCACTGATTCAATGTGATCCTCAGCATGTGGGATGTCAGAGCCTTACATTCACTAATGTTATCTAAGGTGTACTGTTTTCATCCCTCAATGAAACACCTAAAGCATCCTTGATAGCTAGTTAAGACAAATGTCCGAGCTTGCCCACTGTTAACTGCCAAAATTAAATGTTTCTGATTCCTTCGAAAGCACTGCAAAACCACCAACATATATTCAAACGACTAAAACATTTGAAAAAATATTTAATATATTTTAAGAAGCAGACATTTAAATACACTTCGCAAACATGAGAAAATCAGCAGATCCAAAGCAACACCCACAAAATGATGGAAGAACTCAGCAGGTCAGGCAGCATCTATGAAAATGAATAAACTGTCGATATCTCGGGCTGAAACATCCTGATGAAGGGTCTCAGTTCAGAGCGTCGACTGTTTATTCTTTTCCACAGATGCTGCCTGGCCTGCTGAGTTCTTCCAGCATTTCATGTGTGTTGATCTAAATGCAATTATAATACAAAGGATAATTCAAAACATTTAAATACATTAACTCAATGAAAAAGAAGTATAAATCTAATAAAGTTGTTTGTTTGTGACTGTTCCTCTCCATTTGAATAAATAAGGATGTTTCCTGCACCGGATCTAACCTGATGCATATGCTTTGCAACACACATAAAAGTTGCTGGTGGACACAGCAGGCCAGGCAGCATCTCTAGGAAGAGGTGCAGTCGACATTTCAGGCCGAGACCCTTCGTCAGGACTAACTGAAGGAAGAGTGAGTAAGGGATTTGAAAGTTGGAGGGGGAGGGGAAGATCCAAGATGATAGGAGAAGACAGGAGGGGGAAGGATGGAGCCAAGAGCTGGACAGGTGATTGGCAAAAGGGATACGAGAGGATCATGGGACAGGAGGTCCGGGAAGAAAGACAAGGGGGGGGGACCCAAAGGATGGGCAAGGGGTATATTCAGAGGGACAGAGGGAGAAAAAGGAGAGTGAGAGAAAGAATGTGTGTATAAAAATAGGTAACGGATGGGGTACGAGGGGGAGGTAGGGCATTAGCGGAAGCTTGAGAAGTCGATGTTCATGCCATCAGGTTGGAGGCTACCCAGACGGAATATAAGGTGTTGTTCCTCCAACCTGAGTGTGGCTTCATCTTTACAGTAGAGGAGGCCGTGGATAGACATGTCAGAATGGGGATGGGATGTGGAATTAAAATGTGTGGCCACTGGGAGATCCTGCTTTCTCTGGCGGACAGAGCGTAGGTGTTCAGCAAGGCGGTCTCCCAGTCTGCGTCGGGTCTCGCCAATATATAAAAGGCCACATCGGGAGCACCGGACGCAGTATATCACCCCAGCCGACTCACAGGTGAAGTGTTGCCTCACCTGGAAGGACTGTTTGGGGCCCTGAATGGTGGTAAGGGAGGAAGTGTAAGGGCATGTGTAGCACTTGTTCCGCTTACACGGATAAGTGCCAGGAGGGAGATCAGTGGGGAGGGATGGGGGGGAGGAATGGACAAGGGAGTTGCGTAGGGAGCGATCTCTGCGGAATGCGGGGGGGGGGAGGGAAAGATGTGCTTAGTGGTGGGATCCCGTTGGAGGTGGCGGAAGTTACGGAGAATAATATGTTGGACCCGGAGGCTGGTGGGGTGGTAGGTGAGGACCAGGGGAACCCTATTCCTAGTGGGGTGGCGGGAGGATGGAGTGAGAGCAGATGTACGTGAAATGGGGGAGATGCGTTTAAGAACAGAGTTGATAGTGGAGGAAGGGAAGCCCCTTTCTTTAAAAAAGGAAGACATCTCCCTCTTCCTAGAATGAAAAGCCTCATCCTGAGAGCAGATGCAGCGGAGACGGAGGAATTGCGGGAAGGGGATGGCGTTTTTGCAAGAGACAGGGTGAGAAGAGGAATAGTCCAGATAGCTGTGAGAGTCAGTAGGCTTATAGTAGACATCAGTGGATAAGCTGTCTCCAGAGACAGAGACAGAAAGATCCAGAAAGGGGAGGGAGGTGTCAGAAATGGACCAGGTAAACTTGAGGGCAGGGTGAAAGTTGGAGGCAAAGTTAATAAAGTCAACGAGCTCTGCATGTGTGCATGTCTATCCACGGCCTCCTCTACTGTAAAGATGAAGCCACACTCAGGTTGGAGGAACAACACCTTATATTCCATCTGGGTAACCTCCAACCTGATGGCATGAACATCGACTTCTCTAACTTCTGCTAATGCCCCACCTTCCCCTCGTACCCCATCTGTTACTTATTTTTATACACACATTCTTTCTCTCACTCTCCTTTTTCTCCCTCTGTCCCTCTGAATATAACCCTTGCCCATCCTCTGGGTTCCCCCCCTTGTCTTTCTTCCCGGACCTCCTGTCCCATGATCCTCTCGTATCCCTTTTGCCTATCACCTGTCCAGCTCTTGGCTCCATCCCTCCCCCTCCTGTCTTCTCCTATCATTTTGGATCTCCCCCTGCCCCTCCAACTTTCAAATCCCTTACTCACTCTTCCTTCAGTTAGTCCTGATGAAGGGTCTCGGCCTGAAACATCGACTGCACCTCTTCCTAGAGATGCTGCCTGGCCTGCTGCGTTCACCAGCAACTTTTATGTGTTTTGCTTGAATTTCCAGCATCTGAAGAATCCCTGTTGCTTGCATATGCTTTGGACAGCTTTCCCAAGTAAGAGCTGAACACAGCTTTAAATCTGTCAGCTTTATTTATTTGTCACATTTATATTGAAACGTGCAGTGAAGTACATCGTTTTGTGTTAATGACCCCCAACACAGTCCGAAGATGTGCTGGTACAGCCCACAAGTGTGGCCATGCTTCTGCAACCAAAATAGCATGCCCATGTGGAAGTTGTGATAAGGCAAGGGTTAAAGAAAACATCCAGGCCAGGATAGCCTGCGGCAGTCGTAGCCAAGTGAGACCACCAGAGACACCTCTGCTTCCTGCAGATGAGATACGTTGCCTGACAGAGGCAGTGGCAGTCAAGACAGACACATAAGGCCTCTGTAGTGAGAATTTTCTGGAAAGCTCTTCCTAAAATATAGTATCCCTTTACACAATAGTGGACGCCAGAGACAGATGAGATAGGAATAATGGAAGGATGTGAAACACATCCAACAACTTGCTTTATTATCTTCAAAATATCATCGGTTGTCAGCTTAAAGTTTCAACTGAGTTTTTGCACCTCTATTGTGAATGCCAATTGATATTGCAAGTAAGCAAGTAAACAGATACAATTTACTAAGTGGTCAAGGTGCGTAATTGATAAGCCAATTCTGTATAAAAATGGTAGTTTTCTGTCCTGCCTCCAGAGCAGTGAGTGTGACAGGGGCCATGTTGTTCTCCTTGTGCACGTAAAATAGAAAGAATGCTTGAGTGCGTGTGTTCTGTGCCCAGTTAGTTTAGGTATTTTACTTTATTATCAACAACAACAGTCACCTGGACATTCCACTGAGAAGGCTAACCCTCGGCTTCATTATACGGGAGAAAGGAATTCAGCCCCAGTATCTGATCAGTCCTAAATCCTATCGAAACTCCGTGAGTTTCTCACCTCTTTGGAACTCTGATTAAACACAGTGAACTAAATATGAACCTTTTCCTGCTGATCAATGACCTACTACAACTGGTGTTATAAACCATGCGGCTCACAGTAACAAGAAGGATGAAATAACTCGAGGGAACAAATGAGCTGAGACCTTTGCAACAGCAGGTCTTTATGGCCACGTAAGCCTCCAGTGTGATCAGGATGCAAGTACTTTCCAAATTCTCCAATGAACTAGTAAAATTACAGCATGATGCCTCAGAGGCTGAAAGGACTTCATGATCCAAAACACACTATGTGCAAGACTGTAAACGATGATGCGTATAATGAGAGATTCTCGACCAGAGCAAGAAAGGGAGCAGCAACTGTATGATTTGCCAGAGATATAATCTGGAAAGACATTGCTGGTATCTGCCATGGTTGGGTCCTCCCCCCCAGAATTCATTTATGCATCTCCAGGTAGACTTTATGCATTTACTTAAATGTACAGGTTGTGATTATGCACTTGTTATTTCGTTTGTTATCTCCATGCATGAAACTTACCCAGCTCTAAGAAATGGTGCAGTAACTGTTGCTAATATTTATTATGGCATGTTATTTCTAGGTTTGAAACACCTGAGAAAATCTCAAGTGATAGCGGCCCTCACTTTACCGGTAAAGTTATCGAAGACTTGACAAAAGCCTTGTAATGTAAAGGCACTTCAACTGCCCTTACCACCCTCAATCTTATGGGGCAGCTGAAAGACAGAATGGGGCCCTGAAATGCAGGTTAGCTAGACTGTGTAATGAGACAGAGCTAAAATGGCCAGAGGTACCACCACTGGTTCTCATGACAATATGCTGCTCCCCAACTGCTTAACAGACCTATCTCCACGTGAGTTAATTTTGGGACGTCCCATGCACTTGTCAGTCATTCCTACCATTTTAATTAATCAGATGGACATCCATATTATGAGTGAAAGCATGTTGCATTATTGTATGGCACTATCATAAGCTCTTAAAAGTTTTCTTCAGCAGGAACTTGATGCCCAGAAGATGGTGCTAGCTGTAGAGTGTCACACCCACCAGCCAGGAGGTTGGGAACTGGTGAGAGCCTACTGATGAAAGAACTTCCTGTAATTCCAAGTGTTGCTGACCAAATGTAACACTTTAAACGTCCAAGGAGAAGCAATGTAGATGCACATCTTGCATGTTAAGCCAGTGGTGCCACCAGACCAGGGGACAGGTAACCAGAAGAACGTTGACAATACGAACTGATGGACTGAACTCTTGATCTTTGCTATTTGCCACCTTAAGTAATCACTATGCATTATACGTTTTGGCAAACTGGACATCTATTTTCTGTCTAAGTGCAGAAGTATCTCATAACACTAATATCCCTAACACTTTTGTTCACCGCAGTTATGAATATAACCATATAACCATATAACAATTACAGCACAGAAACAGGCCACCTCAGCCCTTCTAGTCCATGCCGAACTCTTACTCTCACCTAGTCCCACCGACCTGCACTCAGCCCATAACCCTCCATTCCTTTCCTGTCCATATAGCTATCCAATTTAACTTTAAATGACAACATCGAACCTGCCTCAACCACTTCTGCTGGAAGCTCGTTCCACACAGCTACCACTCTCTGAGTAAAGAAGTTTCCCCTCATGTTACCCCTAAACTTTTGCCCTTTAACTCTCAACTCATGTCCTCTTGTTTGAATCTCCCCCACTCTCAATGGAAAAAGCCTATCCACATCAACTCTATCTATCTATCCCCCTCATAATTTTAAATACCTCTATCAAGTCCCCCCTCAACCTTCTACACTCCAAAGAATAAAGACCGAACTTGTTCAACCTTTCTCTGTAACTTAGGAGGTGAAACCCAGGCAACAATCTAGTAAATCTCCTCTGTACTCTCTCAATTTTATTGACATCTTTCCTATACTTCGGTGACCAGAACTATACACAATACTCCAAATTTGGCCTCACCAATGCCTTATACAATTTCGACATTACATCCCAACTCCTATACTCAATGCTCTGATTAATAAAGGCCAGCATACCAAAAGCTTTCTTCACCACCCTATCCACATGAGATTCCACCTTCAGGGAACTATGCACCATTATTCCTAGATCACTCTATTCTACTGCATTCTTCAATGCCCTACCATTTACCATGTATTTCCTATTTTGATTAGTCCTACCAAAATGTAGCACCTCACATTTTTCAGCATTAAACTCCATCTGCCATCTTTCATCCCACTCTTCTAATTGGCCCAAATCTCTCTGCAAGCTTTGAAAACCTACTTCATTATCCACAACTCCACCTATCTTAGTATCATCTGCATAGTTGCTAATCCAATTTACCACCCCATCATCCAGATCATTAATATATATGACAAACAACATTGGACCCAGTACAGATCCCTGAGGCACACCGCTAGTCACCGGCCTTCAATCTGACGAACAGTTATCCACCACTACTCTCTGGCATCTCCCATCCAGCCACTGCTGAATCCATTTTGCTACTTCAATATTAATGCCTAACGATTGAACCTTCCTAACTAAGCTTCCATGTGGAACCTTGTCAAGGGCCTTACTGAAGTCCATATAGACAACATCCACCACTTTACCCTCGTCAACTTTCCTAGTAACCTCTTCAAAAAATTCAAAAGATTTGACAAACATGACCTTCCACGCACAAATCCATGTTGACTGTTCCTAATCAGACCCTGTCTATCCAGATAATTATATATACCATCCCTAAGAATACTTTCCATCAATTTACCCACCACTGACGTCAAACTCACAGGCCGATAATTGCTAGGTTTACTCTTAGAACCCTTTTTAAACAATGGAACCACATGAGCAATATGCCAATCCTCCGGCACAATCTTCGTTTCTAATGACATTTGAAATATTTCTGTCAGAGCCCCTGCTATTTCCACACTAACTTCCCTCAAGGTCCTAGGGAATATCTTGTCCGGACCCGGAAACTTATCCACTTTTATATTCCGTAAAAGCACCAGTACTTCCTCTTCTTTAATCGTCATACTTTCCATAACTACTCTTCTTGTTTCATTAACCTTACAAAATTCGATATCCTTCTCCTTAGTGAATACCGAAGAAAAGAAATTGTTCAAAATCTCCCCCCATCTTTTTTGGCTCTGCACATAGCCAACCACTCTGATTCTCTAAGGAACCAATTTTATCCCTCACTATCCTTTTGCTATTAATATAACTGTAGAAACCCTTTGGATTTATTTTCACCTTACTTGCCAAATCAACCTCATATCTTCTTTTAGCTTTTCTAATTTCTTTCTTAAGACTCTTTTTACATTCTTTATATTCCTCGAGCACCTCATTATCTCCAAGCTGCCTATATTTATTGTAGATCCCTCTCTTTTTCCGATCCAAGTTTCCAATATCCCTTGAAAACCATGGCTCTTTCAAACTTTTAACCTTTCCTTTCAACCTAACAGGAACATAAAGATCCTGTACCCTCAAAATTTCACCTTTAAATGACCTCCATTTCTCTATTACATCCTTCCCATAAAACAAATTGTCCCAATCCTCTCCTTCTAAATCCTTTCACATCTCCTCAAAGTTAGCCTTTCTCCAATCAAAAATCTCAACCCTGGGTCCAGTCCTATTCTTCTCTATAATTATATTGAAACTAATGGTATTGTGATCACCGGACCCGAAGTGCTCCCCAGCACATAGCTCCATCACCTGACCTATCTCATTCATCACGTATGCATCATGTCCTAAGTGGTCAGGTGGCTGGGTGTGCTCCAGAGATTGTCCATGCATTTGGGAGATGGGTTACTAACGCCAAAGTGTTTGTAACCCTGAATCGTAGTGAGTTTGATTCTGTGTTTTACTTTGATAACAAAACTAGAACTGGAAGAGAGCATGGGACTGCACTGCCCATAGGAATGACTCTTGTCAATAGAACTGTTTTGATGGTTAGTATCAACCTAGTTACAACTGTTGCACAACCCCCATGCTCCAAAGTTGCTTCTTGGGAATTGGGGTGAAGTATGTTACTATAACCATCAAGAGACGGGACTGGACTTAGTTAACAGTACAACTACTGGTGACCCTCTGAATCCCATGAACTGTACTTACTGGGTATATGGCCAACAGGCTGCCAGGGGTATCCCTTCTAAAATGAGATCTCTGACCTGAACCAAAGCAATGGAGGGGTTGTGGGCCTACCTAGCACCATAGATGTATCGCCAGCCACTCTCTCTCTACATCCTTGTCAGGGAGAGTGAGGAGTTGATAGAGAGGAGTTGCAGGCAGGTGGTCACGCCGGGGCCACGGGAGGCAGACAAGTGGGTCACGGTTAGGAGGGGGAAGGGGAAGAGTCAGGTAATAGGGAGTACCCCGGTGGCTGTGCCCCTTAACAATAGGTACTCCTGTTTGAGTACTGTTGGGGGGGACAGCTTACCCGGGGGAAGCGACAGTGGCCTTGCCTCCGGCACAGAGTCTGGCCCTGTAGCTCAGAAGGGTAGGGCAAGGAAGAGGAGGGCAGTTGTGATAGGGGACTCGATAGTAAGGGGGTCAGATAGGCGATTCTGTGGACGCAGTCCAGAGACCCGGATGGTAGTTTGCCTCCCTGGTGCCAGGGTCCGGGATATTTCTGATCGTGTCCAAGATATCCTGAAGTGGGAGGGTGAGGAGCCAGAGGTCGTGGTACATATAGGTACCAATGACATAGGTAGGAAAAGGGATGAGGTCCTGAAAGGAGAATATAGGGAGCTAGGAAGGGAGTTGAGAAAAAGGACCGCAAAGGTAGTAATCTCGGGATTACTGCCTGTGCCACGCGACAGTGGGAGTAGGAATGCGATGAGGTGGAGGATAAATGCGTGGCTGAGGGATTGGAGCAGGGGGCAGGGATTCAAGTTTTTGGATCATTGGGACCTCTTTTGGGCAGGTGTGACCTGTACAAAAAGGACGGGTTACACTTGAATCCTAGGGGGACCAGTATCCTGGCAGGGAGATTAGCGGGGGCTACTGAGGTGACTTTAAACTCGAATGGTTGGGGGTGGGAATCAAATTAAAGAGGCTAGGCGTGAGGAGGTTAGTTCACAACAGGGGGATGGGAACCAGTGCAGAGAGACAGAGGGGTGTAAAGTGAGCGTAGAAGCAAAAAGTACTAAGGAGAAAAGTAAAAGTGGCAGGCCGACAAATCCAGGGCAAGCATTAAAAAGGGCCACTTTTCAACATATTTGTATAAGGGCTAAGAGAGTTGTAAAAGAGCGCCTGAAGGCTTTGTGTGTCAATGCAAGGAGCATTCGTAATAAGGTGGATGAATTGAAAGTGCAGATTGTTATTAATGATTATGATATAGTTGAGATCACAGAGACATGGCTCCAGGGTGACCAGGGATGGGAGCTCAACGTTCAGGGATATTCAATATTCAGGAAGGATAGACATGAAGGAAGGGGATGTGGGGTGGCGTTGCTGTTTAAAGAAGAAATTAACGCAATAGAAAGGAAGGACATAAGCCGGGAAGATGTGGAATCGATATGGGTAGAGCTGCGTAACACTAAGGGGCAGAAGACGCTGGTGGGAGTTGTGTACAGGCCACCTAACAGTAGTAGTGAGGTCGGAGATGGTATTAAACAGAAAATTAGAAATGTGTGCAATAAAGGAACAGCAGTTATAATGGGTGACTTCAATCTACATGTAGATTAGGTGAACCAAATTGGTAAAGGTGCTGAGGAAGAGGATTTCTTGGAATGTATGCGGGATGGTTTTTTGAACCAACATGTCGAGGAACCAACTAGAGAGCAGGCTATTCTGGACTGGGTTTTGAGCATTGAGGAAGGGTTAATTAGCAATCTTGTCGTGAGAGGTATGAAGGTATGAGACGTGAATTAGCTAAGATAGACTGGCAAATGACACTTAAAGGATTGACGGTGGATATGCAATGGCAAGCATTTAAAGGTTGCATGGATGAACTACAACAATTGTTCATCCCAGTTTGGCAAAAGAATAAATCAAGGAAGGTAGTGCACCCGTGTCTGACAAGAGAAATTAGGGATAGTATCAATTCCAAAGAAGAAACATACAAATTAGCCAGAGAAAGTGGCTCACCTGAGGACTGGGAGAAATTCAGAGTTCAGCAGAGGAGGACAAAGGGCTTAATTAGGAAGAGGAAAAAAGATTATGAGAGAAAACTGGCAGGGAACATAAAAATGGACTGTAAAAGCTTTTATAGATATGTAAAAAGGAAAAGACTGGTAAAGACAAATGTAGGTCCCCTACAGACAGAAACAGGTTAATTGATTATGGGGAGCAAGGACATGGCAGACCAATTGAATAATTACTTTGGTTCTGTCTTCACTAAGGAGGACATAAATAATCTACCAGAATTAGTAGGGGACAGAGGGTCCAGTGAGATGGAGGAACTGAGCAAAATACATGTTAGTAGGGAAGTGGTGTTAGGTAAATTGAAGGGATTGAAGGCAGATAAATCCCCAGGGCCAGATGGTCTGCATCCTAGAGTGTTTAAAGAAGTAGCCCAAGAAATAGTGGATGCATTAGTGATAATTTTTCAAAACTTGTTAGATTCTGGACTAGTTCCTGAGGATTGGAGGGTGGCTGATGTAACCCCACTTTTTAAAAAAGGAGGGAGAGAGAAACCGGGGAATTATAGACCGGTTAGCCTAATGTCGGTGGTGGGGAAACTACTGGAGTCAGTTATCAAGGATGTGATAACAGCGCATTTGGAAAGCGGTGAAATAATCGGACAAAGTCAGCATGGATTTGTGAAAGGAAAATCATGTCTGACGAATCTCATAGAATTTTTTGAGGATGTAACTCGTAGAGTGGATAGGGGAGAACCAGTGGATGTGGTATATTTGGATTTTCAAAAGGCTTTTGACAAGGTCCCACACAGGAGATTAGTGTGCAAACTTAAAGCACACGGTATTGGGGGTAAGGTATTGATGTGGGTGGAGAATTGGTTAGCAGACAGGAAGCAAAGGGTGGGAATAAACGGGACCTTTTCAGAATGGCAGGCGGTGACTAGTGGGGTACCACAAGTCTCAGTGCTGGGACCCCAGTTGTTTACAATATATATTAATGACTTGGATGAGGGAATTAAATGCAGCATCTCCAAGTTTGCGGATGACACGAAGCTGGGTGGCAGTGTTAGCTGTGAGGAGGATGCTAAGAGGATGCAGAGTGACTTGGATAGGTTGGGTGAGTGGGCAAATTCATGGCAGATGCAATTTAATGTGGATAAATGTGAAGTTATCCACTTTGGTGGCAAAAATAGGAAAACAGATTATTATCTGAATGGTGGCCAATTGGGAAAAGGGGAGGTGCAACAAGACCTGGGTGTCATTATACACCAGTCATTGAAAGTGGGCATGCAGGTTCAGCAGGCGGTGAAAAAGGCGAATGGTATGCTGGCATTTATAGCGAGAGGATTCGAGTACAGGAGCAGGGAGGTACTACTGCAGTTGTACAAGGCCTTGGTGAGACCACACCTGGAGTATTGTGTGCAGTTTTGGTCCCCTAATCTGAGGAAAGACATCCTTGCCATATAGGGAGTACAAAGAAGGTTCACCAGATTGATTCCTGGGATGGCAGGACTTTCATATGAAGAAAGACTGGATGAACTGGGCTTGTACTCGTTAGAATTTAGAAGATTGAGGTGGGATCTGATTGAAACGTATAAAATCCTAAAGGGATTGGACAGGCTAGATGCAGGAAGATTGTTCCCGATGTTGGGGAAGTCCAGAACGAGGGGCCACAGTTTGAGGATAGAGGGGAAGCCTTTTAGGACCGAGATTAGGAAAAACTTCTTCACACAGAGAGTGGTGAATCTGTGGAATTCTCTGCCACAGGAAACAGTTGAGGCCAGTTCATTGGCTATATTTAAGAGGGAGTTAGATATGGCCCTTGTGGCTACAGGGGTCAGGGGGTATGGAGGGAAGGCTGGGCCGGGGTTCTGAGTTGGATGATCAGCCATGATCATAATAAATAGCGGTGCAGGCTCAAAGGGCCGAATGGCCTACTCCTGCACCTATTTTCTATGTTTCTATGTTTCTATCCCCTGTGTGGGGCTGCTGACGAAGACTACAGAGTCTAATTGTTTCTGGATTGTTATGTCCCTTTTCTGGGAACCTGCCAGACTGGCTCGTGAAGGCATTAACATGGCCTCAGCGCTGCTGGAAAAGCTGGCTACTACCACAGGCTTAGCACTACATGGCACGAGCCAGGCAATCATGGGCATTACTGCTAAACTGTTGCAATCCACACTGTGGCCCGTCAAAATCGACTAGCACTACACTTTCTAGGAGAGGTGATACTTGTGCCATTAGTAGCCAGGATTGTTGCACATACATCCTTGATATCGACAGCCAACTGTCCTTGATGAAACTGTCATGGAGTTTCAGAGACGCTGCGCTATTGAAATTCAGTGAGGTTAATGTTGTCCTCTACGGGACAAGGAGGAGGGAGTGTGGAAGTTGCAGTAGGGCAAGGGTTAAAGACAACATCCAGGCAAGAATAGGCTGGAGCAGGTGTAGTCATGTGAGACCTTTGAAGCGAGACTGCCTGGGCCACCTCTGCCTACTACAGACAAGATATGCAGGGTGACTATGGCAGTGCATACTCAAGCCAGATGAGTGAGGCCCCTGTAGTGAGACTTTCCAAGAAAGGTCTTCCTAAAACATAACGTCCCTTTACACAATAAGGAGTGCCGAGACAGATGAGATAGGAATAATGGAAGAACATTATTCACACCCAACAACTAAGGAATAATTGCCTTACTATCTTCAAAATATCATCGGTTGTCAGTTTGAAGTTTTGATTGACTTTAACACCTCTATTTTGAACGGTGATTGCAAGTAAGGAATTCAAACATGTACAATTTACCAAATGGTCAATTGGCGTAATTGATAAGCCAATTCTGTGTAAAAATAGTAGATATTTTGTACAGACGTCATAACAATGAGCTGACAGGGCCCATGCTCTTCTTCTTGTGCACAAGTAAAATAAAAGGAATGCTTGAGTTGTAAGAGTGTGTGTTCTGGGTCTGGTTATTTTTGTTATTTTTTTTGATTATGGGTGATGACAACTGCTCACTAACCCAAACCCTAACCATATATGTTGATTGAGTGCTGGGGGGAAACTGGAACACTCGGAGGTTCAGTTTCCATTCATCTACAAAAAGTACAAAGAGTAGAGATAGTTAAATACAAAATACAAAAAATACTGAAGGCCATTAAAAAAAAAATTAAGGGGCATGCACCTCAGCCTACTATAAGATGTTTCTAAGCCTGAAGCTCAAATAATTAACTGTCAAGGAAGTAAAGGGAAATCTGCTGAGCAAATAATGATGGAGTGATCTGAGCCTCCAATTGTAAGAGCGGTTGATGTGGAGATGGCAATGCAGGGGTTGGTTGCAGGGGATGTTTTCAATGTCACTAACCCCATAAGTATCACAATATGTCTAGAAGGAGATGAGGGCCAGTTCAATGGTACATCCAGCTGCCTGGTACTTTGGTGCATCGTTTCTTTGGCTGTGCCAATCCTGTGAAGCCTCTTGAAAGTTCTAAAGGACCTCACAGCTCTGCATCAAGATATAATTGACATGCCATTTCAATTTTTGTTATTAAAATATCATTGCTATTTTCAAGCTACAGCATTTTAAGATCTCTGTCTTGTTACTGTTTTTTCGAGTTGCAACATTGCTTAGCGTGGAAATTGTCTATATGGAAGAAAATATTGTCCACACAGTCTCAACTTCCTCTCTTAATTTGTAAAGTCTCTATGTTGAGAAGGAAAAAAAAACTTGGTGAAAATTTGAAATGGAGACATACAATGCTAGAACCAGTGAGCAGGTCACATAACAAGCTGCTGGGAGGGAAACAGAGTTAAGGTTTCTGTTCAATGACCTTTCATCAATTTGCACATTGAATGTGCTTATCGCAGAGCTTATAATTTGAAAAATTATCTGGACCTGTTCCCTTCCCAAGGCTGCAGAAGGAACTATAAAGGAAGTTTTTAACCTGACCTCTAGCAATGCTAAAGGGATGAATAGTAGCAGAAATTCCTAGTCATTGTTTCATTTGTCAATTAATTAAAACATCAAAATATGTATATTACACTATTAGGTCTCATACTACTCTTCAAACCACTAAGGAATATTCAATGGCAGTAGACTTGTATTGTTCATTTACAAATTAATTTTCCTAATTATGTTTTTCTATGCGCTGATACACTTGGGATGTGATTAAATGTTTCACTTATAATGTGATTTTTTTTTTCCTTTCCTGCTATTAGGTCAATCAACTTCACTAAATCGTATCATTTATTCTTGGTAACATCACACAGCTTTGGACAATTTGACTGCCCTTCACAAATACCCAGTGAGTACTTTGGGCACTTTGTGCTAGTATTACAGACTCCCTGTGTCTGCAGGGCTCTGCTTTCTGGTTGCCTGTTTTTCTTGAATGCTGTGACTTGGTGAACATCTTCAGTTTTCTCTTATTTTCATTTTGGCTTACAGTGATTGTCAGCTGTGGCTGGGTTGGGCCTTGTGGACCAACTAAATGTGATTCATACTTTTATAAGGTCTTCACTAAAGACTTTATAAGGTCTGCACTAAAGATTAAAAAGGCAGAACTTCATGGCAGTTTGTTGGAGTTGGACTGTGACCAGTCGCTGAGGAGAAGTATGAGAAGAGAGCTACCTTTTCAATCAAGGTGGCACTGAAGACTAAAAAGTCAGAATTTCACAGCAGTTTCTCAGTGTTGGACTGCAACCAATCGCTCATTAAAAAGGGTGATTAAATAATAACACACGCACAGGCAGAGCGGCCATTGTTATGAGTATGCCAGTGTTTGGAGTGGCTTTGGCTCTTGGGCAAGGTAAGTATCTGGTAGCAAGTTTCTCTTATTCTTCTTCATTCTTCATTCCTCTGACTTCCAGTCTCCTGGATAACCACACCTGCAGTAGGTGCACCAGACTGCAGCTCCTGAGAGAACATATTAAAGAACTGGAGCAGCAGGTCAGTGACTTTCAGCTCCTACAGGAGAATGAGGAGTGATGGACAGGAGCTACAGGGAGGTAGTCACCCCTAGGTTGCAGAAGGCAGGTAACTCGGTGACTGTCAGGAGAAGGAAGAGAAATGCCCAGTCAGTACAGAGTACCCATGTCGCCGCTCCCCTCAATAATAAGTACACCACTTTTGATACTGTTGAAAGGTGGTGATCAACCGGGGGAGCCAGAGTGACCAGGTCTCTGGCACTGAGTCTGGTGCTGTAGCTCACAAGAGAAGAGAGGTGAGGAGGACTGCAGTGGTGATAGTTGATTCCATAGTTAGAGGAACAGAGATAAGATTCTGTGGGTGTGATAGAAACACCTGGATGGTATGTTACCTCCTAGGTGCCTGGGCCAGGGATGGCTCAGATCAAGTCCATGGTATTCTCAAGGAGCAGGGTGTACAGTCGGGAGCCTTGGTACATTTTGGCACCAGTGATATGGGTAGAGAAGGTGAGGAGGTCCTGAAGAGAAATTATAGGGAACTAGGTAGAAAGGTGAAAATCAGAACCACTAGGGTAGTAATCTCAGGATTGCTGCCCATGCCACATGCTAGTGAAGGTAAAAATAGGATGATTTGGCAGATAAGTAGGTGCCCGAGGAACTGGTGCGGGGGCAGAGGGTCAGATTTATGGATCGTTGAGATCTTTTCAGGGGAAGGTATGACCTATACAAAAGGGACAGGTTACACCTGAACCCGAGTAAGTCCAATATCCTTGCAAGCAGGTTTGCTCGAGCTGCTGAATGGGTTTAAGGTAGTTGATTTACAAACGGAGGTTGTGTGTAGTGAGATTGCTAGAAAGGAGAGGCTGATGATAGAGCAAAATTGCAGTCAACAGGATGAGCTGCATTGTAAAAGGTGGACAAAATCAAAAAGGGTGAATACAGGTCTGAAGGTGTTAGGTGTTATACTTGAATGCACGCAGTAGATGGAATAAGGTCAATTAACTTGAAGCACAATTGCAGATCGGCATGTATGATGTTGTGGGCATCAATGAATCATGGCTGAAAGAAGATTATTGATGGGAGCTTAATATCCATGGATGTATATTGTATTGAAAGAACAGGCAGGTAGGTGGAGAGGGTGGCATGGCTCTGTTGGTAAAAAATTAAATCAAATCATTAGAAAACGTGACATATGGTCAGCAGGTGTTGAACCATTGTGGGTAGAGCTAAGGAACTGCATATAGACCCCTAAACCAGTAAGTAGGTAGTCAACAAATTACAATGGGAGATAAAAATGCATGCCAACAGAGCAATATTATAGTAGTCATGAGGGATTTCAATACGCAGGTAGATTGGGAAAATCAGGTTGGTGCTAGATGCCAAGAGGAGGCGTTTCTAGAATGCCTACAAGATAGATTTTTAGAGCATCTCATGGTTGAGCCCACTGGGGGATTAGTTAGTCTGGATTGGGTGTTGTGCAATGAACCTGAATTGATTAGAGAGCTTAAGGTAAAGGAAACCTTAAGGGAAAATAATGATAAGATAGAAATCACCCTCTAATTTGGGAAGGAGAAGCAAAAGTCATATCTATCAGTATTTTAGTTATTATTGGGAATTACTGAGGCATGAGAGAGGAGCTGCCCAAAACTGATTGGAAAAGATGACTGGCAGGGATGATGGCAGAGCAGCAATGGCTGGAATTTCTGGGAGCAATTCGGAAGGCTCAGGAAATATGCATCCCAAAGAGGAAAAAGTATTCTAAAGGTAAGTTGACACAACCATGGCTGACAAGAGAACCAAAGCCAACATAAAAGCAAAGAGAGGCCATATAAGAGAACAAAAATTAGTGGGAAGTTAGGGGATTACAAAGCTGTTAAAAACCAATAGAAAGCAACTAAAAAGTCATAAAGAAGCACTTACCTCTTTGGTGATGAAGTGCTTTGAGAGGTTGGTTCTGGCTAGAATCAACTCTTGCTTCAGCAAGGATTTGGGCCCACTGCAATTTGCCTACTGCCACAATAGGTCTACAGTGGATGCAGTCTCACTGGCTCTCTACGGGGCCTTGGATCACTTTGACAATATAAGTACCTATGTCAAGATGCTGTTTATTGACTATAGCACGGTGTTTAACATCGTCGTTCCTACAGTCCTGATGAAAAGCTCCAGCACCAAGGCCTCCATACCTCCCTGATTAACTGGATCCTTGACTTCCTGACTGGAAGACCACATTCTGTGCGGATGGGAAATAACATCTTCACCTCACTGACAATCCTCACTGGCACACCTCAGGGATTTCTGCTAAGCCCACTGCTCTGCTCTCTCTCTACACCCATGACTGTGTGGCTCGGCACAGTTCAAATTCCATCTATAAATTTGCTGGTGATACAACCATTGTTGGAAGACTCTCAGATGGTGAAAAAATGGCATACAGAAGCGAGATATATCAGCTAGTTGAGTGGCGTCATAGCAACAACCTTGCACTCAACATCATCAAGACCAAAGAGCTGATTGTGGACTTCAGAAAGGGCAAGATGAGGGAACACAAACCAATCCTCAAAGAGGGATCAGAGGTGCAGAGCGTGAGAAATTTCAAGTTCCTGGGTGTCAATATCTCTGCAGATCTAACCTGGTTCCAACATATCGATGCAGCAACAAAGAAGGCAAGACAGTGGCTATATTTCACAGGAAGATTGAAGAGATTTGGTTTGTCACCTAAAACACTCAATTATTTCTACAAATGTACCATGGAAAGCTTTCTGATTGGCTGTATCACTACCTGGTATGGGGAGGAGGGGGACTGTACAGGACTGAAGAAAACTGCAGAGAGTTGTGAAATTAGTGCGCTCCATCATGGGCACTAGCCTCCGTATTACCCAGGACATCTCCAAGGAGCAGTGCCTCAGAAAAGCAGTGTCCCTACCCCACCCAGGACATATCCTCTTCTCACTGCTAACATCAGGAAGTATGTATAGAAGCCTGAAGGCAAACACTCAGCAATTTAGGAATAGTTTCTTCCCCTCTGCCATCCAATTTCTGAATGGACATTGAAGCCATGAACACTACCTCACTACTATTTTATTTCAATGCATTTCATGTTATTTATGTATTGCATTGTACTACTGCCATAATGTTAACAAGTTTCACGACATATCACAGTGATAGTAACCCTTTCTTTTCAAATCTTCTTATTATTATTATCCAAAATTTACAAGAGTACATTGAAGTAAACAACACTTACAATGTCTCAAGAAAAAAAAACATTATTATAAAGATTAAAAAAATTTTTGGTGATAAAGAAAAAAACCCTACTGAGCAAGAAAAAGTGAGGGAAAAAACCCATTAGGTGTTCAACCCCGGAGCCATGCGTCATACAAAAGCGTCTAAAGATAAACATCAAACCGCCAGCAAGAAAAAGAAATGTACCAAAAATTTACAATTAGATCGTGGAGGAAATCTATTAATTAACTCAAATGATAATAACGAGCAAATGAGCCCCATCTTTTCTCAAAATCAAATAAAGGTTCAAAGGTTCAACATCTAATTTTCTCTAAACTAAGACATAGCATCACTTGAGAGAACCATTGTGACAAAGTGGGAGCTGATGTATCCTTCCACTTCAACAAAATGGCCCTCCTGGCTATCAATGTAACAAATGCAATAACATGTTGGTCAGACAAAGAAGTACCACAGATATTTTGAAGAATTATTCCAAAAACCACAGTTATCTATACCCTGTGATTAAGCAATCTTTACAAATTCAGCTTCAGTTCCACAATTTCTTTAATCTTAAAAAATTTAAACTTTGTGGTTTAATTTATCGAAATTACTTTTTAAGCCTTCTTTGAGTGACCCAATTCTTTTACTTTGGAAAAATAAAGGTATTAATTCTTTTTTGGATTTATTTAAAGAAGATAGACTGATGTCTTTTGAACAATTAGTTGATAAATATTCTCTTTCTTACTCACACTTTTTACAATACCTTCAAGTTAGACATTTCTTACAAAAATATTTAAGTAATTTTCCTTACATGTTGGATGCTGATCTGTTAGATACTATTATGAGTATGAACCCTTCGATGAAGGGTTCCATAGGAAGAATTTATAATTTACTATTACAATGGGATAAGCGTCCTTTATTTAAGATTAAACAAGACTGGGAAAAGGAACTTAACTTGACTTTTATGACAGAGGATTGGATGCGGATTCTGAAGCTGATTAACTCTTCTTCGATCTGTGCTAGTCATTCACTGATTCAATTTAAAATTGTACATCGTTACCATTTGATGAAGGAGAGACTGTCTAAAATATTTCCTAAAGTTGATAGTTATTGTGATAGATGTAAAACTGAGACAGCTACACTGACACACATGTTTTGGTCTTGTTCTATACTGGAACAGTTCTGGAAGTCAGTTTTTTCGACAATTTCTAAAGCACTTAAAATTAATTTACAACCTGACAGTGATAGTAAACCTGATTCTGATTCAGATTCTAATTCTGAATAAGTATTTTGCATCTTCCTTCCCTGTGGAAGACGGTAACAGTATGCTGGAAGTTTGGGGGCAATAAGGGGGCAGAAGTGTGTGAAATTGCCAATACTAGGGAGAAGGTTCATGGGAAACTGAAAGCAGATAAGTTACCTGGACCAAATGGTATACACCCTGGGGTTTTAAAAGAGGTGCCTGAAGAGATTATGAAGGCATTATTAGTGATCTTTCAAGAATCAATTGATTCTGGCATGGTTCTGGAGGAATGGAAAATTCCAAATGTCACTCCTCTCTTCAAGAAGCAAGAGAGGCAGAATAAAGAGATTTATAGGCCAGTTAGCCTGACTTCAGTGGTTGGGAAGTTGTTGGAGTCTATTGTTAAGTGTGAGGTCTCAGTGTACTTGTAGGCACTTGACAAAATAGGCCATAGTTAACATGATTTCCTCAAGGGAAAATCTTGTCTGAAAAATCTGTTGGAATTCTTTGAAGAAATAACAAGCAGAATGAACAAAGAATCAGTTGATGTTGTGTACTTGGATTTTCAGAAGGCTTTTGACAAGGTGCTGTACATGAGGTTGCTTAACAAGCAACAAGCCCATGGCATTACAGGAAAGTTATTCACATGGATAGAGCATCGGCTGATTGGCTTTTTCTGGTTAGCTGCCAGTGACTAGTGGTTTTCCACAGGGGTCTGTGTTGTGACTGCTTCTTTTTACATTATATGTCAATGACTTGGATGACAGAATTGATGGCTTTGTGGCTAAGTTTGAGGACAAAACAAAGATAGGTGGAGGGGCAGATAGTTTTGATAAAGCAGAGCGTCTACAGCGGGATTCAGACAGATTAGGAGAATGGTCAGGGAAGCAGCAGATGGAATACAGTGTCAGGAAGTGTATAATCATACACTTTAGTTGAAGAAATAAAAGGTAGACTATTTTCTAAATAGAGAGAAAATTCAAAAGTATGAGGTGTAAAGGGACGTAGGAGTCCTTGTGCCAGATTCACCAAAAGGTTAATTTGCAGGTTGAGTCAGTGGTGAGGAAGGCAAAAGTGAAGATAGCATTAATTTCAAGAGGACTAGGATATAAAAGCAAGGATGTTATGTTGAAGTTTTATAAAGCACTAGTTAGCTTCTCATGGAGCATTGTGAGCGGTTTTGGGCACTTTATTTAAGAAAGGATGTAGTGATGTTGGAGAGAGGTCAAAGGAGGCTTACGAAAATAATTCTGGGATTGAACTGCTTATTGTATGAGGTACATTTGATGGCTCTGGGCCTCTGTTCACTGAAATTCAGAAAAATGAGGTGTGATCTCAATATCAAATATTGGAAGTCTTCCACAGAGTGGAAGAGTCATTTAGCCAGCGTCATGGTTAAATGATGGATGTGATTGGGAGCTGAATGTCCAAGGATATATAGTGTACAGGAAAGATAGGAAGGTAGGTAAAGGGGGTTGTGTGGCCCTGATGGTAAGCAACGATATCAAATCACTTGAAAGAAGGGACGTAGGATCAGAAGAGGTAGAATCCTTATGGGTCGAGTTAAGAAATGGCAAGGGTAAAAAGACACTAATAGCAGTTATATACAGGCCTCCAAACAGCAGCTGGGATGTGGACTACAAGTTACAGCTGGAAATAGAAAAAGCGTGTCAGAAGGAAAATGTCGAGATAATTATGGGGGGTTTTAATATGAAAGTGGATTGGGAAAGTCAGGAAGATACTGGATCTCAGGAGAGGGAGTTTGTAGAATGCCTACAGGATGGCTTTTTGGAGCAGCTTGTCCATAAGCCCATTAGGGGATCAGATGTTTTGGATTGGGTGCTGCGTAATGAACCCGAGGCGATTAGGGAGCTGGAGGTAATGGAACCCCTTGGAAGTAGTGATCTTAATATGATTGAGTTCAGTTTCAAATTTGGAAAGGAGAAACTGGTATCAGGTATATTGATATTTCAGTGGAACAAAGGAAATTACAGTGGTATGAGAGAGGAACTGGCCCAAGTTGATTGGAAAAGTAAGCTAGGTGGAGGGACGGTAGAGCAGAATTGGATGAAATTCCTACAAGAAATAAGGAAAATGCAGGAAAAACATATGCCAAAAAAAAAAGAAAATCATGAATGGAAAAATGGCACAAATGTGGCTAACGGGAGAGGTTAAGGCTAAAATAAAAGCAAAAGAGACGGCGTACAAGGAAGTAAAAATTAGTGGGAAAACTGAGGACTGGACAACTTTTAAAAACTTACAGAAGGAAACTAAGAAAGTCATTAGGAAAGGAAAGATGAATTATGAAAGGAAGTTGGCAATTAACACAAAAAAGAATACTAAGAGTTTTTTAAAATATATGAAGAGTAAAAGAGTGACCCGGGTAGATATAGGACCGATTGAAAATGATACTGGAGAAATTATAATGGGTAACAAAGAGATGGCAGAGGAACTAAATGAGTATTTTGCATCAGTCTTCACAGTGAAAGACATTAGCAACATACCTGATAGCCAGAGGTCTCAGGGAATAGAATTAGGTACAGTCAAGATTACTAGAGAGAAAGTGCTTGGGAAGCTAAATGGACTAAGAATAGGTAAGTCTCCCAGACCGGATGAGGTGCACCCACAGGTTCTGAAGGAGGTGGCTCTGGAGATTGTGGAGGTATTGGAAATGATCTTCCAGGAATCAATAGACTTTAGCATGGTTCCAGACGACTGGAAGGTCCCAAATGTAGTTCCGCTGTTTAAGAAAGGAGGGAGGCAGCAAAAAGAAACTTACAGACCTGTTAGTCTGATATCGGTAGTTGGAAAGTTATTGGAGTCGATCCTCAAGGACGAGGTTATGAAATACCTCGAGGTGCATGACAAGATAGGCCCAAGCCAGCATGGTTTCATGAAGGGAAGGTCCTGCCTCATCAACCTATTGGAATTTTTTGAGGTAATCTCAAATAAGATTGACAAGGGAGAGGCTGTGGATGTTGTGTATTTGGATTTTCAAAAGGCCTTTGATAAGGTGCTGCATATGAGGCTGCTTAATAAGATGGGAGCCCATGGAATTACAGGAAAGATATTGGAATGGATGGAGCATTAGCTGATAGGCAGAAAGCAAGGGGTGGAAATAAAGGGATCCTATTCTGATTGGATGCCGGTTACTAGTGGTGTTCTGCAGGGGTCGGTGTTGGGGCTGCTTCTTTTTACAATGTATATTGATGATTTAGATTATGGATTAAATAGTTTTGTTGCTAAGTTTGCAGATGACACCAAGATAGGTGGAGGAGCAGGAAGTGTTGAAGAAACAGAAAGGTTGCAGAGAGACTTGGTCAGTTTAGGGGAGTGGGCAAAGAAATGGCAGATGAGCTACAATGTTGAGAAATGTACGGTTGTACATTTTGGAAGAAGAAATAATCGGGTAGATTATTACTTAGATGGGGAGAAAATTCAAAAATTGGGGACTTCCGGTTAAGATGGCGATAGCTTAAGTCACTAAAACTATTGCTCCGCTTTGTTTCATATACCTGTTTTCTTTTATTATACTTCTTACTCTTCCTCCCGCTATTGAATCTGCTGGCTGCACAATGAGTGTACCTAAGACTGCTAAATTGGCAAAAAAAGACATTCCATGGGAAGCCACCATGAATGAAATTGTGTTGCTGTTAGAACAAACCCGACAGGATATGTTTTCCCAATTTGGTGCGTTGGAATTGAAACTGGATAAACTTAACTCTACACTGGAGAATCACGCTCAACGTTTTTCACACGTTGAATAAGTTATGGAGAAGTTAGATCGTCTTTGTAAAGAGCTGGAAAAAGTTTGCTCTACCTTAAATGAGGACAATAGCAAATTAACTCTTAAAGTTATGGATCCTGAAAGCAGGAGTAGACGCAAAAATCTTCGAACTCTCGGTTTGCTGGAGGCTGTTGAAAGTGGATCTCCTGTTGGATTTTTCTCAAACTTTCTATGTGAGATTTTTGGAAGTGAAATACTATCAAGTCCTCCAGAGATCAATCGAGAGCATCGTATCTTTACATCTCACCCAGTGGACAGCCAGAGACCACGCCCAGTGATAATTCACCTCCATCGTTACCAAATCAAGGATATATTAATTAAAGAAGCTCACCGACGTAAAACGCTTCAATATAAAGATCAAACTATCCGTTTAGTAGAGGACTATGTACCTCAGGTTATGAGTCAACGTACTGAGTGCAGAGTAGTAATGAAAAGTTTTTTACAATTGTGGACTTCATCCTTCTCTTGCCTATCCAGCCCATCTCTGAATCAAGCTCAAGAACGGCGATTTTAAATGTTTCGATTTGGTTGCAGAGGCGCAGACCTTCATTGATAGCCTATCTGCTACTTCGAGTTCCTCAGATATGATATGATTTTTTTTCTTTTCAGCCTTTTTCGTTCTTTTTTGATAACGGTTATTTCCTTTTTTCTAATATTTTTATCTTTATCTTTTTTATTATCCATTTAATTCAATATATTTGTTTTTCAGTACGAACATTTTCACTTTTCTTAAACAGAGCTGATTGTGAAATTACGTAATTAGACACCTTTTAAAGGTCTTTGGAGATTTCATTTCAAAATGGAGTCGGTGTCGCATTAAGAAATTGTTATCGATTCATGAAGTGACGTCTTCTTTGAATAGTTTCTTGTTTTTTTTCAGACTTCAGTCTCCATTTTCTACAAATCTAGATTTTTTTTAAATTTAAGATGAAGCTGATGTCGCATTTAATTAATTAGTGGCTTAATTATGTTACATTGTCCTATTGAAGTGTTTTTTTCCATTTTCTCAATATTAGTTTCTATCTATTGTAATTTTAGTTCTTTAAAAGTTAATGAACTTTTTTTTTTTCTCTCCAGTTAGATTATTTTAACTTTAAACAGCAGTTGATACTGTACCTCTAAATTCAGTTTCAGGTTTGGATCAAAAATCCTTTCGAATGGATCTTCCTTTGGCAGTTTTTTTTTCCTGTGTTTCAAGATGCTACTTGTGTTTTCTTATTTTTATGATCCGGATGGATTACTTACTTAAATGTTAAAGCTTTCTTTCCTGTATAATTGGGTTTACAGATTATCATTTTTTTGTTTATCAATTCTAGCGGGAAGGTTGGGGTAAAGTTCTTTTTAGATCATTATCATATTTTAAGATTTATAAACTTTGAATGTATTGTTTTTTCTTATTAAGGTTAATTTTAGTTTGTAATTCTTAAAGCTTTTTGGTGTTTTTTTCATTACTGTATTAACTGTTGGAGTGGAGATAACTGAGATTTTATCTAACTGGAAGTTCAGTAGGGGGTTAGTTTTTCTAGGGGAGAGCTTGCTGCTTTATATTTGCAGCTTTCTTACTGTAGCTTTGGAGGGTGTGGGTGGGAACTCCAATGCTATTATATATGGAATTTTGGCTTATTTGCACTATACAGGACGTAATTTCGCCCTGTTTTTTTTTCTTCTCTACCTTTGTCCCAGAGTTGACATATAAATTTCAGAAATGGTTTAATGCCTGCTATCCTTTTTTTTATGTTCAATGGTTAGTCCATTGAACTTTGTAAGCTGGAATGTTAGGGGTTTGAATCATCCAGTTAAAAGGGCGAGGGTGTTCGCACATCTTAAACAGCTTAGAGAAGAGGCAGTTTTCTTACAAGAAACACATATTCGTTACTCAGATAATTCTTGTCTTATGGCACGATGGCAGGACAACACTTTCATTCAACTTTTCAAGCCAAGGCAAGGGGCGTTTCAATTCTTATAAACAAAAATGTTCCTTTTGAGCTTCATAATAAGATATCTGATCCTAATGATCGTTTTATTATTGTTTCGGGGAAACTTTATGATATACGGGCAGTTTTAGCTAACCTTTATGCTCCTATCTCAGATGATGTAGGGTGTTTTGACCTTTTATTCTTCATTGCCAGAACTAAGCCCATACTCTGTTACACTGGGTAGTGACTTCAGTTGCTGGTTGGATCCAGTCTTGGACAGATCTTCTATCCCTAGACAATTAAGTAAATCTGCTTTATCAATTCAATCTTTTCTTTCCAATTATGGAATATCTGATATTTGGCATTTTTTTTGTCCATATGAAAGAGATTACTCTTTTTTCTCACAAGTACACCATACATTTACTAGAATCGATTATTTTTTAATTGATAATCAGTTGATTCCATCTGTCCGTTCCTGTGACTATAAGAGTATATTGATTTCAGATCATGCCCCACTTACATTGTCTATAGTTCTTCCTGGTCTCCCTCAAGTAAATAAACACTGGCGTTTTAATCCGACCTTGTTGTCAGATAACGACTTTGTAAAATTTATGGAGGATCAGATAACTTTCTTCTTAAATACTAATACATTACCTGAAACCTCAAGTCAGGTTGTTTGGGATGCAATGAAAGCATATCTAAGAGGTCAAATAATTTCTTATACAGCAAATTTGAAAAAAAAGACTCAAAAAGAACGTTTAGAATTGATCAATCAGATTAAAGCTATAGACCAATTATATGCCCAGGTCAAGGATCCAGAGCTGTATAAGAAAAGAATGGAACTTCAAACTAAATTTAATCTTATTTCTACTTACCCAGTTGAACGCCAACTCTTGGGCAGTAAGAGTAAGTTCTATAATCATGGGGATAAATTTGGTAAGTCCTTAGTTAACCAACTTAGATGTTCTAAAGAAAAACAACACATCACTAAAATTCAAATGAGTAATGGGAATATTACTATGGACCATTCTGAAATTAATGATACATTCAGGAATTTTTATTCTTATCTTTATACCTCTGAATCCTTTAATAGTAATACTACTGTTATGCAATTTTTAAATAGTTTAAATATTCCTAAACTTTCTTCTGATCTCAAACATAAATTGAATGAGCCATTATCCTAAGAGGAAATATCCTCTGCTATTTCTGCTTTGCAGCCTGGTAAATCTCCTGGTCCTGGTGGGTTCTCTGCAGAATTTTATAAATCATTTTCCTCATTGTTCTTATCCCAACTTAGTTTAGTTTTTTTCTGATTCTTTTAAACAAAATAAATTGCCTGCATCATTTGATGAGGTTTGTACTATTCTTTTAGTGAAAAAAGGCAAGGATCCATTAGAATGTGCTTTATACAGGCCGATTCCTCTATTAAATGTAGATGTTAAAATTTTAACTAAAGTTTTGGCCTGTAGGCTGGAGACTATTTTACCCTTAATTATCTCTGAAGATCAATCTGGTTTTATTAAAAATCGCCTTCCTTTTTTTAATATTAGGCATCTTTTTAATATCCTATATTCACTTTCATCAGGGATTCCTGAATGTGTTATTTCTCTTGATGCTGAAAAGGCGTTTGACCGGGTGGAGTGGCACTGTTTATTTGCAGTTCTAGAAAAATTTGATTTTGGATATAATTTTAATAAGTGGATTAAGATACTATATTCTCATCCAATTGCATCAGTTTTGACTAATTCTCAGCAATTTCAACCATTTGATCTTAAGCATGGCACCTGGCAAGGATGCCCTTTAAGTCCTCTGCTATTTGATCTGGCTATCGAGCCATTGGCAACTGCGTTTCGCAGTTGTACTGAATTGACTGGGATCTGGAGGGGCAGTCTTGAGCACAAAGTCTCTCTATACACCGAAGATTTGTTACTTTTTATATCAAACCCGACCACCTCCTTACGTTTGATGTTTTCACTTAATAAATTTAGTCAGTTATCCGGATACAAACTTAATCTACATAAGAGTGAACTTTTTCCAGTAAATAAGGAAGCACAAGGATTAGAATTTCAAAATCTCCCCTTTAAAGTAGTAAACAATTGTTTTACTTATCTTGGTATTATGGTAACAAGAAATTATAATCGCCTTTTTGATGAGAATTTCAATAATCTTTTAAATTTTACAAAACAGAATCTAGCATAGTGGTCACCTCTGTCTATGTCTTTAATTGGGGGAATTAATATAATTAAAATGTATATTCTTCCTAAATTTCTATACTTATTTCAATCTTTACCTATATTTATCCCTGAAGTTTTTTTGATTCTTTAGATTCTATAATCTCGTCATGCCTATGGAAAGGTAAACAGCCTAATAAAGCTCATCTTCAAAAGCCTAAAAGAGAAGGTGGCTTGGCATTGCCTAATTTTTGTTCATATTATTGGGCAGCCAATATTCACAATATTATCTTTTGGTCCTACTTTTATAATCAGTCTATTTGTCCAACATGGGTGGCAATGGAATTGAACGCTTATAAGAAATTATCTATTTCAGCTTTACTTGGATTTATACTTCCTTGCCACTTACCAAAATTTATTATTAATCCTGTAATCAGGCATACTCTGAGAACATGGGCTCAATTTAGAAAATATCATGGCTTTCATAGTTTTTCCCTTTCTAGTCCTATTCCATACAATCATTTATTTCAACCTTCTATGCAGGATTCCACATTCCAAGACTGGTGTAGGAGAGGTATCAGGGGTTTTGAAGATCTTTTCATAAACAATCGGTTTGTGACTTTTGAACAGTTGTCTAATTTACTGAATACTCATTTTTTTAGATATCTTCAAATTAGACATTTCATTAGCCCTTTAATACCACATTTTCCTGAACAACCTGATAAAAATGTTGTAGACTTGTTTCTTCAAATGAACCCCTTGGGGAAAGGATTAATTTCCACTATTCATGTCAAATTTATAAATCTCAGACGAGCCCCTTGTGATAAAATTAAACCTGCTTGGGAGCATGACTTAGTCTTTCATTTGTCCAACGAGGTTTGGGATTCAATTCTTAAGTCAGTCAATTCAATTTCTTTATGTGCTCGTTTTGCAGTTTAAAGTCATCCACAGGGCTCATATGTCTAAAACCAAATTGGCGAAGTTCTATCCTGATACTAGTCCCTGCTGTGACAAATGCAAAGGAGGTGAGGCTTCCCTTATTCATATGTATTGGGCCTGTCCTACTTTGGAAAGATGCGTTTTTTAACTTTATCTTCTATATTAAATAGTCATTTGGAACCTGATCCTTTGATCACTCTTTTCGATATTTCTCGAGACCCTGACAAGCATTTGATCCCGGCTAAACAACGAACATTGTCTTTTGCCTCTCTTTTAGCTAGACGAGCAGTACTCCTTAAGTGGAGAGATTTAGTTCCCCCTGCCCATGTTCAATGGCTTAGGGATATTATAGAAACATAGAAAATAGGTGCAGGAGTAGATCTTGAAAAGATTTACCATTCACTTTTTAATTCGGACATAAAGTTCCATAAGGTGTGGGGACCTTTTCTTGAATATTTTCATAATTCTCACCTAGATTGACAGGTGTATTTTTTTTCTTCCCTTGATAGTCAGATCCTGCATTTCCAGCTTTCTTTGATTCTTTGATTAGGTAGCAGGCTGCTTTTTTTTTATCATTATTCATTTCTCTTTTTACTACAATATATAGTTCTGGCATGATAAAAGTTTATCTCAAATGTCCTTTCAAATATTTATACTTGTAATATAATGGTTGGCTTGGAGTTGGATATTGGGTGGGTTGGGTGCTTTCATTTCTAATTTTTCATTGTTAATATGGGTGATTTGCTCATTTGTCAAGATATGTATTATTGCTATTTTTGTCTGTATTGCAATGATCCTTCTATTTATACTATTGATTTTTTTCTTCTACGCTGTAGTTTGTAGAAAATTATAAATAAAATTTTTTTTTTAAGTGGGAAGTGCAAAGGGACTTGGGGGTCCTCGTGCAGGATACCCTAAAGGTTAACCACCAAGTTGGATCGGCGATAAGGAAAGTGAATGCTATGTTGGCATTCATTTCAAGAGGAATAGTGTATAAGAGTAAAGAGGTGTCGATGACGCTCTATGGGGCACTGGTGAGACCTCATCTGGAATACTGTGTGCAGTTTTGGGCCCCCTATCTTAGAAGGGATGTTCTGATGTTGAAGAGAGTTCAAAGAAGATTTACGAGGATGATTCCTGGGTTGCAGGGACTAACATATGAGGAGCGTTTGTCGGCTCTTGGACTGTATTCATTAGAGTATAGAAGAATGAGAGGGGATCTCATAGAAACATTTCGAATGTTGGAAGGGTTGGACAAGGTAGATGTCCAACCCTTGGTGGGTGAATCCAGGACAAGGGGCTACAGTCTTAGAATTAGAGGGTACCCATTTAAAACAGAGATGAGGAGAAATTTTTTTTTAGCCAGAGGGTCGTGGATTTATGGAATTCGTTGCCACATACAGCTGTGGAGGCCCAATCATTGAGGGTGTTTAAGGAGGAGATTGATAGGTATCTTATTAGTCAGGTTTATCAAAGGATATGGGGTAAAAGCCAGAAATTGGAACTAGATGGGAGAATAGCTTAGCTCATGGTGGAGTGGCGGAGCAGACTCGATGGGCCAAATGGCCTACTTCTGCTCTTTTGTCTTGTGATCTTGTGAGTGGATGTGGAGAGGATGTTTCACGATGGAGGAGTCGAAGACCAGAGGACACAGCCTGAAAATAGAGGGGCATCCTTTTAGAAGGAGGAATATCTTTAGCCAAAGAGTGGTGAACCTGTGGAATTCATTGCCATGAGCAGCTGTGGATATATTTAAATCAGGTATTTTTTAGGCAGTGGTTGATAGATTCTTGATTAGTTGGGGCATGAAAGGATATGGGGAGAAGACAGGAGATTGGGGCCGAGAGAGAAAATGGATCAGTCAGGATGAAATGGTGGAGCAAACTCAATGGGCCAAATGGCTTAATTCTCCTTCTGTATCTTATGGTCTTATGGGATGTACACAATTGAACTTCAGGACCTATTTGGTACCAAATGGCCCTATGACCCTGTTTGTCAGTCTCTATACTCCTTCTACGTGGTTAGACAAAAGAACTCTCAAGTCTATTCTGCCATTCAGCCAATTCATGGCTAATCTTTTACCTTGTTCACTTTCCTACCCATTGCCCAGCAACCATGCTCTCTAAAGAACTGCAAAGGTCACAATTTCCAGAGCAAAAAGTGTTCTCCCTGCTGTGACTACACTCCTCTCCAACCAGAGGTAGCAATTCTCTAATCACAAGTGTATATTGCCTGAGCCACTGTTTTTCAGAATATCTCATCTGAGTACTCCTATGCTTTTATTTCAAATTTCTAGCAATTTTGTTTTTGCTTTTAACTTAAAATAAGCCTCCTCTCTACACTTCAAGACTAGTCTAGGAAAATCAATAGTTTTGAACACTGACTGAAATCTACAAGTCTTGGGCAACTTACTCAGTTTGTCTGATTCATTCTGTCAAAGGGGCGGGGGGGCGGGGGGAGAGATATAATTACTGATTTCTTTAAGGCTCTGAAATAATGTGCACATGGCATGTCAAGTTACATCCTCAATAAATTCATTTTTAATTTACTTCCTACAGTATAAGCAGTCGTTGATTATGACTATAGAGTCATAGAATACCACCCCACATAACCAGGCCCTTCAGCCCAGCTAGTCATTGTCAAACTATTATTCTGCCTCATCTCATCGATCCACACATGGACCATAGCCCTCCATATCCCTTCCCATCCATGTACCAAGCTAAAATTCTCTTAAATGTTTCAATCAAAGGTTATCTGCTAATACAGAGCCAATGTCAGAGCAGCAACATCACTCCTTACCAAGTCTAATTTCCATTTATGTTTTAGTCGTCCTCATGAGAAATAAATGCATTGTTGTTATTGTTGTCTTGACATCCCAGCTCAGTTCAAAATGTGGTTTATATTCTGGAAAAATTCAGGTTCCTTTCATTGGAACAACAGGCTACTTGTTCTTTAGACTGAGGCAACCTTTGTTCAGGGAGCCAGGACCTCAAGTTCTCCACTGGAGTCTTTGCTCTTTCATAGCTACTTGATGGCCTGGTCCCACCTCAAGTGTTTGTATGCTTGGATTCTTGCAATAAAGGACCCAGATGCCCACAGGTGAATTTCAATCATCATCATCATCATTATTATGTGGCGTGTTGTATGACAGGGGATTATGATCTTGACCACAATTGTCCTTGGCAAATTTTTCTACCAAAGTGGCTTACCATTGCCTTCATCTGGACAGTGCCTTTACAATTCGAGTGACCCCATCCATTATCAATACTCTTCAGAGATTGTCTGCCTGGTGTCAGCGGTCGCATAATCAGGAAATGAGATGTGCACCAGCTGTTCATACGACCATCCGCCAACCAGGGCTTCACGTGATCCATTCAGGGCTGGGGGTGGGGGGTGGGGGGGGAAGAGGGGCTAAACAGATACTACACCTTGCCCAATGATGAACTGAAAGCTAACGGAGCAATGAAGCATGTTACACCTCCTTTAGCAGAGATGTATCTCCTCCCCGCCACCCATGATTCTGATAAAGTATCTTAACTTACAACAAAAGATTTGGTTGTGATGTCAGTGAGGTAAACAGACCAGAAATTTTTTTAAATATAGCTACCAGGTAACTAAAGCAAGATTAAGCACAG
This sequence comes from Mobula hypostoma, assembly GCF_963921235.1. Lineage (NCBI taxonomy): Eukaryota > Metazoa > Chordata > Chondrichthyes > Myliobatiformes > Myliobatidae > Mobula > Mobula hypostoma. Next base: position 24,914,278 of record NC_086112.1, on the reverse strand, counting down.
AGACACAAGAGACTAACACAAGTGTGTTACTGCAGATTCCAAGATACCAGAGTCTGGAGCAACAAACAGCCTTCTGGAAGAACTCAGAGTTGAGCAGCTTTTGAGAGGGAGAATGAATTGTCAATGTTTTCAATTGAAACCTTGCATTTAAAGACATCTTAAAGATTAAATTTATGTAATTGTAAAAGCTAAGTTTTAGCTTTTGATATTACATTAATTCTACAATATTTTTAGAAGTCACATTTTAACATAATGATGTTAACAACAGGAGGAAAAATAGTACATTTTAATCTAAAGGGAGGGCTTTCACATTGGGCAGTGGAAATGACAGGTTTTAATGTTTCTGCCCCTTTGTCTTGGTTGTTTGTTATGTATAGGTTTTCATAAGCCCTATTGTATATCTTTACTTTCTTGCGAATGCCTGTGTGAAAATGAATTTCAAAGCAGTATACTCTGGCATATACTGTATGTACTTTGATACTAAATTTTTACTTTGAACTTTGAATGAGGTAACTTTAAACTCTAAGAACTGTGCCCTGGGATAACTTTCTTTTAGGCTTCCCTGTTTCTGTTGCAATTTGGAAACCTGACTAGAGCTAGCTTTTGAGAGTTGGAAGCTGATAGCCATTAAAATATTACTTTCAGGGAGGTTTTTACAATTTTAACATTTTTTTTTAAATAGGGGAAGAACACAGCCCCAGCTTCTGCCTATGACACTTTGGATGGTTTTGTTCCAACCCATTTTGTACTTTCATCAATACATTAGTGTGGGAAATCATAGAAGAAGCCAATTATCTTCACTAACTGCAAAAGTAGTATTATTTCAATATCACCAAATATTGTTTAAGAACACAATGATTGGAGGCTTGGAAACACACCTATATACATTTGGGTTAATTTTCTGGAGATTTAAGAGTTAGCTTTCAGCAACGTCAGGGGGAGATTGAATTCCTGGGGAACTGAGCCACAACCTTTCTCAGGAGATTGAATAAAATGTTTGGAGTATGTAACAGTAAAATGTTGAAAGATCTTGTTTGAATAAATTAACAATATTTTGTCAGTTCATAATTCCTAGTGTTTTTTTATACTCAATAAATTTAAAAGTCATACACATCTGCCAATTTCCTTAATGGTAGGCTATTTTTATATTCTGGTGTGATTTAGTTTTGACAGCGATCATATACTTTAAGTTCAGGATGAGAGGAGCTGGTAGAATAAGTGCGGTTATGCACGCAGCCAACAAAATATAGAGTAGCTGGCAATCAATTGATGAAATTCAATCAAATGTAATGAGAACAATAAATATGTTTTCACAGTAAGTAGATAAATGTGATTAAATGAACCAATGAATTGAGATAACTCATTTAAAACAAAATGCATATCATTTTGTCCATGGTACTGGATTTGTTGCTTATTTTCCCCACCTATTACTTAACAAATGCATTTTTGCATATTCTCGGATAGATGATGGTAAATTCGGGAAAGTCCATGAAAAATCCTCGAAATGCAAAAGATCTATTAGTTATAATCTGGCAATGTTTTTCAGATTCAGTCACATACTGAATCAACCCATCGTGTGGTATTCCATTATTACCCCAAGGTTTTAATGCAGTAATTGAGAGAAGTTCTGATTTCTAAACTGAGGCGATGATTACTCATAGGAGTAAAATTTAGTGTCAGCTTTGGAGACAGTAAAACTGGAAATCAGGCAAAATTTTAAACAAAGAGTCACAGGGATATGCTGAAATACCACATACAGTTCATAATATACATGCAAATCAAATTTCCCCAAATTTCATATCATGTGAGTTAGTGATAATAAAACTGATTCATAACTCCGACCATCAATCCCATTTACCAGTTCTTGGTCTGTAGTCTTCGATACCTTGGGTGATCAGGTGCACATCTGAATACATCTTCAAATGGGTGACAGCACCCTTAATCAGAAACAGTTCCAGGCCCCCGAGGCTTTTTAGCCGGTTTTGCCAAAGAACTTGCCCCTTTCTGTATGACCCTGACTTCAATTCTCCACCCCAATCCTGCTCTGATCTCTCTGTCTTTGACCTTTTACAGCAGTCAAGCAACACTTTGTATGAACTCCAGGAACTCTTACTCATCTCCTGTCGAGGCGCATTGCAACCCATAGTGATTGATACTGAACTCAACAATTTCGGATAACCAGTCTTTCCTGGTACTAGATCATTGAATCTGAGTCTTCTTGGAAGCGTGCCTTTGCCTTTAAAAAGCCTATAACTTGTGCAGCTTTGGGGTAAATTGGGACTAATTGCTATCCCTACTACATACCTATAACTCAATAAATGTTGAGACCTTCCAATAGGATTTCAAAGCATTCATGAGCTTTGTGGCTTCTGCCTATATTCACTAGCAGCTTTTCCCCAGCCTCTTGCTAGACTTACGTCAAACTTTCTTTAGCCAGAGTATGGTGAATCTTTGGAATTCATTGTCACATAGGGCTGTGGAGGCCAAGTCATTGGGTAAATTTAAAACGAAGGTTGATAGGTTTTTGATTGGTAAGGGTATCAAAGGTTACAGGGAGAAGGCAGGTGGATGGAGTTGAGATGGATAATAAGTCAGCCATGATGGAATGGCAGAGCAGATGCAATGGGGTGAATGGCTTAATTCTCCCATGTTGTATGGTCTTATGGTCTTAACAAATGCATCTATTTACGTGCAAGTATTACCAGAATTTCAGCCCATAGAATTTCTCAGGATAACTATCACTACTTACAGAGAAAGAAATAGACAGAAAATGCTGGAGGAACTCAGCAGGCCAGGCAGCATCAATGAAGAAGAGTATTGTCGACATTTCGGTCCAAGAGCCTTCGGTAGGCCCAATTCAAATTAGTGACCTCCCCCGTACAAAGCCACACTGACCATTGCAGATCTATACCCTTCTTTTCTAATCTGCATATACCCTATCCTTTCAGATTTTCTACCATAATTTCCTCATCACTAATATAAGGTTCACTGCCCTGTTAAATAAACAAAGCACATTAGTGATCCTCCAATCTTCTGGCAGCTCACCTGTGGCTAGCAAAGATGCAAAAATCTCCATCTGGGCCCCAGCATTCTTCTTCCTTGCCACCTGGAATGGATCTCGTCTGACTTTAGGGATTAGATTAGATTAGATTATGAGGGCACTCAGTCCTCGTTTATTGCCATTTAGAAATGCATGCATTAAAAAATGATACAATGTTCCTCCGGTATGATATCACAGACACGCAAGACAGACCAAGACTAAAAATGACAAAAACCACATAATTATAACATATAGTTACAACAGTACAAAGCAATACTGTAATTTGATAAGAGCAGACCATGGGCACAGTAAAAAAAAGTCTCAAAGTCCCGATAGCCCAAACATCTCATGCAGACGGTAGAAGGAAGAAACTCTCCCTGCCATGAGCTTCCAGCGCCGCAAACTTGCCGATGCAGCATCCTGGAAGCACCCGACTACAGTCTGACTCTGAGTCCGTCTGAAAACTTCAAGCCTCCGACCAGCCCTCGAGCACCGAGCACCATCTCTGCCGAGCGCTTCGACCCTGGCCCCGGCCGCCAAGCAACAGGCAAAGCCAAGGATTCGGGGCCTTCCCCTCTGGAGATTTCAGATCACACAGTAGCAGCGGCAGCGAAGCGGGCATTTCAGAAGTTTCACCAGATGTTCCTCCATGCTCTCACATCTGTCTCCATCAAATCAGGATTGTGCACGGCACCCTACTTGACAGATAACAGATATTCATCACTGGAGGAGCCACGCGCGCTGCGTTGCGCCACCACCTTCTCTTCCTCCCAACAAGCTATGTGTGCAAGTCTGAAGATTTCCTCTTCTGTACTCTGAGGTTGAATTTCATTAGCAGCAAATTCTATTGACTGGTCTTTCAGCAGTGGTTCTGGCTGAGCAAATTACCCATTTATTAGAATGTGCCCCTGAAGACATTCTGTTGACAGATAATCTATATGACCAATAGGGTAGTGTAAATCTTACACTTTAAAGTACTGCCATTAAGTGGAGCCTGAAAAATAAATTAATTTACAAAAGAAACACACTTTTAAATGTTGGGCTTTTTAGCCACCTTATCATTTAGTCTCTGCTTTGTTGCTGACAACATCTTGCATTTATTAGGTGCCTTTGACACTCCACTCCACAGGCAGTTGATTCTACTTTTCAAAAGCAAAAAAAATGTTCCATGTACAGCAGAAATTTAATTGCACTTCTGTTTTAGCGGATTTCAATCAGATCTTATAATGTGTTCTTCTTTACACTGGAGCACCCAATTGCAGAAGAAGAGACCATTTTGCAGAAGAAGTGACCATTTTGCAGAAGGCTTCTATTCTGTCAGCCAGGGTGACCGTGAGTTTTCAGCGCCTTTGCACCTTAATTGTCCATCCTACACCAACTTTGATTTCTCTACTTTTAGCCTCAAAAGCAAGATCCAATACAAGATGCGGGAGCTATTCTGCTTCTTCCGACCACACTCAGGCACATGAGTGTTTTATCTGGAATAAAGCAATTTCAGATGACCAACCTTTCCTGCTCGTCTCAGAACTGACTAGCTCTTACGTAAGTCTATTAACTCAGTCTCTTCTCCCTCCACAGATGATTCCTGATTGGCTGAGTAGTCCCAGTTTTTTTAAAACTTTAGATTTCCAATGACTATTATGTTCCATATCTCAAATTTCCAGCATGCCCCCTTTTCTCCTTACATCCCCCATTATCTTCATCCAATGACTCTGCTCAGACAGATCAGCAATGAGGAACAAGCATTCAATACCCTCTCCTAGAGAGTACCAAGACAATGGGTCACCTGGACAACCTTGGCCTCCACCCTTGCACCGACAATCCCTGCTTTCTCCACCCCCTCCCCTTCTCTGCAATTTAAAACATGCTTGTTTTCAGTTCTATTCACTTGAAATATTAATCTTGTTTCTTTGTCCATGAATGGTGTCTCAAAGTTGCCAGGAGAGCTAAAAGGTTGTTAAAAAGGTGTATAGTGTGTTGGCCTTCATTAGTCATAGAACTGAGTTCAATAGCCAAAAGATAATGTTACAACTCTTACAAATTCTGGTTAGACCACACGTAGGAGTATTATATTCAGTTCTGGTCACCTCATTATAGGAAGGACAACAAAATAGAGAGAGGACAGAGAAGATTTACTAGACTGTTACCTGGGATTCATCACCTAAGTTACAGAGAAAGGTTGAACAAGTTGGGTCTTTATTCTTTGGAGCGTAGAAGCTTGAGGGGGGACTTGATAGAGGTATTTAAAATTATGAGGGGGTTAGATAAAGTTGACATGGATAGGCTTTTTCCATTGAGGGTAGGGGAGATTCAAACAAGAGGACATGAGTTGAGAGTTAAAGGGCAAAAGTTTAGGGGTAACATGAGGGGGAACTTCTTTACTCAGAGAGTGGTAGCTGTGTGGAACGAGCTTCCAGCAGAACTGGTTGAGGCAGGTTCGATGTTATCATTTAAAGTTAAATTGGATAGCTATATGGACAGGAAAGGAATGGAGGGTTATGGGCTGAGTGAAGGTCGGTGGAACTAGGTGAGAAAAAGAGTTTGGCATGGACTAGTAGGGCCGAGATGGCCTGTTTCCGTGCTGTAATTGTTATGATATATGGTTATATGATGTGGAAGCTTTAGAGATTTACCAGGATGCTATCTGGATTAGAGAGCATGTTTTATGAGGATTAATGGAATTAAATGGGACTTTTCTCTTTGGAGCAAAGGAGGATGAGAGATAACTTCATAGAGGCATATGAGATGATAAGAGGCATGTATATATTGGACAGCCAGCACCTTTAGCCCAGGATGGAAATGGCTAATAAGAGAGGGCATAATTTTAAGGTGATCGTGGAAAAATGTAGGGGGTGGGAACATTAGAGATAGTTTTTTTTAAACAAAAGAGTGAAAAGCACATGGAATGCCCACCAGGGTGGTGGTAGATGTAGATACATTAGGGAAATTTAGGAGCCTCTTAGAAAATAACATGGATGAAGGAAAAATAAAGAGCTATGTGGGAGGAAAGAGACTGATCTTGGAGTGGGTTAAAAGGTTGTCACAATATCGTGGGCCAAATGGTCTGTACTGTACTTCACTGTTCTATGCTATGTTAAAAACTGATAGGCATCCACAATATTTTCTGCTTTTATTAAGACTCCCCAGGGCTTTGTTAGTGCAACAAAATTCCATCTGGTTAATAAAAAGTTTTCCATTCTTCTGACTGATGCCAATACTTAATGTCATCGCTGACCCATTTGTTTAGCATCTATCTGCAAGGTCACTTTGTAAATTCTAATTCATTTTGCTAAGTGCTTTGTACTTAATGTGGACTCTCTGGACCAAAGTTTTTAGAAACACTTTTTGCTCAAACTTATGGCCATAGAGCACAAATCATTTTTCTTTTAAATTTTTATGATCACAACTTGTATTTAAAGGCCAATCATGAGTGAACCATACAAAAATGAAGTAGTGTACAAATGTAAAATCGAGAAGTAATTAAAGTTCAGCTTTGCAAACCCGGATTAATTAAGAGCATTAAGCTTTAGTCCGGGAACATATTACAAAGCATTTTAATAATTTTCAATAGAATGTTTCCTTCCTGGCACTGCCAGACACTATTTGGCAAGCTGCACCCACTTGAATTGAGCTCAAAATATCACCACGTAAGCAGAGGGCTCCACCTGATGTGCCAAGTGTATATTGCAGTTATTAGCTGTTTTACCATATGTCACTCACAGGGCTGCTGGTCACCTATAAGATTTAATATCATTCATGGTACATGGTGGTAGTAGTAGTAGGTGATAACTCGAGTCACTTATGATGTTCTCCCCCAATGTCTGTTGGAGGGTCCTCAGGTGTCTGTAGAGGCATGATCCATGATCACACTGCTGGGATGTTAGGGTGGATTTCCTTAATGGAGAACGCCTGATTAACGTCGAGAGGCTGATGCACGGGCAGCCTCCACGGTCTTTGACAGTTCAAGGTCAGGGTCCAGTGGCTTGGAATGCAAGTCAAATGGGCAACTTCTGCTGCTGCAGACTTCCTGTGTTTCACTGCTGTTGTGATGTGTCACCATTTTCCTCCAGCTCCAGTCTTGAGGATTTGGTTGGATCGCTCTTTGTCTGGAACTTTCCCTCTTGACCTTACCGCCACGGGTGACCCTACCAGGAGCTAAACTCCAGACATCATTGTGTTCAGGTCTCGGAATCACAGAAGCCTCTCTATCATAACAAAGTGATGATCTTCAGGGAACCAAGCAGTACAGTAAATCCATGATAAAGAACAGGTGAGGAAATTATTATGTAATTGCCAAAGACACTCCGGTGTAAAGAGTCATCCTTTCTGTACTGTACAGTTTACCTTACTGTTTACTTGTGGTGCTCAACATATGCATTTTGAATTCTTTTTTATTAACTTATTTATGGTAATATTTTGGTTTATGTGCTGTATATGTCTTGTGGGTGCTCCGTTGTTTCATTTCTTCGTACATTTGCACGGTTAGACGACCACAAGCTTGAACTGCAACAACAGCAGCGTATCCCAAAAAGCTTTGTGGTGCATAATCAGTGAACCTCAGAGCAGAATCACATGAGGAGATCAGAGGGCAGTGATAAAGGTTCAGGTGTTAGAAAGTGCCTTAAAAGGTGAACCAAGTAATGAGAGATGCTGAGACTAAGGAACGCATTTTCCAGAATACAGCTTTCGATGGTGGAGTGACCATTTCCAGAGAGGCAACTCCACTCACCTCAACTCTGAACCCATGGGCTCACTTTCAAGGACAATACAACTCATGTTCTCAGTATCATTTATTTACCCATCCAACTGTCCATTTGTTATTTGCACAGATGGCCTTCTTTTGCACATTGGTTGTTTGTCAGTCTTTGTGTGTAGCTTTTCATTGATTATATGGTGACATTTATGTACTTTGATAATAAATTTACTTTGAACTTTAAATCTCATGAATATAAGACTATAAGACTGTAAGATATAGGAGCAGAATTAGGCTATTTGGCCCATCAAGTCTGTGCTGCCATTTCATCATGGCCAATCCATTTTTCCTCTCAGCCTCAATCTCCTGCCATCTCCCTGTATCCCTTCACGTCCTGACCAATCAAGAATATATCAGCCTCTGCCTTAAATATACATAAAGACTTGGCCTCCACAGCCACCTGTAACAACAAATTCCACAGATTTACCACTCTCTGGCTAAAGAAATTCCTTCTCACAAACAAGAGAAAATCTACAGATGCTGGGAATCCAAGCAACACATACAAAATACTGGAGGAACTCAGTAAACTAGACAGCAGCTACGGAAAAGAGTACAGTCGATGTTTCAGCCAGGACTAGAGAAAAAAAGATGAATAAAGGTGGGGGTGGGGGGAGAAACACAAGGTGATAAGTGATTTCCTCATCTCCATTCTAAAAGAACACCCCTCTATTCTGAGGCTGTGTCCTCTGGTCTTAGACATTCCCACCACAGGAGACATCCTCTCTACATCCACTCTATCAAGGCCTTTCACCGTTCAATAGTTTTCACTCGGGTCACCCCTCATTCTTCTGAATTCCAGTGAATACAGGCCCAGAGCTATCAAACAATCTTCATGCAAATATGGCTGCAATCAAACTGTAGACCACCTTTACAATGGGGTTAGAAGCAGGAGTGCCAGAAATCTACGAATGGCTCAAAGAGCTGACTATGGTTACATAATTTTACAGGAAAATAGTTACAAGTTTGGCGTAGTATTGCATGCATTTATAATTTAGCAGTTGAACATCAGTAGTTTGAGTAATCATATCCAAGTGAATGCTGATCCTAAGTTAATCAGCATCCTGTGTAGTTTCAAAGCACTAATTGAATCATAAATGAACCTTATTATTTGCTAATTTATTTGTGTATTGTGTGTGAGTTACACAGTTCTGTGTTCTGCACCTTGGTCCGGAGGAATGCTGTTTTGTTTGGCATTATACATGTGTACAGTTGAATGATAGTAAACTTGAACTTAAGGATTTCACAGCTGATGCCTCTACAAGACCTCGGAATGCTTAGGCGAGAACAATTGTGGCTATTGCTAGGTCACTTGTAGACTCAATATGGTTCCTCCTTCCCATCACTCCCCCCACCCCGGCCAAGTTCATTGCTTAGACACAACTTCCATCATAAATTCCTAGAGTTGATCAGAGATCTGAGAAATCCTGGGCTAGCCTCTAACCGTTAGTCATATCTGGTTACACCATGCTGGGAAATGACATTGAGGCAGCCATGTTGCCCAGAGTTAGTGTGATAAAATGTAGGGAGAATCAGATCCCCAATCCAGTGTTGATTTAGAAACCCGGACTCCAGCAACGACCATGGACACCTTCACAGCGATTGCACAACCACCAACTGCGACTCCAGCCTTGAGCTCCAGGCCGGGTCTTTATGTGCTGCTGTTGTGACTCCCGTCTCCCCTTCCCCCACCACCACTCTGCAATCCCGTCTCCTTCAAATCCCATCGTCAGCTCCTGGGTCCTCGGAGGCTCCATCTTCCTCTCACCCCAACCCTCCCCTCTCCATTGACACCCCCAGCCTCCCCCCTCCCCCCTCTGATCCCAGCTCTCATCCGTGCCAGGTCTTTACCATCCCCTCCGACCTTCAACTGTCGGAGGCAGAACGCTCTGTTCTCAGTAAGGGCCTCACGTTTGTCCCCCTTCACCCACACCTCAGCGAGTTCCGTGTTTGCCACGATGCGGAACTTTTCTTCCGCCGTCTCCGTCTCCGAGCCTACTTCTTCGGCAAGGACTCTTCCACCCCCACCGATGACCCCTTCTCCCGTCTTCAACCCTCCTCTTCTTCATGGACACCCCGCTCTGGTCTTCTGCCTGCTCTGGATCTCTTTATTGCCAACTGCCGACGGGACATCAACCGTCTCGACTTTACCGCACCTTGTCCCCATTCCAACCTCACTCCTTCGGAACGCTCTGCTCTCCACTCCCTCCGCACTAATCCTAACCTTATTATTAAACCCGCCGATAAGGTGGGTACTGTTGTAGTCTGGCATACTGACCTCTACCTTGCCGAGGCACAGCGACAACTCGCGGATACCTCCTCTTATTTACCCCTCGATCGTGACCCCACTAAGGAGCACCAGGCCATTGTCTCCCACACCATCACCGACTTTATCCGCTCAGGGGATCTCCCATCCACTGCTACCAACCTTATAGTTCCCACACCCCGCACTTCCCGTTTCTACCTCCTACCCAAGATCCACAAACCTGCCTGTCCTGGCCAATCTATTGTCTCAGCTTGCTCCTGCCCCACCGAACTCATTTCTGCATACCTCGACACTGTTTTATCGCCCCTTGTTCAATCCCTTCCGACCTATGTTCGTGACACTTCTCACGCTCTTAAACTTTTCGATGATTTTAAGTTCCCTGGCCCCCACCGCTTTAGTTTCACCATGGATATCCAGTCCTTATATACTTCCATCCCCCATCAGGAAGGTCTCAAAGCTCTACGCTTCTTTTTGGATTCCAGACCTAATCAGTTCCCCTCTACCACCACTCTGCTCCGTCTAGCGGAATTAGTCCTTACTCTTAATAATTTCTCCTTTGGCTCCTCCCACTTCCTCCAAACTAAAGGTGTAGCTATGGGCACCCGTATGGGTCCTAGCTATGCCTGCCTTTTTGTTGGGTTTGTGGAACAATCTATGTTCCGTGTCTATTCTGGTATCTGTCCCCCACTTCTCCTTCGCTACATCGACGGCTGCATTGGCGCTGCTTCCTGCACGCATGCAGAACTCGTTGACTTTATTAACTTTGCCTCCAACTTTCACCCTGCCCTCAAGTTTACCTGGTCCATTTCCGACACCTCCCTCCCCTTTCTAGATCTTTCTGTCTTTGTCTCTGGAGACAGCTTATCCACTGATGTCTACTATAAGCCTACTCACTCTCACAGCTATCTGGACTATTCCTCTTCTCACCCTGTCTCTTGCAAAAACGCCATCCCCTTCTCGCAATTCCTCCGTCTCCACCGCATCTGCTCTCAGGATGAGGCTTTTCATTCTAGGACGAGGGAGATGTCTTCCTTTTTTAAAGAAAGGGGCTTCCCTTCCTCCACTATCAACTCTGCTCTTAAACGCATCTCCCCCATTTCACGTACATCTGCTCTCACTCCATCCTCCCGCCACACCACTAGGAATAGGGTTCCCCTGGTCCTCACCTACCACCCCACCAGCCTCTGGGTCCAACATATTATTCTCCGTAACTTCCGCCACCTCCAATGGGATCCCACCACTAAGCACATCTTTCCCTCCCCCCCCTCTCTGCATTCCGCAGGGATCGCTCCCTACACAACTCCCTTGTCCATTCGTCCCCACCATCCCTCCCCACTGATCTCCCTCCTGGCACTTATCCGTGTAAGTGGAACAAGTGCTACACATGCCCTTACACTTCCTCCCTTACCACCATTCAGGGCCCCAAACAGTCCTTCCAGGTGAGGCAACACTTCACCTGTGAGTCGACTGGGGTGATATACTGCATCCGGTGCTCCCGATGTGGCCTTTTATATATTGGCGAGACCCAACGCAGACTGGGAGACCGCTTTGCTGAACATCTACGCTCTGTCCGCCAGAGAAAGCAGGATCTCCCATTGGCCACACATTTTAATTCCAGATCCCATTCCCATTCTGACATGTCTATCCATGGCCTCCTCTACTGTAAAGATGAAGCCACACTCAGGTTGGAGGAACAACACCTTATATTCCATCTGGGTAGCCTCCAACCTGATGGCATGAACATCGACTTCTCTAACTTCCGCTAAGGCCCCACCTCCCCCTCATACCCCATCTGTTACTTTTTTTTTATGCACACATTCTTTCTCTCACTCTCCTTTTTCTCCCTCTGTCCCTCTGAATATACCCCTTGCCCATCCTCTGGGTCCCCCCCACCTTGTCTTTCTTCCCGGACCTCCTGTCCCATGATCCTCTCTTTTGCCTATCACCTGTCCAGCTCTTGGGGCTCCATCCCTCCCCCTCCTGTCTTCTCCTATCATTTTGGATCTCCCCCTCCCCCTCCAACTTTCAAATCCCTTACTCACTCTTCCTTCAGTTAGTCCTGACGAAGGGTCTCGGCCTGAAACGTCGACTGCACCTCTTCCTACAGATGCTGCCTGGCCTGCTGCGTTCACCAGCAACTTTGATGTGTGTTGCTTGAATTTCCAGCATCTGCAGAATTCCTGTTGTTTGATTTAGAAACTGTAGAGATGTAATAGACAATTATTTCTTTACTTATCTCTTGATTCAGGTTGAGAACTTGGGAACAAGAAAGAAAGTCATTTCCTCTGGTTCTTGTTTCTTCCCACATTCGAAAGATTTATCGGTTAGTAGGTTAATTGGTCACAAGTGCAGGCTTATTGGGGGAAGAGCCTGTTACAGGGCTGTATCTCCAGATGGGTGGATGGGTGAATGGTGAGTGAATGGATAGATGGATAGGTAGATACTGTAGACGGAGAAAAAAGAGAATGTGAGAGAAAAAGAAAGAGGGAAAGAAAGAAAGGTTTTTGAAGAAGTGCAAATTAAGCAGGAAAGAAATGATGCAATACTTACTGAGAGAAACATTGAAATCTCAAACTAAGAAGGCGGGGGACAATTGGCATGCACGGGAAAAGCAGAAATTTTAATAAGGTGAGAAAGCAAAATATCAAAAAACACCATTGAAAAAGATAAAACAAAAGAGGGATAAATCATTTATGAGCTGGAGGAGCCAGACGTGAATACAGATTTCGTGTAAGACTACAGCAAAGTGAGATTGATGATAAATCTGAAAAAAGATTGAAGTGATAGCAGAAACTATGTGGGTGCAGAGAGTGTAAAATGAACAAAGTGATAGAAGACCATATTCTGTGATTTGAAATAAACATGAAATGCACAAACCAAAATCAATCAGGAAATGACAAGTTTCAACACCTATGTTGACTACATACATATTTAAGATTATTTTCCACGCTTTTCACAACTCTAGGATTCATACGAGATCTTGATCTAGGAAAATAAATGAGGTAATATGCAAATGTATGGGCGGTTCAAAGGAATTAGTAGCGGATTGATTTATTGGTTTACTATTGTCACGTACAGTGAAAATCTTGTCTTGCATACTGTTTATACAGATCAATTTATTACACAGTGCATTGAGTTAGAATAAGATAAAACAATAACAATGCAGAATAAAGCGTAAAAGCTACCAGAAAAAAAGCAGTACAGGAAGATGATGAAGTGTAAGATCATAACAAGGTGGAATGTAAGGCCAAGCATCCATCTTATCATACAAGAAATCCATTCAGTAGGAGGATAGAAGCTGTTCTTGAATTTCCCTTCCTCAGGTAGACCCTCACAGACCTCATATCCAACGAATAAAAGAAGTGCTTCACTGTGTCAGTAAAATACTGAGGGGAATTTTCAAGGAGCACCCAAACTGGGTTTTGCTCACAAGAGCTTGTGGTGCTCTTGCTTCAAATCTTATTAACACATCACTGAAGTACTGCAGGTACTTGCTAGCTATTACGAGAAGGTTATGACCATGAGTGGCTCTCATGGTGAGCCAGTGACAGGTCAAGCTGGGAAGAACAGGGTAATCACGAATCACAGGGTAATGCAAGGTTTTCCAGTAGAATCCTTCAAATGGGCCACAAGTAGGACAGATTTTTAGGGGCTACCTGAAAAGTCACTGTTTTCAATTTTATTTAATAATGTCTATAGATCATCCCTGCTGATATTTAGGCAGCTCATGATTTGCACTAATTGAGTGTACATGCACAGGAAAAGCCAGCTTGGCATCCTAACGCTGTAAAATTACCCTGATTTTCATAGTTAGCAACTCCTTCCTATCAAGGTGGTAGGGACCCCTACATAACAGATTAACAGTTATTCCAACAACTGCACCTGATGAAGAATGAAATAAAATGGTCATGGAATAAAATGGTTTTACCAAATCAGCAAGCTGCAGGTATACTTATTACAATGTGAGATTAAATTAGTACCCGGATATTAATGTCAGCTGTGTTGTAAACTAAACATTTATAACAAATTGAAAATCTCTGAAGTTAATATGTCTATGGATCATCAATAATCTCCGACTGCTTCAAGACATCTCAATGTTACATGGTGCCTTTTGTTCCTCAAAAGATCTTATAAAACAAAGCATTATTGATTGAAATGTCACCTGGCCTGTTATAATAGATAGTGGTCTCCCTTCTCCTGAACTTTTAGCAGTTCTAGTCTTTTCTACTTTCCCTACAAATACAAAATACAGCTGCCAAATATGTATATTAAGTATGAAAATAAACTTACATAAAGTAGTATAACAAGACAAAAATGTTTCTTGAGAACACTAATATTGTATATACTTTGTATTTAAGGGCCATTAATCTTTTTTTCATTCACTTTCCAGATCAAGACCAGTGTTTATTGCTTATCCCAAACTATCTTTGAGGAACCAAGGATAGAGAATCACATTCATGAATCACTGCAGACTTTCTGGTGTATGTACTCCTGCCCTGGTGTTTGGTGACCACAGGATACTAATACATAGGAGCGGATTTGGGCCATGTGACCTCTTGAGTCTGCTCTGCCATTCAATCAAGGCTAATTTATTTTCCTTCTCAATCCCATTCTCTTGCCTTCTCCCCGTAACATTTGATGCCCTTACTAATTAGGAACCTATCAACCTCTGCCTTAAATATATTCAATGATTTGGCCCTCACAGCCATCCATTGCAATGATTTCCACAGATTCACCACTCTCTGGCTAAAGAAATTCCTCCTCATCTCTGTTCTTAATGGACGTCCCTCTATTGTGGAGCTGTGGTCCCTGGTCCAAGACTCTTCAACTATTGGAAACATTCCCCACTCCCTTCACCATTCTCCATTCCCATTTCCCTCACTCACCTGCCCATCAACTCCCTCTGGTGCTCCTCCCCCTTCCATTTCTTCCATGGTCTTCTGTCCCCTCCCATCATGTTCCCTCTTCTCCAGCTCTTTATCTCTTTCACCAATCAACTTCCCAGCTTCTTACTTCACCTCTCACCTGCTCCTGGTTTCACCTATCACCTACCACCTTGTACTTCTTTTCCTCCCTTCTTATTCTGACTTCTCAGCATTTTTTCCAGTCCTGACAAAGGTTCTTAGCCCAAAGCATCAACTGTTTACTCTTTTCCATAGGTGCTGCCTGACCTGCTGATTTCCTCCAGCATTTTGTGTGTGTTGCTTGGATTTCCAGCTTCTGTAGATTTTCTCGTGATTGGAAACATCCTCTCCACATCCACTCTATCGGGGCCTTTCAATATTCAGTGGGTTTCATTGCAATCCGTCCCGCAACCCCGCCCCCCCATTCTTCTGAACTCCGGTGAGTACAGGCCCAGACCCATTAAATGCCCCACATATGTTAAACCTTTCAGTCCTGGGATCATTCTTGTAAGCTTCCTTTGGATCCTCTCCAATGCCAGCACATTCTTCTTAGATAAGGGGCCCAAAGCTGTTCACAATGAGGGCAAAGAGCTTTATGGAATTTGGCCAGCGATGATAAAGGACTAGGTGATGATTCCAAGTCAGGGGTGCAATTCGGAGGGGAACTACAGCTGGTGAATTTGTCATCTAGCAGTTGCTTTGGCCTTTCTTGGTGTTCTCGGTTCAGGGGGTGATGTCAGAGTAGCTTGATCTTGTACTGGAAGTGCATTTTCTTGATCTTGTACTGGAAGTGTGTACCAGTGACGGAAATCAATACAGGGTTGCTGGATGGCTGCCATTCAGGTTTCCCTATATCTTAGACAATATCAAACTCCTCAGGAGTTGTAGCTGCTCTCCTGATTTATGCCTTGTAGACAGTGGCAAGCCTCTGGGATACCAGGAGCCCAGTTTCCAGTTCAGGATGCCCAGCGTCTGATCTGCTTTAGCAGCCACTGACCAGATGAGTTTTGCGTCAATGTTGAACCCCCAGGATATTAATGATGCAGATTCAGTGATGTTAATGACATTGAAAGAGTAAATGGTTCGATTATCTCTTGTTAGAGACTCTCATTGCCTGGAACATCGGTGGTGCGACTGTTACTTGCTTTTCATCAGCCCAAGCCTATCTCAGGCCTTGCTGCACACATGCATGGAGTCATCTTTTGGAGAAGAGTTACAAAATGAGTTGACACAAAAGATGGCGCTATTAAGTGGCGACTGTTTGCATGCAGCTCCAATGGGAATCATCCAATATTCCCATTTAGGCTACTACAGCTGAAATCCACAGTCTCAGCCATGGATACTTCAGTGAGCAGCACTGTTTTGGAATGTTTAACAGAAAAAAAGTCTATCGCTGCACAAGACTCACAGACTTGGGTTGTGAGGGCAAATTTCCCTTTTAAGAAAGTGGAAGCAGGAATGTCACACGTGTCTACAAGTTCAACAGAAACACAGAGGCTCTAGGCTTCCATTCCCAACTATCCTTCTGGCCAATAGCATTCCACACCCAAACTTTGAGAAGTTAGATCACCTGGCTGTACTTCTATTCCCAGCGTATAGATAGAGACTGAAGACTGCAGAACCAGTGGTGAGGACCAAGAGAGTATGGTCAGGGGAGGTGGAGGAGCATTTACTGGGCAGCTTTAAGTTGGTAGATTGGACAATATTCAGGGAATCATCTTCAAGTCTGAATGAATACACCACAGTTGTCACCAACTTCATCAAAACCTATGTGAATGAGTGTGCATCTTCAATAACACACCAGACATACCTAAATCAAAAACCATGCATAAATTAGGAAATTTGTAGTCTGCTGAGGGCTAGATTTGTGACATTCAAGACCAGTGATCCAAAACTATACAATATGTCCAGGTATGACGTTCAGAAGGTAACCTTAAGATGAAAAGACAATTCTGATTGATGTTAGAGACAGAATTGGATGCACACCAGTTCTGGCAGGGTTTCCAGACCATTAATTCCTACAAAGCAAAGCCTAACATCATGAATGGCTGTGACGCTTCTCTCCCAGGTGAGTACAACACTTCCATGCACACTTTGAAATGGAGAAAAATAACATATTTGCAGCATCAGTTGACCTTGTGATCTCTGTCTCAGAGGCCAAATGCAGAATATCTTTCAAGAGGGTAAACCCTCACAAGTCATAAGGACCTGATTGTGTACCTATTAGGGCTCTGAAAACCTGTGCCGACCAACTGGCGAGAGTGTTCAAGGATATCTTCATCTTCAATCTGCGGCACTTAAGTCTGGTGACCCAGGCCCATACAAGAAAACCAAGTATGACGCCCAGGGCTATTTCAAGAGTGAAGAAACAATTCCAATTGAGGTTGGAGGCGACATCAGATTCACGTCAACTCTGACAGAGTTTGCAGGACATAGCTTCCTACAAAACGAAACCCAATACCCGAAACCCAAAAGAGCAACAATCTCAAGTGCCCAAGAAGAGCAGGGTGACTTCAAGGAATATCACCTAGTCGCACTCACATCTACTGTGATGAAGTGCTTTGAGAGGTTCGTCATAGCCAGAATCAAGTCTTGCCTAAGCAAGGACCTAGACCTACTGCAACTTGCCTATCGCCACAATAGCTTTGCAGCGGTTGCAATCTCACTGGCTCTCCACACAGCCTTGGATCTCCTGGACAATAGTAATACCTATGTCAGCCTGCTCTTTATTGACTACAGCTCATTATTCAACACGGTCATACCCTCAGTTCTAATATACAAGCTCCAAATCCTGAGACACTGTACCTCCCACTGCAATTAGATCCTTGACTTCTTCACCGGGAGACCACAGTCTGTGTGGATCAGAAATAACATCTCCTCCTCGCTGATGATAAACACTGGCACACCTCAAAGCTGCGCGCTTGGCCCACTGCTCTACTCTCTCTAAATCCACAATTGTGTGGCTAGGCACAGCTCAAACACCATCTATAAATTTGCTGACAACACAACTACTGCTGGTAGAACTTCAGATGGTGAAGAGGAGGCTTAACAATAACCTTCAATTCAACATCATTAAAACCAAGGAATCGATTGTGGACTTCAAGAAGCACAAGTCGAGGGAACTCACACACAAGTCCTCATCAAGGGATCAGAAGTATAAAGGATGAGCAGTTTCAAGTTCCTGGGTGTTAACATCTGAGGATCTAACCTGGACCCAACATGCTGATGCAGCTACAAAGAAGGCACGACATCAGCTATATTTTTTTTTTATTCGGAGTCTGAGGAGAATCGGTATATCACCAATGACACTCGCAAATTTCTACAGGAGTACCGTGGAGAGCATTCTAACTGGTTGCATCACCATCTGGTATGGAAGAGGCCACTGCGTAGGATCAGAAAAAGCTGCAGAAAGTTGTAAACTCAGCCAGCTCCATCCTGGGCTCCAGCCTCCTCGGCATCCAGGATACCTTCAAAAGGTGATGCCTCAGAAAGATGGCATCCATCATTAAGCACTCCGATCACCCAGATCATGCCCTTTTCTCATTGCTACCATCAGGAGAAGGTACAGGAGCCTGAAGGCACACACCTGATGTTTCGGGATCACCTTCTTCCTCTCCGCCATCAGATTTCTGAATGGACAATTAACTCATGAACACTTCTTCAGTATTTTTACCTCTCCTCTTACACTACTTAAATAATTTATTTTTCATATATACTTATTGTAATTTATAGGCTTTTATTATGTACTGCAATGTACTGCTGCCACAAAACAACGCATTTTGTTGGTGATACTAAACCTGATTTTGAAATTGTATGAGCACCTTACTTCTGACCATATGTTGGAAGGAATATCATTCATGAAACAGCTGAAGATCTTTGTAACTAGAACACTGCCCAAGATGATTCCTGCAGTGCTATCCTGAAGACTGGGTAACTGTGGTCTAAGTCCAACCAACAGAGTCCTTCGAATCACAGATAAGAGAAAATCTGCAGATGCTGGAAATCGGAGCAACACACACAAAAATGCTGGAGGAATTCAGCAGGCCTCCAGCTTTTTGTGTGTGTTGCAATAGAGTATTTATTCATTAATACCATTAACCAGTCCTACTAGGATGCCCTGATGCCATGGATATCCATTCACCTCACCTCCATCATTCATCTTCTTGGTCCATGTTTGAACAAAGCTTGTGATGAGGTCAAAAGCCAAGTGGTCCTGCTGAAACTCAAACTGGCCCCTGGTGAATAGATTATTGATAAATGAAGGCCATACGATGGCACTGTCAATGACAGCTTTCGTTACTTTGCTGATTGAGACCAGATTTATTGGGCACTAATTAGCCAGAATGGATTTACATTGCTGCTTATGAACATGGCATTTTTCATGATGTCAGAAAGATGCCAGTATTATAACTATACTGGAATAGCTTGGCTAGTTACTTAAGTACAGTCATGAAATAGCTTGGCTAGTTATTTAAGTAGAGACATAGAAAAGTACAGCACAGGAACAGGCCCTTCAGCCCATCTAGTCTGCGCTGAACCGTGCTGAACTGCCTACTCCCATCGACCTGCACTGGGACTGTAGCCTTCCGTACCCCAACCATATTTTGAAGCACAGATCTCCAGTACAGTAGATGGGATATTTTCTGGCCCCATTCCCTTCCATGAATACTGTACTCTAAGCAGTTTCTTCGTATCAACTTGCATGAATTAAACTGGCTGGAGATTGGCTTTTGTGATGGAGGAGATCGCAGGACGAAATGGATCATGTATGTATTCAGTCTTTTTGGCTTTGCCTTTGCCTTTAGCCTTTGAGGATGCTTAGCTGTTCAGCATCATTCATGATAAGATATGCTGGCATAGCAGAGTTGGAATAATCCAATCTGTTGGCTTTCAGATTACTTAGCTCTGAAAATGACATGTTATTTTGTGCTGCTTAACAAACAAATACAAACTTTATAAAATACAGAAGTCTTCAGTTGATTATAAATGGGCTACATTCATTAATCAAATATAGTAATTCATGATCTCATTTCCAATGAACCAATTCTGAACCTTCAGTTCATATCTTCTACAATCTTTGTCTTGCAAAAGTCAGAATTAAAAAATAGTTTATATTTTGTTAGAACAGCTGCCAGAGAGGACCAAGCATTATTGTTTCATGTGAACTATAGCTCATTTGGTGTCTCCTCCTTCTCTCCTGAGTCAGCAGGTTATGGATGGACAAAACCCACACCTAACAAAGTATTGAATGCAGCAGCCCAGGGAGATCTACACTGTTAGACCAAGGACTCATTTGCTCTCTCAAGTCAAATAGAACATTGTATGTCACTTTATTGATGAAGGACAGAGGGTTATCCCTATGTTTGAAAATACTACTGCCTGCAATACATTATTCCACCTCAGCTTCAGGATTACTAAAGTACACCTTTGTATTTGCAAACACTTGCTGAATGCAAAATTGTTGCCACTTGTCCTACATTTTACAAATGACTGCACTTCAAAACCCCCAAGAGGACCATAACCTTTTCATGGGTTTCGGTGGCTCGCGTGTCTCAATGACCAGAGAGCGGTGTTGGCTGTAGACAGGGCCTTTTGCTTTGGGTTTTGGTAGGGTCACCTATGCCAAACAGTTCAAAGGGTAGGGGCCAGGCTAAGTGGTCCACTGGTCCTCCAGGTTCAGGGGTCAGCTCTGGGCTAACAACCCTGACTGCTCTAAGCGAATGTTACGGAAACGGTATTGAAGAACCCTTCTCTATCTGTGTGCAACAGTATGGACCTTCATTACTGCCTCAAGAGTCAGCAGCATAACGGGCTGTAAGCAAGTACACTTCAAAAAGCATTCTATTGCTCATTTGGAGATCATGAAGAGTGCTAAGCAAATGCGAGTTCTATTTTATGTTTTATTATAATATCTGTGTGGTGGTAATGATTATATAGCTGCTGCATATATAATATTAATGGCAAAGATAGAAAACCACGGGGAGTATACAGATACTAGTCACTATATTACTGACTCATATTTATTAATAAATAAATGTGCTGTTGAAAGAGCTGGCACAAGCACAAAGGTTTGATTGGCCAACTTCAGTATTCTTATTCCATGATAGGGGAGAGAGAGACAAGGTCCATAGTAAACAAGTGATTTGTCTTTATATTCTGTGACCCTCAGATGAACACAGCAGTATGCTTCAGTTGCTTCCAAGTTTGTGCTTCATCATTACAACACTGAAACTAAATCTATCCTTATGATATTAATTGATATAAAATCCATGGGTGGCTGCATCTCTTCTTCACCATGAGACATCAGAATTTATTGATTGGACTAAAATACAAAGATGGCAACTCAATATAAAGTGCATGTGCTCAACTGCCCTGGGGTACTCTTAATTGTAATGTAATATACAAGCATGAATGAAATAGGAATTGGCATTGGTTTTTTTTATTATTATTGCACCAGTGAAAAGCTCGTCTTGCCTGCTGTTCATACAGATCAAACCATTATACAGTGCATTGAACTAAAATAAGGTAAAAAAAAAATGCTAAGTGTAAAAGCTACTGAAAAATGCAGTGCAAGTAAATGAGAAAATGCAATATCATAATGAGGTAGAATGTGAGGCCTTCTTACTGCACAAAAGCTCTTTTCAGGGATCTGATAACAATGGGATAGAAGATGTCCCTGAGCCTATTGGGACTTCTTTTTAGGCTTTTGTATCTCCTGCCCAAGGAGAAAAGAAAATGTTCAGGGTGAGCAAGTCTTTGATTATTCTGGCTGCTTTACCGAGGCTGCAAGTAGTATTAGACAGAGTTGATAGAGGGGAGGCTCCTTCCTGTGATGTGCTAAACAGTGTACATTTCTGTCTGCATTATCTTGTGGTCACATTCAGAGTAGTTACCACACCAAGCCAACATGCATCCAGACAGAATGCTTTCAATAGTGCATTGATAAAAATTGGGAAAAGTTGATGGGAACATGCCAAATTTTAGATTATGAGGACACTCAGTCCTTGTTTATTGTCACTTAGAAATGCATGCATTAAAAAAAATGATACAATGTTCCTCCAGAATGATATCACAAGAAAACACAGGACAAACCAAGACTAAAACTGATAAAACCACATAATTATAACATATAGTTACAACAGTACAAAGCCTTACCATAAATTGATAAAGAGCAGACCATGGGCACGGTGAAAAAAAGTCTCAAAGTCCCAAAGTCCCGATAGCCCCATCATCTCACGCAGGCAGCAGAAGGGTGGAACTCTCCCTGCCATGAACCTCCAAGCGCCGCCGACTTGCCGATGCAGCACCACTGGAAGCACCCGACCGCAGCGAACTCTGAGACCGTCCGAAAACTTCAAGCCTCCAACCAGCCCCTCTGAGCACCATCCTCTGCCGAGCACTTCGACCCCACCCCGGCCGCCGAGCAACAAGCAAAGCTGAGGACTCTGGGCCTTCTCCTCCAGAGATTCTGGATCACACAGTAACAGCAGCAGCGAAGCAGGCATTTCAGAAGTTTCACCAAATGTTCCTCCGTGCTCTCACGTCCGTCTCCATCAAATCAGGATTGTGCACGGCACCCAACTTGACAAATAACAGACATCACCACCGGAGTGGCCGCTGCGAGCTGCGTCGCATCACCATCTTCCCTTCCCTTCTTTAGCCTCCTGGGAAATGAGAGGCATTGGTGAGCTTTCTTGGCCAACTTCAAGTTTGACATTTTTTTGAAAAAAGAAAGCAGTAATGATAAATTACTTCAATGATCTCTCACTCTTGAAAAGTCCTTTAGTTAATTCATATGGTTCAGACATCCTTTTTTTTTAAAAAATGAATTCTTATACACTTACAGAACTAGGTACCCCAAGCATTAAAATTACTTACTCTGAAAGTGTGCTTGAAGCAATTCCAATTCCTGCATGTAGCTTCAGGAATATACAGCAAAATCAAGTCTCCATTCTTTTCTGCTGCAATTGTGACAAGAAGCAGGACCAACATATGGATTTTGATCACAATTCAATGAATATGTATCATGTTATTGAACTATTAATCATAATATACAGTAGGTATATGTGACTGAGGTTGTTACTTTAAAAGTATATAATTTTTGATACTTTGCTGTGATAGCCACTGCTGTAGTCAATAAAGGATGCTTGCTTTGCACCTCCAAATCATGTTGGTTTTCTTAGTGAACTGCACTAAAAAGAACTCCACCATGGATGGTCCCAAGACTGGCTGTGAAAGGAGGAGGATTGACTGTGGGGCTAGCAACCCCATCCAGAAAAAACCCAGAGCTATAGAAACACCAACAGACGCTCCAAAGACCTCATCCCAGGGAATGAAAGGAGGACTCTGGCAAGCTGCCTTGGCAGCCTATGCCCCAGTAGGGGTGACGGTCTTAAGAATACAAAACAATCCCTTGACTCTGCAATCTGCATTATTTTTCTTCATTAACCATTCTAGATGGAAAAGCAAGAGAACTCTTACCACCCATAGGACCAGCTGATAGCATATGAACAACATTCAAGGCTGTAAAGCTGAAATCTCTCCAGGTGTCCTTCACACAACCTTGAACTCTAATGAAATGCATTTCTATTCTGCTGCGCAACCAATCTCCAAATAGTTTAAACATCAGAGATTCTGCAGGTGCTGGAAATACTGAGCAATGCACAAAATGCTGGAGGAACTCAGCAAGTCAAGCAACATCTGTTTTGAGGGGAATAAAATGTTCATGCTTCAGGCTTGCCAAGTTCCTCTAGCATTTTGTATTTGAAAGGCTTCTTGTTGGACAGTATTCATGCATCACTCTTCAAACATACTGCAAAGTTTCATCACTAATGTTCGTTTTTGACAATGGAAGGTGGGTAATCCAAGTTGCAAACTTAATTCAAGTAGACCACATTATCTTTGACCCAGATTGGTTCAAGTCTGACTCCAATGTCTGAAAGGAAATCGAAGCTGACACTTGAGTAGTTCCAAGAATATGCTGTAGTAATCAGAAATGTTATCTTTCTGAAAAAAATATTAAGTTAAATTTTCTCCACTTTAATCACAGCTCACTGGGGGGAAAAAAGGGGCAGGATAATATGAACCAAGGAGAACTGAATCATGGGACAAGTCAGAGAGATGAGCTGTACATTCTAGAAAGATAATGATTGAGACAGGTTCTCCTGCAGGCATGTACATATTGGCAAAAAAACTGCAGACATGGAAAACTCTTAACAATTTTCAACTACCAAACTCTTATCTGAATAAAAGTTAGCTGGAAGCTAAGAGGAAGAGGAGCTGCCCCATTGCAACCCAAGTTTACTTCAGGGTATTGATTCTTTAGCTGCTAATTGAGTGAGCAGTGTGAATACCTCTTCAGTATAATAATTTATTTCACCTTTGGTAAAACCAATATATCCTTCCATTAAAAATTGCACAACTATCATTTCTCCAGGTTAAATCAGTGAAGAAATGAACTGAAACCAGCTTACTGATGAATGACAATAAGAATATTGGAAAGCCTCTCCATTCTAATCAAACAGAGAAACTAGTAAACCAGCCATCACGCTCACTACATTTCTTACAGACTGTGTCCTTAGCGGCAATTGTTCAGATATAGAAAAAGCTTTTCATCATTAGTAAACTTCAAAAGCACTGGGCAAGACCTACCACAAATTTATGGGATGCTCAGCCAGAAACTAACTGATGCGTTGCAGTGTCGTGACAACCTCTTTACAAGTTAATCACAGAAACAAATTGCAGATCTGTATGTAAAATACAGGTTAGTGTCACATATGCAATTTTTAACACATCAAGGGCACTGCAGTATTCAAAGACCTGTGGTAATATCAGGGAAACATCTTCCACTACCATTCTGGAAGTTCTAAGGAGCAGGATAAGTTATCATATCACTGCCATGTCACAAATGACCAGCAGCCACCTATCAATCTCCCTTATGCTGGAATGACCAGAAATTGGCAGGTCCTATACTGTTGATTCCTACATAATAAACAAAATTCCAGTACTTCAATCATTTTTTTTTAAACAGTAATATTTCAGCTTAGGACTTTGCTAGACCATACCTGGTAAAATTAGATGGAATCTGCTCAGCGAACAATTCACAAACAAGAGAATCTGCAGTTGCTGGAAATCCAAGCAACACACACAAAATGCTGGAGGGTCCTGCCAAAGGGTCTCAGCCCAAAACATCAACTATACATTTTTTCCCCCATAGAGGCTGCTTGGCCTGCTGAATTCCTCCAGCATTTTGTGTGTTTCAGTGAACATTTACTAGTTTGCACCTGCAAGCTATAATCAAGATCCAATAACAGGTAAGTGGCTCCAGCTGGCCAACTTTAACTTGTAAATTGTGTTTAATAAAGACAAGAAACTCTGCAGAAGCTCGAAGTCCAAGCAACACACATGAAATACTGAAGGAATTCAGCAGGTCAGGTAGCATTTATGGGAAAAAAAAGTAAACACTCAGTGTTTTATGCCAAGACTCTGATGAAGGGTCTCAGCCTGAAACATCACCCGTTTAATCTTTTCCATAGATGCTGCCTAGCCTGCTGAGTTCCTCCAGCATTTTGTGTGTGTTGTCTGTGTTTAATAAGATGGTCATTGGACTCAGCACTAGATTCCAATTCCTGGCTGCCTGCTTTCAGCTGAAGTGCTGGCTCACCCTCGGCAGCATAATTGCCGGTAATTAAAGCTGAGCTCTAGATAAGGTCTGAAGTCATTACTCTTCTTTCTTCCTGTAGAGAGTTTAACACCAGAGGGCCGGGAAATATCAGGAGAATCAGAGTAGGATACAGAATAATTTAAAGCTTTCATCTAAAAATCTCCACAACTTGAAACGAAGCAATGATGAAATGCTGTCAGATTTAGGCTTATTTCAAAAATTTTCCGGGTTGTGTTCCAATAGATGCTAATGCAGGATAAACCCATTTGAATTTTACTTTGTACTGCTACAGTACTTACTGAACAACATACGTGTTATATCCTCTACCTTGTTGAGGCCAGGCAGCAACTCTCAGACACCTCCTCATACTTACCCCTTGCAGTGGACCCCACTCCCGACCATCAGAAAAATGTCACCAATGCCACTGAGCTCATCAGTTCTGGAGAACTCTCATCCACTGGTACCAGACTCAGTTCCCTTGCCCTGCACTGCTCAATTCTACCTCCTACCCAAGATCCACAAACCAGACTGTCCGAGTGGATCAATTCTCTCTGCCTTCTCCTGCTCCACTGAACTCATCTCCTCATACCTCAATTCCATTTGTTCAGTCCCTTCTCACCTACATGTTCTTTTCATGCTCTCGATCTCCTCAGCAGCTTTCAATTCCCTGGCCCTGACCACCTAATTTTCACCACAGATGTCCAGCCCTGATACACTTCTATTCTCCATCCAAGAAGGCTTTAAAGCTCTTCAGTTCTTTCTCAATAAAAGAACTGAATTGTAACATCAAAAGGTTTGACCTGTATTGTAATGGTAACGATGTGGATGAGGTTTAAAAAAAGTCTCCACACTTCTTAGCTTAATGGGTGCTAGAACTTTATAGTCTTTTACACAACTTAGTAACTCCTGAAAAGCCAGCAAGACGTTCGACGAAATTGTTGCAACTTTGCAAAGTTACTAGAGCCCAAAACTGCTAGTAATAGCTGAGAGGTCTTGATTTCACAAAAGAATCAAAGGATGAACACTTTTCTGGATACATTGCAGAGTTGCACAAGCTTTCCAATACTGTGACATTAGAGATGGACTTTCTGATGCATTAAGGGTCAGGCTTCTATGTGGCATGCATTGTCACAGCACTCAAAAGAGGTTACTGTCAGAAAGAGACCTAACCTTAGAACAAGCATTGCTGCAGTCTCTAACGATACTGCAATGGTCAAAGAATGCATCAGAACTACAGAGAAAGAATTTAGAATGTGAATCACACAAAATGTCACTGAATGGTGCAAAAAAGCCAAAAAAATATTATTGATGAGGCAAATCCTCCCATGATGCAAATGACGTAGGTTCAAAGTAAACATTTTCAGGAAGTGTCACAGAAAAGGCCACAGAGTGTGCAAGTCAGACAAAAAAAGCACAACCAAAGAGAAAACCCACAGAGTGAAAAGTTTCAAACCCAAAACCAAACGTATAAACTGACTGAATGTGAAACTGAATCAGATAACAATGCACAACAAAGATGAACTGTCATGCCTAGAACTGTATAGCATTACTGAAGCAGATCACAAAATCATATGGATCACCACAGATGTGTCAAGTGTAAAACTGAAAATGGAGATGGCTACAGGGTCAGCTTTGTAATTTCAGAGGCTGACTACAACAGACTGTTTTCTAAGCTTATCGGATATGGAGCAACAACAGCAGATTGTTCCTCCACCAGGCAATTCCCAGTCCTGCCCAAAGCACATAGTCCATCCCTGGACCACAAGGAAACTGAAATAATTCCAGTGGATTTGTATATTGATAGCTTTGATGGTTGGGTATTTACTGGAAAAAACATTTAAGTATAAAAGTTGAAAAGTTGCTACAAGTAAATAGAGATTTGGAACTTTATTTGCTGCAGGAGATGCTGGGGGTATTTGGCAGTAGTCATAGGGCATTCACCCCTTCAAACCGACACTATCCTGCAACCGAAGTATGGCTGCTCCTTTATCTCAACAGGATACTCCTGTTTCTTCCTAAACCTTCGTGACTTTTTATCTAAAAAGCAATCAGTCTCCTTTAACACATTTGCCTGCACGGCAGCCTTTGGTAAAGAATTCCACAAGCCCACCATCTTCTAAAGGAAAAAAATAAATCCCTCAGATGCTGGAAATTTACAAGGATGTTGCCTGGATTGGGGAACATGCTTTATGAGAATAGGTTGAGTGAACTCAACCTTTTTTCCTTGGAGCGACAGAGGATGAGAGGTGACCTGATAGAGGTGTACAAGATAATGAGAGGCATTGACCGTGTGGATAGTCAGAGGCTTTTCCCCATGGCTGAAATGGCTAGCACAAGAGGGCATAGTTTTAAAGTGGTTGGAAGTAGAGACAGAGGAGATGTCAGGGATAAGTTGTTGTTTTTATTAAAGCGCAGTGAGTAGTGAATGCATGGAACGGGCTGCCAGTGGCAGTGGTGGAGGCGGAAACGATAGGGTCTTTTAAGAGACTCCTGGATGGCTACATGGAGCTTAGAAAAATAGAGGGCTATGGGTGAAGCCTAGGTAGTTCTAAGGTAGGGACATGTTCGGCACAGCTTTGTGGGCCAAAGGCCCTGTATTGTGCTGTAGGTTTTCTATGTTTCTAAATCAATGTAATACACACAAAATGCTGGAGGAACTCAGCAGCCCAGGCAGTATCTACAGAAAAGAGTAAACAGTCAACATTTTGGGCTGAGACCCTTCATCAGCAGTCTTGATGAAGTGTCTCAGCTCAAAACATCAACTCTTTATTCTTTTCCATAGATGCTGCCTGGCCTGCTGAGTTCCTCCAAAATTTTGCGTGCATTATCTTTTCAAGGAAGACATTTCTCCTCATCACAGTTCTAAATATCAAACCCTATATCCTGAATCTGTGACTGCCAGGTCAGGTCCCCTAACTATGGGAAACACCCACTGTATCCAGCCTGTTGAGCTTTGTCATACTTCATTGTGATCTCCTCTCATTCTCGAAACTCCAGTCAATCCAGGCCTCATCAATCCAATCACTCCTCATGTGACATTCCCACTTTCACAGGAATCAATTCTCATTACACTTTCTTCAAGTATAGCCTTTCTCAGGCTTATGATTAATCAGAAGAGGGAGTTGATTAATAAACATTTTGGCAGGTGCTGGCAGTAAATTAATTAATTATTAACTTCCAAGCAACATGATCAGAGCCTCATCAGATGTTGCACCAGTATCTCATGTGAAGGTCATATAACAGACTACTACAGCACATTACAGGCCCTTGGCACATGATACTGTGCCAATCTTTTAACCTACTTCAAGATCAGTCTAACCCTCCCCTCCTACAAAGCCATCCATTATTCCATCATCCGTACTCCCATCTAAGAATTACCTAAATGCCTCCACTGTAGCTGCCTTGCATTCCAAGCACCCAATACTGTAAAAATGTGCAGCTGACATCCCTCCAATTATTAGAATCAGGTTTAATATCACCAGCATGAAATGAAATTTGTGAACTTTACAGCAGTACAATGAAAAACATGATAAATATGAGAAAACACACAAATTACAGTAAGAATGTCTATTAAGTTAAAATTAGTGCAAAAGAAGCAGAGAAGTAAAAAAAAAGTTATCTTGAAATCATGTCCCCACATATTAGCCATTTCCACCCTGGGAAAAGTCTGACTGTCAACTCTATGCCTCTTAACATCATGTACACCTCTACCAAATCATCTCTCATCCTCCCTCACTCCAAAGGGGAAAGCTCTGGCTCACTCAACCTATCCTAGATACATTCTATTCCAGGCAGCGTCTGGTAGATCTGTCTGTCTGTATCTTGTTTGACGGCGGTTGGCATCCAGCTTAATGGTGCATTACCGCCACCCTCTGCTCCAGAATGTGCACTAGACATGCATTCTAAATCCCTTCATTCAATCACACACACACACACATTTATATATACAAACCTACACTTCACCCTCCCATCTTTGACCATCCTAGTATCCTATTCCTGTATATTCGTCATATTCTATAAAAAACCCCAGTACCCCTTAAAAACGCTAAAAATACCCGGACTTGTGCTCTCTCACCCATGCCCAGCAACCCTTTTAATGTGAATTCCTGCATCCCCAACTCCCTTAATTTATTTCTCATCACCTCTCTCTGTATCCCATACTTCCTGCAACTCAGAACTACGTGTTCTACTGACTCCTCTTCCTGACATTCCTCACACAATCCTGTCTGGTGTTTCCCTATCATTTTCAATGTTTTGTTTAATGCACAGTGTCCCAGCCTTAACCTAGTCCACACAATTTCCTCTCTTCTGTTTCCATTATCTACCCTAGTAACTGCAACACTCTTTTGTATTTGATATAAATGCCTCCCTTTCCCCTCCCTGTCCCATCTTTCTTGCCACATTCGGTTGACTTTTTCCCAGATTACACACTTAACCTCTGCTTTACTGACACTAATGTGCATTTCCACATTTTCTTTCTTTAATGCCCTCTTTGCCAACTCATCCACCCTCTCATTCCCCTTCACCCCTACATGTGCTGGAACCCATAGAAATTTTACCTGACCTCCCTGATTTGCAATTCTTGTAACTAATTGAAAGACTTCATAAAGTACATCTTGCCGACTGTTTGTGTGAAAAGACCTTAAACTTGCTAGAACTGAGGATGAATCTGAACATATCAATGCTTTGGCTTGTCTGGCTTTCTGCACCCATTGCAACGCAACCAACACTGCCAGCATCTCCACTGTAAACACCCCTAACTTATTAGATGTTCTTCTGCTGATTCCAATTTCTTTTGCTGGTATAACCACCCCAAACCCTGTCACTCCTGTTTCAGGTTCCTTCGCACCATCCGTATAAATGTGAGTATAATCACTATACTTTTCCATCACATGACAGTTAAATGCATTTACCAAATCTGTTTCATATCTTTCTTTCCTTTTTACCTCTAACAAATGCCAGTCTATGTCAGGCCATACAAGCTTCCATGGAGCTACAACCGGATAAACTACTGAAGGACTTATCCTCAGATCATATACTCCACATTCTTTCGCAATATCATTCCCTACCCGACTAAAGGTATCCCTCTGAAACCTCCCATTTTCCCAGCACTCCTGCAACACTCCTTTAGTAGGGTGAGAATCATTGTGCCCCTGCAAGTTAGCCCAGTAGTTTGCCATCAGTTGCATCCTTCTTAGTTCCAAAGGCATTATTCCCATTTCTACCTGTAGTGCTGATACTGGTGACGTTTTAAAAGCACCATTGCACACTCTCAAGGCCTGAGCCTGAATCACATCCAGTTTCCTTATAAGAGACCTAGCTGCTGATCCATATACTATATTTCCATAATCCAATACAGATCTTACTAAAGCCACATACATTCTCTTCAAAGTTGAATAACTTGCTCCCCATTCCCTACCAGTCAAACATCTCATCACATTTATTACTTTTTTACATTTCTCCTCAACTTTCCTGATATGGTCTGCCCATGTTAATCGTGAATCAAATATAACTCCCAGAAATTTAAATGATGCAACCCTTTCTAATTCAACCCCATACATCCTTAACTTCTTCCCTACCTCAACCCTTTTCCTGATAAAAAAATACAGTTTGAGTTTTGTCTACTGAAAATCTACATCCCCAATCATAACCCCACTCCACCACTTCATCAATTGCTTCTTGTAGTTTCCTGATTATATGGTCCATGTTCCTGCCTCTTTTCCACAAGGCCCCATCATCCGCAAACAGTGACCTACCTATATCCACTGGTACCTTTGTGAAGACATCATTGATCATAATGATGAAAAGTAATGGGCTAATCACACTACCTTGAGGTGTGCCATTTTCCACTATGTACTGTTTTGATAATTCTGATCCAATCCAAACTTGAATTTTTCTACCAAACAAAAAATCTTTAATCCAATTAAAAACTCTCCCACCAACCCCCATCTTGTGCAGTTTAATTAATAATCCTTCCTTCCACATCATATCATAGGCTTTTTCAATGTCAAAGAACACTGCCACTACTGACTCTCTATTTGCCTGGGCCTTCCTTATTTCAGTCTCTAACATAATCACTGAGTCCATGGAATTCCTTCCCTTTCTAAAACCACTCTGATAACTTGCCAGCATTCCCCGCGTCTGGTAGATATCCTCTGCACCCACTCTTAAGCTTCCACATCCTTCCTATAATGAGGCAATTAGAAATGAACGCAATATTGCAAGTGTGGTCTAACCTATCACAGCTGACGAGGTAACTTCAGTTTTGACTTCCCTAACATTGAATAGTGACAAACCCAATTGCAGAGGCAAGCCAACAAGGCTTTACTGGATATCTTAGCAAACAAGGTACAGGCAGAGGGTCCAAAAAAAAACTCACAGGCAAAGTCAAAATCCAAAAAAAAAATTAACTGGAGTTGCATAAACTAGAGATTCCTGCAAACAGAAGCAAGGCACCATTTACAAAAGGTGATTCCAAGACCAAGCAAAGAAACCAGTGACAAGGAACTGAGACAGAGCTAAAAACAAGGTACAGGTGATGAGAATGAACTAATAATTAGCCTAATAGCAAGGGAGCAGGAAGGAATTGGCCTTGTCATCTCTGCCTCCCTCTGGTGGCCAGTTTCAGGTGTGACATAAACTGGGTTTTATAGAACTGCAACATTACCTCACAGCCCTTCAACTCAATTCGCCAACCAATGAAAGCCGTCACACCATATACCAATGAAGTATCATCATATTATACTGTATTTACTGTACTGTAAAATGAATAGTGGAATAATAAATTGTATAATGGTGGTTCCAAGGTTAGAAATTTAATTTCCTGAAACATCAAACGTGAGAGAGAAACGCAAGAAAGAAACTAGTGTGAAACTGGAATTGTATGCACCTTTGGAGAAAATGGAAATGTAACTGTGCTTTTACCAATGAAAGGCTTATTCTGCACTGACCTCTGAGAGAAAAAACATTTTGTTGCCTCAGTGCCACCCACACATTAACTGGAGTCATTATATAAATGACCCTGTGCTGTTGCCATGACAATACTTGAATGGTAAAATATAAATTGACAATTAAGGTACACATGTGTGCTTATTCCAGAGAAATGGGAGATTAAAATCTAGACTAGTTTATGCACCATAAATTTAAAAATCAGTTTATTGCAGATAAACACAATGCATAGACTTGCCAATGCAAAGATCATATGCACAACATAATCAGAAGAGATTCCGCAGATGCTGGAAATCTTTAGCAATACACACAAAATGCTGGAGGAACTTAACAAGTCAGGCAGAATCTAGAGAGGGGAAGATACAATTGATGTTTCAAGCCAAGACCCTTCATCAGGACGGGAAAAATAGGGGGCAGATGTCAGAATAAGATGATGGGGGAGGGGAAGGTACAAACTGGCAGCTAAACGGCGAGACCAGGTGAGGGAGAAGGCGGGTAGGTGGGGAAGGGGAGGGAAATGAAGCAAGAAGCTGACAAAGAAGGAATCTAACAGGAGAGAATGGTAGATCATGGAAGGAAGGGAAGGAGGAGCAGAACAATAGAGAGGTGAGAAGAGATGGAGTGAGAGCATAATGAGAATGGGGAGTAGAAAAAGAGAGGAGGGAAATGGGAGTAATGACCAGAAGGAAAAAAAATTGATGCTCTCCGCCTTCTTACTTTGGCTTCTGCCCCCTTCCTGTCCAGTCCTGATGAAGTGACTTGGCCTGAAATGTCAGCTGTTCATTCCTATCCATAGAGGCTGCCTAACTTGCTGAGTTTCCCCAGTATTTTCAAGTTCTAGTTTAATTGTCATCCAACCATACACAAGTACCCATGAATACAGCCACATGAAACAGTGTTACTCCGGGGCCAGCCAAGGTGCACAACATAGTATCGGCAGTCATACACAGCACAAGATACATATAACACGTATAAAATAACAGTCATATATAATATAGAAAGCACATACAAGATAGCAGTAAATTACAGTCACATAAAAAAAAATCATCCAAGTCCTTGAGTCCATGAATGTTGCAGCAGTCTGCTGTCGAATACAATACAGCTTGTCTTCTGCTGAAGGAACACAGGGGGCAGCACTGACTCCAGCATGGACGTTTGTGTTGCCCAGAGATTATACATGTCAATAAAGTATATTTCCTCAAAGGTTAGCTATTAAATTAAAGGCATCTGTTAGTCTTGCAAGACCATGGATCTGTGCCTGGAAAGTCTTCACTCTCCAGGGCGCAGGCCTGGGCAAGGTTGTATGGAAGACCAGCAGTTGCCCATGCTGCAAGTCTCCTCTCCACGACACTGATGTTGTCCAAGGGAAGGGCATTAGGACCCATACAGCTTGGCACCAGTGTCATCGCAGAGCAATGTGTGATTAAGTGCCTTGCTCAAGGACCCAACATGTTCCCTCGGCTGGGGCTTAGAATTCACGACCTTCAGGTAGCTAGTCCAATGCCTTAACCACTTGGCCCTGTGCCGACACACAGGTTAGCTATATCAATGGACAAATCCATCATCCAGGTTTCCTTTTGCACCATCGTGTCTTTACTGTAAAGACCTTGAATGGTGCAACATGAAAAAAAATTACAGTGTAAAAGATTTGTACTACCAATTATGGCAAATCATTTTTCTCAGCATCATCTGCAAATTTTTCCCTTGGTCTTACGATAAAAAAAATCGTCTTAGCTCTGTTCCATAATCCATACATCATTCACAGTGATTCATTTTATTTTTCCTTGGGTTTCTTGACACAATAGGCACAATGTTAAGAAGCCATAGAATAAGATGCAAAACGGATGAGTGTTTACTGGGGGCTCAATTAGAAATGGATGATATCTGATCAGATAAGAACCACAACGTAAAAAAAACAGTTTGCGTGGATCTTGCTCGAACTTGTCTTTGGCAGTAATCGGACCTAAATTGCTGCAGCAAAACTCTTGTTAAGTACTGCCACCATCATTCCTGCAGATTAGCCATACGAAATTATGTATTGCTTAGCTCTGCTCTTGATGTAATACTAATTAAAAATCCTATTTTACATTAATAAATTGATTTCCTTTAGTTGGCAAGGAGACAGTGTCAGAGTTTGCGCCATGAGACAATTTTCTGGATTGTTAGGCTATATTAATGCCAGCATCCACCTACAATGTGTCTTAAATAAGTCAACATTCAATGACAGTGAAATGAACTGGATTTAATCAGTGTTTTTTAGATATAAAGTAGCTCTTCTCAATAGGTCTTTAAGCAAATGAAGCTGGAGCAGTAAATCAGAAATGCAAGAGATTCTGCAGATGCTGGAAATCCAAAGCAACACATACACAAAATTCCCCATCCCTAGATTCCCTTGAGAAGGTTGTGATGAGCGTCTGCTTGAACTGCTGCAGTCCCTGAGGTGTAGGTACACCCACAGTGCTGTTAGGGAGAGAAATACATGATTTTGACCCAGCGACAATGGAGGAATGGTTACATGATTCCAAGTCAGAATGGTGAGTGATTTGGAGGGGGTTTTCCAAGAGGTGGTGTTCCCAGGTACCTGCTGTTCTAGTCTTTCTATATGGTAGTGGTCATGGGTCTGGGAGGAGCTGTCTTAGGAATTCTGGTGTGTTGTTGCAGTGCATCTTGTAGATAGTACACCCTGCTGCAACTGTTCGTCGATGGTGGAGGGATTGGGTGCTTGTGGAAGGGGTACTAATCAAGTGGGCTGCCTTGTACTGGATGGTGTCGAGCTTCCTGAGTGTTGATGGAGCTGCGCTCATCCAGGCGAGTGGCGAGGATTCCATTACATTCCTGACCTGAGCCTTGTAGATAGTGGACAAGCGTTGGGGAGTCAGGAGGTGAGTTACACACCACAGGATTCCTAGCCTTTGACCTGCTCTGGTAGCCACGGTGTTTATATGGCCAGACCAGTTCAGTTTCCTGTCAATGGTAACCCCCAGGATGTTGACAGTAGGGGATTCAGTGATGGTGATGCCACTGAATGTTAAGGGACAATAGTTAGAGCCTCTCTTGTTGGAGATGGTCGGTGTCTGGCACTTGTGTAGCCTGAATGTTACTTGCCACTTGTCATCCCAAGCCTGGATATTATACAGGTCCTGCTGCATTTGGGTATAAACTGCTTCACTGTCTGAAGAGTCACGAATGGTGCAGAACATTGTGCAGTCATCTGCGAACATACCCAATTCTGACGTTATGATGGAAGCAAGGTCATTGATGAAACAGTTGAAGATGGTTGGTCCTGGGACACTTCCCTGAGGAACACCTGCAGTGATGTCCTAAGAATGAGATGATTGACCTGCAACCATCTTCCTTTGTGTCACAAGCATCTTCCTTTGTGTCAGGTATGATTCCAACCATGATATATGTTTCAAAAACACATTAAAGTTTCTGTAAGATGCCACCCAGCAATCCACTAAAGCAGGGGCTCCCAACGTTCCTTATGCCATGGAACACTGTGGCAGTGGAAAGTGTACTAACTAGACTCGAGGAGCTAATGGATTGGGGAAGAATGGACCACTGCCTCCGTGCTAGGACACAAAAGGGTGAGATTGTCCATGAACGCTTGTATTGGTGGTAACTCCCCTCCGCCATCAAGTGCAACACCTGGTCGCACTGATTCTGCAGCCCTCAAAATGACCTCCCTGGCTATCATACAACACCTACTCTACAATAACCTGCTTACGGATGCCCAGTCTGTGCTCCATCAAGGCCACTCAGCTCCTGACCTCATCACCTTCTTGGTCCAAACATGGACCAAAGAGCAAAATACCAGAGGTGAGGTGAGAGTGATAGCTCTCAACATCAGGGCATTTGACTGAGTATGGCATCAAGGTGCTCTAGCTAAAATGGAGTCAATAGGAATTAGAGGGAAAACCCACCGCTGGTTGGAATCATACCTGACACAAAGGAAGATGGTGGTGGTGGTTAGCTGTCAATCATCTCATCCTCAGAACATCACTGCAGAGGTTCCTCAGGGAAGTGCCTTAGGACCAACCATCTACAGCTGCATCATCAATGACCTTGCTTCCATCATAAATTCAGAAGTGGAGATGTTCACAGGTGACGGCACAATGCTCTGCACCATTCGTGACTCCTCAGATAGTGAAGCAGTTTATACCCAAATGCAGCAGGACCTGGACAATATCCAGGCTTAGGATGACAAGTGCCAAGTAACATTTGAGCCACACAAGTGCCAAGCATGACCATCTCCAACAAGAGAGGCTCTAACCATCGTCTCTTGACATTCAGTGGCATCACCATCACTGAATCCCCTACTATCAACATCCTGGGGGTTACCATTGACAGGAAACTGAACTGGTCTAGCCATATAAACATCGTGGCTACCAGAGCAGGTCAAAGGCTAGAAATCTTGTGGCGTGTAACTCACTTCCTGACTCCCCAAAGCCTGTCCACCATCTACAAGGCTCAGGTCAGGAGTGTAATGGAATACTCACCACTCACCTAGATGAATGCAGCTCCATCAACACTCAGGAAGCTTGACACCATCCAGTACAAGGCAGCCAACTTGATGGTACCCCTTCCACAAGCACCCAATCCCTCCACCATCGACCAACAGTAGCAGCAGGGTGTACTATCTACAAGAAGCACTGCAACAACACATCAAAGTCCTTAAGGCAGCACCTTCCAGACCCACAACCACTACCATCCAGAAGGACAAGGACAGCAGATACCTGGGAACACCACCGCTTAGAAAGCCCCTTCCAAGTCACCCACCATCCTGACTTGGAAACTTATCGCCATTCCTTCATTGTCGCTGGGTCAAAATCATGGAATTTCTTCCCTAACAGCACTGTGGGTGTACCTACACCTCAGGGACTGCAGCGGTTCCAGAAGGCAGCTCATCACAAGGGCAACTAGAGATGGGCAATAAATGCTGGTCTAGCTGGCAGAGCCCACATCCCAGAAATGAATGCATTAAAACAAAATACGACCATTCACCACCTGCGCCCATGGCTTCACATGACCCTGCTCAAGGGGACTAAGCAGGTTCTACACCTTGCAGAAGAAGTGACCTGCAGTCTAGCGGAGGGAAGGAACACTTTACAACTCCTTTGGTAGAGACAATTCTCCACCCCACCACCCAATCTTCACTGCACTTTATCTGTAACTGTAACACATTATTCTGCACTCTGTTATTGTTATACCTTGCACTACCTCAATGCATTGTTGTAATGAATTATCCTGTGCAAGTGCAAGATAAAGTTGTTACTGTACCTTAGTACAATTGACAAAAATAAAGCAATGTACCTATTTTGGTGAAAATTAATTCAAGTGCAAAATATACATATTAGTTGGATGTACAGTATGCAGAAAAGCAATATAATAAACAAGGTACCTTTCTTAAGAGGTTGAAGGCATGGCAAAACATGGGTGTTTCAATCCAGATGTAACACGTTGTAAGGTTTCACTGCTAATGTAATGGCTTCTCTGTAATGTTCCACAGCTGAGGTAATGGTTTCTCTGTAGCTGCAATGTTTGGGTTATGACTAGTGATAATGGGGTATGCTAGCCAATGAGCAGGATGTTGTTTTTTCTTCTGTGTATGGGAGTCGGGAATTCGTGGGTTTTTGGCCGGAGGGAAGATGCGAATGGAGAGAGTTGGTGGACCGCCGGAGGGAGAGGACCTGGAGTGAGGGTCTGAAGGTCAGCGACGATTGGAGGAGGTCGATGGTGGACGAACGACCTTATCAATGAGCTCCAACCTTGCACAATAGACTTGTTTCATGAGAAAGGGCCTTTTTTCTTTTTGTTTGTTTTATTTACTAACCATATAGTCAAATTCAGAATTATAAGGCTCAATCATTTAATCGCATATTGTGTACTGTTTGTTATTTCGTGGCACTGATTTGTAACGGGGACACATCACACAGCATCCACCCAAACGAGTTTCCTTAAGTTTGGCCGGGCCAGAGGCTATCATACCCTATATTAAGCCGCCAGCCGAAGCGAGAGTTACACAGATATCTCTGAAGATGACAGGGCAGGGTGTGTATGAGATTCTGGGCTTTGTAATTGGAGACATAGAAAGCAGAAGCAAGGAGATTTTGAACGTCTATTACGCATTGATTCAGCCACAAAAGAAGAATTGCATCCAATGCCAGTCAGTAAACCAGAGAGAACAATGAAGGACTCTGAGAGGGGGCCTGAAACATCTCTGACTTGGATGTCCTGAGAATCAGAATCAGGTTTAAAATCACTCTCTTATATGATGCTAAATGTGTTGTTCTGTGGCAGCGGCAAAGAGATTATATCACTATAATTTACAAAATAAATAAATCATGCTTTCAAAAAGGAATTATGATGTAGAGTTCATGGATCATTCGAAAATCTGATGGTGGAGGGGAAAAAGGCTGTTTTTGAATTGTTGAGTGTGGGTCTTCAGGCTCTTGCACCTCCTCTTGATGGTAGCAATGAGAAGTCCCAGGTGGTGAGGGTCCTTAGGGTTAGATGTTGCCTTCTTAAGGCACCTCCTCTTCAAGATGTCCTTGATGGTGGAGAGGGTGGTTCCCGTGATAGAGGTCTATGATCCTCTGCAGCCCCTCATGACCCTATGCGTTGGAGACTCCATCAAAGCTGTCATGTAACTGGTCAGAATGCACTCGACTGTACATCTATAGCAATCTTCAAGTGTCTTCGGTGACCAAATCTCCTCAAATTCCTAACAAGGTAGAGCCACTGGCATGCCTTTTTCGTGACTACATCAATGTTTTGGGCCCAAGACAGATCCCCTGAGATGTTCATGCCTTCGTTCTTGAAGGGGCTTCCTCTTTCCATCACTGAACCATCAATGAGGGCTTGTGTGTGTTCTCCTGATTTCCCCGCCTCCATCAGTTTCTTCGTGTACCTGATGCTGAGTGTGAGATTATTGTTGCAACACCACTCGACCAGCCTGTTTCACTCCTGTATGCCTCATCATCAACTGAGATTCTGCTAGAAGTAGTGGTATCATCAGCAAATTTACAGGCGTTCTGTGAGCTGTGCTTAGCCACACAGTCATAAGTGCAGAAGAGTAGAACAGTTGGTTATGCATGCATCCTTCAGGTGCTCCCCTGTTGACTGTCAGTGAAGAGATGTTATCACTGGTGTGCACTGACTGTGGTCTCCTGATGAGGAAGTCAAGGATCTCGTTGCAGAGGGAGATACAGATGCTCAAGTGTTGCAGCTTATTGATTAGTACTGAGGCGATTATGATGTTGAACTGGAATAGATAAGTGAGCAGCCTGACAAATACTTTGCCGTTGTCCAGGCGCTCCAAAGCAGAGTGGAGAGCCAGTGAGATATTATCCACTGCAAACCTGTTGTGGCAGTAGGCAAATTGCAGTGGATTCGGGTTCTTGCTCAGACAGGAGTTAATTCTTGCCATGACCAACCTCTCAAAGCACTACATCACAGTAGATATTGAGTGCTACAAGGCGAAAGTCTCTTCTGCTCTTTTTGGGTACCAGTATTATTGGTGCCCTTCTGAAGCAGGTGAGAACCTCTGACCACAGAGCAAGAGGACAAGACTATACCTGAACCTTCTAGTCGGTTGATTGGTACAGGTTTTCAGTACCCTACAAGCTATATCATCAGGGCCTGGCACCTTTCAAGGGTTCACCCTCTTGAAGGATGTCCCGATGTTAGCCTCCAAGACAGAGATCGCAAGGCTGTCAGATAATGTGGGGATTCGCACAGATGCAGTTTTATTCTTCCTTTTAAAGGATGCATAAGAGGCATCAGGGAGTGAATCATCATTGCCATTTATGTTGCTAGGTTTCACCTTACAGAACATAATGGCATGCAAACCCTGCCACACCTGAAATGCTTCCAGTTGTGTCTCTAATCTCAAACAGAAATACTTTTTCACTCTCATGACAAGCCTTCCAAGGGTCGTATCTGGATTCTTGATTGCCAGTTTTAAATGCCACAGGTCTATCCCTTGGCAGACTGTGAATCTTCTGGTTCATCCAGAGCTTTTGATTTGGGAAATTTGGTATGTTTTTGAAGACAAACCCTCATCCACAAAGATTTCGATGAAGTCAGTGATGGCCGTGGAGATTCATTCAGATCCAAAGAAGAATCCCTGAATATAGTCCAGTCCACCAACTCAAATCTGAATAACAATTTTATATATTTGTATAATTAGCGATTGTCTCCTCTGTGGAAGAGGTGAGAACTAATGGAAAGAGATTTAAGTTGATTAATATCAAGGATGGTATGTGCAAAATCTTTCAATACAAATCGTCAGGGTCTGGATTTCACTCGCCGATGGAGAGGTGGAGGTAGATTCAATCATCACTTTCAAAAGGAAATTGGATCTACACCTGGAAGGGGCATAGAAAATTATAGGACTGTGAGGAAAGAGTGGAGAAATGGGACTGATGGACTGCTCTTACATTCTGTTGTAAAAATCTTATCACTCCATAATTCAAGGAAGGCAGACTCTTTTCTTGGAGCCAAACTTGACTTTATCCAGTTCTGACATTTACTCTGATAGCAATTCTTGTTATTCTCCACTGAAGCATATTTATTATTTTATCCAAAACATTTTTGGACCTACGGTTAGCAAAGTCAATTTACGTATTTATGTGGAATCTTATTTAAATATGGTAATTGATTATTCACTATTCAATATTGTTGTTACATTGCAAATGCTAAATTTTCATATTTTGAAATTGAATTATTTGCATTACCTCAGCATAGATAGAAAGGAACAACTCAATTTATTGGCATCAGATACAGTACATTACTTCATGAAAATAACAAAAACAATAGCAGCACTTTGACATTTTGATTGTACATTGGAAATTGATCTCAAAATAAAAGAGCCTCAAATCTTCCATAAAAGTAAAACGAAACCAAGCTTCTGGAGGAGAGAGAACGGATACACATGTTACTCAGTAAGTTCGTTTCTTACTTATTTTGTAGCTTTAATCTCAAACTCATTGTTTTAAGACTTGTCTGAATGGAGATATCATCCAGAATCTCAAGCATGTCTGAACCACAGAACGAATAAATGTTTCTTGTTTGGCATCCCTTAGGATTCAGGATGACTCACTCCCGCTCCAGTTTTGTGAGTGCTGAGATGCCTGATGAGGTCTCGGAGGGACCGCAGCCCCTTCCAAAGATGAGCAGCCTGTTGGAATGGGTGAGTGGATAGTTTGTGAGACTGTCTGCTTCTCCCACCACATACATCAGGGCTCAAAGTTCACCCAATCCATGGCCATAAGGTATTGTTATTAGTTTATTGTTGTCACATGTACCAAGATACAATGAAAAGCTTGTCTTGCATACTGTTTATACAGATCATATCAGTACACACCTAGAATAAGGTAAAGCGATAAGAATGCAAAACAGAGTGGAAAAGCCACTGAGAAATGCAGTGCAAGTAAGCAATAAAGTGCAAGATCATAATGAAGTAGATTATGAGGCCAAGGGTCCATCTTATCATACAAGAGGTAACAGTGGAATAGAAACCTGGCAGTATGTGCTTTCCAGCTTTGTATCTTCTGCCTGATGGGATGGGGAAGAAGAGGTGTGTGGGGTCTTTGATTATGCTGGCAGCTTTACTGAGGCAACAAGAAGTGTAAACAGACTCCAAAGAAGGAAGGCTGTTTCCTGAGATGTGCTGAGCTTGCAATGAGTTCATCAGGCCTGTGTGGGGCGCTACAGAGCATTGGGATCCAAGGTTTTTAGAGCACCTGAACTGGTTAATAGTTCTTTATAACGAAAGTTGTTAATCAATTAGAGTTCCTTGTATTTTGCTCGAGCAAATCGCTCTTTATAATGTGGTCCTCTGCTGTAGGCGCAGGGATTCTGTGTTACCTGCACTATTTAAGCTTATGCCCAATTAGCGGGACGAGAGAGAGCAGCACACCGCGTGCTTGCGCAGCCCTCCGGTGAAAAATGTTATCGAATCTGTTAAATAGGGGCCAGGGACAATTCTGATTTGATGGAAAATGGACGTGAAAGCACAGAGGAACATCTGGAGAAATTTCTGAAATGCTCGTTCGCTGCTGTCGTTATTACGTGGTCGGGAATCTTTTGGAGGGTAGGCCTCAAAATCCCCAGCTTTGCCTACTGTTGGTGACCGAGGTTGAGATCGAATCGTTTGGATAGAGATGGCGCTCAGTACTCGGTGTTGGAGAGCTGATCAGAGCTCGAAGTTTTCGGATGACTCTGAGTCAGACTGTGGTCGGCATGGCAGGGAGAGTTCTTCCTTCTCCCGCCTGCGTGAGATGTGGGACATTTGAGAGACTTTGAACTTTTACTGTGCTCATGGACTTCTTCATCAAGTTATGGTATTGTTGCACTGTTGTAACTATATGTTATAATTATGTGGTTTTGTCACTTTTTTCATTCTTGGTCTGTCCTGTGTTTTGTGATATCACACCGCAGGAAATATTGCATCATTTCTTAATGCATGCATTACTAAATGGCAATAAAAGAGGACTACGTGTCTTTATAATCTAAATTAGTGTTTATCACAGGGTCCTTCTTTTGAGAATGTTACTTCTTGCTGTGTCACTGTGCCAAGCCACTGATGCTCTTTTGGAATTATTATGAATAAACTTTCATCACCATCTCTGCATCAGAGACTGTCTTTTCTCGGCACTTGGGTTCGGATATTGCACATCGTGACAGAGCCGCATCCACACCTCTGCAGTCTCTGGTAGTCATGGGCAGAGAAGTTGCCATGCCAAGCCATTATGCATCCAGAAAGGGCCATGCCAAATTTCTTTAGTCTGCTGAGGAAGTAGAGGTGTTGGAGAGCTTTCTTGGCCGTGACATCGCTGTAGTTGGACCAGAACAGTCCATTGCTGA
The DNA here is from genome assembly GCF_963921235.1 of Mobula hypostoma. Lineage (NCBI taxonomy): Eukaryota > Metazoa > Chordata > Chondrichthyes > Myliobatiformes > Myliobatidae > Mobula > Mobula hypostoma. The sequence goes on along the minus strand of NC_086112.1, from coordinate 24,870,838 downwards.
TTTTCACATCAACAAACTTGCAAACCGTCAACCTCAACACCATCAATGTAGACAAGAGCATGTGCACCTCACCCTTCTTGAAGTCCAGCTCTTTTGTCCTCAATACATTACAAATATTCTTTCTCCACTTAACATGATAATGGCCCGGAGATTCCCAGTCAATGAGAGTGCACCATTTCATCAAGGAGGTTTTGAACATAACCTTGAACCATTGTCTCAGTCAATCTGGTAATCTTTTCTCTCGATAGAACTCAGAGCAAAGTGTCTACTTCAGGACTCCCAAACAAGCAGGCCTGTCCAAATATAGCAAATTAAGTTAGTGATGGACTTGTAATCAAGGATGTTGGTCTGGTATTGGACACTGACCCTCGTAAGCATGTACGTTCAGTGAATTTGGGGAACTTGTGGAGTCAACCCTAGTGTTACCATTACAGTTTCTTAAGATGCTGGCCAAATCTAGACAAGGTCTCAGAAGCAGGTGTCCTGTCCCTTCCACCACAGGTCTCAGAAGCAGGTGTCCTGTCCCTTCCACCACAGTCTTCTGTGGGCAGTCAAGTTTGAGGAGGTTGATCCAAGGTCCTTCTCAGTTGCTGGAACCAAAGACTTGAGTTGAGGTTTTTTTTTAAAAAAAAAACGTCATGTTTAGGGCCATCGTTGCTCGGTGAACTTTTTTTTTGGAGTTGTTAGACGGTGAGGATTACACCAACTATAGAAACATGCACAAAATGCTGGAGGAACTCCAGCAGGCCAGGCAGTATCTATGGAAAGGAGTAAACAGTCAATGTTTTGGACCGAGACCCTTCATCAATTATACGTCTGAATGGACGGAATCCACTCTGTGATTCAGGGAGCAGCTCTTTAGCTAGGAGGACGCAGTTGAGGTGGACTCTGGAGATCACTCTGCTGCAGAGGGCAAGGAGATACTTCTGCAGTTATCAAAGTTGCACTTATTCCTTGTGTTGGCCACAATTACAGCATCACTGAGTTCACTGGAACATGCTCCACTTCCCATATGTGAGTTATGAGGCAGTGAGTTGTGACTGATGTGGTTTAGACATGTCACCACATGTCCTACCCAAACAAGTACTGGTATAACTGCTAATAGGTACGGATCACATTTAAGGACTTTAACCCTAACTTGGGTTGAACCCAGACCCTGATCATCCAGGGGCTTCGCCCTTTCACAGGAGAAAGGCAGAATTTGCAGTTAGTCATAGTCATAGTCATAGTCATAGTCATGCTTTATAGATCCCGAGGGAAATTGGTTTTCGTTACAGTTGCACCAACCAAGAATAGAGCTAGTAACACACATAAAAGTTGCTGGTGAACGCAGCGGGCCAGGCAGCATCTATAGGAAGAGGTACAGTCGACGTTTCTGGCTGAGACCCTTCGTCAGGACTAACTGAAAGAAGAGCTAGTAAGAGATTAGAAAGTGGGAAGGGGAGGGGGAGATCCAAAATGATAGGAGAAGACAGGAGAGGGAGGGATGGAGCCAAGAGCTGGACAGGTGATTGGCAAAGGGGATATGAGAGGATCATGGGACGGGATATGAGAGGATCATGGGGCGGGATCCGGGGAGAAAGACAGGGGGGGAAGCCCAGAGGATGGGCAAGGGGTATAGTGAGAGGGACAGAGGGAGAAAAAGAAGAGAGAGAGAGAAAGAATGTGTGTATATAAATAAATAAATAACGCATGGGGTACGACGGGGAGGTGGGGCATTAGCGGAAGTTTGAGAAGTCAATTTTCATGCCACCAGGTTGGCAGTTAGTTCCTCCTACTTGTCTGTTTTAATCCTTGGAGTAATGTGAAAATCCAAATGGTTGCATGCTGTTTTCCCTGGGATTCTGCTGCTAGCTTTGCCAATTTAATGATGGACAAGCATACACCTTATAGAACTAAAGACAGGATGCTGCCCTGTCATGTTAATTCCAACTCTTATTCATGTTCTTTTAAAACCACAGATAATTGATTTTGCAATTATTCAGTTGATTGAGCAAATTGGAACAAACATGTAGCAATCTGTTACATAATTAAAATAACAAAGATCCTCTAATTCTGAAATTAATTTGTTTACACCTTAACTCCTTACTTGATTGATATTCTGTGCACTCATGTTTTTTTTATATAACCTCGCCTGCAGGTTTTCTTTATTTTTCACATACATAATCCTTTGATGCACTTGTTTTCAATACGTATTACATTCAATAAGATCCAAAACGGACATGATGAATATGCACATCACACTATACGATTAAACTTACCTTTTCAAAGTTCGAAGTACATATATGTCACCACATACAACCCTGAGATTCATTTCCTTGTGGGCATGCTTGTTGGGAAATGTACGATACTGCATTTTAGTAAAAGAAACAATAGTGCGGACTATTAATGGGGAGAAGGTTCAAACATCAGAGGTGCAGAGGAACTTCAGAGTCCTCGTCCAAGACCCCCAGAAGGTTAGTTTACAGGATGAGTCTGTGGTAAAGAAGACAAATGTAATGTTGGCATTAATTTCAAGAGGAATAGAATATGAAAGCAAGGAGATAATGCTGAGGCTTTATAAGACCGTAAGACCATAAGACATAGGAGTAGAATTAGGCCATTTGGCCTATTGAGTCTGCTGCGCCATTCAATCATGGCTGATCCTTTGTTCCCTTCCTCAGCCCCACTCCCCAGCCTTCTCCACATAACCTTTGATGTCATGTCTGGTCAAGAACCTATCAAGCTCTGCCTTAAATACACCCAACGACCAGGCCTCCACAGCTGCCTGTGGTAATAAATTCCACAAAGTCAGCACCCTCTGGCTAAAGAAATTTCTCCGCATCTCTGTTTTAAATGTATGCCCCTCTAAGCTAAGGCTGTGCCCTCGTGTCCTAGACTCCCCCACCTTGGGAAATATCCTTTCCACATATACTCTGTCTAGGCCTTTCAACATTTGAAAGGTTTCAATGAGATCCCCCGCACCCTCCCCCCACTCACCCTTCTAAATTCCAGCGAGTTCAGACCCAGACCTATCAAATGTTCCTCGTATGATAACTCTTTCTTTCCCGGAATCATCTTTGTGAACCTCCTCTGAACCCTCTCCAATGCCAGCACATATTTTCTCAGATGAGCAGCCCAAAACTGTTCACAAAACTATACACAATACCAGTGCCTTGTAAAGCGTCAGCATCACATCCCTGCTCATATATTCTAGAGCCTTTTGAAATGAATGTTAACACTGCATTTGCCTTCCTCACCTCTGACTCCATCTGCAAGTTAACCTTCAGGATGTTCTGCACAAGAACTCCCAAGTCCCTTTGCATCTCAGATTTTTGGATTTTCTCCCCATTTAGAAAATAGTCTGCACATTTATTTCTACTACCAAAGTGCATGACTAGGCATCTTCCATCATTGCATTTCATTTCCCACTTTCTTGCTCATTCTCCTAATCTGTCTAAGACCTTCTGCAGCCTACCTGTTTCCTCAACACTACCTGCCCCTCCACCAATCTTTGTATCATCTGCAAACTTGACAACAAAGCCATCTATTCCATCATCTAGATCATTGATATACAGCATAAAAAGAAGCAGCCTCAACACTGACCCCTGCGAAACAACACTAGTCACCGGCAGCCAACCAGAAAAGGATCTTTTTATTCCCACTCGCTGCCTCCTACCCATCAGTCAATGCTCTAATCATGCTAGTAACTTTCCTGTAATGCCATCGGCTCTTAACTTGGTAAGCCGCCTCATGTGTGGCACCTTGTCAAAGGCCTTCTGGAAGTCCAAATATACAACATTCACTGCATCCCCTTTATCTATCCTACAGGTAATCTCCTCAAAGAATTCCAACAGGTTCATCAGGCAAATTTTTCCCTTAAGAAAACCATGCTGACTATGTCCTATCTTGTCCTGTGTCACCAAGTGCTCCATAACCTCATCCTTAACAGTTGATTCCAACATCTTCCCAACCACTGAGGTCAGACTAACTGATCTATAATTTCCTTTCTGCTGCCTTCCTCCTTTCTTAAAGAGTGGAGTGGTATTTGCATTTTCCAGTCCTCATGCCAGAGTACAATGATTTTTGAAAGATCATTACTAATGCTCCACAATCTCTACCGCTACCTCTTTCAGAACCCTAGGGTGCCGTTCATCTGGTCCTGGTGATTTATGTACCTTTTGGTCTTTCAGCTTTTTAAACACCTTCACCTTTGAAATAAAAAATGCACTCACTTCTATTCTTCACACCTTCAACTCCTGGCACGCGCCCAGTGTCTTCCACAGTGAAGACCGATGCAAAATGCTCACTTAGTTCATCTGCTATCTCCTTGTCCCCCTTTATTATTTCTCCGGTCTCATTTTCTAGCAGTCCTATATCCACTGCCATCTCTCTTTTATTTTTTACATATTTGAACAAGGTTTCATTATCTACTTGATATTGTCTGCTAGCTTGCTTCATATTTTATCTTTTCCCTCCTAATGATTCTTTTAATTGCTCTCTGTAAGGTTTTAAAGGCTTCCCAATCCTCTGTCCTGCCACTAATTTTTGTTTTATTATATGCCCTCTCATTTGCTTTTACATTAGCTTTGACTTCCCTTGTCAGCCATGGTTGTACTATTTTGCCCTAGTCCCTATTCCTATTTTACACTAGTCAGGCTGCGTGCTCATTGTCAACAGTTTTGGGTCCCTTATTTCAGAAAGGATGTGCTGTCATTGGAGAGATTCCAGAGGAGGTTCACGAGAATGATTCTGGGGATGAAAGGTTTAACATATGACAAGCGTTTGGCAGCTTTGGGCCTGTACTCACTAGAATTTAGAAGAATGCGGAGGAATCTCATTGAAACCTACCAATTCTTGAAAGGACTAAACAGGGTGGATATGAAGAGGATGTTTCCTATGGTGGGGGTATCCAGAACTAGAAGGCACAGCCTCAAAATTGAGGAATGACCTTTTAGAACAGAGGTAAGGAGGAATTTTTTTAGCCAGAGAGTAGTAAATCTGTTGAATGGTCTGCCACAGACTGTGGTGGAGGCCAAGTTCGTGGGTATGTTTGAGGCGGAAATTGATAGTTTCCTGATCGGTCAAGGCATCAAAGGATATGGGAAGACGGCAGGTATAGGAGGTTGAGTGGGATCTTGGATCAGCCATGATTGAATGGCAGAGCAGACTTGATGGGCTGAATAACCTAATTCTGTTCTTATGTCTTTTACTCAATAAATCTATGGAATAATAACCATAATTGGAGTATTGTGAGCAGTTTTGAGTCCTTTATCTTAGAAAGGATCTGTTGAGACTGGAGAGGGTTCAAAGGAGGTTCACAAAAATAATTCCAAGATTGAATGGTTTGTCATAAGAAGAATGTTTGATGGCTCTGGGCCTGTATTCACTAGAATTCAGAAGAATGAGGGCTAACCTAATTGAAACCTATCAAATGGTGAAAGGCCAGAGGACATAGAGGAGTGTTCTCTTAGAAAGGAGATGAGGAGGAATTTCTTTAACAAGAAGGTGATGAATCTGTGGAATTCTTTGCCACGGGCAACTGTGGAGGCCAAGTCTTTATGTATATTTAAGGTACAGGTTGATGGATTCTTGATTTTTCAGGGCATGGATGAATACGGCGAGAAGGCAGGAGATTGGAGCTGAGAGGAAAAATGGAGCAACCATGATGAAATGGCAGAGCAGACTCGATGGGCCAAATGGCCTAATCTTCTCCTATATCTTATAGTCTTATGGTCCTATCTTATGACAGAACCAATGAAAGACCACACAACTAGGGCATTCATTTAGAACTATTGTCTGTAGCCTGCAAAGTGTCGCCAAGGGTCACTGATGCCATCTTTTCAGTGAGTAAAAGGAAAGACATGAAATTGTGCTACCTGTACCAGTATTGGCCATGTTCCTCTATGGTCATTTGTGTCAGTATGTGTGTGTGTGTGTGTGTGTGTGTGTGTGTGTGTGTGTTTAAGACATGCAGAGAATCACTCAATGCTAAACTGGTTCCACAATCTTTTTCTTTTTAAATTTTTTTATTAATTTTCCAAAATTATAAACAAAATAACAATGTTGATACAGAGAGATTGGAATAATCTTATTGTTGATAAGCATATACAAAAAAGATTTCAAATAATACAAGTATAATAGGCTTCCAAACTCTTAACATAATTAATCATAGAGAAAAAAGAAACAAAAAGAAAAAAATACAGTGAAAAACCCCAAAAAGAAACAAAAAAAGTAAGACTAAATACTAAACCCAAAAAAAAAGCAAACAGAACAAAGCAAGGCTAGACCATTGTCTTAAATCAAATACGTTCAATAATGTCATCAACTCCGCTCTTCTATTCATATATTTTAAGTTAATAAGAAGGATTTGGAAAGGTCAAATTACATCATATGAAAATATTGAATAAATGGTTTCTAAGTCTCTTCAAATTTAGCCGAAGGATCAAAAATGTCACTTCTGGTTTTTTCTAAATTTAAACATAATATAGTTTGGGAAAACCATTGAATTATAGTAGGAGGATTGGTCTCCTTGCAGTTCAATAAAATGGATCTTCTGGCCATTAAAGTAACAAATGCAATCATCTGACGGGCTGAAGAGGATAAAAATCTATGTTCTACCATTGGCAAACCAAAAATTGCCATAATAGGATGTAGGATGGGGTTGTAAATCAAAACGCAAAACTGTTGAGATAATATCAAAAATATCTTTCCAAAATTTTTTCAAAAGAGGACGGGACCAAAACATATCAGAGTTAAAGAAGCTACCTCAGAGTGACATCTGTCACAAATAGAGTTTATATGGGAATGAAAACGGGCTAATTTATCTTTAGACATATGGGCCCTATGCACTACTTCAAATTGTATTAGCGTATGTTTGGCACATATAGGGGAAGTACTGACTAATTGAAAAATTTTATCTCATTTCTCTATAGGTAGGCAAAGTTGAAGTTCCCTTTCCCATTCATTTTTAATTTTATCAGATATACCTGTCTGTAATTTCATAATTATATCATAAATAGATGCTATTAATCCCTTCTGAAAGGGATTTAAACTTAAAATTTTATCGATGATATCAGTAGGGTATGAGGTCGGGAAGATAGGAAGCATGGTATTTAAAAAGTTTCTTATTCGTAAATATCTAAAAAAATGGGATCTGGGCAAATTAAATTTATTAGATAACTGTTCAAAAGACATGAAACAGTTATCCAGAAGTAAGTCACGAAAACATGTTATACCTTTCATTTTCCATATCAAAAAGGCTTGGTCCATAACTGAGGGTTGAAAGAAAAAATTAGATATAATAGGGCTTGATAATATAAATTTGTTCAAACCAAAAAATTTGAGAAATTGAAACCATATTCATAATATATGTTTAATTATTGGATTAACCATTTGTTTATTCAATTTAGATAATACAAAAGGAAGTGAAGTTCCTAAAATGGAATCCAAAGAGAACCCTTGTACAGAGTTGCCTTCAAGGTTTACCCAATGTGGACTTGGAATTATATTCCAATCTTGTGTCCAAAATATTAAATAGCGAATATTAATTGCCCAATAATATAATCTTAGATTAAGCAGTGCTAAACCACCATCTTTCTTGGACTTCTGTAAATATTTTTTACCTAACCTGGGATTTTTGTTCTGCCATATATAAGAGGAAATTTTAGAATCAGTAGTATCAAAAAAGGATTTAGGAATAAAAATTGGTATTGCTTGAAATAGATACAAAAATTTAGGTAAAATAATCATTTTAATAGCATTAATTCAGCCATTCAGTGATAGAGACAGTGGGGACCGCTTAGTAATCAGTTGTTTAACCTGACTAATTAACAGTAAAAGGTTGAACTTGAATAAATCCTTATGTCTCTTAGTAATTTTAACTCCCAAATAAGTAAAATAGTCAGTAATCACTCTGAATGGAGAACATCTATAAATAGGAACCTGCATATTTAATGGAAAAAGTTCACTCTTACCTAGATTCAATTTATAACCAGAAACACTACTAAACTGAGCAAGCAGAGTTAATAATGCCGGAATGGATTTCCCCGGGTTAGAAATACAGTATATAATAGTAGATCATCTGCATATAGTGATAATTTATGTGTCTCATTTCCACGGGTAATGCCAAATATATTAGGAGTCACAAATAGCAATAGCTAGCGGTTCCAAGGCAATGTCGAATAGTAGTGGACTAAGAGGGCAACCCTGCCTAGTACCACGGAATAAATGAAAGAGGGGAGATCTTTGATTATTAGTAAATACCGAACCCAAAGGAGTAAGATATATCAGTTTAATCCAAGATATAAATATCGGACTAAAATTAAATTTCTCAAGGGTATTAAACAAATATGTCCATTCAACTCTGTCAAAGGATTTCTCAGCATCCAATGAAATGACACATTCTGGAGTTCTGGGTGAAGGAGTATAAACAATATTCATTAATCTCCTAATATTAAAAAAAGAGTAACGATTTTTAATAAATCCAGTCTGATCAGCAGAAATAACTTGAGGCAATACATTCTCCAATCTCATTGCCAATATTTTGGAAAAAATCTTAGAATCCACATTCAACAAAGATATAGGCCTATAAGGTGCACATTCAGTAGGATCCTTATCTTTCTTAAGAATTAGGGAAATAGAAGCTCGATAAAAAGATTGTGGTAATTTACCTATAGATACTGCATCCCTAAAAATTCTACGTAGCTAAGGAGGCAGTGTAGTAGAGAAAAATTTTAAAAATTCTACTGTATATCCGTCTGGGCCAGGTGCTTTACCTGAGTTCATCGAAAGAATAGCATTTTTTATTTCTTCTACCGTAATAGGTACATCTAGTTTTAAATGTTCATTGGATGATAATTTTGGAATATTCAATTTCTTTAAGAATTTGTGCATTATAGTGGAGTCATCAGGAAATTCTGATTGATATAGGGAGGTATAAAATTCTTGAAAAGATTTAGGTTCCACAATCTATGGACTCTCTCTCAAGGACTCTATAATTCATGTTCTCAGCATTCACTTCTTTTTGCACAGTCTGCCTTCTTTCACACATTGGTTGTTTGTCAGTTTTATTATTGATTCTATTGTATTTCTTTGTTCTGTTGTGAATACCTGCAAGGAAATGAAGGGCAGGTTAGAAGATGGTGAGATATAGGTACTTTGATAGTAAATTTACTTTGAAACTTTTGAGAAGGAGAGCGATCATTTATCTGTGAAGAGCAAGTGGGGCTTGAAGCAAATGCTCAGAGAACAATGGGAAAGAGATCAAGGCTCCACAAATATGGGTTCAGTGCCAGAACCTAACATGAGTTATCAAGCCAAGTAAGCTCAATCTTCAATCAGCATTCTGCATGAAGCCTCATTAGGCTCCATCACCGACTTAGCTACAGGATATTTAGAAGATAATAGTATGGTCAGGTCGAGTCAGAACAGCCATATGAAAGGCAAGTCTTGTTTGATAAGTCTTTTTCTTTTTCAATATATTTATTGATTTCTTACATAAAAGAATACAGAGTACAGGAGGATACATATTAAATATCAATTACAATATATTTAAATCACACTTATAGTCTCATTACCCCATATTCATGTAAATTAAATTAAATTAAATCGTAATATTGAAAAGTAATAATTTTATTATACAAAAAAATCTAAACCCTCTACCAAGAAAAGCTTTTTGGTAAAGAAAGAAAAAAGGAAAAAATCCTTATCATATAGTAAGACGTATTGTTAGCCAACATCTGTGCATAACAAATCAAAGATTTTGAAAATAATTCAGAAATGGTCCCCACAATGTTAGAAAGTCTTGTCTAGATTCAGAAATTGAACAGCCAATCTTCTCTAAATTTAAGCATGACATAACATCATTTAACCAATGAGCATGAGTAGGCGGAGCAACATCCTTCCACTTAAGCAGCAATGCCCTCCTGGCTGTAAGAGAAATAAAAGCCAAAATGTGCAAATCAGGTGTCTCCTAGATAATATCTTTTCCTCCAACAATACTGAATAAGGCAGTCAAAGGGTTAGGTTTAAAATTTACTTTGAAAAGTACAGAAAAAGTTTGGAACACTTCCTTCCAATATTTTTCAAGACTCGGGCATGTCCAGAACATATGAATTAATGAAGCTTCTCCATTGTTACATCTGTCACAATAGGGAGATATATCCGAATAAAAATGAGACAGCTTATCTTAAGTCATGTGGGCCCTATGGACCTCTTTAAATTGTAGGAGGGAATGACAGGCACATAACAATGAGGTATTAACCAATTTAAACATTTCATTCCAAGTTTTCTCAGAAATTGAAGTCTGTAAGTCTTGTTCCCAGAGATTTTTAACTTTGTCTAAAGGAGAGTTTCTCATTCCCAACAACATACCATAAATATTAGATATTGATCCATTATGAAAGGGTTTCAAATTAAAAATTACATCTAATAAAATCTTATTGGGACTTCTAGGGAATGTATGTAATTGAGATTGCAGAAAGTCTCTAATTTATAAATATTGAACAAAGTGGGTTTTTGGTAAGCTATATTTAGCTGACAACTGCTCAAACGAAAAGAGATTTCCTCCAACAAACAAATCCTGGAAGATTTAATACCCGGTCAATCCCAATCTTTGAAAACTACATCAGTCATAGAAGGTTTAAAATAAAGTTAGAAAAAATGGGACTTGAAAGAGAAAATCTCAATAAACCAAAATATTTTCTAAATTGTACCCAAATCCTCAAAGTATGTTTAACTGCAAAACTATCAGTTAGCTTACTTAAAAATAAAGGAATTGAGGATCCGAGAAAAGAAATGATAGAAAATTTATTAACAGAGTTAGCTTCTAAATAAACCCAAACCGGACAGTCCTCTCGGTTAGTATGTTTGATAAAACTAATATATTTTTTTTAATTGTTCAGGGCTAATAAGCATTTTAGTCTCCATTAATGTGTTATGTTATTATGTCTGAGGTTTCTTTTATGAATGAGATTGATTCAATATGAGAAGCAAAGTAAAAACTTTGAGAAGAAGTTAAAATCCACAATGGAGAACTGGGAAGTTAAAATCCACAGATGCCATGGTGGAATTTGAATGTTAGCCAGAGTTTTAATGTAGTAACATAACCGCTGCATCATCAACCAGGTCTCACCCTTCACAGTTTCCTAAAACCAGGTTTTTAATAGAATATAAAGCATATAACACAAAACAGTACAGCACAGTACAAGCCCTTCTGTGTATTCTTGTTGACGTGTTGTAAAGTTAAAGCTGTTCTCTCACTTTAAATCTCATGATCGGACAATAAATATGACTCCATTTTTAATTCAGCACTCATTCACATATCATTGTGATGCCCTCAGGGTCTTTTTTTAATCTTCCTCTTCTAAACCTGCACAGCCTCCTGATTAAAGAGTCGGTACTTTGGATTTCTAATGCTTAAAAATTACTAAAATTTTGTACAATCCTGGTTAAAACTGTGCCTTAAATTTGTATTAATTGCTTGATGCATTGATAATTCATTAATTCAACAAAATAGGTTCCATTGATTCCATTATTAGTGATGTTCATTGCTTTTCCATTTCATTACAGTTTTAATGGTGTCTTAGGCTGGACTCAAAATATGTTCTAGTTTGTGAAATACACATAAAGAATGTCATGCGAACTTGGTGTGACAGTCAAGAATGGAAACTATCGGATAGGCAATCTGATTTGCCCTCATAAAATTGTCTTTCCATTGAAAGCCCATGATGTTGTTCTTATCCCTTAACTTATTCCGAGATCATTCTAAACTTTCCTCACACATAGCTCTCCACTTTCCATTCATCTATGTACCCGTCTTAGAGTCTTTCAAATGTCTGTAATATATCTGCCTGCACCACCACCCTTGGCAGGACGTACCACACACACACCACTCTCTGTGTAAAAAATAACCTGCTTCTGGCTTTCCGACACCCTCCCCCCCCCCCGCCTCACACACACACACACACACACACACACACACACACACAATTTCCTCCCAGAACCTTATGTTAGCAAATAGAAACAATTTAATAGGTAGCCCAAGTATACACATCAAATAGCTTTCTCTTACTTCTTCAATGACACTCACAATAGATAGATAGATACTTTATTGATCCCAAAGGAAATTACAGTGTCATAGTAGCATTACAAGCACACAGATATACAGATATTAGAAGAGAAATAAGAAAGAATAAAAAGTAAGTTACCTGAAACACTCTAACAGGAGGGGGTCATCACTTCCCTGGCTTTAGGCTGACTCATTATAGAGCCTAATGGCCGAGGGTAGGAATAGCTCCCTTTGGAGCAGTGCAGTTGTCTTACTCTATTACTACAAGTAGTTCTCTGATCAAGGTGGCATGCAGAGGTTGAGAAACATTGTTCAGAATTGCCAGTATTTTCCATAGGGTCCTTTGTTCTACTACAGCCTCCAGTGTGTCCATTTTGACTCCTATAACAGAGCCAGCCTTTCTAATCGGTTTATTGAGCCTGTTGGCATCACCCACATTGATGCCATTGCCCCAGCACACGACCATATAGAAGATTGTACTGGCGACAACAGACTGGTAGAACATGTGAAGGAGAGGCCCGCATACTCCAAAGGACCTCAGTCTCCTCAGGAAGTAGAGGTGACTCTGGCCCTTCTTGTAAACAGCCTCTGTGTTGGTGCTCCAATGGAGAAGGCCATTACTTACAGGAGAAATTAGCAGTATCGATTGACATAAATCATTCAGAGTAGTTAAAAAAAAATCAAGGATTCGTGGAAGTTAAGTAGTTGTTGGTGTATAGATGCTAAGGAAAAATTAGCAAGATGAAATTCTCAGTGACTTAGGCTGCCATCTAGTGAGGCTCTACACTGGCTCTACATAGAGATCCCAGAATTTACCTTTACATTTTTATTCCTCCAGCTACTGAATATTCTTAAATATTTACTTGAATCTGTCATCCAAAACTTTGATGTTGTAATACCTCAAGCAAATATAATTCACTGCTTCAATTGTATAACGTTTTAATTCCGATAGAAAGAAAGAGATAAACTACATAGGAAGGAAAAGATGGCTATTAGCACAATTTCTCCTTGTGATTTCTGTGGACAGAACATTCTTTTATCAAATGTTATATCTATTAAAATTACAAGAAAAATCTGGAAGCAATCTGTAATTTGAGAGATGAATTGGAGAGAACCTTGCACAATTATAATGCCTGATTTCAGGTTAGACTGAAGATAATAGCTTTTTAACTTAATTTAGTAAAGCTGTGATTGTGGTTTCTTTCATTAAAAACTGGAATAATCACAGTATGATAATCACGTTTGGTTATTGGATTCTTCTCAGGGAAATACTGCGTTTGATGCTGTTTGCCTTACACATTGAATCAACTTTAGTCATAAAAACCTCTGTCACAAGAGACTGATAGAAACTGAAACTCCATTAGCCTCTATTAGCAGAGCAAATGAAGTAAGCATGCATCACGTGATAAACACAAAGGATTCTGCAGATGCTGAAAATCCAGAGTAACAGAGGAACTCAGCAGGTCAGGCAGCATCTATGGAAAGGAATAAAGAGTCAACGTTTGGGGCTGAGACCCTTCATCAGGACCAGATGTTGACTGCTATTTCCTTTCCATAGTTGCTGCCCGACCTGCTGAGCTCCTGCAGCATTTTGTGCATGTTACTGTGCTTCACATGGCTTTTTTTTACTCCTGATCAGCAGTATCAGAATTAAAGAAAGTTTTGAATAATGCTAACACATATTCACTCCCTTGGCAGCGTAACTGAATTGAGTAATGATTTGTGAGTGGAACATTATCTTTATTGTCTGAAATTTTAGAGGAAAGAGAACAGGATTGGAGTAATTACTCACTTCAGGAAAATTTAGGCAGTGACTATTTTTTTATTGCATGTCTGATATGTAAAGCCACTATCACAAGAAATTAAAGGAAAATGTTAAATGATCCAAATTGAAAATAATGGAAATGTGCAACTGGGAAAAAGGATAATTTAATGTTTCAGGTGTAAACACTCCGAGGAAATCACATATTCAATCAGTCGTTCCTCCACAAAGCAAATCTGAAGAGGCATGCCCTGCTGTTTCTGGGATCGCAGAGTGGATCTGGAAATGACAGATGGCATGATTCATAGAATGGAATGTGGAGGCAAAAGGAAGACAGTTGTTAATGAAAGGCAAAGATGTTGAGAACAGATGTACAGGAAATCGGGAACACACAATTAAAGATCTTCAGAGAAAAAAACAAAAGGTGGCAATAAAGACAAAAAAGACAGATGTGAGAATAATTTTAACTTGCCTAGATGAGATGCTGCCTGCCTGGTTTCCTCGCCCAGTTCTCTTCAACATAAGGGAAATTTTATGAGAACAGACAGATTGCTTATCTGATACATTCCATTTTTGACTGATGCCCTGAGTGTACGTTCCTTCTTTTATGTGTAAATGAGTATTTCACAAACTATCTTATTTTGAGTCCAACTCAAGACACTGGTAAAACTGTAACAAATGGAAAGGAGTGGCCATCACAAATAGTGGAATCAATAGAACTTATTTTATTATCTCTTGGTATGCGTTACCTATATTTCTAATTCCTTAAGGTTGTCATCGCTGAAAGAAGCAGCGGGGATAAGCTCCAGCCATCTTTTAATGCTCCCAATAGTGTGCATCTCAAACAGCTTCTGACAACCTAGTCCAACTCCTGGCCTTCACATGTAGCTTAGCTGCTGAGCCCGGTGGAACCGTTTCTACTGACAGCAGAAGAGGCAAAGATAGATTACTGTTGCCTTAAAACCAGTCCCTTCGGGCAGCTGGCGTTCATCAGCCAAGTGTTGGCAGCTCATCTAGGAGAAGGAAAACTCTGATCTCAAACCTCTGCTGCCTTGCCGCTATACCAACTCATAGGAAGGGCTTCAGGAGTAAACGCCAAGGAAAAACGCCAAGGAAAAATCTGGAGCTGTAGTCCTTAAGGCAGTCCTACGTTGAATTCAACGCTGATTGACAACCCCTGCGACACCCAAACTGTATCGGCCTCTGCCATTCCTTTGGATTCATCAGCTGCATGGAGAGGGGTAGCCTGCTACAGGGGCAACAGCTTGCTCTCCATATTTCACTTCCCTGGCTTGCATATCACGTAGAAACCAAGGGCGCAATATCCTTGGTCAATCCTGACCAATGAAGGGATGCTCAGATCCTATTTTGTAGAGCTAATGAATTATGGGTGCATCGAGCAACTAACAGAAATTTATGGCACAGCTTTAACCAAATTGTACAAAAATTTAATTTCTGTTAAACATTATGAATTCAAATTGCATACTGTTTTTAATCAGATTTTGAACAGGAAGGTTAAAAAATACTCTGGAAGCATCACAATGATATGTGAATGAGTGCAGAATTTAAAATAGAGTCATCTTTGTTCTCAGGTCATGAGATTTAAAGTGAGATCAGAACAATTTTATTACATACCAGAAAGAATACGCAGAATGAAGTATGAAGATAACTTTAGTGATCCTGCATTTCGAGCAAGGATAACAGGTCTTAGAAAGAACCAAAAATATTACACTATATCTGTGTCCCTTTGGCTATTCCAACTTAGAGAATACTGTATCAGTGAGTTAACCCTTTAATGACTGCTGTAAATTACATTTTTAAAACTATATGTTTCAATGCCATTTTTAATGTCTTTTAGGTGTGTTTGAACATAGAACATAGAATAGTACAGCACAGTACAAGCCCTTCGGCCCACAATGTTGTGCTGATCCTCAAACCCTGCCTCCCATATAAACCCCCACTTTAAATTCCTCCATATACCTGTCTAGCAGTCTCTTAAATTTCACTAGTGTATCTGCCTCCACCACTGACTCAGGCAGTGCATTCCACGCACCAACCACTCTCTGAGTAAAAAACTTTCCTCTAATATCCCCCCTTGAACTTCCCACCCCTTACCTTAAAGCCATGTCCTCTTGTATTGGGCAGCGATGCCCTGGGGAAGAGGCGCTGACTGTTTATAGAGCTGCATCATTACCTCACGACTCTTAAACTCTATCCCTCGACTTATGAAAGCTAACACCCCATAAGCTTTCTTAACTACCCTATCCACCTGTGAGGCAACTTTCAGGGTTCTGCGGACATGTACCCCCAGATCCCTCTGCTCCTCCACACTACCAAGTATCCTGCCATTTACTTTGTACCCTGCCTTGGAGCTTGTCTTTCCAAAGTGTACCACCTGGTCGGGCAGCATCCGTGGAAACGATCAGTCAACGTTTCGGGCTGGAACCCTTCGTCAGGACTATAGAGGGAAGGGGCAGAGGCCCTATAAAGAAGGTGGGGGGAGGGTGGGAAGGAGAAGGCTGGTAGGTTCCAGGTGAAAAACCAGTAAGGGGAAAGATAAAGGGGTGGGGGAGGGGAAGCAGGGAGGGGATAGGCAGGAAAGGTGAAGAAGGAATAGGGGCAAACACAATGGGTAGTAGAAGGAGGCGGAACCATGAGGGAGGTGATAGGCAGCTGGGGGAGGGGGCAGAGTGAAATAGGGATAGGGGAAGGGAGGGAGAGGGAATTACTGGAAGTTGGAGAATTCTATGTTCATACCAAGGAGCTGGAGACTATCTAGACGGTATATGAGGTGTTGCTCCTCCAACCTGAGTTTGGCCTCATCATGGCCGTAGAGGAGGCTATGTATAGATATATCTGAGTGGGAATGGGAAGCAGAGTTGAAGTGGGTGGCAACCGGGAGATCCTGTCTGTTGTGGCAGATGGAGCAGAGGTGCTCGACAAAGCGGTCCCCCAATCTGCGTCGGGTTTTACCGATGTAGAGGAGGCCGCACCGGGAGCACCAGATGCAATAGATGACCCCAACATACTCACAAGTGAAGTGTTGCCTCACCTGGAAGGACTGTTTGGGGCCCTGAATGGTGGAAAGAGAGGAGGTGTAGGGACAGGTGTAGCACTTACACTTACAGGGATAAGTGCCAGGTGGGAGATCCGTGGGGAGGGACGTGTGGATCAGGGAGTCGCGGAGAGACCGATCCCTGTGGAAAGATGTGCTTAGTGGTGGGGTCCTGTTGAAGGTGGCAGAAGTTGCGGACAATAATGTGCTGGATCCGAGGCTGGTGAGGTGGTAGGTGAGGACAAGGGGAACTCTGTCCCTGTTGTGGTGGCGGGAGGATGGGGTGAGGGCCAAAGTGCGGGACATGGAGGAGATGCGGGTGAGGGCATCATTGATGACGGCAGAAGGGAAACCATGATCCTTAAAGAAAGAGGACATTTGAGATATCCTGGAACAGAAAGCCTCATCCTGGGAGCAGATGCGGCAGAGACGGAGGAACTGGGAATAGGGAATGGCATTTTTGCATGTGGCGGGGTGGGAGGAGGCATAGTCGAGGTAGTTATGAGAGTCAGTGAGCTTGTAGAAGGTGTCAGTGGACAGTCTGTCTCCAGAGATGGAGACAGAGAGATCGAGAAAGGGGAGAGAAGTGTCCGAGAAAGACCAAGTGAATGTGAGGGCTGGGTGGAAGTTTGAAGTAAAGTCGATAAAATTGACGAGCTCAGCATGGGTGCAGGAAGCAGCACCAATGTAGTTGTCAATGTAGCAAAGGAAAAGTTGGGGAGCAGTACCAGAATAGGTATGGAGCACAGACTGTTCCACATAACCAACGAAGAGGCAGGCATAGCTGGGGCCCATGCGAGTGCCCATAGCTACACCCTTGGTCTGAAGAAAGTGGGAAGAGTGCCCTTATCAACTCCGGAGACCTTCCATCATCAGCTGCTAAACTCATAATTCCCACACCCGTACCGCTCGGTTTTACCTCCTCCCCAAGATATCCCTGGTCACCTCCTCAAAGAACTCTATCAGGCTTGTTAGACATGATCTGCCCTTCACATAGCCATTCTGACTGTCCCTGATCAGACCATGATTCTCTAAATGCCCAGAGATCCTTTCTTTAAGAATCTTTCCAACAGCTTTCCCACGACAGACATAAGGCTCACTGGTCTGTAATTACCCAGACTATCCCTACTGCCTTTTTTGAACACGGGGACAAAATTCGCCGCCCTCCGATCCTCCAGTACCATTCCTGTGGACAACAAGGACATGAAGATCCTAGTCAGAGGCTCAGCAATCTCTTCCCTCGCCTTGCGGAGCAGCCTGGGGAATATTCCGTCAGGCCCTGGGGACTTATCCATCCTGATATATTTTAACAACTCTCCCTTAATATCAACATGCTCCAGAACATCAACCTCACTCATATTGTCCTCACCATCATCAAATTCCCTCTCATTGGTGAATACCGAAGAGAAGTATTCATTGAGGACCTTGCTCACTTTCACAGCCTCCAGGCACATCTTCCCACCTTTATCTCTAATCGGTCCTACCTTCACTCCTGTCATCCTTTTTTTCTTCACACAATTGAAGAATGCCTTGGGATTTTCCTTTTCCCTACTCGCCAAGGCCTTCTCATGCCCCCTTCTTGCTCTCCTCAGCCCCTTCTTAAGCTCCTTTCTTGCTATCCCATATTCCTCAATAGACCCATCTGACCCTTGCTTCCTAAACCTCATGTATGCTGCCTTCTTCCACCTAACTAGATTTTCCACCTGACTTGTCACCCATGGTTCCTTCACCCTACCATTCTTTATCTTCCTCACCGGGACAAATTTATCCCTAACATCTTGCAAGAGATCCCTAAACATCGACCATATGTCCATAGTATATTTCCCTGCAAAAGCATCATCCCAATTCACACCAGCAAGTTTGAGCCTTATGCCTCATTATTTGCCCTTCCCCAGTTAAAAGTATTCCTGTCCTCTCTGATTCTATCCTTTTCCATGATAATGCTAAAGGCCAGGGAGCAGTGGTCACTGTTCCCCAGATGCTCTCCCACTGAGAGATCTGTGACCTGACCCGGTTCATTACCTAGTACTAGATCTAGTATGGCATTCTCCCTAGACAGCCTGTCAACATACTGTGACAGTAATCCATCCTGGACACACTTAACAAACTCTGCCCCGTCTAAACCATTGGAACTAATCAGGTGCCAATCAATATTAGGGAAGTTAAAGTCACCCATGATAACAAACCTGTTATTTTTGCACCTTTCCAAAATCTACCTCCCAATCTGCTCCTCGGTATCTCTGCTGCTACCAGGGGGCCTATACAATACCCCTAATAGAGTAACTGCTCCCTTCCTGTTCCTGACTTCCACCCATATTGACTCAAAAGAGGATCCTGCTACATTACCCACCCTTTCTGTAGCTGTAATAGTATCCTTGACCAGTAATGCCACACCTCCTCCCCTTTTTCCACCCTCTCTATCCCTTTTAAAGCACCGAAATCCAGGAATATTGAGAATTCATTCCTGCCCTGGTGCCAGCCAAGTCTCTGTAATGGCCACTACATCATAATTTCATGTATGTATCCAAGCTCTCAGTTCATCACCTTTGTTCCTGATGCTTCTTGCATTGAAGTACACGCACTTTAGCCCTTCTGCCTTACTGTCTTTACACCCTTTATTCTGCTTCTCTTTCCTCAAAGCCTCTCTATATGTTAGATCTGGCTTTACTCCATGCACTTCTTTCACTGCTCTATCGCTCCGGGTCCCATCCCCCTTGCAAATTAATTTAAACCCTCCCGAACCATGTTAGCAAACCTACCTGCAAGGATATTTCTCCCCCTCAAGTTCAGGTGCAACCCATCCAATCTGTACAGGTCCCACCTTCCCCAGAAAAGATCCCAATGATCCAGAAATCTAAAACCCTGCCCCCTGCACCAACTCCTCAGCCACGCATTCAACTGCCATCTCCTCCAATTCTTACCATCACTATCACGTAGCACTGGCAGCAATCCTGAGAACGCCACCCTTGAGGTCATGTTCTCCAGCCTTCTGCCTAGTTCCCAAAACTCACACTTCAGAACCTCATCCCTCTTCCTGTCTATGTCGTTGGTACCAACATGTATCACAATTTCTGGTTGCTTTCCCTCTCATACCAGGATGTCGTGCACCCAGTCAGAGACATCCCAGACCCTGGCACCCGGGAGGCAACAAACCATGCGGGTGTCCTTCTCACATCCACAAAATCTCCTGTCTGCTCCCCTGACTATAGAGTCTCCAATGACAAAAGCTCTCCTCTTCTCCGTCCCACCCTGCACCACAGGGTCAGACTCAGTGCCGGAGGCCCTACCACTTTGGCTCACTCCTGGTCGGCCGTCCCTGCCAACAGTATCCAGGACGGTAAATTTATTATTCAGGGGAATGGCTAGAGGTGCTCTGCACTACATGTCTGCTCACCTTCGCTTTCCCCCCTATGACTGTCACCCAACGACCTGATTCCAGCAACCTAGGTGTGACTACCTCCCTGTAGCCCTCATCTATGACTGCCTCATTCTCCCTTACGAGTCGAAGGTCATCCAGCTGCTGCTCCAGATTCCTTACATGGTCTTCTATATCGCCCAGCCACATGCACTTCTGGCAGATGTGACTCTGTGGGAGAGGGGAGTTCCCCCAAGACTGCCACATCTCACATGAGAGGCACATCACCATCTCAGGAGGCATTGTAAAGTCTAAATGTGAGCAAACTTATCTTCCGCCTCTTCGCGTCAAAGCCTCTCAAGTCAAAGCCTCAAAGCTCCACTCCTTCACTGGCCCACTCACTCACTGGCCACTTTCCAGCTTGGCTAATTTTCTTTCTGGAATTTAACAATTTTTCGGTCTTTAATTACCTACTTCATTTATTATAGTTTGTAAAAGTCCTTGATTGCCAGAAAATATCAGAACCATTTAAATGCCATTAAGCTTGTGACAACTGCTGCAGCTGCCAGGGCTGAGAGTGGGGATATGTTTACTGCCAGCCAGCTCCCTTAGGGGTTGGGTTTCTTCACTCTGTCACTGCAGGCTCTGTCATCATTTGGGTCACACTTCAGCCCAAAGGCTTCAGGCCAGTAAGATAGGCTTGTTCTGTGTAGTAGAGAACAATACAGGAGCTCATGAGCACAATATCAGCTGGGAAGTTCCAGACAGTAAGGCTTGGTCTAACATTGCCTCCCGGTTCCAATTGATTATGAACACTGCTTGGGAGGGTTGATAATCGTCTTGCCATTTTTTTTGTGCTGGGGGGTTAGGTTTGCTGTTTCTCTTTGAACTGACTTCCATGGTTTTCTTTGTATCGTGGCTATCTGGAGAAGAAGAATCTCAAGAGTTGTATACTGCATTCGTACATTGATAATAAATGAAACTCTGAACCTTTGAAGTTTCGGACCTCTTTGTTAATCAAACATGAGTCTGTGTACAGTTTTAATAGCTTGTTTACGGTCTTTTGATTCAAACACAAAAAAATGATTTCCGATAAAATACAATGCAAAGGGGGCTGCATGGTTGCACTGTGATTAGTGTAATGCTATTACAGCACCAAGTGACCCAGGTTCAATTCTGCTAGTGTGTGTAAGGAGTTTGTACGTACTTCCCATTACAGTGTGTGTCTTCTCCGCGTGCTCTGATATCCTCCCACATTCCATAGACGTATGGGTTGTAGGTTAACTGGTCACATGGGTGTAATTGGCATTAACTGTAATAAGACTGCGGAACGGATCCTGACCCGGATCTGGGCCGTACCCTCTAAATATCCAGACCTGCCTCTTGGTTTTTTTTGTACTACCTTACTTCTCATTTTTCTATTTATGATTTATAATTTAAATTTTTAATATTTACTAATATTAACTATTTTTAATATTTAATATTTGTAATCCAGGGAGTGTGAAGCGCAGAATCAAATATCGCTGTGATGATTGTACGTTCCAGTACCAATTGTTTGGCGACAATGAAGTATAAAGTATAACTGGTCACATGGGTGTAACTGGGCAGCACAGGTTCATCCTGTTACTGTGCTCCATCTCTGAATAAAATGATTCAGTGGAATGCTCTGTTTTTCCTTTGCCCTGCTTTCATTCTACAAACGTAATTTGGTCAGAAATCTAGCAAGTTCCAGCTGATGAGTCAGAAAGCATTTCCACCACATCTCTTTTGCCTTGACACTGGGTGCAGAAAGACACCACCGAAGTATTATTTGACCAGAAAGGTTTTCTCTGATCATCCCACTGTACTTTACTTTGGTAGTCTAAAGCACAGTTTTAATTCATGCCTTAATTAACTTAAAACTCTTAGATCTGTCAGACTCGGTGCATTGAAAGCAGTCTAAAGCTTGATTGAAGGAGCTTAGCTTCAGGAGAGTTTGGCCAACATTTCTTTTGTTTAAAATTGTGAGACATTTTCATAAATCATACACAAACTCATGACAGCACTACTTGGTTGTGACAGGAATGTGACGTAAATGCTATAAAGTCATTCCGGCTCTCTTCCACCTTGAGCCAAAGAAGATTGGCAGACACTTTCTTCTGTGAAGCCTTTCTCTCTCTAGACTAAATTTTTATTGCTGAAAACACTGATCAGTCAATCTGAATTTAGGTTCCATTATGCAGCAACCATTTCTTTATCAATATTAAGTGAATGCATCTCCCAACTCAGATCCTGGCACTTTGTAAATATTGAAGGATAGTTTAGAGATGAGATCTTTGAGGGTGAATCAGCAAGCATGTATGTAACTAACTGAGCTATATAAATAAACGTATCTAAATTTTATACATGGCTCAGAAAGGAGTCTCCTACAATTGTCTGATTTTTGAAAGGACAATAATAAGGTGAAATAGGATTATTTTGCACATATTTTTCAGGCACTCATTATGCTGTAATAAAATTGTCCCATAACAGAGATTGTATCAGTGCTATTTACAACCTGTAATTGTAAACAAACCATTAAATTCATAAGGATGCTCTGTAGAATATTACATAAAACAATTTTCTGCACTTTTTAATAAAGATTTTTTTAACGTTGAGGGAACAATGAACAAATCATTTGCAGCAACCCACTAAGAATAGCAATCTTGCAGCAATCTGTGAGATATTACATTGTAATTGATGTTCGTATCGCATTGTAACTGGAGGGATATTTTAGTGCTCTTTAGTTAAAGATGCCTCAATTAAAAATACTTTCATTGCCTGCTGTGGTAAATTTTTGTATTAACATAATCAGTGGCTGCATCTTGTATTATGAGGAAAAATTGTTGGCCCTAGGTTCAGAAGTCAAAATATCTGCCAGTTTTCTAAAGGTTAAATGAACATATATTCACATTTAACATTTACAATATAAGCAATACTCTGCTTGAAGAGTTCCAGTCAAGGTTATTGACCTGAAACATAAACTCTTATGTTTCTCCACAAATCCTTGCTGACGTGCAAAATATTTTCAGCATTTTCTTTCTTTATAACAGATTTTCAGCATCTTCATAAGACCTTGTGGTCCCAAAGGTTAACAGAAACTGCTGATGGTTAGAATTGGCAATGAACAGAGTGTACTGTTATGGTAATTATTGCAAACAGTCAGTCTCAAGGCATGCTGAAACAGGAATAAAGCTGAACCCAAAACTGGATGATATATAACCTGACTTCAGAAACACTCCGAGGTGATCCTTGTTTAGACTATATAGTTAAGCTAAGTTCCAAGCTCCAGGCTATAAAGTTAATGATATAATAAACAAAATGCACAAAATAATTCCCCATTTTCTGAAAGGAGAGTTAATGGCTGATGAAAAGATTGGTCCCAAAGCTGCTTTTTAAATTCATTTGCACATGGTAATGATGTAAGGAATGTATCTTTTCATAACCTTCACTGAAATTAATGAGGTAAATGACAGATAGCCCGGTTGTTCACTCTTCTAAACAAAAATAAATTGACAATCAATTTTTCATTAAGCTGTTCATCTTTTTTAGCAGCTACCTTCTGAAAATTATTGTTAATTGTGCAAAAAGCAGGTTTTGGCAATTCAAATGCACAAGAACGGAAGAAGCTGCAGAGTGGTGGACTTAGCCCCGTACATCACGGTCACATCCCTCCCAAATATCAGTACTACCTACTGCAGGCACTGGGTCAAGAGAGCAGTACCATCATTGAAGGTCCCACTAACCGAGCCACGTCAATCTCTGACAGAGGTACAGAAACATGAAGTCCACACACCAAGTTCAGAACAACTACTTCCCTTCAACCATTTGAATTTTACACAAGCTGACTCAACCTTAATTACCATAGCTTAGCAACACTACAGCCATTTTGGTCACATTACACTAAAATGGACTTCGTTTCTTTTGTTCTAATTGTGCTCTTGTAAAAAATGGCTATAATTTATGTTTAATCTACAGTGCATTTTTCCTGTAAATGCTGCTTATACAATGATATATATACAATGATAGCTTAGCAACACTACAGCCATTTTGGACTTCGTTTCTTTTGTTCTAATTGTGCTCTTGTAAAAATTGGCTACAATTTATGTTTAATCTGCAGTGCATTTTTCCTGTAAATGCTGCTTATATGATGCTATGTGCCTGCGATTCTGCTACGTTTTTCATTGCACCTCTACATACACGTACTTGTGTACTTGACAATAAACATGTCGGGACTTTGAACTTGTCTTTGTTGTTTTCTATTTGACATAGCCAAAGTGTCTTTCAAAGATAACTCGGCTGGAGTTCGCAAATAACAGGAATTCTACAGATGCTGGAAATTCAAGCAACACACATCAAAGTTGCTGGTGAACGCAGCAGGCCAGGCAGTATCTTTAGGAAGAGGTACAGTCGACGTTTCAGGCCGAGACCCTTCGTCGGGACTAACTGAAGGAAGAACGAAGGGTCTCAGCCTGAAACGTCGACTGTACCTCTTCCTAGAGATGCTGCCTGGCCTGCTGCGTTCACCAGCAACTTTGATGTGTGTCAGTTGGAGTTGGAAGTTTTACTTTTCTCTCCACAACTGACCCATAATTGGCTATTTTCTCAATGTATAAATGTAAAAAATTAGTGACTTTCATCCCTGGATGTTGGTTGGCATAAAGCTAGCATGTTCAATTGATCCTTAATACAAAATGGAGCTGAAGAACTATGTTGAAAACTGACTGAGTTATATTGTTACTCTGAAAGGTACTAATATACACTACTGTGCAGAAACCTAAGACTTTTGTACAGTACTGTGGTAATTTTATGTATTGCACGGTACTGCTGCAAAAAAAAAACAAATTTCATGACATATGTGAGTGATGATAAACCTGATTCTGATATGGGTTTCTGATATGGGTGGACTGCGAGTGAGAAGAGGTGCAGGGAGAGTGAAATCGTGGTTGGGAAAAGGAGAAGGGAGAGGGGAGGGAGAGAGGAGGGAGCAGGAAGCACCAAAGAGACATTCTGTATTGATCAATAAACCAATTGTCTGGAATCACATGACTGCCTGGTGCCTCAGAGCTTGGCATGTGCCACCAGCCCCCCACCCTGGCACTCCTTCTCTGCCACCTGTCCCACACCCTGGAACGCCTTCTCTGCCACCTGTCCCACACCCTGGCACGCCTTCTCTGCCACCTGTCCCACACACCTCCCCCATGGCACTCCACCCTCACCATTCCCAACACCCTCTGCTCCCGCCAGATTTAGAAACTTGCTCTCCCTTCCACATTGACCAATACAGTATTGTGCGAAAGTCTGTAGGCACCCTAGCTACTGTATATATATGTGCTTAAGACTTTTGCACAGTACTATATGACAATGAAACATATAAAATATGCAATGGTCAACACAGAGGACTTAGTAAATTATTACCAGCACACCTGACCTTGCTCACCATCAATACAAAACCAAGGCCTCTGTGCCTCCCTCTGCAACTGGACCCTCGACTTTCTAACCAGGAGACCTCAATCTGCAGATTGGAAATAACATCTCCACCTCGCTGACAATCAACACTGGTGCACCACCTGGATGTGTGCTTAGCCCACTGCTCTACTCACTCTACACCCATGACTGTGTAGCTAGGCACAGCTCAAATGCCATCTATAAATTTGCTGATGATACAACCAAATCTTTGGCAAAATTTCAGAAGATGATGAAAGAACGTACAGGAGCGACATATACCAGACGGCTGAATGGTGTCACAGCATCAACCTTGCACTCAACATCAGCAAAACCTGTGAATTTCAGGGCGGGTAAGACAAGGGAACACAACTTATTCCTCATAGAGGGATCAGAAGAGGAGAGAGTGAGCAATTTCAAGTTCCTGGGTGTCAAAATCTCTGAGGACCTAACGTGGACGCAACGTTTTGATGCAACTATAATGAAGGCAAGACAGCGGCTATATTTCATTAGAAATTTGAGGAGATTTGGTTTATCAACTAAAACACTTAAAAGACTTCTACAAATATACCGAGGGGGGCGTCCTGACTGACTGTATCACTATCTGGTATGGGAAGCAGAATTAGGCCATTTAGTCCAACAAGCCTGCTCCAAAAATTTCACCATGGCTGATTCATTTTCCCTCTCAGCCCCAATCTCCTAACATTTCCCTGTATCCCCTCATGCCCTGACCAATCAAGAATCTATCAACCTCTGCCTTAAATATACATAAAAACTTGGCCTCCACAGCTGCTTGTGGCAAAGAATTCCACAGATTCACCACTCTCCGGCTAAAGAAATTTTTCCTCATCTCCTTTCTAAAAGGACACGCCTCTATTCTGAGGCTGTGTCCTCGGGTCTTAGACTTTTCCACCATAGGAAATATCCTCTCCACATCCACTCTATCATGGCCTTTCAATATTCAATAGGTTTCAATGAGGTCATCCCTCATTCTTCTGAATTCTAGTGAATACAGACCAAGAGCCATCAAACACTCTTCATATGACAAGCCATTTGACCCTGGAATCATTTTTGTGAACCTTTTGAACCCTCTCCAGTTTCAGCACATCCATTCTAAGATAAAGGGCCCAAAACTGCTCCTAATACTCCAAGTATGGCCTCACCAGTACTTTATAAAGTCTCAGTGTTACATCCTTGCTTTTATGTTCCAGTCCTCTTGAAATGAATGCTAATATCACAATTGCCTTCCTTATCACAGATTTATCCTGCAGATTAACCTTTAGGGAATCCTGCACAATGACTTCCAAGTCCCCCTCGTGCCTCAGTTTCTTTTGTATTTTCCCTCCACTTAGAAAATAGTCAACCCCTTTATTTCTTCTAGCAAAGTGTATGACCATACATTTCCTGACATTGTATTCCATCTGCCATTTCTTTGCCCATTCTCCTAGTCTTTCTGCAGCCTCTCTACTTCCACAAAACTACTTCCCCTCCACCTATCTTCATATCATCTGCAAACTTTTCAACAAAGCCATCAATTCCATCATCCAAATCATTGACATATAACATAAAAGAATCGCTCCCAACACAGACCACTTGTCACTGGCAACCAATCAGAAAAACCTCCCTTTATTCCCACTTTTTGCCTCCTGCCAATCAGACACTGTTTTATCCATGCTAGAACCTTTTCTGTAATATGATGAGTTCATAGCTTGTTAAGCAGCCTCACCTGTGGCACCTTGTCAAAAACCTTCTGAAAATCCAAGTCAACATCAACTGATTGTTCTTTGTCTATCCTGCTTGTGATTTCTTCAAAGAATTCCAAAAGAATGGTCAGGCAAGATTTTCCTTTGAGGAAACCATGCTGACTATTGTCTATTTTATCGTGTGACTTTAAGTACCCTGAGACCTCATCCTTAATAATCAACTCCAACATCTTCCCAACCACTGACGTCAGACTAACTAGTTATAGTTTCCTTTCTTCTGCCTCTCTACCTTCTTGAAGAGTGGAGTGCTATTTGCAATTTTCTAGAACCATTCCAGAATCTAGCGATTTTTAAATATCATTACCAATGCCTCCATGATCTCTTCAGCCACCTCTTTCAGATCCCTGGAGTGTACACCATCTGGTCCAGGTGACTCATCTTTCTTCAGACCTTTCAGTTTCCCTTCTATCTAGTAATGGTAACTTCACTCACTTCATGACCCCTGACACCTGGAACTTCCACTATGCTGCATCTTCCACAGTGAAAACTAATGCAAAATACTTATTCAGTATGTCCATTATTTCATTGTTCCCAATTACTACTTCTCCAGCATCATTTTCCAGCAGTCCATTATCTACTCTCGGGTCTCTTTTAAACTGTATGTATCAGCAGAAACTTTTTCTATCCTCTTTAATATAGGTTTCCCCCGCCATCTGAAGGTAGAGCATTCCTATGAAACGGTTCGTAAGCCGGAATGTCGTAAAGCAAAGAAGCAATTACCATTTATTTATATGGGAAAAATTTGTGAGCGTTTGCAGACCCAAAAATAATCTACCAAATCATGCCAAATAACACATAAAACCTAAAATAACAGTAGCATATAGTAAAAACAGGAATGATATGATAAATACACTGCCTATATAAAGTAGAAATACTTCTCTACAATCATTGCCGCACTGTTCGCCGTAGCGAAAATCTCACGCAAGCGCTCTCAGCAAAAACACGGCGCAAGCGCTCTCGGCAAAAACACTCCAGTAACCTTTAAGCTATGAAGCTGCCAAATCCATACCAAATAACACATAAAAATACACAGCCTATATAAAGTAGAAATAATGTATATACAGTGTAGTATCACTTACCGGAATTGGGAAGACCACACCGAGCACACTGGTGATGGTGTGTTAGGCTGAGTTGTCGGAGGTTGGGGTGGTGCAGTGGTCCCCAAACTCCAGGCCACCGACCGATACTGATCCGCGAAGCATGCAGCGGTACAGCGGTAGCTGAGACACACCCAGCACATCTTTAAGAAAAAAGCCGAAATAAACAAGCTAATTAATTAGGTGCCGCCTAGCATGTAAATGTCGGCCCAGATCAGAGGCGATAGGCGATTGCCGATTGCGTCGCCTCTGATCTGGGCCGACATTTACGTGCCAGGCGGCACCTAATTAATTAGCTTGTTTATTTCAGCTTTTTTTCTTAAAGATGTGCCGGGTGCGTCCCAGCTACCGGTGCATTCTCCGCGGCCCAGGGATTGGGGTGGTGAGACACTGAGGTGTCGTCTGTTTCCATCAGGGCAGGCAGGTCATCTTCTTCTATGTCTACCTGCCTCGATGTCAAAGGTCAAGGTTTGTCGTCTGCTGTGGCTGATGTGGAAGGCTTGAAAAATGACAGTATACTTGACTGCTAGCCTCGCGCATTTTTCTATCATACAGTTCTTTGTAAGCACTCAAACCATCCTGCAAATATGCCCTAAACCAATGTATCCCTTTCAAAATTAAAGTTGTACTTTATAATTGCAGCAAAAATCTCACACAGTTGCTTCACGTTCAGTTCCTGGACAACTTTACTTTCAGTCCATTCGCTACTGCATTCGGTTTCGATTGTTATCCTTTCCTCTTCCAATTGCATCAGCTCTTCATCTATCAGTTCTTGGTCATGGGACGCCAAAACCTCTTCAACATCATCTTCGTCAACTTCCACAAGCCAAACTCATTTTGTCCTTACTTTGTTCACCACGATCAGTTCCGAATCCAGGGGAGAGCGGTTGCTCGGGGCACGCGCTGCCTTTCTTTGTAACAGTGAAAACACCTGCTGTTAGCGAAAACAGGTAACTAATGTAGGTCTTTCATAACAGTGAGGTTTCATAAAGCGAACATTCGAAAAGCGGGGGACACCTTATTATTGCCTAGCTTGCTTTTTTATTCCATCTTTACCTTCTTAATGACTCTTTTAGTTGCCTTGTTGATTTTTAAAGCTTCCCAATCCTCTTACTTCCAACTAATATTTGCCCTACTTTATGCACTCTCTTTGGCTTTGATGTTTCTTGTTAGCCACAGTTGTGTCATCTTTCCTTTAGAATACTTCTTCCTCTTTGGGATGTACATATCCTGTGCCTTCCAAATTGCTTCCAGAATTCCAGCCATTGCTGCTCTGCTGTCATCCCTGCCAGTGTTCTTTTCCAAACAATTCTGTCCAACTCCTCTCTCATGCTTCTGTAATGCCCTTTGCTCCGCTGTAATACTGATTTATCTGACTTTAGCATCTCCTTCTCAAATTTCAGGATGAATTTGATCGTATTATGATACTTTTCCCAAGAGTTCTTTTATCTTAAGCTCCCTTATCAGTTCTGGTTCATTGCACAACACCCAATCTAAAATAGCTGATCCTCTAGTGGGCTCAACCACTAGTTGCTCTAAAAAGCCATCTCACAGGCACTCTAGAAATTCCACCTCTTAGAATCCAGCACCAACCTGATTTTCCCAATCTACCTGCATATTGAAATCCCTCTTGAGTATTGTAATATTGCCCTTTTGGCATGCACTTTCTTTCTCCCATTGTTTGTAGGTCACATCCCTCCTACTGCTTGGGGGTCTGTATACAATTCCCATCAGGGTCTTTTTACTCCTTGCAGTTCCTTAGCTCTATTCACAAAGATTTCCCACCTTCCAATCCTATGTCACCTCTTTCTAGTGATTTGATTTCATTTTTTACCAACCGAGCAACACCATCCTGCCATCCTGCCTGTCCTTTTGATATAATGTGTATCCTTCGACATTAAGCTCCTAGCTATAATCTTCTTTCAGCCATGATATAGTGATGCAGAGCTGAGTGTACGATCAGGCTAATATAATCTTATTAGACAGCAGAGCAGGCCTGAGGAGCCATTTAGCCTATCCCTTCATATCTTAATATGTGTCTGAAAACTCACAACTGGGCACAGTAACTTCAACATATGGACCGGAAGTAGCAGGAATTGAGTTCAGAAGTGAGCATGAGGCTGGCACAAGTGCATCATCAAATATCAAAGTGGAAATATGACTAGATGCCAGCTGAGGATCAATGTCTCCCTATTACTACTCTGGGGTTTCTGTGAAAACATTTAAGTCCTTGTGTAGGGATGGATGGAGATGTTCTTCAGTGCTTACAGTATAGCTGCAATTGGCAGCCGGGGAAAAATGTATCCACTCAAATCAAAGCAGTACAACAAAGTAAGAAAGCAATTGTACCAGCAGAGATACGTTCAGATACACGAGCCGTTTATGCAGAGCTTTTCGTTCCACATATGGAAATACATGGATCATGCAACGAAGTGACAGAGGGACTGTTAATGTACTTTAATCCAGCAGCTTTAGAGACTGCAGAGAGCCATAAATTTTAGACAAGAAAGCAAAACTCAGGCAAGGCCACTAATGATTAGCTGTGGCGAACAAATTGTCTCAGCAACTAATTTTGGCACCATGCTGAATCAAGCACTGTAGGACAAGAGTGTATGAAGTTTAACAGATGAGGAAATGCAATCTAGATTTCTACATCTTGTGTGGTGTGCACCCGACAGTGCCATTTTCCTGGGTTTAGGCACCCTAATTCTCTGGATAACCTTTAATAATTCAGGCGTATTCCGCTATTTGACAGCTATGTTTTGATGCCAAGATTTTAATATTTAAAGAGCACCTGAACTTGGGTTCACTGCTCAATTGTCAGCTCAACTTTTGTTCAATCTGTGATTGCGTTTTTGAATTTCTGTCTTGCTTGGATTCTTGTCTAGCATCTAGTCAACAACATAGCCTCAAGATTCCAGGGAGTAGATTTAGGATGGAGATGACGAGGCACTGCTTTTCCCAGAGAGTGGTGAATCTGTGGAATTTTCTGCCCAAGGAAGCAATGGAGGAAACCTCAGTAAATAAACTTAAGACAAGGTTGGATAGATTTTTGTATAGTAGGGGAATTAAGGGTTATGGGGAAAAGGGAGGTGGGTGGAGATGAGTCCATGGCCAGATCAGCCATGATCTTATTGAATGGCAGAGCAGGCTCGATGGGTCAGATGGCCTACTCCTGCTCCTATTTCTTATGTTCTTATGTAACCCCGCTCTCATCTCAAACTCAAAATTGTGCCTTGTCTAGTCTCGGATAGTCCAGCACTTGAGTCCTTAATATCCTCACTTTGGCCTCTCGTCACAACATCAGAGGATATAACACAGAGTATGCATGTAGAATTGACACATTAATGGAGGTGGCATCCAAAATCACTGAAGAATATTAGCCAGCCAATGACATCAGTCTTGATGATAAACATGGGCAAGTGGTAACAGCAAAGGAAGGATTTTGAGACTGAGTGCAAGTCACATCGTGAGTTTACTTCAGAAGGATTTCATCTATGACAAATATGGCAGTTCAGAGCAGAGAAACACTCCCAACTGCATTACATATAGTGTCAGTAAGTAAGGCTAGGCTTCGGATAGTAAACCAGAATAATGTCCTCTAGGTAGGTTTACACTGAAAGACAAACCTTACAGCAGAAGGCACAAAACAGAGGCTTGTACAATATAGACCAGCGTGAAGAATGAAGTTTATGCCAACAGGAATAATAATAGAAATTTAAGCCATTTTAAAATCAAAATGGAAGTCAGTTTATTAATATGAGTAGCTATATTGTCTGCTCCATTATGGACATGGGGTATGTACATCAAGAGCCTTAACCGAGTGTCACTAACAAAGAGCATGCATTCTGGCCAAGCACTGAAACCCTCTGGTCAGGTGCCATGTGCCATTTCTCATAATGATCAAAAAATGAAAGGTAATTTATATAAATAGTGCATACTGTTAGGAAAAGATCAAAAAATTGAAAGAGAATTGAACAGAAGTATTTAATGTGAGAATCTCACAACCACATTCTACAGCAATAAACATAAATGACCAAGAATTCGTATACTGGCATTAAGGATCATAAAGCCGACATGTAGGTGAAGCTAAAAGCCTGGACTATTGGTATAAGAGAACTGGAAAAAGCTTAAAAGCTTGTGTTTGTTAAGACAGCACAAAGTGGTTGAATGACACTCATTAATTCACTGCAGAAAGCACACAAACCTGACTATAGTCCAAATGCAGGGTCTCAGCCCAAAACATGTCTATCCCTTTGTTACACATGTTGATTCCTCCGCCTGTTTGCTTTTAGCGTTCTGTATTTTTTTATTGAGCCATTAATGATAAGATAAACAATAGCTATTGTTTCTTTTGCAGGATCTGTCTGCTGAATTGACCGACTTCTAGTAGCAGGGAGTTCATCAGATGTCTGGTTCTCTGGAACCATTTCGAGATGGGAAGGAGGGTCCTAAGCATACCAGATGAACCAGGGTGGCTCCAGTCTGCTTGTGGTGTTTGCGAATATTGTTGGGGAATGGACTAAGACACAGGGGAGGAATACAATGAGGAATAATCCATTTAAAAGGAAAACCCAGTTAGATCAGCAGGGAAAGTATACATTGAATTTATAAGACATTTGGGAAGAACGCATTTATTTTACTGTAAGGATTCTGACAAGCAAGGCAAAGGAACTGATGTTTTGTGTAACACCTGGGAATATGATACTGTTTGACAGAAACATGTTTGAAAGATGAGCAGGAATCTTCTGAGGAGGAGGATTTGCAATATTAATCAAGGAGTCCAACACTTTACTAAGGACTCCCAGAAGGTTAATTTATAGGTTGAGTCTGTGGTAAAGAAGACAAATGTAATATTTGCAATTATTTCAAAGGGAATGAAACATGAAAGCAAGAATATAATGCTGAGGCTTTATAAGACACCAGTCAGGCCCCATATCCCAGAAAAGATGTGTTACTGACTAAGAAAAGACTAAGGAGCTGGTGGTAGACCTGAGGAGAGCTAAGGTACCGGTGACCCCTGTTTCCATCCAGGGGGTCAGTGTGGACATGGTGGAAGATTACAAATACCCGGGGATACGAATTGACAATAAACTGGACTGGTCAAAGAATACTGATGCTATCTACAAGAAGGGCCAGAGCCGTCTCTATTTCCTGAGGAGACTGAGGTCCTTTAACATCTGCCGGATGATGCTGAGGATGTTCTATGAGTCTGTGGTGGCCAGTGCGATCATGTTTGCTGTTGTGTGCTGGGGCAGCAGGCTGAGGGTAGCAGACACCAACGGAATCAACAAACTCATTCGTAAGGCCAGTGATGTTGTGGGGATGGAACTGGACTCTCTCACGGTGGTGTCTGAAAAGAGTATGCTGTCTAAGTTGCATGCCATCTTGGTCAATGTCTCCCATCCACTACATAATGTACTGGGTGGGCACAGGAGTACATTCAGCCAGAGACTCATTCCACTGAGATGCAGCACTGAGCGTCATAGAAAGTCATTCCTGCCTGTGGCTATCAAACTTTACAACTCCTCCCTTGGAGAGTCAGACATCCTGAGCCAATAAACTGGTCCTGGACATTTCATAATTTACTGGCATAATTTACATATTTTAACTATTTATGGTTCTATTACTATTTGTTATTTATGGTGCATCTGTAACGAAAACCAATTTCCCCCGGGATTAATAAAGTATGACTATGACTATGACTATGTTATCATTGAAGTGTGTTCAGAGGAAGTTCACAAGGATGATTCCAGGAATGAAGGGGTTAACATATGAGGAGAATTTGCCACCTTCAGGTCTGTACTCATGGAATTTAGAAGAATGGGGGAGGGGATCTCATTGAAACCCACTGAATGTGAAAGGACTAAGGGTGGGTGTGGAGAGGATGTTTCCTATGGTGGGGATATCCAGAACTAGAGGGCACAGCTTCAAAATCGAGGGGCAAACTTTTTGAAGGGAGGTAAGGAGGATTTTTATTTTAGCCAGAGAGTAGTGAATCTGTGGAATGCTCTGCCACAGACTGTAGTGGAGGCCAAGTCCATTAGTATACTTAGGGTGGAAATTGACAGTTTCCTGATCAGTCTGGGCATCAAAGTATATGACGAGAAGGCGGGTATATAGGATTGAGTGGAACCCGGGATCAGACATGATGAAGTGGCAGAACAGACTCGATGGGCTGAATGGCCTAATTCTTCTCCTTTGTTTTATGGTCTTAAGGAGTAAGCTAGAAGGTTCTTCATTGAAGCTATATGGATGGAGTTAAAAAAACAACATAAGGTTGGTATAAATGGATAGCACAGTCATCCAGCCAGCAGGTTGGCTAAAATGCCTGCTTCTATGTAGCATGAGCCTATACTAATTTCACTGTCCAACATTTGGCCAATAGCCTCCTGTGCTGTGAAGTTTCAAGTTTCTGCCTTGGTGTCAACAAGCCACTTTGTCTTTCTACTCCTTCCACCTTCAGCTGAAATTACTCCTCACCACCGTCGGCAATGACCGCCATATTACAAAGGACATCATTATAGTCTCAAAGTCATACAGGATGATGCCCTCTAGACCATTGACTCCATGCTGACCATCAACCCCACAGTTACACCTACTCCAAGCCAATTTTATTTTCCCCATGTACCCAACTACTCATCACCCAGAGTCTACCATTAATTGACGTACTGGAGCAATCAACCTATTAACTGGCACATCTTGGAATGTGAGGGGAAACTGGAATGTGCTGAGGAAACTAACGATGACACACAGAGAACAGTATCAGAGATCTAAAATAACTCCAGGTCAACAGAGGTGTGAGGGCAGCCATTCTACTGATTCAAGTCCTTGTTCCTTTTGATAGATTATAATTTCTATTATAAATTACAGAAAACATACTATCATTTAATGAGCTATTGCATCAGTTTTGTTTAAGTAAATGAGCCAAAAGGCTGACTAAGCAATTGCTCTGACTTCTATTGAATTTAACAGGGAATGTTATGTTGTCAACTCTGGGCTAGAAAGACCACCTGTAGGGTTAAAAAAAGCTTCTGGCAATGATTGTCCTAAATGATTATGATGGACTTATCACTCTGTTGCGGTTAGCTGTGGAATCAACTGAATTATTCTCGTTAACAGCGCATGTTTTGGTTAATCCTGTCAAAATGCATCTTTTTTATATTGTTCTCAATCTGAGTGGTGACCTTTATCACCACTTCCTCTTGAAATAATGGCTGGAGCATATTACTGTGATGAATTGTTAGTGAGCAATGCTATCATTAATAATGATTAAACCAGCAATTATTCAAGTAGTGACCTTCTTAGGCAATTCAGCCTTGTCTCAATGCTGGATAGATAGATCTATCACGGGTAAAGCCCTCGCCGCTATTGAGCACATCCGCACAGAGCATTGGTACAGGAAAGCAGCATGCATCATCAGGGACCCCCACCACCCAGGCCATACTAATATTAGTGTTCAAAGAGTAGCTTACAATTGAGAAGGCCAATTATCGCTGCCTTTAATGCATTCTTGTGGAGGCCAACTCGTTGGGTATATTTAAAATGGAGGTTGGGAACTAGTAAGGGTGACAAAGGAGAAAGTAGGAAATGGGGTTGAGAGGAATAATAAATTAGCCACGATGCAATGACAGAGCAGACTTGATTGGTTGAATGGCCTAATTTTACTCCTTAGCCTTCTTGTCTTACGATCTTTTACATGAAGTTCCAGGTCTAAAATGATAAAAGCAAAAATTCTGCTATTAAGACCAATTAAAGAACATCCATAAGTACATCACAATCCCATTTGCTTTCTAGTCATAGTCATAGTCATACTTTATTGATCCTGGGGGAAAATGGTTTTCGTTACAGTTGCATCATAAATAATAAATAGTAATAGAACCACAAATAGTTAAATAGTAATATGTAAATTATGCCAGTAAATTATGAAATAAGTCCAGGACCAGCCTATCAGCTCAGGGTGTCCGACCCTCCAAGGGAGGAGTTGTAAAGTTTGATGGCCACAGGCAGGAATGACTTCCTATGACACTCTGTGTTGCATCTCAGTGGAATGAGTCTCTGGCTGAATGTACTCCTGTGCCCACCCAGTACATTATGTAGTGGATGGGAGACATTGACCAAGATGGCATGCAACATGGACAGCATCCTCTTTTCAGACACCACCGTCAGAGAGTCCAGTTCCATCCCCACAACATCACTGGCCTTACGAATGAGCTTGTTGATTCTGTTGGTGTCTGCTGCCCCAGCACACAGCAGCAAACCTAATAGCACTGGCCACCACAGACTCGTAGAACATCCTCAGCATCGTCCGGCAGATGTTAAAGGACCTCAGTCTCCTCAGGAAATAGAGACGGTTCTGTCCTTTCTTGTAGACAGCCTCACTGTTCTTTGACCAGTCCAGTTTATTGTCAATTCGTATCCCCAGGTATTTGTAATCCTCCACCATGTCCACACTGACCCCCTGGATGGAAACAGGGGTCACCGGTACCTTAGCTCTCCTCAGGTCTACCACCAGCTCCTTAGTCTTTTTCACATTAAGCTGCAGATAATTGTGCTCACACCATGTGACAAAGTTTCCTACCGTAGCCCTGTACTCAGCCTCATCTCCCTTGCTGATACATCCAACTATGGCAGAGTCATCCGAAAACTTCTGAAGATGACAAGACTCTGTGCAGTAGTTGAAGTCCGATGTGTAAATGGTGAAGAGAAAGGGAGACAAGACAGTCCCCTGTGGAGCCCCAGTGCTGCTGATCACTCTGTCGGACACACAATGTTGCAAGCACATGTACTGTGGTCTGCCAGTTAGGTAATCAAGAATCCATGACACCAGGGAAGCATCCACCTGCATCGCTGTCAGCTTCTCCCCCAGCAGAGCAGGGCGGATGGTGTTGAACGCACTGGAGAAGTCAAAAAACATGACCCTCACAGTGCTCGCTGGCTTGTCCAGGTGGGTGTAGACACGATTCAGCAGGTAGACGATGGCATCCTCAACTCCTAGTCAGGGTTGGTAGGCGAACTGGAGGGGATCTAAGTGTGGCCTGACCATAGGCCGGAGCAGCTCCAGAACAAGTCTCTCCAGGGTCTTCATGATCTAATAGTCTGCTACTTCTTTTATGTCCCTGACTTGATCTGCAGTTGACTTTGGAGAATCATTCATTGCAAAGTACTTTGCCTCTCAACTGCTCTGATAGACCAACTAGTTTAATTACGTTGCTGGTCAGCTATGAACCTGCTACATTGGAAATGAAATTGAAATTGGTTTATTATTGTCATATGTACCGAGGTACAGTGAAAAACTTGTCTTGCATACTGTTCGTTACACAGAACTAAGATAAGCTAAGACAATAACAATGCAGAATAAAGTGTAACAGCTACGGAGAAGGTACAGTGCAAGGAAATAATAAAGTGCAGGTTCACAAAGAGGTAGATTGGGAGGTCAGAAGTCCATTTTATCATCTTAGGGAACCAGTTAATTATCTTGTAAAGGCAGGCTAGAAGTTGTCCCTGAGCCTGGTGGAATGCATGCATAAGTGGTATCTGCCCCATTAGCCCCAAGCTGAATGTTGTCCAGAGATTGTGAATGGAACTGATCTGGAAGAATGCCCATTTTTGCCAAAGTAGAGGGAAGATTGTTGAAGAAGCAGCTGATGAAGACTGAGCCTGGGACACTGCCCTGACGAACTCCACCAACAGCAAGCCAAGTCAAAGAGAGCATTGGCTTCCAACAACTGCAGCCTCGTACTTCAAACGCAATACGTTAGCTTCACAGAATCCCTCAACAACATATCCTGGGGTTCCTCAC
Source organism: Mobula hypostoma (assembly GCF_963921235.1). Lineage (NCBI taxonomy): Eukaryota > Metazoa > Chordata > Chondrichthyes > Myliobatiformes > Myliobatidae > Mobula > Mobula hypostoma. The sequence continues at coordinate 24,832,492 of NC_086112.1, read as the reverse complement.
TGAACCAGGTCACTTTGAACACGGTGAAGTGCTATGAGACTGAGGCTGGATATTCTGTCACAAGTGACTCTCCTCCTGAATCTCCCTTGAGCTCCCAGTGACATTCATTCACTTCAGCATTACTAAGTTTCTTGCTGTTGATGTCAAAAGCTGTTCTTTTCAGTTGTCCACTGGAATCCAACCCTATTTTTTCCACAGTCATAGAGTGTGGAAACAGGCTCTTCGGCCAACTCATACAAGCTTTCCGAGATATTTAACTAAACTCGTCCTATTTGCCTGCATATGGCCCAAGGCCCTCTAAACCTTTTCAATTCATGTACCTGTTCAGATGTAGTTTAAATGTGCTCTATAGCTTCATCTGGCAGCTTGTTCCAAAGACTCACCACACTCTGTATGAAAAGTTTTCTCCTCAGAAGCGTTTTAAATCTTTCCCTTTCACTTTAAATTCGTATCCTCTCGTTTAAGACTTCACCACCCTGGGCAGAAGACTCTGATGATCCACTTTATCTTCGTCATCAAGATTTTACATATTGTAAAGTCATCCCTTAGCCTCCTTATCTCCGGGGAAAACATCTAGTCTATTCCGGATGAAGAAACAATCATTACAGCCAGTTAAATTAAAAATCATGTTAGCTACAAAGAACATGCTGAGGTAAAATAATGTTTAAAACTGGCAGAATCTGCTCATCAGGTCACTAACTTAGACTGGAACTCCAGTGTTATATTGAAAGCAGATGGACAGCCTGAGATAGAGCAAATAAATAAAATCTTACAGATATAGTAGTTGAAACAAATGGGCCAGAAAACTGATTAAGAAGCAGAGGGCAAAGAAGAGACTGAAGTATCTTAAGGGCCATGTTGGGGACTCAAGCAAAATTTGTCACAGAATTCTAGACAAGTGCAAGGGTTCCATTCAAGAGGAAGCCCTGACGGCAAGAAGGTGAACAACAAAGATAAGGAACAGTTGAATGTGAGGAAGAATTAATTGGGAACAGAATAAAAATAATGCATTTTTAAAAGGAATAGGAGTAAGGTAGCTCAGGAAATCAGAAGTTATCAGGTAAGGCCAAAGATAAACAGAGTGAAAGGTATGGGACTAGAGAGAGAGCTGACACAACCAGAAAGAAGAGAGCTGCAGTCAACAGGACACAGCAGGAGGGAAGGAGATCCACCACTGTGTCGCTCAAAGGTACGCATCTGAGATTTCAAAGAACAGACTGCGACAATTTCTTTGGCCGGATGATGGTGAATCTGTGGATTTCATTGCCACAGGCCGCTGTGGAGGCCAAGTCAATGGGTATATTTAAAGGCTGATTTGATCTTAATTAGTAAGGGTATCAAATGTTACAGTGAAAAGGCAGGAGAATGGGGTTGATAGGGACAATAAATCAGCCTTGATGGAAAGGCAGGGAATCAATGGGCCGATTGGCTTAATTTGTTTCTATGTCCTACGGTCTTATAGATTATAATCTTAGTGAAGCATTGTCTCTTTGTACAGGATGCAATTTGTTTAATGAATCTATTGTGCTTATAACCCTGTACCAGTACCATTGTGGTTTGCTTTCGTCATAAACATATTCCCAAAGTGAATTTAAATTACATCTTGAAAGTAAAACAAGACTACAAATTGGCAATCCTCCCACACAGAATCAATATCTTTCCCTCCATCCATCGATCAGCTTTAATTCAGCTCAAGCAGTGTAACATTGAAACTGCAATAATGTGTAGTAGAGATATTGAAAAGTCCGAAATAGGTCTACTATTACAATACTAATGTCATGCTCAAAAGATAAGACTGAAGGATATAAAGATTTAAGGGTCCATTTAGATAGAAACATAATGGTTTAAGTATTCCTTGGTGTCTGTAAAATGCTTAAAGCAGGCGGGGAGCAGCGGACCATTGCACAACATTTTCTATAGGGACTAAACCTTGTCATGTGGGCATAGAACTAGGCCAGCATGTTCAATGTGCTCAAAGGATTTTTTTTTTGTTCCTTCCTTTGCTGTGGCAGAGAGAATTAGCAGAGGAAAGGCCAAGTGTCTGGCCGTAGTGGAAAGAGGATAGGGGAATATAGGGGTGGAGTAAAGGAGAGAGCCTAAGGATAAAGGGGAGGGTGAAGGGTCACAAGGTCAGTCAGAGGGATGAGGGGATTGCATTGGTTGGCTGTTGGATGGGGTGGTGATCAGCTGTGGAAAGCAGTTCTCATCACTGGGATGGGCAAATCAGATTTCCAAATGGGAGGAAGTGTTCATGGATGAGCAAAAATGAATGGTGAAATTTTAATTTAGCAGCTTGCCTTGCGATCACAGTAGCCAACACCAAAGCACGGCACCTGCTCTTATAAGGTCCTCTAAGTATCAGTGAAGCTGGCCACAGATGTGCAGCAAAGGCCCACCTCAGCATAAGAGGCCCAAGCCATCCATAAAATAGCCAGGGCAGCAAAAAAGTCTGGGCATTGTCATCCAGACACAGAGAAGCTGGTAAGGAAACGTAATTTGTGGAGTGCTCAGTAATCAGTGGTTTGCAATTTGAGATTTATTGAGTTACCTGATGGGACTTCTAGGCTTTAAACTGTTTATTCCTGGTTCTGAAGATGGCGGAAGTATTGCCTCACTGGGAAAATCATAACCATCCTGTAATTGTAATGAGAGGGTTAGAAACAGACATTTTTACTTCGACTGAACTTGTCCACTCACAATATTCACAATAAGCAAGCCTGTTAGTGAGTCGTAAAACATAATGTTTTGATTCATGAGGCCTTGAAGCATGCAGATGTAAGCCATAATGTAAATGAATGTAGTATGATAAGGTAAATTATTTTCGAGAAATAAGTGAGACTAGCTCAGTGGTTGATGTAAAATCCTCTCAATACATCAATCATCCAGAAATGGACCGTTTTAGAATTGTAGCTGACAGGAATACAGAGATTAGAAAACAAGCGCAGGCTCCCTTGATTAAGTGCAAACAGCGAGCAACCTCCCCGAACTGCTGCCGTTGGACGGGAATCACAATCAGTGCCAAGGACCTCTAAGAGTTTCCTGTCCAGTCATCGTAAATCCGAGTCTTCAATGAGCAGAAAGGCTTGAGGCTTGCCACTATATCAATCATTCTGTACTCTGTTTTAGACTTGTGGTTTTGTTAATCCTCTGCCTCACTTAGTTGAAGAGTGTTGAACTTGTTCTGTTATCAATTATTTTGCTCATTGTTTCAGTGTTTTGAATATATTTATATGATTTTCTTATCACTTATTAGAGTCTAGTAAGATACTCTGCAGTAGCTTTGAATTGTTCCTTCCCCCTCATTGGTACAAATCCTCGAAACCTGCTTACTTTTGCCTTGCAGTGATCAGTAGTTTGCTGTGGCTCATTTGATAGCACCCAAGTCTCTCCGTCTGAAGTTCCACTACTGGAACTAACACTCCTGTGTACTAGTGGAGAAGTGTCACATCATTGGAACCAACTGGAGCAGACACCTGAAAGCTCTGGAACAACACCACCAAGGATCCTTATGAAAGATTTAGTGGATCAGCTGGAAGGACAGACGCCAGCATACTTGAGGAGGCCACAATTAACCGCATCTTCACCACAATAAAGCAATGCCCACTCTGATGGATTGTTCATGTCTTCCAGATGTCTAACTCTCGTTTCCCCAGACAGATCCCGTACTCCCAGCTGAGAGAAGGTCAGCGAGCCCTTGGTGGGCAAAGGAAACACTTCAATGATATCATCAATACCAACCTGAAGAAACTCAACATGACATCTAAAGACTGGGAAGACACTGCACTGGAGGAAATCGGTTCACGAGGGAGCTGCGCTGCATGAGAACCACACCCACTGTGCCACAATGTACAAGCAGCATCTGCAAACAGAGAAACTAAGGTGCTGAAAGACCCAACCACTTCCCTCTCGCCCGCACTGCACCAGAATAGCTGGATCACAGATCAGCCTCTACAGCCACCTGAGGACCCAATCCCTTCATCCTCGACTCCAGTGACTGCACTACTATATCTTTGGAAGTGTCCACTTTTAACAGAGAAGCTAAATCAAGGCACTGTTCACTCAGGTGAATATAAAAGATCCTGTGGCACTTTCAGAGGAAGGGAGGGCTTACGCCTCGTGTTCTGTTTAATATTTATCGTTTAGTCAACAGCACACCGCTTCGCAATCTGGTCAAAAGCACATTGCGGGAGCTTTTGGTGCGCATTCACAATACTGTTTACATTTCAGTAGAGTCTTATTTGTTATACAGCTCTGTAATGTCATGGAAGTTACAGCATTAAGGCCAGTTTCTTTCTGTCTTAACATGAATCTGATCCAAGTGAAAAGGTATTTCTCATATACGTACCACTTTGTGCACCTGCTCATTAATGCACTATCTAATTAGCTAATCATGTGACTGCAGCCCAGTGCATAATATCATGTAGGCGTGGTCAAGGGGTTCAGCTGTAATTCAGACTAAACATCAGAATAGGGAAGAAATATGATGTAGGTGACTTTGACTGTGGAATGGTTGTTGGTGCCAGACAGGGTGGTTTGAGCATTTCATAAACTGCTGATCTCCTGTGATCTTCACTTGCAACAGTCTCTAGCGTTTACAGAGAACAGGGCAAAAGCAAAATCAAAAAATACTTCAGTGTGCAGCAGTTCTGTGGGCGAAAACACCTTGTTAAAGAGAGGTCAGAGAAGGATGGCCAGGCTGTTTCAAGCTGTTAGGAAGGCAATGGTACCTCTTATAACCATGAGTTACAACATTGTACAACATGTCGATGGGCTACGACAGCAGAAGACCACAGGAGGTACCTAATAAAGTGGCCACTGCGGGTACATTTATTTAAGAATCAAAATTTACTTTGGAGTTCATCTCTAATATATGATACTTTCTGCAACATGGATTTGGCCAAAAGCAGTATGTTTGTGCAAATAGAAAATGTGATAAGGTTGGCAATACTGCCAACTGTCCATTTCGTTGATCTATTTCTGGTGTGAAATACATTGTCCTTCAAGCACTTAGTACAGTTAGTTCATTACTGTTACACAAAGGACATTCATTTTACACACCATTACTTTCAAAGATAAAACATATTAATTCACTCATTTGGATTTCTTTGTCAGATTTGTATCCCATAAATCTGACAGTTTCACTCAACAAGCCAATCAGCTTTCTGCACCGGTCACATGCAGAATCTCACACAGTTAATAACCTGTTTAATCACCAAGGCTGCTAAGTAGGCAATAAATTTGGCTGGGTTCTGAAGGAAACACAGGCAATGGCTGCTCATAAAATTTAATACGGGATTGTTAGGTCACAGAATACATTACCAGAAATAGTCCTGGACATTGAAACTGTAATGACTTTTGGGTCAGAACAAAGCGAATAAATATTCAAAATGAAAAAGACAAAACGAGTGTTGGAAAATTCACTTTCAGGAACAATGAGCTGAAAGGCTTCCTTCTGCATGTCGAGTTTATACATTTCTATCACAGTTGTCTCTTTGCCTCTACTCAGGTGGAGCAGAGTCAAACTGCAGATCTGCTGATCCTGATTTAAAATCCAGTGACATAACATAAACCTGAGGCCTTTCCTTGACTAAGTGGATCAGATATGATCTAACAGCAGTGAGAAACTGATGCGTTGTTTTTTGTAAATTTAATTTAATTCTGTGAAGAACATAGCGTCTGGCAATTTCAATTTACTTTAAGTACTCAAAACTAGAAAATTGTTGCTCCCCAACACCCCCAACCTCGCCCTTCCCTCCTTATCTTGTCTCCAGATTGGAACTGTGACAAATGTATTTCAGTAAAGTGCTTTTAAAAATTTAGTTGGGATAGGTAAACATAGTAAATCATTTTACGCCTCAATGTTTTACAAAACTTTAAGCCATAATTTAATTTAGAAAATTCCCTAGTAGTGTTTATAACCATGTCACAGAAATACAAAAGCCAACAAAAAGTGGTGGTTACATCCCAGTCTGTCACAGGCAAAGCCCTCCCATCACTCAGCACATCTACAAGGAGTGCTGACACAGGAAAGCAGCATCCATTATCAAGGACCCACACCATCCAGGCCACTACCATTGAGCAGGAGGTACCACGTCACCAGGTTCAGGAGCAGTTAGTACCCTCCAATCATCAGGCTCCTGAACCAGCCTGATGACTTCATTCTCATCAGTCCGGAACTGACTCCACAGCCTATAGACTTACTTCCAAGGACTTTGCGACTCATGTGATCAGTATTATTACTTATTTATTATTTAGACATAGAGTGTGAAACAGGCCCATTCAGCTCAACTGCCCAGCAACCCACCGACTTAACACGAGCCTAATCACAGGACAATTTATGATGGCTAATTACCAACTAACTGTTACGTCTTTGGACTGTGGGAGCAAACCGGAGGACTGGAGGAAATTCACACATGCACAGGAAGAACATATAAACTTTCTTACAGAGGATGCCAGAAATGAACTCTGATCTCAAATACCACGAGCTGTAGCGGTGTCATGCTAATCACCACACTCGCATGCTGTTATTTATTTACTTTTTTAAAAATTATTTCCACGATTTGACCAGCACATTGGTTGTTGGTCAATTTTTTATGTATAATTTATGTATAATTTTTCATACGTTCTGTTTTCCTGCATACGTTTATTTTCCTGTAAATGCTTACAAGGATGAATCTCAAGGTCTTCAGTCTAACAGTGAGTGATTGTTTTAGTCTTCTTCTTGTGATTGAAAGACTTTGTTGAACGTTGGTAATGTGGAATGCTGTAAGTCCAGTTCACTGTTTCATTGGCGGGTCTATCGGTGGGGGAGCTGAGTGGCCTCGGTTGTAGCGCAGACTAGGTCTCACGCCGCGGCATGGCCTGTTCCAGCTGTCCAGGAGAGGTGATCCTACAAGAGGACCACAACCTTGTCATGGTTTGGAGGCTTGTGTGCCTCAATGACCTGGAGAGCTATGTTGGCTGGAGTCAGGGTTTTGTGCCTTGACTCTTGGTAGGTTTATCCTTGCCAAACAGGTCCAAGAGTGGATGTCAGATTAAGTGTGGTCAACCAGTCCTCCAGGTTTGGGGTTTAACTCAAGGCTGACAACCTTGGTAAAACAAAATTTTTATGGAGACAGCAATGGAGAGTCCTTCTGCATCTGTGTGCAAGGGTATTCCTGAGTCTCCACCCGGAACTTGCAGGACTGACAGTAGTGAAAACCAAGCTACTGACACGATGAAAGAAGCCCTGACCACCACCAGAGATGGAGGATCTTCATTGCTGCCCTAAATGTCGGCGGCATTATGGACAGTAGAGAGAGGAAAGGTGATGCTGGAGGTGGTGTAGTCCGTGCTGGCATCTGTACTGCCCTCCAGTGTTTGCTCAGTGGAAGACAAGCTGGATTGTGTTTTTTCTGCAGACTGCTGCAGATTAGTTCTTGCCGACAACATCCATGGACTCAGGGCTTTGGGACTATATTATATTTTTGTGTGACTCTATGTGCTATATGTGCCTTGTGCTGTGTATGACTGTTGGTACTGTGTTTTGTACCTTGACCCTGGAGGAATATTGCTTTGTTTGGCTGTGTTCATTGTTATTCATATATGGTTGAATGAAAATTAAACTTGAACTTGTTCTTGATCTGTGTGGAGACAGACAGAACATTGATAATAGATTTACTTTGAATTTTGAGTAGGTCTGCAGCAACTCTATAAATTTTGACCCTGATGTTCATTTCGTTCACCATCAAATAGACACACAATCAAGGTACAGCATTTGTTTCAGAGTGCATTTACACTATTAATTATGAACATAGTGAATATTTGTGACTGGTTTCGAATATCATGAAATACATCACGTTTTCTTACTTCCATGACTTCCATCATTTTTGTCCCCTATGATAACTTACCTCATGGCCTCTACTAGGTGAACTGCATCTTTCTAAGGTCTGTAAGTTGATAAGTTTCACAACAGAAAGTTTTATACTGTATATTGGCTTTAAGAATGTATTGCTGATTACCCTCCTTCAGAGCAGCAGACTAATTACTCTTCAAAAATAGATCTCAAGTGTTTGCAACTAACTTTGCAATTTTATGACTTTGAATGGATTGCGTGTATTGATTTTTAAATACACAGTGGTGCTGCTGCAGAAGCATTGTCTTAATGTAAAGTTTGTTGTGGGTTTAATGCGGACTCTATTTGACCTGGGAGTGTTCACCAGCTTTTATGGGGAAGAGCTCCATCTTTCAGAACCATCCGTCTGTGCAATAATAAACGCATTAGTGGAACGAAAATCTTGGTCCCCTTCCTACCTCAATGTAAAACCAGGGTGACCTGTATCTATATGCTTTGATATATGGCTGCAGTGGTTTTTCAAGGGCAGGCAGGGGTCAAGTGATCTGTTAAATATAGCAGCTAATGAATTGACAGGCACAGGGGCATAAATACTACTTGGATGTACCTGCTTGATTTTTTTATCAGCAGCTTTGAAGGAGTGCAGGTTATGAGGGTAATTCTGCAGCATGCAATCTGACACAGTTGTTTTTAACTTGTTATCCATACGTCCTTGAAGCTGAACAAAAAAAAAGTGACAATCTGATGCAGTGAGCCAACTCACAGATGTGATAATTATTTAAAACACCACAATATTGATGAAGTACATTTCATTTTCTCTGCATCAGCGTGCTAGCATTTTTCTTTCTAAATTGGGCATATCAAACAGCAATTGCTTCTTGTGATGCACGGAAGCTCGCTAATATAGATGTGGGAAGTTAGAGGGAAAGCTTTCATTCAGCGCCAAGATTTCAATAAAATGCAATTGGGGTAATGGGGAAATCTCAGCATTGACAGAGTGGTAGATGTTTCAGAATGAAGGTGAGGATGGTGGTTCGTGGGGGGGGGGGCGGGGGGGGAGGAAAGTCAGTGTCAACCAATCTGAAAGGTACAAGGGATTGAGAAGAGATAACCCGACTGTGCTCAAAGAACTGCCTGTTTCAGGACATCAGTCTCTTTTAATGTTCAGATTAGGATATTGGACCTCAAGTTTGGGATTAATTTGAAGGTAAGTTTGGCACTGCTTGAACATAGAGCAGTAGAGCACAATACAAACTATTCAGTCCACAATGTTGTGCTGTCTCTTTAAACAGTTCTAAGATCAATCTAGCCTTTCCCTCCCCCATTTTTCTTTCATCTATGCAACTATCTAAGAGTCTCTTAAATGCCCCTAATGTATCTGCCTGCACCACCACTGCCAGTGCGCTCCTCGCACCTACCACTCTCTGGCTAATGTATCTGCCTGCACCACCACTGCCAGTGTGCTCCTGACACCTACCACTCTCTGGCTAATGTATCTGCCTGCACCACCACTGCCAGTGCGCTCCTCGCACCTACCACTCTCTGGCTAATGTATCTGCCTGCACCACCACTGCCAGTGCGCTCCTCGCACCTACCACTCTCTGGCTAATGTATCTGCCTGCACCACCACTGCCAGTGCGCTCCTCGCACCTACCACTCTCTGGCTAATGTATCTGCCTGCACCACCACTGCCAGTGCGCTCCTCACACCTACCACTCTCTGGCTAAATCTGCCTGCACCACCACTGCCAGTGCGCTCCTCGCACCTACCACTCTCTGGCTAATGTATCTGCCTGCACCACCACTGCCAGTGCGCTCCTCGCACCTACCACTCTCTGGCTAATGTATCTGCCTGCACCACCACTGCCAGTGCGCTCCTCACACCTACCACTCTCTGGCTAAATCTGCCTGCACCACCACTGCCAGTGCGCTCCTCACACCTACCACTCTCTGGCTAATGTATCTGCCTGCACCACCACTGCCAGTGCGCTCCTCACACCTACCACTCTCTGGTTAAATCTGCCTGCACCACCACTGCCAGTGCGCTCCTCGCACCTACCACTCTCTGGCTAAATGCATCTGCCTGCACCACCACTGCCAGTGCGCTCCTCACACCTACCACTCTCTGGTTAAATCTGCCTGCACCACCACTGCCAGTGCGCTCCTCACACCTACCACTCTCTGGCTAAATGTATCTGCCTGCACCACCACTGCCAGTGCGCTCCTCACACCTACCACTCTCTGGCTAATGTATCTGCCTGCACCACCACTGCCAGTGCGCTCCTCACACCTACCACTCTCTGGCTAATGTATCTGCCTGCACCACCGCTGCCAGTGCGCTCCTCACACCTACCACTCTCTGGCTAATGTATCTGCCTGCACCACCACTGCCAGTGCGCTCCTCACACCTACCACTCTCTGGCTAATGTATCTGCCTGCACCACCGCTGCCAGTGCGCTCCTCACACCTACCACTCTCTGGCTAATGTATCTGCCTGCACCACCACTGCCAGTGCGCTCCTCACACCTACCACTCTCTGGCTAATGTATCTGCCTGCACCACCACTGCCAGTGCGCTCCTCACACCTACCACTCTCTGGCTAAATCTGCCTGCACCACCACTGCCAGTGCGCTCCTCGCACCTACCACTCTCTGGCTAATGTATCTGCCTGCACCACCACTGCCAGTGCGCTCCTCACACCTACCACTCTCTGGCTAAATCTGCCTGCACCACCACAGCCAGTGCGCTCCTCACACCTACCACTCTCTGGCTAATGTATCTGCCTGCACCACCACTGCCAGTGCGCTCCTCACACCTACCACTCTCTGGCTAAATCTGCCTGCACCACCACTGCCAGTGCGCTCCTCACACCTACCACTCTCTGGCTAATGTATCTGCCTGCACCACCACTGCCAGTGCGCTCCTCACACCTACCACTGTCTGGCTAATGTATCTGCCTGCACCACCACTGCCAGTGTGCTCCTCACACCTACCACTCTCTGGCTAATGTATCTGCCTGCACCACCACTGCCAGTGCGCTCCTCGCACCTACCACTCTCTGGCTAAATCTGCCTGCACCACCACTGCCAGTGCGCTCCTCACACCTACCACTCTCTGGCTAATGTATCTGCCTGCACCACCACTGCCAGTGCGCTCCTCACACCTACCACTCTCTGGCTAATGTATCTGCCTGCACCACCACTGCCAGTGCGCTCCTCACACCTACCACTCTCTGGCTAATGTATCTGCCTGCACCACCGCTGCCAGTGCGCTCCTCACACCTACCACTCTCTGGCTAATGTATCTGCCTGCACCACCACTGCCAGTGCGCTCCTCACACCTACCACTCTCTGGCTAAATCTGCCTGCACCACCACTGCCAGTGCGCTCCTCGCACCTACCACTCTCTGGCTAATGTATCTGCCTGCACCACCACTGCCAGTGCGCTCCTCACACCTACCACTCTCTGGCTAAATCTGCCTGCACCACCACAGCCAGTGCGCTCCTCACACCTACCACTCTCTGGCTAATGTATCTGCCTGCACCACCACTGCCAGTGCGCTCCTCACACCTACCACTCTCTGGCTAAATCTGCCTGCACCACCACTGCCAGTGCGCTCCTCACACCTACCACTCTCTGGCTAATGTATCTGCCTGCACCACCACTGCCAGTGCGCTCCTCACACCTACCATTGTCTGGCTAATGTATCTGCCTGCACCACCACTGCCAGTGCGCTCCTCACACCTACCACTCTCTGGCTAATGTATCTGCCTGCACCACCACTGCCAGTGCGCTCCTCACACCTACCACTCTCTGGCTAATGTATCTGCCTGCACCACCGCTGCCAGTGCGCTCCTCACACCTACCACTCTCTGGCTAATGTATCTGCCTGCACCACCACTGCCAGTGCGCTCCTCACACCTACCACTCTCTGGCTAAATCTGCCTGCACCACCACTGCCAGTGCGCTCCTCGCACCTACCACTCTCTGGCTAAATCTGCCTGCACCACCACTGCCAGTGCGCTCCTCACACCTACCACTCTCTGGCTAATGTATCTGCCTGCACCACCACTGCCAGTGCGCTCCTCGCACCTACCACTCTCTGGCTAAATCTGCCTGCACCACCAGTGCCAGTGCGCTCCTCACACCTACCACTCTCTGGCTAATGTATCTGCCTGCACCACCACTGCCAGTGCGCTCCTCACACCTACCACTCTCTGGCTAAATCTGCCTGCACCACCACTGCCAGTGCGCTCCTCACACCTACCACTCTCTGGCTAATGTATCTGCCTGCACCACCACTGCCAGTGCGCTCCTCACACCTACCACTCTCTGGCTAATGTATCTGCCTGCACCACCACTGCCAGTGCGCTCCTCGCACCTACCACTCTCTGGCTAAATCTGCCTGCACCACCACTGCCAGTGCGCTCCTCGCACCTACCACTCTCTGGCTAAATCTGCCTGCACCACCACTGCCAGTGCGCTCCTCACACCTACCACTCTCTGGCTAATGTATCTGCCTGCACCACCACTGCCAGTGCGCTCCTCACACCTACCACTCTCTGGCTAATGTATCTGCCTGCACCACCACTGCCAGTGCACTCCTCGCACCTACCACTCTCTGTATAAGAAGCTATTGTCCAAGAGATCCCGAGTAAGCATGTTTGAAATTATTTTCTGAGGAGCTCAGAGCAGGGAATTGTCTCAATACTTCTCTCCAACGTATCAGATACAACCAACAGTTCAGAATCAGAGTCAGGTTTGTCATCACGGACATGTCTCATGAAATAGGATGATTTTCACCAGCAGTAGAGTGCAATACATAAAAACAAACTCAATAAATGACAATAACAAATATGGTGGATTCTGGTTAATTGGGACACTTCGGGACCAGTACAACACGCACAACACACTGGAGAAACTCAGCAGCTCGGGCAGCATCCGTGGAAACGAACAGTCAACGTTTTGGGCCAAGACCCCTCATCAGGACCCTTCATTGAGTCGTGACGAAGGGTCTCAGCCCGAAACAGTGACTGTTCGTTTCCACGGTTGCTGCCCGACCTGCTGACTTCCTCCAGCGTGTTGTGCGTTGTTGCTTTGACCCCAGCATCTGCAGAGTATTTTGTGTGTTCAGGACCAGTACACTTAGCTCAATTAAAGCAGCTGCCCAAATAATCCGTAATTTCATGAAAATCATTAAATAGGTATAAAAAAGACAAACTACTGTTTAACTAAGAAACAAATTATTTAAATAAATGTTTCCCAACTATTTTTTAGCACTTAAAGCACTTTCATACTTGCCAACACCCCTCTTAGGCACAATATACTTTCTGGCACCCCCATATTGTAAAAACATATGCTAACATGAGAAATTAATTCTGCTTTAAATTTTTATTTGGCTACAAACCTAGCTTGCACATTACCTGTGCACTGCACAGCAGCTTCAATATCAATATGATCCTTAAGCTTGATGGTTTTTAGCAAGAGTTGAAATATCTGGTTCAAGTTGTGACAGCAAAAGCCTCAAGTTCCCATGCGTAACAATGTCTAAGCGGTTTTTGATTTTTTGTGAGTATGTGGTTCACTGCACTGAAACCTTTTTCAATAAGGTACAGTAGGAGGATGGAAATGCAATGAAGAGCGGTTTGGCTCTTCTCCAAAGACCAGGAAACTTCATATGACAGTGTAGCCACAAACTATAAAAGTCAACATTTTTTAAAAGCATTTTTGGTTCTTCATCATTCTGAATTTTGATAATTTCTTCTGGCAAGCTCTCTTCCTGTTCTTCCATCTTGCAAAGAAATGGGTTAATTACACAGTCTGGAATTTCTAGATTATTCAAATCCTTGATCGCTTCTGAAAACCCTTCTTCAGTGACTACAGGTATAAGCAGTACTCTTACAAATCATCATCTGTGAAAGAGAGTGCTATACTTTCCATACAGGGAAACTGCAAGAACATATTTCTCCCAATGTCTTGCTTATATATTTCCAATTTTTCAATAAAAGTGGACATTGCACATTTTGCCAGGATTAAATTGAAACTCCCACCCTGCAGTTTCATATTTAGAATGTTAATTTTGTCATACAGATTGGCTAGGTATGCCACATCTCCATGTAGAAGTTCAATCTTGTTTCTCAAGCTCTTGTCAACTTTGAGCAAAAATTCAACCACATTATCAAAAAGATCAAGGAAACATTTTAAACTGCAGCTTTATGACAGCTAACACACTTCAATATGAAGAAGCAAACATTAAACTCTTCATTGTTACTTTGACATAACTGGTGAAATATTCTGCTATTTAATGGATAGGCTTTAATTTTGTTGGTAGCAGGTATTACAAAAAGTCATGCTTGAAAAAAGTTGCTAGCTCACTGTTTTGGATGTGAGATGTTGACAATGAATTACCCAATGGATTGCAAATAGACTTGGAATTTCTTTTTTCATAAATGCCACTAAACCAGCATGGCGAGCTGTCATGTATGATGCTCCATCTGTTGCACAGAAATCATGTTCCTAATCAGAATACTTCTATCCTCAAAACACATTTTGATCTCGTCATAGATTGACTCTCCATTAATATTTGTTTTTAACTTTTTACAAAAGAGAATCTCTCATAAACTTTTCCATTTTTGATAAACCGTACATATGCTGTTAGCAAAGCCTCATTGTCTCGCACAGTTGACTCATCCAGTTGTATCCCAAATTCCGTTTTTTGTAGCCCTGTGAATAGTTGATACTCAATTTCTTCAATCATTTTGTCAATACCACAGGCTACAGAGTTATTATTCAGCGGAATTGATTTTAAAATACTAGTATCAATTTTGAGAACAGTAGTGAGTACTTCTGATACAGCAGGCATTATGAATCTTTCACCAATTGTATGAGATTTTCCACACTTTGCTATCATTTTGGAAATGTTATAAGAAGCAATGAGACCACTATCAAGGTCATTTTTAGTTTTCTTGGCAAATGACTCAAGTATGCAACACTTTTCAAATGCTCTTTCATCTTCTGGAACTGAGTAATACCATAAGTAGCCTTTTCAGGGTGTCTTTTACAGAAGTGTTCCTGCAATCTTGATGGTTTCATGGCTTCATTAGACAGTACTGTATTACAAATAAGATGCACGGGGCGTCGCTGATCTGACAGGAATGGAATAAAACCACACTCCAGGTCTGTAACATTGTATGGACACACTTTCTGTAGTTTCCGTTTCTTAACAGGATTAGAATTCAAGGCTTCACTGCCTTCAGACTCACAGAGGTCGCACCATACGTATTTATCCATCATTAACGGGACTAAATTAAAATTTGAAATTAACACAAACTGTGAATGCCTATTGGATGTTGATGACAGCAGCGAGTTGACACAGCTGGTCTGGTCTCGTGCCTCAAGTTAGGGTGCTACTTACCACAACCCACCCCCCCCCACCATGACCTCTATTTCCCTTAGGACACCTGGGGAATCACTGACTTAAATGAAATTCACAGCAAATTGCAACACTACCAAACGACTACAGTACTAAAAAACTGTATTAGTTCCTAATACTTGTCAATAGAGGAATTGTTCCAGTATATGCTGCTGTGTTGTTTTGATTGACTGTAAATGAACAAAACCAGTGCAGACACCCAGTGCAGATAATAGATTGCCTTCATTGTGTGCAATTGTAGATTTCAGTACTCCACTTACCTCTGACAAGATGATGAGTGGTGTTAGGTGGATGGCTTTTAATTTGGTCAGTAGGGTCATTGTTTTTCAAATCTTTTCCTGGCATCTTGACGAAGATCTGAAATTTTTTAAGTCAAAATTTTTAAAAGTTGTCAAAAATCACTGCTTTTTGTTTCAGCATTTGTGGGCCCAAACGGATAACATAACACAAGCACACTCAACTGATGCTATTTAAAAACTGTTTGCACTAAGCACAGTGTGGTGTCTAACAGCCACACAAGTGCCCGAGACTTAGAAACTGTTCGGCAACAGTCTCCTGTCCCAATTAAGCAGCACAGAGTCCCAAATAAAGGAAGGGAATCCCGGCTATTTTCTCAATTCATTCTTGTTCTTCAAGAGTTAGCCCAAATAAGCGGCTGCTCCAATTAACCGATAGCCCAATTAATCAGAATTCACTGTATATACATTCTCCATTCAGAAATCTAATGCCAAAGTGAAAGAAGCTGTTCCTAAAATATTCAGTGTGTGTCTTCGGGCTCCTGTACCTCCTTCCTGTTGTTCACAATGAGAAGAGGGCACGTCCTGAGTGAAAGGGGCCCTTAATAATGGACGCCACTTTTTCGAGGCATCGCCTTTTGAAGACGTCCTGGATGCTGGGGAGGCGAGAGCCCATGATGGAGCTGGCTGAGCTTAGAACTTTCTGCAGCTTTTTCCGATCCTGTGTGGTGGCCCTCCATACCAGACAGTGATGCAACCTGTCAGAATGCTCTGCACAGTACATCTGTAGAAATTTACTAGAGTCTTTGGTGACTTACCAAATCTACTCAGACCCCTAATGAAATATAGCCACTTTGTAACTACACCAATATGTTGGGTCCAGGATTGATCTTCAGAGATGGTGACATATGGGAACTTGAAACTCCTCACACTTTCCACTGCTGATCCCTCAGTACTGAATTGTGTGTGTTCCTTTGACTCCCCCTTCCTGAAGTCCACAATCAATTCATTGGTCTTACTGACAATGAGTGCAAGGTAGTTATTGTAACACCACTCAACCAGGCTTCAAATTAACAATAGAGAGAAGATATTAAATACAGTCTACCAGGTGAAGTGGAACAACCAATAGAAGTACTGTTTAATGTTGTCAAAGACGTGGGTTCACTCCTAGCCTTGGATCTACCTTCGTGGCATTTTCACATCCTCCCTGTGATAGCATATGTTTCTAGCTTCCTCTGACATCCCAAAGACACGTGGGTTCGTAAGTTAATTAGCTAAATTCTTCCTAGTGTGTAGGTGACCTGTATAACCCCTGACTTTATGGGAAGCTGGAATTAAAAGAAATGAGATTAATGTAAGACCGGTGTAAGTGTGTACTTTGTAGTTTGCTTTGATGCAGAAGATGCCGCGAGAGGGAGGACCTGTTTGCATGATGTATTCCTCTATGACAATCAAAGTTCAAGGTTTAAAACACATTTATTATCAAAGTATGTATACAGTATACAACCTTGAGATTCTCTTCTTGTAGGCAGCCACAAAACAAAGAAACACCACAGAACCCATTTAAAGAGAAATCCCATACAACACTATCAATCGTTTGCAAAAAAAAATACATCACGCAAGCTACAAAAGGTGAAGGAACAACACAAAGAACATTAAACATCAAACTGCAGAATCTCCAAAAGTGAGGAAGTGAGTCCGCAGCTACAAGCCACCAAGGTGAGGGAAGCCAGTCCAGGAGATGATGGCTGTGGCCACAGCCACTGCATTACTCAGTTCAGAGCTGTGCCGATAACTTCAGACCACAGCTGTAGATCCAGTTCCACGGCAAAGCACCTCAATCAAATCGCGTGAATGGTAAAGCACGTTCAGCGCTGAGGACACGAGCCATCAAACTGCAGCCAAAAGAGAGTCTTCATCCATAAGCCGCTGAAGCGACCGAACTTTGCAGCATGGGACCTGAGACTTCTGCACCTTCCACCGGCAGCAGCAAGGGGGAGACAAGTCAAATGCAGGCAGATGTCACCAAACACCCACTCATTTTCTACTTTCATCCTTGTCGATTTTAATCTTGCTCGCTGCTTCAATCAGCATGGAGTAATAGAGCAGGCACGCATTCCACTGTTAGGAATAGGTGTAGCCGCCCCCAGGGACTGCGTAGGTTGCTCTCCACGACACATCCCCCAGGAGAAGCACCAGATCGTCCAGTCGACCAAAAAACACATTCTAAAAGAGAAATTACAGGATGCAGTCGATCACAATTCAGAAGAAGAGGCAGAAGTATACCTAGAAGAAACAGAGTATCCAGTAGTTTTGTAAGCTGTCTGCAAGGTGTCGCCATTCGTCACTGTTTACGACCATATATCTGTTTTAGTGTGACTTTCTCCAAAGAAACAAGCAAACTCTGAAACCTCCCACAGTAAATATTATTGCAACAGTACTGATTTCAGACCGTGATACAATCCTTGAATTGGCACAGTCTTAAAACAGCAATGACTATTTCCTACTATTGTACGTGTAACAATATGTTGCATCCCTCCTTTATCAAAGGAGGACCATAACAATCATCCAAGGAAACATTCCGCCTCCATGTGCTTTGCTTTGGCACACAATCCTGTAGCTACCTGAGTTGTTGGACAAACTTTATTCTCCAGGCTCTACTGCCAAGCTATCACGTTCTTGCACTGCAAGATCACTGAGCATCCTCCAGTATTTCCACCTCTGCCTCATTAAAGACGTCTCTGCAGTTTTCCTGAGAAGGCTTCTACTCCTCCAATAGGAAACGTCATTCATTGTCATGAGATGGGGTGTGATAAGGCCATAGGACCATTAAACATGGGAGCAGAATTAAGCCACTCACCCATCAGGTCTGCTCAGTCAGTATCATGGCTGATTTATTATACCTCTCAATTCCATTCTCCTGCCTTTTCCCCACAATGCCCTGACTAATCAAGAACCTATCAAATAACAGGAATTCTGCAGATGCCGGAAATTCAAGCAACACACATCAAAGTTGCTGGTGAACGCAGCAGGCCAGGCAGCATCTCTAGGAAGAGGTACAGTCAACGTTTCAGGCCAAGACCTTTTATCAGGGTCTTGGCCTGAAACGTCGACTGTTCCTCTTCCTAGGGGTGCTGCCAAGAATCTATCAAACTCCGCTTTAAAATGACGCAACAACTTGGCCTCCACGGCTGCCCATGGCAATGAATTCCACAGATCCAGCAACGTCTGGCTAAAGTTTTTGTTCACCTCTGTTCTAAATGGATGTCCCTCTATTCTGAGGTTGTGCCCTCTGGACCTAGACTCATTCACCCTAAGAAATACCCTCTCCACATCCACCCTACCTAGTCCTTCCAATATTCAATAGGTTTCATTGAGATCCCCCCACATACTTCTAAACTCCAGTGAGTACAGGCCCAGAGCCACCCAGAGCCTTTTGTTAATCTTTTCATTCACAGAATCATTCTTGTGTACCTCCTCTGGACCATCTCCTATACCAATATAAGAGGCCCAAAGTGGCTCACAATACTCCAAGCGCAGTCTGACCAATGCCTTATAAAGCCTCAGCATCACATCCTTGCTCTTGTATTCTAGTCCTCTCAAAATGAATGCTTACGTTACATTTGCTTTTCTTACCACAGACTCAACAAGTTAACCTTACTTCTTTCTACCAAAGTGCATGACCATAGACTTCCTTACACTATATTCCATCTGCCATCTCTTTGCCTGTTCTCCCAATCTGTCTGACTCCTTTTACAGGTTCCCTGCTACCGTAACACTACCTACCCATTTATTTATCTTCATGTCATACACAAACTTGGCCACAAAGCTATCAATTCCTTCATCCAAGTCGTTAACATATAACATGAAAAGAAGCAGTCCCGATATTGACTCCTGAGGAATACCATTCGTCACTGGCAGCCAATCAGAAAAGGCCCCCACAATTCCCACTCTTTTCTTCCTGCCATTCAGCCAATCTTCTATCCATGCTTGCTTCCTTCCCGTAATACCATGCACTCTTATCTTGTTCGACAGCCTCATGTTCAGTACCTTGTCAAAAGTCTTCTGAAAATCCAACTAAACCAAATTCATTGACTCTCCTTTGTCTATGCTGCCTGCTACTTCCTCAAAGAATTCCAACAGATTTGTCAGGCAAGATTTCCCCTTAAAGGAAACTATGCTGGCTTTGGCCTATTTTATCATGTGCCTGTAAGTATCCTGAAATCTTATTCATGTTAATGGACTCCAACATCTTTCCAACCACTGAAGTCAGTGTAACTGGTCTATAATATCCTTTCTTCTGCCTCCCTCCTTTCTTAAAGAGTGGAGTGACATTTTCAATTTTCCTTTCCTCCAGAACCATATTAAAACAGCAGTCCCTTGAACTCTAAAGTGGGTATAAAAAATCTCATGGCACTACTCAGAAATGTTCCATTGTCTTGGTCAACATCTATCTTAATCAGAATTTTCAATCAACATCAGATTATTTATCAGTGATTTTTACTGGATACTGCTGAGTACAATTGACTGTTGCTTTTACTTGCATTATACTTCCAAAGATCTAAGGAGGGAGGAGAAGATGGCGGCGCAACGCAGCGTGCGCGGCCGTTCCTAATGAGGGGGGCCATGCAAAATGCGAATTTGATGGAGACAGCCGTGAGAGTACGGAGGAACACCTGGAGTAACTTCTGAAATGCCTGCTTTGCTGAAGCTGCTACTGTGCGATCGGGAATCTCTGGAGACGAAGGCCCCAAATCCTCGGCTTTGCCTATTGCTTGTTGCCAGGGCTGGGGTCAAAGTGCTCGGCAGAGATGGTGCTCGGTGCTCGGTGTTGGAGAGGTGGTCAGAGGCTCGGAGTTTTTGGACGGACACGGAGTTGGACTGTGGTCGGATGCCACATCGGCAAGTTGGCAGCGCTGGAGGTTTACTGTCTGCGTGAGATGACTTTCGAGAGACTTTGAGACTTTACCGTGCCATGGTCTGTTCTTTTCAAATTACGGTATTGCTTTGCACTGTTGTAACTAAATGTTATAATTATGTGGTCTTGTTAGTTTTTAAGTCGGTTTGTCATGTGTTTTCGTGATATCATTCTGGAAAAACAATGTATCATTTCTTAATGGATGCATTACTAAATGACAATAAAAGAGGACTGCGTGTCCTCATAATCTAATCTGATCTAATCCTTTAAATATAATTACTAATGCCTCCACAATCTCTTCAGCTACATTTTTCAGAGCCTTGGGGTGTAGTCTAACTGGTCCAGGTGACTGATCTACCTTCAGACCTTTCAGTTTCCCAAGCACCTTCTCCTTAGTAATAGCAATTACACCCACTTCTGCCCCCTGACATTCTAGAATTTCTAGCATAGTGCTCGTGTTTTCCACAGTGACAACACACGGAAAATATTTATATCTGAAAAAATCTTTTGGTATCCTCTTTTATATTATTGGCTAGCTTATCTTCATATTTCATCTTTTCTCTCATTAAGACATTTTAGTTGACTTCTGTTGGTTTTTAAAAGCCTCCAATCCTCTAACTTCCCACTAATATTAGCTTCTCTTTTGCTTTCATGCTGTCTTTCCCTTGTCGGCCATGGGTGGGTCATCCTCTCTTTGGAATACTTTTTCACTTTTGGGATGTATCTATCCTGCGCCTTCCAAATTGCCCCCAGAAACTCCAGCCATCATCCCCAATAGTGTCCCTTTACAATCAGCTTTGGCCAGATCCTCTCTCATTCCTTTTACCACTGTAATACTGATACATCTGACTTAATCTTCTCCCTCTCAAACTGCAGAGTGAATTCTATCATATTATGATCATCATCTCCTAAGGGTTCCTTTACCTTAAGCTCCCTAATCCAATCTTGTTTATTTCATAACACCCAATCCAGAATTGTCTTTCCCCTCGTGGGCTCAATCACAAGCTGTTCTTAAAAACCATTTCATTAGCATTCTACAAATTCCCTCTCTTGGGATCCAGCACCAACCTAATTTTCCCAATCTACCTGCAAGTTGAAATTCCCCCATGATTGTTGCAACATTCCCCTTATTACATGCTTTTTCTATCTCCCATTGGAATTTATATCCCACATCCTGGCTACAGTTTGGGAGCCTGTATATTATTCCCACCTGGGTCATTTTACTCTTGCATTTTCTTAACTCTATCCACAAGGATTCTACTTCTTCCAATCCTATGTCACCTCTTCTCAGGATTTGATTTCATTTTTTTAACAACAGAGTTACCCTACCCACCTCTGCCTACCTGCCTGTCCTTTGGATACAAGATGTATCCTTGGATGTTAAGCTCCCAACTATGATCCTCTTTCAGCCACGACTCAGTGACGCTCACAATATCATACCTGCCAATCTCTAACCGAGCTGCAAGATCATCTACGTTATTCCATATACTGTGTGCATTCAAATATAACATCTTCAGTCCTGTATTCATCAGCTTTTTGATTTTGCCCCATGTTACACTTCAACTCATCCCACTGACTGCAATTTTGCCTATCATCTGCCTATCCTTCCTCATAGTCTCACTACACAATGCATGAACTTTCACTCTGGTTCCATTCCCCTGCCAAATTAATTTAAACCTTCCACCATAGCTCTAGCAAACCTGCTCACATAGATATTGGTCCCCCTCAGATTCAGGTGTAACCTTTTCTTTTCGTACGCCTCATACCTTCACCCAGAAGAGTTTTCAACTATCTGGTAATCTGAAACTGCACTTCCTGCACCACTCCCTCAGCCATTTATTCATCTGTACTATCATCTATTCTGATGGGTGAAAGACCCGTCTGTCTTCTTCCACATCTACTATTATTCTGGTGTAGACCATCCTCATGGTGTCTCCAAGTTGTAGTACTGCCCAGGTTTAGTAGAGGCAGGCAGCTGGCAAATGTACTTGAAAGCTATGCAAGTACGCTTTGATTTTTAAATGATGGTTCCCTACTCTCTCTGCCCTCCCACGCAGTCTTCAAGCACTGTCACCCACTCCACCACTTATAGTGCTTATTCACTTTCCCTTGCTTCCATGGATTTTAAAGCCAGCTGCTCTGCTTTTAAGGAATAACTCACACCTTCCCATTCCATTCTTCGTCTTCAGTACATCATCAAACAAAACCTCTCTCTGCCCACTCTTGCTACCCGTTGCCCCTCTGACAAGCTCCTCCAGCCTTGCTGTCTGTCGAGCTTGTTAAAAACACCTTGAAAGTCTCGGACATGTCTTAAACATATTTAAATATAAATAATTTAAAATAATAATTAGTATTTTAAAGTATTTGAATTTTAAAACAAAATATAAAACAGCTAGAAATGCAAAAACACTGAAAACAAATTAAATACATTTAACAGAATGATTTCTAAACATGCATTCTCTAGTTATTTAACAGTGTGATTAAATGCCAATGAACCCACAAGTATATTTTTAATTACACAATTAATCACATTTTAAAGTACTAGGCTAAATTTTATCCAAAGCCTGATTGCTAAGTGTAAGTGTGCCCTCTGAGATTAGTTTAATTTGTCACATATGCACCATAACATTGCAACATACAGTGAAATGCATCATTTGCATCATTAATCGTAACGTGCTGGGGGCAGTCCACGATTATCGCAATCCTTCGGCACCAACAAAGCATCCCCATGACTTACTAACCCTAATCCGTGTGCCTCTGGACTGTGGGAAGGAACAGAGTCACCTGGAGGAAACCCAAGCAGTCATGCAGAGAACGTGAAAACTCCTTACAGACAGCGGCAGGATTGAATGCAGGCCTCTGGCACTGTAACAGCGATACGCTAACCCCTCTGCTACGGTGCTGCCCATAAAGGTGTAAAAGAGCTATTGAAGCAGGTGATGGCACCAAGACCCAACTGATGGAGATTTTGGGGAAGTGAGTGACAGGATTAATAAGTTAAGCAGCTTTTGCGGCTGATTGTACACTTGGTGGGATACATAGATGAAAATCACACTGTTGCACATGGTCTTTGAATTTCTCGTTGGTATTCCATCCTCATTCTTTGTGTTTCATTTCTCAGAGTGATCTTCATGGCTGTTTGCTGTCACTTCCATCTGAATACATGACTGGAGGCCTCCTGGCTCTCTGTAATAATGGGACATCGCTTCTACTCAAAGCCTCTCCACACTTAAGCCTGATTTATACTTCTGCATCAACACGATGCCATAAGTACTGTATTGCCGCAAACCCTACGCAAAGCCGACGCGGATCCCTACGCCAGAACCTGCATTGCTGCGACACACACCTCTCCCAAAATGTAACCGCACCCACAGCAACGCAGACCGTAAGAACTGTGATTGGTCCGCTTGGTAGTATCACATTTCATCCTACGCTGCAATAGCTTCCCACTGGGCGACTGAAGGGCAGGGAAGGAACTCTGGCTGCAATGCTTTCCATAAAGCTTTACAGACCTCCAAAATTATGGAGGACAAATTTCACTTTTACAAAAAAAGACGCTCGCTTCTTGTTTACCCTGAGAAAGACTACCATGACCATGAAGCCTTGCATGGGTAGGTGTGTGCGCATGCGTGACGTACGCAAATTGCAGAGCGACGCAGACACACCAATGCACAAGTATAAATGCTCACAACGCGTGTAAGTCATTTGCGCAGGTTACGGCGTCGAGGTAACGCAGAAGTATAAATCAGGCTTTACATCCAGGGCAGCTTTTGAGCACAATGGTGAGCCATTCTCCAGTTCATTTCCTGCCTGGTTGCCAGTATCAACTCCATTTACCAAGTACCTCTCCTTTGAGATGTGCTAGCTAGCTTTCAGCATTACAGGCCAGCTTTTCCCACCTCTCACGATGTCGGTCTCCTCAGGGATGCATCCAGCCAATGAACAGAGTGATTAGAATGAGCTGCAAGATGTCTTCATTGATATCAACAAGCTGCATGAAATTGGCCGCAAACAACGAAGTGAGCAAGTTTGATTTAATAACTGAGCCCATTTGAAGGGCCATTCAGTTTATCCTTCAATGTTTAGGGGATAAAATAAGGAAGCAAAAAGTCACTTCATGTATGGCAAGTATTCCATTGTAAAGAAAAACAATTATACTCTACCATCCACTTTAGAAATACTTCTCATAACATGATAAAAAGTTGTTGCAGCTTTAATAATTTTCATAATTTTCTCAAAAGGAAACAATGACTTTTCATCAAATTCTTTTGACATCAAATAAGGGTTTATTGGCTTGCGCCTTTTCACCTTACTCTATAATTCTGAATGAGCTCTATAAAATTCCGATATCACAGATCTGGACAAGTAATGTATACTCCTGACCTAACTAGCAGGTGATTATTCAAATAAATATTCAGCAGAACTGGCAGTTGACAAGTTATGGAGTAAAAGCCCTGCTGGCAAAATGATTAGAAAACGAATAGGTTTAAAATTCAAAGACTTCAGTTATTAGAAATGGGAAATTGAAAAATGGAGATGGCTAAATGAAAAAGTACATTAAAGTATTTTCCAGAAGATCATATTTAAAATGATTGAAAGAGCAATGCTTAATATCTATGGCAGTCAGGGAGAAATGAACTTTGCTGCCCTGTATTTGAGTGCAATATGTAAGAGTACTGGCATTAGAGTGGGCTTATGTTATTTTCATTCTCCACATGTCTAGTGGCCTAAGATACAGTCTGTCCTTCCATGGCACATTACACACCAACATAGAGTATGCAATGGAATTTGGCCAAGTCTCATACGCAGTTAGGACCAATGAGATTGTGAGAGACAGAACCACACTGGTAGATCAAGTATGCAGACGTAAAAGTGAGTAGGGAGTTTTCTGCCAGATGTTGGTCATGGTTCAGTAGCTGAGCTAGAGGTCAAGAAGTGTAACGAGCAGCTGTTGAGTTGGTAAGTACAATCAGGAGTGTGTATACAGACTAGTTGTTGGGTGACATGATCAACAATAGGGTGTGGGTGGGTTGCTGCCAGCACTATGGTAGCATACAGCCAGGAGGATGGCCCTGTGAATCCTCAGTATTGACTCTAGACACCAAAAATATCTCATGGTGTCTGTCAAGGATAAACATTAGATGGAGAGATTCTAATTATTCCTTATGTCGTTCAGTGAATGTGTACAAGAATATGAACCCCAAGATAATATATGGTAATATATATATATGTACATAGATAATAAATTCACTTTGACGCAATGATTTCTATTAGTGAATCCTCCTTAATCAGCATCATGGAAGTCATTGCTGGACCTACAAGAGAAAGTTAAAGACCAGGTGTTTCACAATGAATGAATTGCATTTTCTCTTCTCAAAACTCTTTCCACTTTGTGTAAGACATACCAAGGAATCGATCGCATATTATCCACTCACCTGAATAAATGCAGCACCAATATCAGTCAAGAAGCTCCACTCAGGACAAAGCAGCGCATTTGATTACCCAGCAACCATTTTGAACAACCATTCCTTCCATCGATGGCTTGTTGTCAATATGGTGTATGCCATCTACAGGGCGAATAGCTGCAACTCTCTGTTTCTTGGATGACACTTCTCTAAACCAGACCAACATCGCCCTGACTCTTCATTCGTTCAACATTGCTGAATCAAAACTCTGGAACTCTGTTCCCACGGGTACTGTGGGAGCACCGTGGAAAGAGAAAGTTCATCAAGATAGCTCATGATCAATAACTTGTCGTTGTTAGCATTAAATACTGCCCTTGGTCGCTGTACTCGATCCTGGGAATTAGTAAAACCACAGGCGGTAAGTTCTCTAAATTGTGTTCGCTGTGGGTAATTGTGTTATTTGCAGGATAAAGCACCATGAAGAATAATAATAAGGGTGTTCAAGGTTCCAGAGAGAAGGCAGGAGAACGGGGCTGAGAGGGATAATAAATCAGCCATGATGGAACAGACTCAGTGGGCCAAATGGCCTAATTCCCTTCCTTTATTTTTTATGATCTATTCTGAAAAGTGACTGAGTAGAAAATCACAAAGCCAAGCCCGAATCTATTCTTTGTCCTGAACATCATTCACTGGTAAACTATTCCCGATAATAATCACAGATTTCTGATTAATGTTGGTGATCATAATTTAGAAAGAACGAACTTGCATTTACCTCAAGCCCTTCAGTTCCTATGATTACACTGAACTGTGGGCATAATGTAAAGAAACCAGCAGCTCACTTGAGCATAGCAAGAATCATTAAAAAGCAACAAATTGCATGATCAGTGAAAAACTGCTTTGCAGCAATGTTGATTGTGGAATTGGGATAAACGTTGGCCAGTAAACTGGAGAATACTTGTGCTCTTTCTCAAACATTGTATTGAATCTTCTATATCCACCTGAGAGAGTGTCATTACCGATTAACTGGTGACTCTGAAAATTTGCACTCATTCCTCAATCCCACATTATTTACTTGTGCACAAGAGCAGCATGACCCGTCATTGAACTGTTCTAAAGTTTGAATTGAATTGAGCTGAACAAAATTTGAACAAAGAAATGCATTTTTTTTTTACAGAAATTGACTAGTTAGATACAGATATACACCAATTGGTAACCTTGTCAATGGTCAAATTCCTTAGTTGCATAATCAATCACCAATCACACGATGATAATACATGGAATCTATGCGTTGTAGGCCAACAATACTTCAGAATTAGTGAAATAACTGCACAATAGTAAATGTCACCCTAGAATTCCTGCTTTGCATGCCTTGGTATGCCAAATGGTTCCAGTCTCATGCGGTGGATAGGGGAGCTATGCTCTCAAGGACCTCTCTCACCTTGGTCGACTGCACACTGCCTGTAAACTATTCTTGCCTAGACATTACCTTAACCCTTGCCTTGCCACAACTTGCACAATGGCAGCTGGAACAAATGTGTTTCATTTGAAAGGCAATTGCTCAGCAGTGTGGCACCTCCTCAATCCTGAATAGCATTGTTTTGTCTGGAATATCCTCAGGTGTTAATCCCACCAGAGCTGGCTAATCAGAGAAGGGACAGCCCTAACACAAACTGAGACATAACCGGGCATGAACTTGCCTCAAGACATCTGAAATATAAAGCCTCGTGACAGCGACTGGCTGCATCAAATTGTGGGCATGCTATGTTTATGCTAGAACGTGTGGCGATACTAACAGGCTGCCCCCAGCACACCCTCAGTTGATTGTTAATGCACATGATGCATTTCATTGTGTGTTTTGACGTGCACATTATAAATGAATATTGAAAACGTTATTCTTATTTTCTGTCGATGTATTTTCAAGGTCCAGTGGTCCCATGAACAATTTCAAAATCAATATAAGCTATTTGAATTGCATAAGTAGCAGTGCTCCTTTCTGCTCTCTGAACATTCATGTTGAATCTCCTATGAGACAGTTCTCCTCTTATAGATAAGCACACACAAAGTTCTCTCCTAAAGGACTGCAGATGTTCCAAATAGGCAGGAACCAATCAGTGGAAACTGAGTTCTTCCTGGCTGGAATTCAAACCATGGCAATTAGTGTCAGTTGCCTTTCTGTGGTACCCAGCAACTGACTAACAAATTGGATGCTCAATATCACCAATCATGAAACAGAAAAGAAATGAAACTTTTCAGGAACCATCTGTGGAGAGAACTGAGTTAATATTTCAGGTGACTGTCCTTTCATCAGCATTGAGAATCTTGTTCACCACTCTCAAAAATACAAACCCGTGGAGATATTTGAGAATTCACAAGCTATCAAGAAATATTTCACTCCGTTTAGATTTTTCCAGCAGCCTCCATCTTTCTACCACTGATTCAGACAGGGAGTCAACAAATGGCAAAAACAACAGCACAGAAAACATTCCATTCAATAGCTGTAGATGTTATTAAATATTGAATTCCTACATTGTGGACATAGAAAAATACCAACATTACAAGGATTAATGTTCAATGTAAATGGTGAATTATTGACTAATAGACTAATGTGTTAAATATTGGCAAATGAAAACGAAAATATATAACATATAAGTCAATACTGTTTTGTGCACTTTTAATAAGTTCGTTTCAATTCAGTCCTTTATTATATCACTTTATATAAAACAGCCCATATGATTTATACCCATTCAACTTTCTAATTTCATTGTGTGCTATAGTTCATCAGTTGAGAGCTATTTTGGAAGATGACATAAATGAAGGAAAAAAGAATTCATTACTCATTGTCTTCAGAGTGATTAGGAAAGCTCATTTTTAGTCCCATCAGTTTGAACCCTGGCCGTGATGAATAGTTACTTACCACAGTCAATATGACTCCATCCCAACTTGTCTTCATTACCCAGCATTGATAACAGGGTCAAAACTATCGTAATATAAGCATCCAACAAAGCATGAATCTGGTTCAAATATAAAGGAAATTTTCATGAGTATTCTATATCACACAGAAGTTTCATGTCACAATGCTGTGATAGAATACCTTGTAACAATTCATCCTGATTTAAAATACTAATTCCCCTTTTTTTGGCTGCTACTACACATTTCTGATTTGGAGTTAAGCTTGGATTCCAAGTCTAACTCTAATTTTCATAACAGTCTTTCCTCAGACTCAATACTGTGTCAGAAAGGTCCATATCCAGATATGTGCGTGTGTAAACACGAGGAATTCTGCAGATGCTGGAAATTCAAGCAACACACATCAAAGTTGCTGGTGAACGCAGCAGGCCGGGCAGCATCTCTAGGAAGAGGTACAGTCGACGTTTCGGGCCGAGACCCTTCGTCAGTCCTCGGCCTGAAATGTCGACTGCACCTCTTCCTAGAGATGCTGCCTGGCCTGCTGCGTTCACCAGCAACTTTGATGTGTGTTGATGTGAGTATGTAATCTAATTTGCTACTTCAGTGTAGTTGGGTCTTGAATGCACTTTCAACTATAATGTTAAACAACAGTCCTTTGAACTCTTAAGCAGGTATAAAAAATCCCATGGCACTACTCAGAGATGTTCCATTGTCTTGGTCAACATCTATCTCAATCAGATTTTTCAATCGACCTCAGATTATTTATCAGTGCTCTTTACTGGACACTGCTGAGTACAAGTTAATTGTTGCCTTTTCTTGCATTACACTTCCAAAGATCTCTTCACATTGTGATGTGCTATAAGGTACTGTAGACACCAAGACGCATCAGCATCAGAATCAGGTTTCATGTGTCGTGAAATTTGTTGTATTGCAGCAGCATACCTTGCAATACATAATAAAAATCTATAAATTACAATAAGAAATATATCTTTAAATTAAAATTAAAATACAGAATAAAAACCTATATGAAATATTTTTGTTAAAATTATATCAGTAGTGCAAAAAGAGAGCAAAAAAAATTGAGGTAGTGTACATGAATTCATGGTCCATTCAGAAATCTGATGGTGGAAGGGAAGAAGATGTTCTTAAAGCATTGAATGTGTATCTTCAGGCTCCTTGGTGGTGGCAATGAAACGAGATGGTGGTATAACAGTGGTCAAGTGTGTTGGCTCCTCTGATTCCAAAGGTGAGATGTTGGTGGTAGTTGTTCAGAGACTTCTTCAGGTTGGCCTGGTTGAAATCCCTTGCAATGATAGGGAAGGTTTCAGGGTGCACTGTTTTGTGACTGCTGATCACGGTGCTCAGCTCCTCCAGAGTCTGCCTGACATTGGCCTAAAGTTTAATGTACACCACTATCAGGATGATGGTGGAAAACTCCCTCGGCAGATAAATCAGATGGCATTTGACTGCCTGAAGTTCCAGGATGGGTGATCAGGACTGAAACAGAACCTCACGCCTGTGCACCACAGCGAGTTAATCAAAAACCATACGCCACCTCCTCCACCTTTATTAGACTGAACTGTCCTGTCTTAGTGGAGAATGTTGAAGCCATCGGGCTGTGTCTGAAATGGTGGCAGCGAGACATGTTTCCATGAAGCAAAGTACACAACAGTCCCTGATGTTCCCCTGGTACTGCAATCTCGCTTTGAGGTCTTCAATTTTATTTTCCAGAGGAGGTATATTCGCCAGCAGAATAATCGGGAGTGGGGTGTCTAAGGCCTCTGTGTTTCAGTCGTACTTGTAGCCCAGCATACTTTCCTCAGTTCTGTTTTCTTAAAGGAGAACTGCACTTACAACCTGAGTCTGCAGTCCGTGGGGTGCCGATTTTAAGTACTGATAGATTTTTTAAACATTTTAAAGTGACCTTGCTTACTGAGGTACCCATGGATTTCCGCTGTAGTAGACCTAATCAGGGATATTTGATGCTTCCCATCAGAGCAGCACACAAAAAGTCACCACTTACTGGTGCTATTTTCCAAGAGGGTGAACCCTCACAAGGCGTCGGACCCTCATGGTGTACCTGGCCAGCCACTGAAAACCTGTGCCATTCCACTAGCAGGGCTGTTCAAGGGCACCTTCGATCCCTCACTGCTGCAGTCAGAGGTTCCCACCTGCCTCAAAAGTGCGACAATCATACCACTGCACAAGAAAAGCAGGGCGAGCTGCCTCAATAACGATGATGAAGTGCCTTGAGAGGTTAGTCATGGCTAGAATCAACTCATGCCTAAGCAAGGACCTGGACCACTGCAATTTGTCTGTAGCCACAATAGGTTTACAAGGGATGGATTACACACTCACTGGCTCTCCACCCAGCCTTGGGTCACCGGGACAATAGCATACCCACGCCAAGCTACCGTTTGTTGATTACAGTGCAGCATTTAACACCATTATACGCTCAGCACTAACCAACAAGCTCCAAACCCCGCACCTCTGTATCTCCCTCTGCAACTGGATCCTTGACTTACTCACCGGGAGACCACAGTCGGTATGGAATGGAAATAACATCTCCTCCTCGCTGACAATCAACACTGGTGGCACGCCTCAAGGATGTGTGCTTGGCTCACTGCTCTACTGCCTCTCTCCACGAGGCACAGTTCAAACACCATATATAAATTTGCCAGTGACTGAACTATTGCAGGCAGGATTTCAGATGATGCTGAGGAGGCATACAGGAGCAAGATAAATCAGCTGGTTGAATGCTGTTGCAACAACAACCTTGCACTCAATATCAGTAAATACCAAGGAACTGGTTGTGGACTTCAGGAAGGGCAAGTCAAGGAAACACACAGTAATCCTCATCAAAGGATCATAAATGAAAATGGTGAACAGTTTCAAGTTCCTGGTTATCAACATCCCTGAGGGTCTCATTGAGCCTGGACCCAACATGTTGATGCAATTACAAGGAAGACAATGACAGCGACTATATTTCATTCGGAACTTGAGGAGAATTGGTATGTCACTAAAGGCACTCACAAATTTCTACAAGTGAATCATGGAGAGCACCCTAACTGGCTGCATCACCATCTGGCATGGAGGGACCACTATACACAATTGAAAAAAGCTGCAGAAAGTTGTGAACTCAGCCAACTCCAGACAATGACCAATTGCCTACTGACCGGAACTTTGTTGGACCAAAGGAGGAAACAGACAGTACTGGAATTGAACTCTGAATTCTGGAACTCCCCGAGTTGTAATCGCTTCATGCTAACCACTGTTATGTATTGCAATGTACCTACCGCTGCAGCAGAAAAACAAATTTCATGACGTATGCCAGTGATTTTCAACCTGATTCTGAATTCCCAGAAACTAGAAATATCCTTACGGTATATAAAAGCAAGTTATTTATTTAATTAGAATTCTATATTGAAGTGTGGTTATTTGTTATTTTTAAAAAATAGCTAATTATAGTTGACAATTGCAAACATTCTGCAGGAATACTTCAGTTGCACCCTAACATTAGAATCTGACAAACCAAAGTTCTGGAGACTCTCCACCACCATTTTGCTGAAACAACCATTTTAACTAATTTCAATGGAGAAGGCCAGCTTTCAAGGACTAAAACAGGGAGTTCGTACTTGACACACCAATTGACTTCTGCTGCTATTTCAGTTAACTTTATCTCCACCTAGCTTCTTCTGAAGACTCCATTCCATCTCCCAGATTCTTTGCCTCGGTAACACCTTTTCTGACAATGTCGCCTCTGATACTAATGTTTCTAATACATTACCCTTTTCTTCAATTGAAAGTGCCCTACTACCATATTTTCAGACCTCTCCACCATTTTCATACAACTATCCATATTTCTCCACTCATCCTTATTGATTCCTCCAAAAACCAGAATATGAAATCAGCCTTCAGATTGAAAGCATCATGCTCTGTAGTTTCCATCGCTCTCAGCATGATGCCAGAACTAGCCAAACGTTCCCTTTCCCTCCATTTTCTCCATGGAGTTTGTGCTCCCCACTCTGGTTCATTCACCTATTTACCAAAAGACCCTGACCCTTTTGCACTTTTGCAGGACACCCTCCAGAAGCCATTCAAGAGATGCAATATCTGTTCTTTTACCGTCTCCCTTCCCACTGTGCAGAATTCCAAGCACTCCTTCCAGGTAAAACACTGGCTTTCTTCCCATTCTTTGTACACACTCAGTGGCCACTTTATTAGGTACACCTGCTTGGTAATGCAAATACCTAATCAGCCATTCATGTGGCAGCAACTCAATGCATAAAAGCGTGCAGACATGGTCAAGCCGTTCAATTGTTTTTCAGACCAAACATCAGAATAGGGAAGAAATGTGATCTAAATGACTTTGACTGTGGACTGATCTTGGTGCAAGACAAGGTGATTTAGGTATCTCAGAAACTGCTAATCTCCTGGGATTTTCACACACAACACTCTCCAGAATTCACAGAGAATGGTGCAAAAAACAAAAAAATACATAGTCAGCAGCAGTTCTGTGGGCAAAAACACCTTGTTAATGAGAGAGGTTTAGAGGAGAAAGGCTGGGCTGGTTCAAGGTGACAGTAACTTAAGTAGCCATATGTTACAATAGTGGTGTTGCTGAAGAGCGTTTCTGAACGCACAACACATCAAACCTTGAAGTGGATGGGCTACAGCAGAAGAAGACCATGAACATACACTCAGTGGCCACTTTATTAGATAGAGGAGGCCATGGTGTATAATTTACAGTGTTTGAATTGCATCTCCATCTCATCTAAAATAATAACAACAGTCACACAGCTACAGTGATTTACACGCATTGTGCAAAATCTGACATCACTCATGATATGCATTATGCTTACATGAAAAGAAACTGCTAAACTGCATTGTTAATCATACTACCTTGAATTTTGTTCCAGAGGAGAATATATCTTAAGTCGTGCAAGAGAAAATGAATGAGGCATCTGTAGTTTATCCTGCAGGTGGTACAAGGAAAGAGAGATTAAGAATTTTGAAGATTGATGAGCACAGTACCAAACCAAGGCTGATTTTAAATAGAATATTTAGTCCACTCAATTAAGTAAGTAAATTGTTCAAGTCTGATTAGTTAATTGACTTTATGCAGGATGTCTATAAAATTCCTGGAGCATCAGTAAATGAGATAAGCGGCATTATGCAGGGGAAAATGTGACCTTGACAAATATTTAATATTAATGCTTTAAGTGAATAAATTCATCCAATTTACCCTCTGTTCCATTGTAGCTGTAGAAATGAATTTAGAAGTTCAATATCAGTTAGTGAAATGGGAACAAAATGAAATCTCTAAACATATTAAATTACCCTTTACAACCAGAGGGGCAAAATATAAATATCATGTTTCATAATCGCAACACAAAGACTGAATAAATCACATTCGAAATGTTGTGCACAGTAAGGAAAACTTAGGATGAATTTTGTTAAGGGACCTGTGACCTTGGCTCACTGCTCTATACTCCGTTTTACCTCACTTACCTGTTGTATGTTCAGGGTCGGGCAAACTATTGAGGGCATCCTATGCATTATTAGTGAGGCCCAGAGCCAGGCTCGATGTAACTTGGATGAGAAAGTACCCTGGTGAAAAGTGGTGGTGAGGATTTCAGCTTTGTCCCAGCTTAGACAGGTGCCAAGTCACAATCAGAGTCATATACCACGGAAACAGGCACTTTAACCAACTTAGTCAAATGTGATCAAGCAGCATTATACACTAATTCTAAACCAATCCCATACCCCTGCCACTGTCCTCCAACTCTACCCCCCTCACCTGCCCTACCTAGAACTCCCTTCCCGTCATCTTACACCCCTCCTCAGTCCTCCAATCACCTTGGAATCCTTTCTTGCCACCTCCTTTCTACTCTTCACACTGGCTATCTTGCCTCTCCACTCTCAGTCCCGATGCAGGGTTCTGACCCGAAGTGTCAACGATTCTGCTTGTCCCACAGATTCTGCTTGACTCAGTGAGTTCCTTCAGCAGATTGTCGCTCCAGGTTTCAGTATCTGCAGAATCGGCGCCTCTACTCCCAGGTCCTACCGGCCACCTACACAACAGGGGTCAATCAACCTACCAACTGACAGATCTCCAGGACGTGGGATGAAACTAGCATAGCAAGCGGAAACCCACATCGCCACAAGGAGAAGCTTGCAAAATTCCACACAGAAAACACCCAAGGTCGGGACAAAACCCCATTGCTGCAGATGTGAGGCAATGATTCCACCAGCTGCAGAATTCTGCCGCTATTTCATCGATTAGTCTCCATGGCCCACTGATTTAATGCCAAATCTAAAACGGTGCAGGATGTGTGAAGAGAATTGCCAGTGATTGCTGAAGAACCTCAGCAAGTGGCAATCTGTCATCAAGTTTAGGAACCTGATGCCTAGATATATAAGCACCCAAGGCTTGAATATACTGGCACTGATGAAAGCAATAATTTTATCACAGAATTGCTTACAGTTCACTGCAAGATTCAAGCCGATATATATTTAGTGCCTTGCGAATGATATCACAATGCACCTTTCAGATGGAACAGTCTAATTTTAGCCAATCACATTAAAAGAGGTCCATTTTATAGTCATAAAATATTCACCATTTAATATGGCAGTTTTACTTCCAGAGTCACCGACCTATTTGATAAATATTAAAATTCGAATGGCTTGAAGAGAAAAGCAAAGCTCATGACAACTAGAGGCCAAACATCTATGCTTTAATGTGATTTTTTATTAACTATCATGAATTAAACATGTCTAAAATGCAGCAAAAGATGATACATGAACAAATAATTATGAACATAATTCAAGGCCGCTAGAATAAGAGATAGATTTTAAACAGAATGGTAAAATTTAACAGGCAGGTTACGTTAGATATCTGAATGTGGATGAGGCACTCCATACACTGGAAATAAAGATAAGATCCATTATAAATTAATCATTAGTGGTTGAACTTGACCTACAGAATGCGATAGGACCTATTCTCAAACAGCATAACCTTCTGTTCTGGGGTGCATCACCGAGGGACTCCTCGTGGAAAATTCATGGAACCAAAATGGGCAGCACGAATGCCCACAAATATCCTAGTTCTGGGCTGACGAGATCTTCCTGCTGACACCACTGGCAGCCACAAAGCCCTGCCCTCCCTCCCATTCTCTTGACCTGCTCAACCTGGTGCAAATCTGGTTGATCTGCTGCAGTGAATGGAGGATATGGTGCCCCATTCATTGGGATTACCACAAGGAAAGTTTCTCATTTGAGTTAGCTCACATCTTTTATTTTTATTTGGTAATTTGTGTTCCTGCATGTAGGCACACTTGCTTTTATGTCAAGGGAACACAGAACAGTCCTCATTGAGGGATATGAAGTGGAAAGGGCAAACAGTAAGCAGTCTTAATTTTATTCTAGTATTATTTTTAAATATTATTTAAGTTTTTGAGTTTTATTTTTATTGGTTAGCAGATCATAAATGACCTTGAAGTTTATGAATGTTGAAGCTGGTGCTCCTGGGGCCAGTTGTTCAGCCATTCTGTGAGCACACACAGCCACTTACACAGGAAAAAAAGTCTGTACTGCTCTGGGAAACATCAAAGGACTGAGAGTAACTGGTGGAAGATGACACATTGACATAAAGCAGTGTAGTCCAGGGTGCAGGCAATGGGTGAATCAAAATCAGAATCAAGTTTTGTATTACCAGCATCCAAAATGCTGTGAAATTTGTTATTGTGCAATAATTTGCAATAGTCATAAAAATTATAAATTACAATAAGACATAAAGAGGAAAATATGTAGTGCAAAAAGAAAGGGAAAATATACTGAGGAAGTGTCCATCCAGAAATCAGGTGGCAGAGGAGAAGAAGCCGTTCCTGAGTCATTAGGTGCGTGGCTTCAGACTCCAGTACTTCCTCCCTGATGGTAGCAATAAGAAGCGGCCATGTTCTGGGTGATGGGGGTCTTTAATGATGGATGCTGCTTCTTTGAGGCTTCGCCTTTTGAAGGTCTCCTGAATATCACCGAGGCTAGTGCCCATAATAAGTTTTCAACTTCCTGCAGCTTTTTCCGATCCTGTATAGTGGGCCCTCTGTACTAGACAGTGATGCAGCCAGTTCGAATGCTCTCCATGTACACCTGTAGAAATCTGCAAGTGTCTTTGGTGACATACCAATACTCCTCAAACTTCTAATGAAATATAGATGTTGTCGTGCCTCCCTTGTATTTTCATCAATATGTTAGACCCAAGATAGATCCTCAGAGATGTTGACACCCAGATACTTGAACCTGCCTCCTCTTTCCACTTCACATCCCTCAATGAGAACTGGTGTGTGTTCCCTTGACTACCCCTTCCTATCAGTCCCTTGGTCTTACTGATGTTGAGTGCAAGGTTGTTGCTGTAACACCACTCAACCAGCTGATCTATCTTACTCCAGTACGCCTCCTCGTCACCATCTGAAATTCTGCCAACAATAGTTGTGTCATTGGCAAATTTATAGATGACATTTGAGCTGTGCCTAGCCACAGTTATGGGTGTAGAGGGAGTAGAGCAGTGGGCTAAGCACACATCTGAGGTGTGCCAGTGTTGACCGTTGCTGAGGAGATGTTATTTCTGATCCACGCTGGCAGTGGCCTTCCAGTGAGGAAGTCAAGGATCCAGTTGTAGATGGAAGTACAGAGGCCCAGGTTTTAGAGCTTAGTGATTAGAACTGGGATTACAATTGTGTTGAACGGTGAGCTGTAATCAACAAACAGCAGCCTGATGTAGGCATTGCTATTGTCCAGGTAATCCAAGGCCAGTGAAGAACCAGTGAGATTGCATCCATTGTAGACTTATTGTGATAATTGGCAAAATTCAGTGGATCCAGGTCCTTCCTTCAGCAGGTCCTGATTCTAGGCATGATCTACCTCTCAGAGCACTTCATCATAGCAGATGTGAGTGCTACTGGTTGGTGGTCATTACGTCAGCTCACCTTGCTCTTCTTGGGCACTTTTATGATTGTTGCCCATTTGAAACAGGTTGGAACTTCCAACTGCTGCCAGGAAGGATTGAAGATGTCCTTGAACACTCCACGAGTTGGTTGGCACAGGTTTTCAGGGCCCTACTAGTTACACCATCAGGTCCTGACATCTTGCAAGGACTCAATCTATTGAATGATGGTTTGACATTATCCTCCGAGACAGAGATCACAGAGACACCAGATGCTGCAGGGATTTCCATAGATGTAGCTTTATTCTCCCTTTCAAAGCAAGTATAAAAGGATTTTATCACTATTCATCACGTTAGGTTTCACTTTGTAGGAGGTAATAGCCTGCAAACCCTACAGTAACAAACATGCATCCGATTCTGTCTCTAACCTCAAATGCAATTGTTTATTACTCTTAAAGGAGATGGTAGATGAACTAAATGAGTATTTTTGCATCAGTTTCACTGTGGAAGACATGAGCAGCATGCCAGATGCTGAAGGGTGTGGGGGAAGAGACGCGAGTGCAGTTACAAGGCAGAAGGTGCCCAAAAAGCTGAAAGACCTAAAGGTCCATATGTAAGTCACCTGGACCAGATGAACTGCACCCTAGGGTTCTGAAAGAGGTAGCGGTAGAGATTGTAGAGGCATTAGTAATGATCTTTCAAAAATCATTGGGCACTGGCATGGTACCAGAGGGCTGGAAAATTGCAAATGTCACTCCACTCTTTAAGAAAAGAGGAAGGCAGCAGAAAGGAGATTATAGACCAGTTAGCCTGACCTCAGTGGTTGGGAAGATGTTGGAATCAATTATTAAGGATAAGGTGATGGAGTACTTGGTGACATCGGACAAAGTCAGTATGGTTTCCTTCCCTGATAAACCTGTTGGAATCCTTTGAGGAAATTACAAGAGGATGCAGTGGATGTTGTATATTTGGACGTTCAGAAGACCTTTGACAAGGTGCCACACGTGAGGCTGCTTACCAAGTTAAGAGCCCCTGCTATTACAGGAAAGTCAATGGCATGGTTAGAGCATTGGCTGAATGGTAGGAGGCAGTGAGTGGGAATAAAAGGATCCTTTTCTGGTTGGCTGCCAGTGACTAGTGTTGTTCCACTTCTTTTTATGCTGTATGATGGAATAGATGGCTTTGTTGCCAAATTTGCATATGATATGAAGATTGGTGGAGGGCAGGTAATGTTGAGGAAACAGGAAGGCTGCAAAAGAACTTAGATTAGGAGAATAGGCAAGAGAGTAGCAAATGAAATACAATGTTGGAAAACGCATGGTCATGCACTTTGGTAGTAGAAATAAATATGCAGACTATTTTCTAAACTGGGAGAAAATCCAAAAAAACTTGAGATGGAAAGGGACTTGGGAGTCCTTGGCAGAACAACCTAAAGGATAACTTGCATATAGAGTCAGTAGTGAGGAAGGCAAAAGCAATGTTAGCATTCATTTCAAGAGGTTGTGAATACAAGAGCATGGATGTAACGCTGAGGCTTTAAGGCACTGGTGAGGCCTCAGCTTGAGTATTGTGAATAGCTTTGGGTGCCTCATCTAGAAAAAGATGTGCTGGCATTGGAGAGAGTCCAGAGGTGGTTCACAAGGATAATTCCAGGAATGAAAGGGTTATCATATGAGGAATGTTTGATAGCTCAGGGTCTGTACTCACTGGAATTTAGAAGGATGAGGAGGGAATCTCACTGAAACCTTTTGAATGTTGAAAGGCCTAGACAGAGTAGAATGCTTCCCATGGTGGAGGAGTCTAGGACAAGAGGGCACAGCTTCAGGATAGAAGTGTGTCCATTTAAAACAGATGTGGAGAAATTTCTTTAGCCAGAGAGTGGTGAATTTGTGGAATTTGTTCCCACAGGCAGCTGTGGAGGCCAGGTTGTTGGGTGTATTTAAGGCAGAGCTTGATAGGTTCTTGTTTGGACACAGCATCAAAGGTTATGTGGAGAAGGGCAGGGAGTGGGGCTAAGGAGGGGGAAAAAAGGATCCGCCATGATTGAATGGCAGAGCAGACCCGATGGGCCAAATGGCCTAATTCTGCTCCTTATATCTGATGGTCTTATTGTCTTAAAATAGCCTTCTGTGGGTCCTACCAGGACATCTTGTATAGGTCTGGATTGCCATTCTTGAATGCCATCAGCAGACAAGGAATCTCATAGTTCATCCACAGCTTCTGATTTGGGTATATCTGGTATGTTGTTGAAGGCACACACTCATCCACACAGATTTTGATGAAGTTAGTGACAACTGTGGGGTGTTCATTCAAGCTCAAAGACGAATTCCAGAATATTGTCTAATCCACCGACTCAAAGCAGTCCTTTAAGCATTCCTCCACCTCCTTGCACCATACCTTCTTGGTCCTCACCACTGGTGCTACATTCTTTAGTCCCTGCCTATCAGCTGGGACTAGAAGTACAGCCAGGTGACTGGACTTTCCAATATGTGGGCATGGGTTGGAATGGCAAGCATTCTTGATGGTGGTATAGCAGTGGTCAAGTGCATTGGTTTCTCTGGTGGTGTGTTGGTGGTAGTTGTTCAGAGACTCAAACTGGCCTGGTTGAAATCCCCCCTCCCCCCACAATGATAGGGGAAGTAGCCGGGTGTGTTATTTTATGCCTGTTGATTACAGAGCTCTGCTCCTGCAGGACCTGTCTGATGTTGGCCTGAGGTGAAATGTACACTGCTACCAGGATGATGGCAGAAATCTCCCTCAGCAGATAAAAGGAATGACATTTGACCGTTCTAAGTTGGGTGAGCAGTAATGAGACAGAACCGTCATATCCATGCACTACAATGAGTTAATTATACTCCACCTCTTCTGCCTTTAAGATTGAGTTGTCCTGTCTGTGATAAATGGTGAAACCATCAAGCTGCAGCGCTGTATCTGAAATGGTGAGAGATAGCCATGTGTCACAAGGGGGTGCTGGGAACAGACCCAAATGCAAGACACAGACACTGAAGTACAAGGAACAGGACTTGACTAGAGTAGGGACATGACAGGATTCAGACCAGGAGCAGGGACAAGAACGCAGACTTGGGCTAGGGAAAGCGGGACCAGGACTAGGAACCATGGACTAGGAGACAAGGCTTGGACTCCAAGCCTGAGACTGGGCAAGGACCCAGAACCCAGTCTTGCCTCGGGCTCAGATCCCAGAACCAGGCAAGGACATGACATGGCTTCAGGACAGGGCATGGCTGGGGTCTAGAGGCCTGAATTTGGAGACAGGCTGGGGTCTTAGCTCTTGTGGCTTGAGGCTGGGGCTCTTGGAGCCTGGAGCCTGGCTGCAGGACCCTCGAGGCTGGGGCTCTTGGAGCCTGGAGCCTGGCTGCAGGACCCTCGAGGCTGGGGCTCTTGGAGCCTGGAGCCTGGCTGCAGGACCCTCGAGGCTGGGGCTCTTGGAGCTCAGAGACAGACTGGGAACTAAACATCAACATAGAGCCAGGACTTATCCTTCAACAAGCCAGGACTCATCCTTAAC
Organism: Mobula hypostoma; assembly: GCF_963921235.1. Classification (NCBI taxonomy): domain Eukaryota; kingdom Metazoa; phylum Chordata; class Chondrichthyes; order Myliobatiformes; family Myliobatidae; genus Mobula; species Mobula hypostoma. Next base: position 24,791,294 of record NC_086112.1, on the reverse strand, counting down.
ACAACACTAACATGAGACAGGACAGAACATATAGCGGGGACTTATACGAAGACAAGCCAGGACTCAACTTCTCCACACCAAGGTGGGACAGATCCATCTGTTGGGTAACAGCAGGATGGCCAGACTTACCCAACAAAGGCAAAGACAAGACATATCCCCCCCACAGGTCAACAGCAAGACAGCCTGACTTACACCACAGAGGCAAGGACAAGAAAAGACAAACACCAAAGAACAAGTCAGTTCCATCTCTGCTCCAGGGTAGCTCCAAGTCTCAGTTCAGCCAGCAACCTCAGCTGGCTACAGAAACAACCAAATCCCTACCTAGCTCAGAGTGGCTGGGAGCCACTCAGCTGGCCCAGGAAACAGCCATATCCATACCACAAAGACTACTCCTACACATGGCAACAAGGCTCCATGAAGCAGTGGTCCTCCAACCAGGCCCAGAGATCACAAATGGTTTCATCAGCAAGTTGCTCCAAGGGGGAATGACAAGACAAACCAGCAACCCACACTCACTCCCAAGGCTACTTATATTGCAAACCCAAAGATGGGTATCAGGTGCCAATGATTAACTCAAACAGGGGACAGCTGGAAGACCCGGAGTCCTGAGTCCACAGACCGGACCGTGAACCGGAATGCGGAGTTCACGGACCGGACCATGACACCATGTTTCTGTGAATCAAAGTACACAGCAGTCCTTAATGTCCCTCTGGTACAGCAATCTTGTTCAGAGGTCTTCAAGTTTATTTTTCAGCCACTTGTACATTTGCCAAAAGGATAATTAGGAGTGAGGGTCCAGAGCAACTGTACTTCAATCTTACTCGTAGCCCAGCACAATTTCCTCACTTCCTTTTTCTGAAAGGGAAACAGCACCCGTGACCTGAGTTTGCAGTCCGGAATCACTTGATTTTGAGTATCAATGGATTTTTTTAATGAATTAAAATGATGTTACTTACCAAACTACCCATGTAGATTTCAGATATAGTAGCCCTGAATGGGAATATTTGATGATTCCCATTGGAGCTGCACACAACCAGTCACCCTTATCAGTGCCATCTTTCCAATGGAAAGATAGTGGAAGATCTTCCCATTGTAACACAGACTCCTAATTGAGGTATTTACATTCCTCTTTGTTTTCTTTCCATTGTTCACAGTTTCTTTCTTTGGGTTATTTGATAATTGAATACACAGCAATCAAAATGTGATGTAATAACAACTTTGAGGAGATGAGTACAATAAACAAAGATAGTTAATGGGCATAGCAACTTCATAGATTTGATAGTTTCTGTACAATATGAACACCTTGTAGTTGGCTGGATCTTTAGTACAACAAATATTCCAAGGCACTTCTTCAAAGGGTTATAAAGTGACTTTTAACCCAGTGCAAGGGGATTTTAGAGCAATTGCTCTTTTAATTCCTCCCTTCCCACCATCCCAGAACCCAGACAGTTCCCTCAGGTGAAGTATCATAGAACATAGAACAGTACAGTGCAGGAGGAGGCCATTCAGCCCACAATATTGTGCTGAACCAGCTAAAAAGCAAATTTAAAACACCCGAACACTAATCCCTCCTACGTACACCATGTCCCTATCCCTCCATCTTCCTTACATTTATGCACCTATCTAAATGTCTCTTAAAAGCCTTTTATCCATTTACATCTACTACTGTATCAGGCAGTGCATTCCAGGCATCCACGACTCTCTGAGTAAAGAACTTACCCCTCACACCCCCATGAAACTACCCCCTCTCAACTTCAATGCATACCCTCTGCTTTTAGACACATAATTCCAACCTAATCTACTGCATTTACACTGGAGAAACCAAATGCAGATCGGGTGACTGATCAATCTGCAGTCAGTCCACAAGAGCAAAGCTGACCTTGCAACTGCCTCTCACTTTAATTCTTCATCACATCTGCAGAAGGTCCCAATATAAGTTGTGACATTGGACTTCATCTTCCTTCCAGGCATGTTGAGGCCTTTGGAATCAATGTTGCATTCAATATTGTCAGATAACTCACTTTCCTTGTATCAAAACTGACCAGTTATTCTGTAATATCAACACCCTATTTCTCTCTCTACAGACTCTGGCTGATCTGCTGGTCATTTCTAATATTCTGCCTTTGATTTCAGATCTCTGATGGAATTCTGACCTGCATTTCACAACTCTTATGCATCTCTATTGTCAGTTTTCTACCCAAATATTGGTGTGTACACTAGGTCTGCAAAGGTTTAATCTAATATCGTGTATTCTGGCACCAAGACAATGTAAGATGTTTCCTTTGAAAACATCTTACTGCTCTTGGTTATAAAAAATTTATTCGCTGTGCGTGCCATCTTGGGCACATGTGCCATCGTTTCACCATTCCTGAATGAGACCAGCAGATCACCAATCCACCCCTGATAATTTGATTTCTCACTTTCCTAGTTCTAGCAGAAGTTCTTCAAACTGAAATTTTAACTCTATTTCTCAATCCATAAATGTTACTCAACCGCGGGATATTTCCAGCAATTTTATTTTTATTTGGGAACTTGGTTTCAGAGATCGATTGCAAGAAGCATCTGAAAATATTTATTTAAAATGGTTGGGAGAACGGGTAGCGTTGATGTTCAAAATGATCCACAGTTCACCAAAAGCCAACATGAAAATGCAACAAGTGATAAGGAGGGCAACTGAGCTGTTTGCTGTAGGTACAAGAGGATTTGAACAGAGAATTAAGGTAGTCTTATTACAATTGTTTAGGACCTTGGTGAGACACATATAGAATATTGTGTTTTGTTTTGCTTCCGTTAGCTAAGATAGCATATACTTACTATAAAGGAGAGGGGGACATTGAAGACTCACTAAATGGTTCCAGAGATGTAAAAACCTCAAGAACATTCTAGCAGAACAACAGCTGAGACATTTATGCTTCTCAATCATCTTCCAGGTGTAGTTTCTTACAATGGCTTCACATTCCAGTCAACCAACACAACGGATCAACAGATGACGCAATAGCCACAGCTCTGCATGCTGTGGAGAAGAGGGATGCTTATGTGAGAATGCTGTTCTTGGACTACAGTTCAGCATTCAACACCCTAATTCCCTCCAGGCTCGACAAGAAGCTCAGAGACCTTGGCCTTCACCCTGCCTTGGGTAGCTGAATCTTGGACTTCCTGGCAGATCGCCGGCAGGTGGTAATAGTGGACTCCCTCACTTCTGCCCCTCTGACCCTTAACACAGGTGCCCCTCAGGGCTGTGTACTAAGCCCTGTCCTTTACTCTCAGTATACCCATGACTGTGTCGCCACCCACAGCTCCAATCTGTTTATTAAATTTGCTCATGACACTACACTGATTGGTCTAATCTCAAATAATAACGAGGCAGCTGACAGAGAAGAAATCATCACCCTGACACAGTGGTGTCAAGAAACCAACCTCTCCCTCAATGTCGCAGAAACAAAGGAGCTGGTTGTGGACTACAGGAGGAATGGAGACAGGCTCACCCCTATTGACATCAATGGATTTGGGGTTGAGTGTGTGAAAGCGTTAAGTTCATCGGCAGACACATTACAGAGGATCTCATGTGGTCTGTACATACTATCAGGCAATTGAAAAAGTTTGGTATGGCCCCCCCAAATTCTAAGATCTTTCTATAGGGGCATGATTGAGAGCATCCTGACTGGCTGCATCACTTGCTCTCACCTGGTCCCTCAACACCAGCTCCATAGCCAAGAAAGCCCAATAGCGTCTCTACTTTCTGTGAAGGCTGAGAAAGGTCCATCTCCCACACCCGCGCCCCCCCCCCATCCTCACCACATTCTACAGAGGATGTTTCAAGAGCATCCTGAGCAGCTGCATCACTGCCTGGTTCAGGAATTGCACTGTGTCGGATCGCAAGACCCTGCAGCAGATAGTGAGGTCAGCAGGGAAGATCATTGGGGTCTCTCTTCCTGCTATTACAGACACTTACCCACATGCTGAACCCGCAAAGCTAACAGTATTGTGAAGGACCCCACGCACCCCTCATACAAACTCTTCTCCCTCCTGCCAGCTGGCAAAAGTGTACCAAAGCATTCAGGCTCTCACGACCAGACTATGCAACAGCTTCTTACCTCAAGCCATCAGATTCCTCATTGCTCAGAGTCTAGACTGACATCTACATCATTTATTATTATATTGTAATTTGTCCTCTATTGTGCCTATTGTCTTGTTTATTATTTATTGTACTGCCCTGCACTGTTTTGTGCACTTTATGTAGTCCTGTGCAGGTCTGTAGTCTAGTGCAGTTTTTATATTGTTTTACGTAGTCTAGTGTAGCCCTGTGCTGTCTCACATAGTCTAGTGTAGTTTTGTGTTGTTTCATGTAGCACCAGGGTCCTGGAGGAACATTGTCTCGCTTTTACTGTGTACTGTACCAGCAGCTTATGGTCAAAATGACAATAAACTTGATTTGACTTGACTACCTGGTATGGGAACTATACTTCCCTCAATCGCAGGACACGGCAGAGAATGGTGCAGACAGCCCAGTGCATCTGTAGATATGAACTTCCCACTATTCAGGATATTTACACTATGAAGACAGGAGTGTAAAAAGGATCATTGAAGACCCAAGTCACCCCAACCACAAACTGCTCCAGCTGCTACCTTCCGGGAAACGGTACCACAGCATAAAAGCCAGGGCCAACAGGCTCCGGGACAGCTTCTTCCATCAGGCCATCAGACTGATTAACTCATGCTGATGCAACTGGATTTCTATGTTATATTGACTATCTTGTTGTACATAATATTTATTATAAATTAATAGAACTGCACATTGCATATTTAGATGGAGACATAACGTAAAGATTTTTACTCCTCATGTATATGAAGGATGTAAGTAATAAAGTCAATTCAATTCAATGGGGACTGTAGAAATCTACCAACCAAATCTTACATCTCAATAATATTGATGTTTCCAATCATGTTACATTAGCTAGAAGGCGCTATTTATGGTGATAATAAATCTAAATTGCTTTTCACAATATTTACTTCATCATTTGACTGTACCTTGCACCCGACAGCTATACTGTTCTTTTTATTGCCTTTTGATACCATGCTCTTTACTTTTACGTTCAGGTAATTTTTCTTCCACTGTTGTTTTTATCTCTTGTGAGTCTGCCAGGTTTTCTCTGCTTTGAATTCATTCACATCCTTATGTCTTCTTATGGTGGAAGAGAGGCCATTAATGAAGCAGCTGAAGATATTTTGGCTGAAGATTCATGTGTATCTTCAGGCCACACTTAGATCCCCTCCATTTCGCCTACCAGCCCTGACTAGGAGCTGAGGATGCCATCGTCTACCTGCTGAACCGTGTCTATGCCCACCTGGACAAGCCAGCGAGCACTGTGAGGGTCATGTTTTTTGACTTCTCCAGTGCGTTCAACACCATCCGCCCTGCTCTGCTGGGGGAGAAGCTGACAGCGATGCAGGTGGATGCTTTCCTGGTGTCATGGATTCTTGATTACCTAACTGGCAGACCACAGTACGTGTGCTTGCAACACTGTGTGTCCGACAGAGTGATCAGCAGCACTGGGGCTCCACAGGGGACTGTCTTGTCTCCCTTTCTCTTCACCATTTACACCTCGGACTTCAACTACTGCACAGAGTCTTGTCATCTTCTGAAGTTTTCTGATGACTCTGCCATAGTTGGATGCATCAGCAGGGGAGATGAGGCTGAGTACAGGGCTATGGTAGGAAACTTTGTCACATGGTGTGAGCAGAATTATCTGCACCTTAATGTGGAAAAGACTAAGGAGCTGGTGGTAGACCTGAGGAGAGCTAAGGTACCGGTGACCCCTGTTTCCATCCAGAGGGTCAGTGTGGACATGGTGGAGGATTACAAATACCTGAGGATATGAATTGACAATAAACTGGACTGGTCAAAGAACACTGAGGCTGTCTACAAGAAGGGTCAGAGCTGTCTCTATTTCCTGAGGAGGCTGAGGTCCTTTAACATCTGTCGGATGATGCTGAGGATGTTCTACGAGTCTGTGGTGGCTAGTGCTATCATGTTTGCTCTTGTGTGCTGGGGCAGCAGGCTGAGGGTAGCAGACACCAACAGAATCAACAAACTCATTCGTAAGGCCAGTGATGTTGTGGGGATGGAACTGGACTCTCTCACGGTGGTGTCTAAAAAGAGGATGCTGTCCAAGTTGCATGCCATCTTGGACAATGTCTCCCATCCACTACATAATGTATTGGTTGGGCACAGGAGTACATTCAGCAGAGACTCATTCCACCGAGATGCAACACAGAGCGTCATAGGAAGTCATTCCTGCCTGTGGCCATCAAACTTTACAACTCCTCCCTTGGAGGGTCAGATATCCTGAGCCAATAGGCTGGTCCTGGACTTATTTCCTGGCATAATTTACATATTACTATTTAATTATTTATGTTTTATTACTATTTAATTATTTATGGTGCAACTGTAACGAAAACCAATTCCCCCCGGGATCAATAAAGTATGACTATGACTATGACTATATGTGTACTTCATTGCCCCATGGCATTTTGCAAAAGGGTGAGATAAGAACAGAAGAAATAGGAGCAGGAGTAGCTATCTGCCCCTTTGAGGTTGTTCCCTGATTCAATCGTTCAATCGTTCCACTTAATATCAGAGGATATATACAATATACAACCTGAAATCCTTACTCTCCGCAGACATCCACAACACAGAAGAAAACCCCAAAGAATGAATGACAGGAAAAATGTAAGGAGCCCCCTCCCACACACAATCAGCAGCTAAAGCATCGTTCCTCCCCCTCCCCCTCTCCCTCCCACTATTTATTCTACCATAAAGCATCACCCATCATGCAAGCCCCAAAGATTGACCATGGTCTACATTCCATCCAAAAACTAACTGTTTACTCCAACATTTTGACATCCCACAGGCTGTCTCTCTATCTCTCACTAATAAGGGATAGACAGATATTGCTCCTTCCACAGCCTTTGGTTTCCTTAATGTACAGATAATTACTGATCTAAACTCAAAGATTTAATCTCAATACTCTTCAACTATAATTATGGCTGGTTTAACCATTCCAACACAAGGATTGCTCTCCTTAGGGTTATCTAAAATTCTATCTGTACTCTAATTGTGCTTGCTGATCTTATATTGGCAGGTGGTTAAGCTGGTCTTTGATTTTACTGCTATCAGTTTTCAAATGTCTCCTTTATAATCTCCTCCAGTCCCGTCACCCTGCAAGCCATCAACTATTCCCCTGTTCTGGCTTGCTGATCGGCCCTGTACTTAATTACCACACCAAGCTCAGGAATCTGCCCTCAAATCCTGCCCATCTCTCCTTAACTTACTCTCTTTCCTTCTTCGAGATGATTTTCAAATCCAACCTCATTGACCAAGCTTTTGGTCTTCTATCCTGATATCAGTGTGTGGCTGCATCAAAGTTTGTTTGATGAGCCTTATATAAAGCACCATAAATATTTCAGTACATTAGAGATAATGCATAAATACCAACTGTGATGGCAGTACCAAAGATATTCAATGTCAAATATTGTGCCTACCTTCGAATTACCTTTATAAGCCTCTGTTTCATAAGTTCTGATGAGTACCATATTTTTCTAGATTCTATCAACTCAGATTTGTGTACACCTGTATTTGCACATAATTTATCAAATAACCCAAATCAGTTAAAATAGGAACAATAAAACAAATTTTAAAAATTGGATGCTTAAATACCTGATGTAAAAATCAAAGTAAAAGTAAAATGTATTATCAAAATACATAAACACTCAGTGGCCACTTTATTAGGTACCTTGCTATTCGTGTGCGTTTGAGGTCCTTTGCTTCTGTAGCCCATCCACTTCAAGGTTGAGAGATGCGCACCACTGTTGTAATGCATGGTCTCTTGAGTTGCTATCACCTTCCTGTCAGCTTGAATCAGTCTGGCCCTTCTCCACTAACCTCTCTTACCAACAATGAGTTTTCACCCACAGAAATGCTGTTCACTGGATGTTTTATGTTTTTTTGCTTTTCACTCCATTCTCTGTAAACTCCAGAGACTGTTGTGCATAAAAATCCCAGGAGATCAGCAGTTTCTGAGATACTCAAACCATCCCATTTGGCACCAAAAATCATTCCATGCTCGAAGTCACTTATATCACATTTCTTCCTCATTCTGATGTTTCGTCTGAATTGTTGAGTATTTAATACTTAAGTAATATTTGAGTAATATTGTATATTTGGTTGATTAACCATTCTTTGTTGTTGTCATAATTCATTATGGGTTATATGTTAAAGTACGTGAATGGCATTACATCACCATGTCATACATGCTCGTCTTGCTAAAGTAAAAAAAAAGTATACGTTTATCCCTGGTTCTCCCATGTTTTTCGTTTGATTAGTTTTGGAGAAACAAAGCAAAACAGTTGTGATGAGTAGGTTTTAAAATGAACCCAAGATGACTACCTACCTGTTGAAGCACAGCAAGACATTCAGGTTTTAAAAAAGCACAACATATTTGTTTCTTCACAAGAGGAAGAGATAGAGACTCAAGTTTAAAAAAAGGCAAAAATATGGGCAAATTCACCAGTTCATAAACAGTGAGAACCGGGTGACAATAATATTAAATTTTTTAAAGGAGCAGAAATGGCAGGCTACATTAGAAAGATAGACACATTCGATTGCACAAGAGATAACTGGAATATGTATACTGAGCAGATTGAGCAGTATTTTAAAGCAAATGAAATAGCCAATGAAAAGCGAGTGCCAGGTTTGCTGAGCGTAATAGACGGTAAAGCCTACAGTTTGCTTTGGTGTTTAACTGCTCCAACTAACCAGCAAAAATGAGCCTTGATGATATCACAAAAATAATGCAGGAACATTTAGAACCAAAACAATTGTTGGTGGCAGAACGTTTGAGGTTTCATAAGCAGAAACAAAAGGAAGGGGAGTCCATTTCAGCTTATGTGGCTAAATTGAAGAGAATGTCATAGCAATCTCAGTTCAATGATTGGCTTAACAATGCACTGAGAGATTGTTTTGTTTATGGAAACTTACAAGAAAGCACTCAAAAATGGCTCCTAACTGATGCACAACTTACATTTAAAAGAGCAGTGAAATTGGGCACTGGCGCGGCTGTTTCAGTCATTCCACAAAATTATTTGAATGTCATTTCAAAGATACTGAACTGCAGCCCAACTATGAACATATAATGGAGAAAAGGTTATTCCTGTGGGAATGATATTTGCAAGAGTGAACGACAACAACCAACATGACACATTGGACTTGTATGCGGTAAAAACAGGAGGGCCAGCACTGTGGGGACATGAATGGCTGAGACAACTACCATTCGATTGGAGATCCACCCACCAGGTACTGGATGGTGCCACAGTATGGCATTGTACAAGGTAAATGAGGTCATTGGAAAACCCAAATGTATCAAGTGTTAAATGAAAATACCACACCCAAGCTTTATAAAGCCCGTCCAGTTCCTTATATCATCTACAATAAAGCAGCCAGTGAGCTTGATCATAAAGAGGCTGAAAATAATTCTTTTCTTGGTTGAGTGGAGCCCATGGGCAATGTCAGCAGTCTCATTAACCAAGAAGAATGGGCCTGTCAGGATCTGTGGTGATTTTAAGGTCACCATCAACCCAGTATTGAAAGTAGATCAATGCCCTCTGCCCAGGATAGAGGATATCTTTGCAAACCTTTCTAAAGGGAAATACTTCAGCAAAGTAAATTTAGCTGAGGTCGACCTACAGATGGAGATGGAAGAAGAGTCCGAAGTGTTTCTCACCATAAGTTCTCTCAAAGAACTTTGTTACAATAATGGGCTTATTTTTGGACTGGTGTCTGCACCTGCGTTCTGGCAGAAAGCTATGTGCCAGGTACTGCAAAGCTGCACCTTTTTAGGACTTGTTAGTTACTGTAACAGGTCCCTGCCAAATCTAGCTGCTGTGCTCCACCCCTTCAATCCATCACTACAAGTTGGGAAGAAATGGCAACAGGTAGCAGTGTGAGTTGGCTTTCCAAAAATCAAAGGAAATGGTGGCACCAGACACCGTACTCACATATCATGATCCACATTGTCCAGTGAAGCTTGTTTATGTGCATCGCCTTATGTTATGGGCACAGTCACGTCATCTGAACATCCCATGGCCTTTGCATCACATTCCTTTACTGCTGCGGAAAGAAATTATGCATCGATCAACAGGGGGGCCTTGAAACAACACACGCAAAATGCTGGAGGAACTCAGCAGGCCAGACAGCATGTATGGAAAAAATACAGTCGACGTTTCCAGCTGAACGGGCAGGATGTTTTAGTCCTGCCAAAGGGCCTCAGCCTGAAATGTCAACTGTACTCTTCTCCATAGATGCTGCCTGGCCTGCTGAGTTCCTCTAGCATTTTGTGGGTGTTGCTCGATTTTCCAGCATCTGCAGATTTCCTCTTGTTTGGGAGGCCTTGAGTTTGGTTTTAGGTGTAAAACATTTCAACCAGTTTGGGAAAGAGTTTATCATCAAAACTACTCATCAACCAAGAGTGTTCACTTTCAAACCACAACAGCAGCAGCACAAATGCAGAGATGGGCTCTGGTTCTTGGAGGAATAATTACCAGATCAAATTCAAGAGGACAACTAATCATGGAAATGCTGATGGATTGTCTTGTTTACCCCTGAAAAAAGGAAATACCTGAAAAATTTACAAAGGAAGACACTCCTCTTGATGTATTCTCCCTAATGCAAATCAAAAGTCTCCCTTTGATGGCAGAGGTGATCCAAAGGAAACCAGAAAAGACCCCACAATGTCTCAGCTATACATGGCCATCCAAAATGGCTGGAACATGAAGCAGAAATTCCAATTCCCCCATTTTTACCAGCGCCAGGATGAACCTGCCCTTGAAGGAGTTTGCCTTATGTGAGGATTCAGAGATGTACAACCATCCACGCTGAGAAATAAAGTTTTGGAAGAACTGCATGCCGGTTATCCAGGGCTGGTCAAAATGAAAGCATCGGCTTGAAGTTTTATCTGGTGGCCTGGGATAGATCAGCAGATTGAGCTGTTTGCCATGCGCTGTTCAGGATGCCAACACATCCAGAAGATGCGAAGAGCAGCACCTCCATCCCTGGGAATGGTCTGCATTGCCCTAGCAGACAATTCATGTAGGTTTTGCTGGACCATTCAAGGGCACAAATTTCTTGGTAGTAGTGGACAGAGCTACAAAGTGGCCAGAAGTGTTCCCAATAGCCTCCGCTACAGCCTCGCACACTGCTGATGTGTTTAGAAGCTTCTTCTCAAAGACTGTTGTTCCAGAACACTTAGTCAGTGACAACGGACCACAGCTTGTTACAGAACAGTTTCAGTCATTCCTGAAAATGAATGGAAGAAGACATATTACATCTGTACCGTATCGCCCAGCTACAAATGGCTTGGCAGAAATATTTGTCCAGAGTGTAAAGAGCACACTACGAGCATTGTCAGCAAAACACATTACACTGACACCGAATCAGAAGCTAGCCAATCACCACCTTGCATATCGAAATGCAGCACAGCCCACAACCAACAATTTACCAGGTACACTGTTCCTGGGTTATCCCTTGCGTTCACGCTTGGTTCTTCTCATACCCAGTCTCAGAAGGAGTATGCAGGACAAACAGCTGAGACAAATTGAAGGCTCAATGGCTCAAGGAGGCTCGATGTTTCACTCCTGGACAAATAGTCCCAGTGAGGAACTACAGAGGTGATCAAAAGTGTGTACTTGGAAGGATTAAGGACAGAACTGGACCACTCTCCTACACAGGGGAGATGGCGTCTGTTGTTGTCTGGAAACAACACATTGATCTGTTGAGGAAAGCAGTGCCAATTAGAGAAAAAAGGTGTCCAGAGCTGACAGGAGCTATCCCAGAATGCTCTGGGAAGGAAGGGAGGAGATTACTGGGATCTCTGACAGAAATTTCTGCATATTCTTTAGTCAAGGATGAGGTACCAGAATGGAGGATGTTGAAATCTGTTCCCTCATTCAGAAAGAACAGTAGCCTACAAGACAGTAAGCCTTGCATCAGTAGCAGGGAAGTTGCTGAAGATTCTGAAGGAAAGGAATTATGTTCAGGCAGAAACTAGTTAGAAGGGGTCATTATGGTTTTGTGCAGAGGAGATCAGTTCTCACAAAGCTGATATGAGTCCAACATGTCTAAATCACTAACGGTGATATAGTACACAGAGAAGTCCACTGTTGAAACTAGCAGTGTTCACTTTTCACTTACATGGGATTCCAAACCTTTGAACCAGACACTGTGACTGGCTTAGGTTTTCTCAGGGAAGGAGTTGTGTGTGACCACGTGGTCAAGCTGTACTTGTGTGTGTGAGCTTTCAGACTAGGTCCTAGTCTGCAGTGGACACCAAACAGCACTGATTCAATTTAGGATATTTCCAAAAGATCTTTCACATCACATCTTTATAGCCCTGAGGTCTACATCAATACAAAATGGCTTCATGGCCTTTGTACAGCACATTTTAGCATTCAAAATGGGATAAATTTAAAAATAATTCTTAACCCATTAACAGTGTAATTAAGTAACCAGATTGGCACACTTACACAACACAATGAAGTGCTTTCTTTCTGAGCCGTAATGGTTTCCTTCTTCTTAACCCCACAGTCTTGCTTGTACTCTTCTGGGCCTGGTATACAGCCTGTGCTTTAACGGTTCTGTAAATAAGCTATGTGAGCGTGTTAATAGGATTCCAGTTCTCGCGAGCATCTTGTCCTCTGGTGGATTTTCACAGAGCCTGCCGAAGGAAAGTATTCTTACAGCTTCCTCAGCGGGACGCTCTGGCAGGAAGCTGTGTACAGCCTCTGGAATAAATAGAAGGGAGGAAAGCAGAGCTCTCCAAAATACAGCCTAGTGGGCACCAGTGTGTCCTGTGTGATCTGCTGCATGGAAGTACCAGCCTGAAATGATTAAATATCCTTACTGTCAGGATGTGCTGAGGTCAAGACTCTGTGGACACTACAGGTGCTGAATCAGTTGTGCAGCTGATGCATTGATAATATATTTTACTCTTCAAAAAGGACTGATCCCTATAATACAGTATTACATTAAACATGCAAATCACTGAGAATATATCATTGCTCAGATAATATTGTGGATGAAAAGTATCCATTGATCACAATATGCTTCAGACTGAATCATGCATTACTAACAAAAAGCATTGCACAGTATTTAATCATTCTGAGATAACATTTACACTCAATTAAATTCATTGTAAAGTTTACGTCTTGTAACAGAAAATGTAATCTATTTCTATTTTTCATTACTTTAATCCTGTTGTCTGTCCAAGTACTACAGGAGCAGCAGCAGACATTGGTAAGCTATGTGAAAGTGTATTGGCATGACTCACAGATAGAATGGAAATTTCTTACTGGAAAGTGCACCAAGCAGCTCATTTCCTTCAGTCACACCGTCCTTAAATTGCCCATTATATCTATTAATGAGTATTGTAATGACTATAGATATGTTGGAACATCTTTTCTACATAACGATTGCCAAAACTACCCTAAACATGCTGAGTCATGAGGGCCTGGACACCGGGGTCAGACATCTGTGCGAATCCACAGGTCAAGGTCCAAAGGTCAAACCGGTGATCAGCATGCTGGGGAGAAATCTGAAGCTGGAGGCCTGATGCCTGAGAGTCCAGGCACAAGGACTGGTGTCCCGGGAGGGGGCTGCCCTACGGATGGAGGCTGGTCTTGGTGTGTGAGTGGCAGGAAAAGAGCCTGTTGTTCTGTTGTTGTTGCTGCTCGTGTTGTTCTGTGGAACACAGTGGGCGTGATACATTGACACCGGAATGCACAACAACACTTGCAGTAGATCCTTGGGTGTTAACACTAACAATGCAGTTCACTGCATGTTTCGATGTACATGTGATAAATTGAACCTGAGTCTGCCAGTGGACGTCTATTGGAAGACTCTATAGTAGCATAAAATTAGTATTCATTATAATTACGTTACAATATTTAAAATTTAATAAAATACCATTAATAGTTGTTCGGTTTTCCCAGTGCACTGCCAAGGTTTTGGCCTAACCTACATCATAAGGTCAGAAGTGGGGACAAGGTATATTTTCAATCAAAAATCCTCAGAAAATGCACCAGCCTGTGTTTCTATTTCATCAAAACCCAGACATCATTAAGCTATAGGTAAGCTTAAGCTATATCATTAAGAGGCAAATAAGATTTGTGCCCCACAAGTGCCAAGTAATGACAGTTTCCAACAAGAGAACGTCTAACCTCGTACTCCATACATTACCACCTACCATCTACCATCTCTGTTCAGGATCAGAAACTTGACTGGACAAGACAGATCTGAACTGAAAGTTGAGGTCAGGTGAGAATATTGTGTGGCATGGTAGATAGCACAAAATCAGAAAATGATGGAGTTGCTTGAACTGGTGCAGTTGTAACAACACTTAAGAAAACCCGGTACCATCCTGGAGAAAACAATATTGCTGAAGGTCAACCTATCCACTATCCTAGACATTGACTTCCTCACCACAGGCAAACTACAGTTGCAGTGTGTACCGTGAACGAAATGGACCTCAATATCTAAGCCAAGCTAAACAGCCTGCACCTTCCAAATTCATGATCGTTAGCACCATGGACAATGCCACCATGCTCATGTGAACACTTACAGGTTCTCCTCCAAATCACACGGCAAGGTGAAAATACATTGCTATTCATCATCTTCACAATGTCTACAGTGATTCAGTAAGGCAGCTCACCACCAGTTTCTCCTGAACAATCGAGAATTGATGCCCAAGCCCCCTAAATTATTTTTCCTAATTTTCTCAGAGACAGAGGAAACAATCAGTCAGAAGTCCCATATAAAGGCTGACTAGTAGATACAAGGCCCGCAGTCAGTGGCAGTATTGGCTCAGACACAGAAGGCAGAGTGTGTTTCATGCGTGCTTTTTAAACTGGAACATGGTTGACATTGATGTTGCTAGGGCTCTACAGGAGGACCAGTGCATTTTATCATATTGAATACGGAACGGGAAGTAAAACATCAACATGTGCAGATGGAGCCAAAGGTGAAACTACAGCAATCAGTAAGGAGGTTAGTAAAAAAAGGACAATGTAACATGGCGCAGTAGCGTAGCAGACACCAGAATGCTTTACAGAGCCAGCGATCGGAATTCAATTTCTGCCGATGTCTGTAAGGAGTTTTACATTCCCCTCATAACCACATATGTTTCCTCAGGGTGCTCCAGTTTCCTCCAATGTTTCAAAGACATCATTTTTTATTTTTACTTAGTGATACAGCGCGGAACAGGCCCTTGCGGCCCGCCAAGCCATGTTGCCCAGCAACCCACCGATTTAACCCGAGCCTAATCACAGGACAATTTACAATGATCAATTGTCAGGGTTCGTAAGCTGTGGGCATGCTGTGTTGGCGCTGATAGCACAGCGATACTAGAGGGCTGCCCCCAGCGCACCCTAGGACAGTGTTGGTGATGGATGCAAAACCATACATTTCACTGTAAGTTTTGATGTTTCAATGTACATGTGACAAATAAAAAACTAATCTTTAAACAATTAAATAGCTAGAAAATGATCAGTTAATTTTAATGCAAAGAAATATAAAGTAATAAATTTTGGTACAAAGATCAAGAAAAGACAAATTAACTAAATGGGAAATGTTTGTCGAGTGTGGAAACAGCATAATGATTTCATGGATGAGGAATTTCAAAACCAAGGTTAGAGTGCAAAAGCTGGGCTTATTCTCCTTAGAGCAAGGAATCTTGTCTGGTCTCATACTCTTGTGCTAAGTCTCTCCTCAGCCTTCTTGCTCGAAGGAGGACAAACTGACTGACTTAGACAGAGAGACAGAGAAGGCTCTCCCATTAGTTTGAGGATCGGTGGCACATTTTCAAAATGATGCAAAAGACATGAAAGGAATGTGAGGTTAAATGATCTTTAGGCAGAGAATGGTTCTGATTCACAATTTACCACTGAAGAGACAGTCAAAACACAGTCTATCAGATTTTTCAAAATGGAATTGGATAGGCACTTAAGAGAAAATAATTTGCAAACTGTGGAACACAAGTACGAGATTGAGACTGAGAATGAACAATTTGTTATACAGGGCCAAGCATAGACTTGACAGGCCAAAGAGCCTCTTTCTGTACCATGACAATTCTATAACTCAATGATTCTACCTAAATGTTTAGGTGTGAACATTTTATGTTTGTGTAACTTATTTATTTCATTTACTAAGGATTTAGGGCAGATGGAATAGGCCCTTCTGGCCTTTTCAGTCGTACTGCCCAGCAATTCCCAACAACCCCTGATTTGACCCAAACCCAATGACCAGCTAACCTACTAATCGGTTTATCTTTGGACTATGGAAGGAAACTGGAGTACTTGGAGAAAACCCACATATTCCATGAGGTAGATGTACAGGCTCCTTATAGAGGTCACCGGAATTGAACTCTGAACTTCGGTGTCCCAAACTGCAGTAGCATCGTGCTAACCACTACGCTACTGTGGCCACTTCCAAGAAAGTTGTTCATCCAGTGAAAATAAATGGACTTGAGACTGCTCAAGAAACAGACCAAAGAAATCGCTTAGAAACAATTTGAAGCCCAAATTGCTGTGGTCTCACTTGGGGAATTATGAAAATAACTCAACCATAAATTGTATCATTAGCAGGTTAAAGCAAGCAGACCTTTTCAGAGTGCCAAATTAGCTTTCTGACATCCTTGCCTTTACAAACAGAGATGTAGACCTGCATTTTAAGATCATGATTCACTGAAGACAGACAAATGAACAGAAAGTGGAAGGGTAACGTGTATGTCCAGTGGTATATTCCTGTCAAGCAATTTCTAACCCCATCAACTGCATTACCATATCAATCCAGGTGTGCCAACCAATGAAGCCAGGTTAAAATTCATGAGGGTTCAAAGTTCAAAGTAAATTTATTATTAAAGTACATATACACCACCAAACACAGACCTGGCACTCGTTTTCTTGTGGGCATACTAAATAAATCTATAATACGGTACTAACCATAACAGAATCAGTGAAAGACCACATGAACTTGGGTGTTCAACAGTGTGCAAAAGACAACAATCTGTCCAAATGCACAAAGAAAGAAATAATAATAATAAATAAATAAGCAATAAATATCAAGAACATGAGATGACGAGTCCTTGAAAGTGAGTCCATTGGTTGTAGGAATAGTGAAGTTGAGAGAAGATATCCTCTTTGGTTCAAGAGCTTGATGGTTGAGGGGTAAACACTGGTGTGAGTCCTGAGGCTCCTGTACATTCTTCCCAATGGCAGCAACAAAAAGAGAGCGTGACCTTGGCAATGGGGGTCCTTGGTGATGTATACTGATTTCCTGCAGCAACATGTAGATGTGCCCAGTGGTGAGGTGGGTTTTACCCATGATGGACTGTTCCGTATCCAACTACTTTTTGTAGGATTTTCTGTTCAAGGGTGTTGGTGTTTCCATACCAGGCTGCGAAGCAACCAGTCAATCTTCTCTCCACCACACATCTTTTGAAGTTTATCAAAGTTTCAGATCTTCACAAGAACTTCTAAGGAAGGAGAGACGCTGCTGTGCTTTCTTCATAATGGCACATAATGGCTCTGGTTGGAAAGCATATTAGACAAAGGAGGGACCATGCTGCTCAGAGAAATCATGAAAGTGAAGAAAGCAGTGGTCTGACTACAACAGTTTTTCTAGGCAATGTATCAGAGAGAGCTTCTGATACATTCTGAGAGCTTATGTTAATCAGGCAATTATTTGTGGAAAGTGGTTTGGTTTTAAGCTGGAAGAGAGTTGAAGGAGCTTCAGGAAAGTTGCAAGCAATCAGCTTTTGTGAGTATGAAGAACCAGAATCTACTCTGCATGCATTAAGGTTATTGTATAAACTTCAAGTGGGAGACAGCTGCTTATAAAAGTAGATGCAAAGACCAAAGCCCAGATGGATGATTGGAAGGTCAAAAAGAGAGGAGTCAATGGAGATAAAAAAAAACAGAGAATTCATCAGGTGATGTGGATGCGGAAACCAAGACGAGAGATCAGATTGTAATGGGAGCAAGGGAAGGATTAATAATAGAATACTCTAGTGAACTTAATGCATCTTCCCAAGATCAAGATGCAAAACTAGTAAAAGAAATAGGAAAGAGTTGTCCGAACCAACCTTATGTTCTCAGAACCAACTCCTACAACCACCTCAGAACCTGAGGTTGTTTTCATAGCCACAAGTCTCACCTGCCAAGCCTCCACAGTGATTAAATCTTTCGGCCTGAATGGAACAATTTAAAAATTGACAATGCTGGCGATATCGGTATAGTAGTTACACATAGCAGTTGAGATACATTCTCTGTTGAGTTGGAGTTCATAGCTAAACAGGAAGGAATGCTGCATATTTGAGATTTCAGTAATATTTGAGTAATCTTATAAATATATTGTTTGATTAAGCATTCTTTGTTTAATAAAATAATAATAATTCATTATGATTATATGCAAAAATACATGAATTGCATGCTTCATGACGTAACCACATGGTACATGATGCCTCACTTAAGGTATACATAAAGTATTCTATTTCGGACTCCTTTGTTTTCCTGTGAATTAGTTTAATATTTGGAAGCTACAAAACATAACAGTGGGTACCTCAGACTGCCAAAGCGAGAGGTTAAATATATCCATGAACACTCCAGACAGCTGATCAGTACAGTCTTTAGTACTTGGCCACGTACCCCATCTGGGCTGGATGCTTTCCGTGGTTTTACCCTCCTGAAGAATGTTCTCACATCAACCTCAGAGACTGAAATCGTCACTATAATCTACCAGGGAAAGAGGAAGGTTGGGTTTTATCCGCTCTGTAGGAGAAAGCAGTGGTCAGAGGGAAATCTAGTGACTAAGCATTGTGGGATACACAAGACTTAGAAATAGGCCCTTTACTTTTCCTAGTATCTACAGACATAAACATAGGGCCACAATTAAGACCTTTTACAACGATATCAAAATCAGCAATGTGGTTGATGACAAGAATGAAAGTTTAAGACCTCAGGGAAATCTCCTGGACAAGGAGATTAGGTAAAAACATGCCAAATGAACTCATTCTAGAGGAGTATAAGCAAATGAATTTGAGGAAGGTAGACAAGACAAGACAAGGGGACATGCAACGAATGCACAAGGATAATAATTAGGGTAAAAGACAGAATGATCTTGAAATGTTTGTCCAAGGATCCCTGATAGTATGAGGAGATAATTAAGGTAATTCAGTCAGCAAACAGCAAATATGCTTGTGTGGTCTGATGCACAGAATATAACAGCAGGGAGGTCATGGTGGAACTGTATGAAATATCATTTCAGTCACTGCTAGAGTACTGCATATTGTTTTGATCTCTGTACTGTATGGGGAATCTGATAACCCTGGAAGGATACTGCAGAGGAGATTTACCAAAATTTTGAGGTGAGAGTGTCTAACCAAAGGTGATTTAGGGGAGACAGACATAGGGAGTGTTGTAAATATGATGGAAGTCACCACAGAGACACTGAAGCTGTTGATGTCAAAGTCTTTATTCAGCACAACAAGCAAGCGTCATTCTGGAGACACTCTAGGTAGAAGTTCACAAACCCAAGGGTACGTGACATTTTTTAAATACCCTTAAGATTGTACAGTAACAGTAGGTGATTCAATGCAATTTCAATAGTTACAATGACATTGCTTACTTGAATACTTTGGCTTAACAAAGTGTTCCTTTGAGGTACATAGTGGAAGCACATTGCAATTGATAAGACACCTCCAAAGGTCCAAACACTTTCAGGAGAAACTAATTAACACAAACATTCAAACATTGTCTTAATGTTTGGCTCTTGCATATGTAATCTCCTTAGTCCATGGAGTAGCTTGTGCTTTTAATTTCAAGTTACTGCTTGCAATTTACAAAAAACTTAAAGCTAATTGCATGTTCCCTGAACTTATTTACATTTACAATGAGAACGGAAGCCTGGTTCTTGTTTGAATGAATATCTGCTATATTCACCTAACTCCAGAATACTTCCTAACAGGGAACAGCACTAACCTCGCCAAATCCGCTTGACTAACTTCAGCATCCTCTTCCGGACCTCACCGGAATTCACGATCCTATCTTCATACTTGATTGCAACAGAGGTCTGAATCCATTTTACCCTTGCTACATGGTGGTATGCAAGCCAACAAATCATCATCAGAAGCAATCTCATAGAAAACTAATGTTGAACAAGGCTCTGACATTACCCCAATACTCTTCTGAATTTTAATCAGCAAAATGGTGTCTCTCACCTCAGTGAATCTAATCTTCAGAACTAATGGGAAACTGAGCAACCTACAGCAGCCACTTGACTGTTTATTGCTCACAATTTACTGAAGCACACAAAAGGCCTCCCACCAGCCTGGCCTCTGACAATAAATGCTCACAGAAAGACCCTGCAGAAAGCAAACCATTCTCGTATATCGGTGACCACTTCCCTGTGAAGACAGAAATCCATAATGAAATTGGCCATCATCTTCAATACACCAGCACAGCCTCTAATCTACCAAGCAAAAAGCTGTTGGAGGATGTGAATAAACCCATAGTTCCCTCAGATATAGAAGCAGGATTAGGCTGAATGTCTGCTCCGCCATTCAGTCATGGCTGACTGAGCTAGAGAGGACGCAAAAAAAAAAGATTGACACGAAGGTTGCTAGTACTGGAGGATCTGAGTTATAAGTCAAGACAAGTCAAGTCGAGTCACCTTTTATTGTCATTTCAACCATAACTGCTGGCACCGAACATAGTAAAAATGAGACAACGGTTTCCAGGACCATGGTGCTACATGAAACAATACAAAAACTACACTGAACTACGTAAGAAAAAACACAAAAACTACACTAGACTACAGACCTACCCAGGACTGCATAAAGTGCACAAAACAGTGCAGGCATTACAATAAATAATAATAAATAATAAACAAGACAGTAGGCACAGTAGAGGGCAGTAGGCTGGTGTCAAGACAGACTCTGGGTATTGAGGAGTCTGATGGCTTGGGGAAAGAAACTGTTACATAGTCTGGTCATGAGAGCCCGAATGCTTCAGTGCCTTTTTCCAGATGGCAGGAGGGAGAAGAGTTTATATGAGGGGTGCGTAGGGTCCTTCATAATGCTATTTGTTTTGTGGATGCAGCGTGTGGTATAAATGTCTGTGATGGCGGGAAGAGAGACCCCGATGATCTTCTCAGCTGACCTCACTATCCGCTGCAGGGTCCTGCGATCCAAGATGGTGCAATTTCCGAACCAGGCAGTGATGCAGCTGCTCAGGATGCTCTCGATACAACCTCTGTAGAATGTGGTGAGGATAGGGGGTGGGAGATGGACTTTTCTCAGCCTCTGCAGAAAGTAGAGACGCTGCTGGGCTTTCTTTGCTATGGAGCTGGTGTTGAGGGACCAGGTGAGATTCTCCACCAGGTGAACACCAAGAAATTTGGTTCTCTTAATGATCTCTACGGAGGAGCCGTCAACGTTCAGAGAGAGTGGTCGTCCGGTGTCCTCCTGTGGTCAACAACCATCTCTTTTGTTTTATTTACTTTCAGAGACAGGTTGTTGGCTCTGCACCAGTCCGTTAGCCACTGCACCTCCTCTCTGTATGCTGACTCATCATTCTTGCAATGAGACCCACCACTGACATGTCATCGGTGAACTTGATGATGTGGTTCGAGCTGTGTGTTGCAGCACAGTCGTGGGTCAGCAGAGTGAACAGCAGTGGACTGAGCACACAGCCCTGGGGGGGCCCCATGCTCAGTGTGATGGTGTTGGAGATGCTGCTACCAATTCGTACTGACTGAGGTCTCCCAGTCGGGAAGTCTAGGATCCAGTTGCAGAGGGAGGTGTTCAGACCCAGTAGGCTCAGCTTTCCAATCAGTTTCTGAGGAATGATTGTGTTGAATGCAGAACTGAAGTCTATGAACAGCATTCGAACATATGAGTCTTTTTTGTCCAGGTGGAGGGTGATGGCAATGGCGTTGTCTGTTGAATGGTTGGGACGGTACGCGAACCGCAGGGGGTCCAGTGAGGGGGGCAGCAGGGTATTGATGTGCCTCATGACAAGACTCTTGAAACACTTCATGATGATGGATGTGAGTGCAATGGGATGGTAATCATTGAGGCAGGACACTGAAGACTTCTTCGGCACGGGGATGATGCTGGCGGCCTTGAAGCACGTAGGAACGACGGCACTACTCAGGGAGATGTTGAAGATGTCAGTGAGAATCTCAGTTAGCTGCTCTGCACATCCTCTAAGCACTCTGCCAGGAATATTGTCTGGTCCAGCAGCCTTCCGTGGGTTGACCCTGCGCAGAGTTCTCCTCACATCGGCCGTGGTAAGGCATAGCACTTGGTCATTTGGAGGAGGGGTGGTCTTCCTCGTTGCCACGTCATTAAGTTGTTCAGCGCACCTGGGAGGGAGGCATCACCCGCACAGGCAGGTGATGACTGGATAGACTGCTTTCCCCGGAGTGAGGGAGGCTGAGGTGTGACCACTTAGAGATTTACAAAATAATGAAAGGCACAGATAAGGTGATGGTCTCACAGGGTAGTGAATGTAATGTTTTGTGACGCCAAGACATTAAAATAATTAAAAGGAAAAAGACGGGAATAAGAAATGTTAGTCTAACGTAATTTTACTTTAAGCAAGGCGCGCACAAATCATATGGTAGCATATGATGTATGCAATTCATATATTTTACATATAACCCATAATGAAGTATTTAAATAAATAAAGAATGCTTAATCCACAACTGAGTTACAATATTACTCAAATATTACTGAAATAATAAATACACAACAGTGAAGTCTAAATCTAGACAGCATAGGTTTAAGAAAAGAAGTTATGTATTTGGAGGGACCAGAAGTCGGTGGGGGGGGGGAGATTTTCACACGAAGTGTAAATGGAATGAACTGTTAGAGGAAATGGGAAGGCTAGTATTATTATTATAACATTTAAATGGCATGTGGACAGATAGATGGATAGGAAAGGTTTAGAAAGATATGTACCTAATGCAGGCTAATGGATTTGCTCGGCAAGGCATCGAGGTCAACATGAATGAGTTGGCCAAAGGTCCAGTCCCAATAATGTATATATAACTCTGTGACCCTAAGATCAAGACTTCAGACTTGCACAAACCTAAACAATGTTTCTGGTAGCTGCGATCCCATCCCTCTTATATGTTTCTGAGATCTGGTCCTACCTGGTCCTGTCTGGTCCTACCTGCAGCTTGCACCTCAAAACACTGGAGTGATATCACCAGTGTGGTCGCCACAAAAGTGAACTCATTGAAAGAGACAACCAACCGCTTCCAGGGAGATAGTTTGCATGCAACCCCATGAGCCTGAGCTAATCACAGCTTCTTCTTACACCACCAGCTTTCCCAAGTACATCTCCTGAGCAGTATTAACATTTGCTGTGGAGTACTAAAGCAAGGAACTTGTGCTAAGTGTTGATCGATAAATGTTTCGGTCCAGCTGCTGCGAAAGGGAGGGGAAAATGCACAAGTATGTCCATAATCTTGGTTGGTGATTGGATTGTCTTACATTTGTCAAGTGACACAACCTCTAGGATAGAATGTTTAAAGCATAGCTCTCTGCAAGGTTTTGGTCCAAAGATGTTCAGAACATTGAACATGCAACATGGAACAGTGCTGCACACTACAGGCCTTACAGCCAATAGAGTTATGCTGAATCTTGAAACTACTCCAAGCTCAACTGAACTCTTCCCTCCCATATAGAACTCCATTTTTCTTTAATCCATGGTCCTATCTAAGAGTCTCTTAAGTGCCCCTAATGTATCTGCCTTCACCGCCACCACCACTGGCAGTGTGATCCTCTCACCTACCATTCTCTGTGTAAAAAGCCTAACTCTGACATCCAACCCCAACCGTCTCCTCCCAACACCTTAAAGTTATGCCCCCTCGCATTAGCCATTTCCACCCTGGAAGAATGTACCGGCTGTTCACTCTAATAGAGAGCTTCAGTCTCCAGTTTAATCACCTCGCGCTCCAAAGCTCAATAGTCTGAATACAGGGACATAAATGATGTTCAGAATCAAACTGAAGATGGTTTGAACACATTTTCTTTCCAGCAGGTTCCGGACACATAAATATAGCTGGCATGAGATTTGTATTCTGGGGAGATCACAGCCTTTAAGGAAATCAAGAGAAAAAGCGTGCATGTTAAATAGAGGCAGGCTAACTGAGGACAAGCCACAATGCAAAGAAACCCTACTGGTTTTATTTCTCTTTGGCTGTCAGTGGGATGAAGGAAATGCATTTGCTCCTTCTCACAAACCTGGTACTGCAGAGAAGCAAACAATGTTATGCCAAGAGGGAAATGTAAACTTTGCTCTCTAAATGGGATCGTGGATTAGCATCTCGTCCCAGTTTCTCATTCCAATGGCCCAGATTAAATGATTAATCTTAGGCTAGAACAGCTAATTTGAATCCTCACAATGTGGTGTCAAGAATCTACTCAACGTGATGAGGCAATGGTTATGGACAGCAAGAGGAAAGTGAACCAATCAAATCAAAATAAAGCCTAAACACACCTATAGTTTTCTCTATTATTACCTACATTACATTGTCTCCCTTTAGAAATTGATATTAACCTTACCTTTTGTTTTCTCTGTGTTCTGAATGTCAGCACTTTAAACGTGCTTGGACTTTCACTGCCGAATAAAATGCTTCCTAAGGGCCTTTTAGCTTCCTGTGCCAGACGCCTGCAAACACGTGAATCTTCTGTTGTCGATGCCATTTTATATCCCTGATGTGAATAAACAGTCAATTAACTGCTCAACCAAACTCAGAGAGATTAATCTGACTCAAGAAATACAACTATAATCTGTAGATTTGTACAGATCTATCCATGATCATTAATTGTCCATCTTCGACCTTTATACAGTACCGCGCAAAAGTCTTAGCCACATGTATTGTATAGCTAGGGAGTCAAAGAATTTTGTACAGTACCGTATTTGTCAAAGTAGAGCGGAGGGGGAGTTTGTGAATCTGGCGGGAGCAAAGCATGTTGGGAATGGCGAGGAGGAGGGCCGCGGGACAGGTGGCAGAGAAGGAGTGCCAGTGGTGGGAGTGGCATGAGTGCAGACACACCCCGCCCTGAGGCACCGAGCAAGGTCATTTGATTCCAAACAATTGGTTTATTGATCATTGCAGAATGTCTCTCTGGTGCTTCCTGCTCCCTCTCCTCTCCCTTCCCCTTTTCCCAACCATGATTCCCCTCTCCTTGCCCACTTCTGTCTCTCAGCACACAATAGAGATCCACATTAGAATCAGGTTTATCGTCATTCACAAATGTCATTAAATTAGTTTTTTCCTGTCAACAGTACTTAACTGTGTGTGTGGGGGGGGAGGGGGTTGATGTCTAAGACTTTTGCACAGTACTGTGGGTTTATCACTCAGAATGCTTCAAAAGCTAAGTATATACTGTAATCAACCCCTGTCGCAAATCAGAAGTAAGGATAAGTTTGAGGTAATAAATACAGGAGATGCTGGAAAACCAGAGCAGCACACACAAAATGCTGGAGGAATTCAGCAGATCAGGCAACATTTGTGGAAGGGAATAAACAATTAACATTTCGGGCCAAGACCCTTCACCGGGACTAGAAAGAAAGGGGGAATAGGTCAGAGTAAGAAGGTGCGGAGGGGGAGGGAAGAAGCACAAGCTGGCAGGTGATAGGTGAAACCAGGTTAGGGGGTGGGGGAGGGGGCTGAAGTAAGAAGCTGGAAGGTGATAGGTGGAAGAGGTAAAGAACTGAAGAAGAAGGAATCTGATGGGAGAGGACAGTGGACCATGGGGGTAAAGGACAGAGGAGGGGTGCCAGATGGGCAGGTGATGAGAAAAGAAGGGGTAAAAGGGGAGCAAATGGGAAATGGAAAGGAAGTGAGGTAATACTAGTGAGGTGATAGTCGAATTAAAAGGACAATTGTAAAAGCTCTAGATCATCCAATTTTTTTTATTGAAATTGGGTTTTTTTTGGTTAATACATCTATTATTTTGAACAATGACTAGGTCAAATTTAATTGTTGTTTTCTCATGAGCAAGAATGACATACGGAACTGACGAGATGCTAAGAAATGTATCAATGCATTTAAACAGTCCATTATTCAAATAATTCAAGTGCTACTCATGACTAACCCTGAATGGTAATTGATGAAAAGAACAGTGAGTCTGCAGCAGAAACTTAATTTGGCACTGTGTTTGAAAGTGATCTAGTTTAATATGAGACTTGAGTCTTAAATCAAAATAATGGTGTGTGAGAGGAGTATTTGGCTGTGGTTGATTGGGCAAGTACATTGAAAGGTATGATTGAGGACTGGCAATATTTAGCATTTAAAGGAATAAATTGCAAACAATAATTCTCTTTGAGGCTCCACTAGTGGGAAAATCTTGAAAAGGGGATATTTTAACTATATGTGAGGGTAGTAAATTAAACGTGGTTCCTCAAGATTGTTATAGCAAAGGGTAGTAATGGGGACAAACTCCCACTATCTGTTAAGTATTTCCAATGGTATATTTAAACCTCCGCTGCCTTGCAGCTATACCCCCTCATGGAGAAGGCTTTGGGAGTAAACTCCGTGAGAAATGTCCAGAGCTGGAGTCCCTAAGGCAGTCCTACGTTGAGTTCAATGCTGGCTGGCAACTCCTGCATCACTGCTGTTATCAAACTGTATCGGTCTCCGCTGTCTCTTTGGGTCTTCATTTGTGTGGAGAGGGGCAGCTTGCTCTCCATGTCATTACTGCCCAAACTTATGTATCTAGCTCAATAAACTGATCAGAAAGGCTGGCTCTGTTGTAGGAGTCAAACTAAACACGCTGGAGGCTGTGGTAGAACAAAGGATCCAAGGGAAAATCCTGGCAATTCTGGACAATGTTTCTCACCCTCTGTTTGCCACCTTGGCTGAACGGGAGAGCACTTTTAGTAATAGACTAAGACAGCTGCACTGCTCCAAAGAGCGCTGAATGAGGTCATTCTTACCCTCAGCCATGAGTCAACCTGTAGCCGGGGAGGTGATGACCCCCTGAAGTTAGACTGTTTGTGGTAACTTATTTTTTATTCTTTCCACTCCTACTTCTCTTCTAATATTTATACCTGTGCGATTGTAATGCTACTGAGACACTGTAATTTCCTTTGGGATCAATAAAGTATCTATCTATCTAGACATCTAGGAGGCAGTATCTATGGACAGCTCTGACCAACAGAGGCCCCCAGTGCATTGCGTTTGAAGCTGAGGTGAAACAGAAGTAGGGAGAGAAGTGCAAACACAGGGGATTGTGTGGGTTACCAGAAAGTGGAAAATTCATTGTCGATATCATTGAACTGTAGACCGCCCAGGCAGAGTTTAAGTTACTGTTCCCCCATTTTCAATCCGGCCTCGCCCTAGAAGTGGATAAGGCAGGTCGTTGTGAGAATGGTGGTGGAGGGCTGGTGCAGGAATGTGAAAAGCCAACTTAAGAGTTCGGTTCGGTCTACCAGCCTGAGTGTCACACATTCCCTTCCTGTTTATAACGGTCATGTTCCCTCTTCAGTCTCAGTTCTAGCACAGGGTTTCAACCCACAACAGCGACAATTTCTTTTTCTCTAGGGATGTTCCTTGACCTGCCGAGTTCCTCCAGTAATTTGTTTTCTTCTGTTGATAATGGGGATTAAGCAATGTTGATAATTCTATTGAATGTCAGGGGATGATACCTGGATTTTCCCTTATAGAATATCCTCACTGTGTGGCACAAAAGTTACTTAACACCTATCAGCCCAGTCCTAGATGTTATTCACATATTCCTGCATTTGGTTGGGAACTGCTTCATTACCTGAGGATTTACAAGAGTTGCTGAAAATCGTTCTACCCTCTGCGAACATCCCTACTTCAGATATGAATGACAGAAGGACACCGATGAAGTAGCTGAGGGTGTACGGGCCTAGGGCACCATCCAGAGAAACTCCTGCAGACATGTCCCACGGATGAGAAGATTGACTTCCAGCCGCCAGAACCACCTTCTTTGGTGGTAGTTTTCGTGCTGGGGTGGGGGGGTGCACAGTAGGATAGTGGTTTGCACACTGTTTTACAGTACCACCAACCCGGGTTCATATCCACCCATTGTCTGTAAGGAGTCCGTACGTTCACCCTGTGACCACATGGGTTTCCTCCGGGTGCTCCAGTTTTCCCCCACAATCCAAAGGTGTACCAATTAATTAATGGTAGGGTAGGCTAGGTTTAAATCGTGTGTTGTTGGGAGGCGTGGCTCCAAGGGCCAGAAGGGCCTATTCTGCACAGTATCTCAATAAACAGATAAATAAATAAAATGATGGTTCTAGCCAGTGGACAGTTTTCCCCTGGTTCCTGTTGATTCCACTTTATCCTAGGCTCCTAAATACCACACTTAATTAAATGCTGCCTTGAAGTCAAAGCTCAAGCCTGGAGTTCAGGATCCCATCATCGGTTGGTCTGAGGGTCAAGACCGAAGATTGAAGCCTGGATTGAAAGCTGAAACCTGGCAGACGTAGCTCAATGACTGAAGCCTAGAGAACGGAGATCCAGGGGCCTTTCCTGGAGCTGGAGGCCCGTCAGTATGTGTGGCCGGGAGGGAGGAAAGGGGCTTATTTTGTTGCTGTTTAGTTGCTTGTGGTGTTCAGTTCTGTGTTGTCCTGCCAAGCATGGTGGGCATGCTTCATTAGTTCCAGAATGTGTAGCAGCATTCGCGGGCTGCCCTCAGCACACCTTTAGGTGTGTAGGTTGTTAAAGAAAATGATGCATTTCACTGTGTGTTTCGATGTACATGTGATAAATAAATCTGAATCCAAATCTAATCTATATCTAATGTCACTGGTCGATAGTCAGTGGTCACATAGGAACAGAATTAGGCCACTCAGCCCATCGAATCTGCTTTGTCATTACATCATGGCTGATTTATTATCCCTCTCAACGTCCTTCTCCCGCCTTCTCCTCATAAACTTTGACATCCTGAGGGTAGTTACTCTCCCTTCACCTTTGGAATTCACTACTTTGCTGATGTTTGGACTAAGGCTTCTGTCACCAGGTTGTCACGAGCTTCTGTCACCAGGTTGTCACGAAGGCAGAGCAGCTCGACAGCACCATTGATTGCTCCTTCCGTCACTTTGCTCATGATCAAAAGAAGATTAATCGGACAGTAATCTGACGGGTTGGACTTGTCCTGTCTTCTTGTGGTGGTATCAAGCTTATTTTGCTGCTGTTTAGTTGCTTGTGGTGTTCAGTTCTGTGTTGTTCTGCCAAGCATGGTGTTGCTTTTTTTTAAATGAACATACTGTAATATTACACAATTTATAATAAATTTTTAAAATGCAATCTAGAGAATTCATTCTATAGTCCATTTACCCACTATTCAGTAAAAAAAAATCATATCCCCTCCATATGTATGTTCTTCTGATATAGCGTGTTCACAGTTGGTGGCAAGGTAGCACACTGGTTGTTCCCACCACTGCCTGCAAGGAGTTTGTATGATCTCCTTGTGACCATGTGGATTTCCTCCAGGTGCTCTGTTTTCTCCCACAGTCCAAAAACACCCCATCTGGTAGATTAATAGGCCACTGTAAATTGTCCCGTGATTAGACCGGTATTAAATATGGGGGGTTTGCTGGGCGGCATGGCTCGAAGGGCCTATTCACACTGTGTCTCAATAAATAAATGAACCTAGTTTGTGGAAGTTTTCCATTGCTACCATGTTTGCCACAATTCTGTGTCAGCTTTTCACATTATAAATCCCAACGTACACTTTCAATTTCCCTTTGGTCAACTGATTGCAATATTATTGCTGAAACAAATGAATCACTGAAGTTCCAATCACAAACACAAGAAAATCTGCAGATGCTGGCAATCCAAGCAACACACAATCACTCAAGTTGCGTTTTCCCCCTAGATATTTCCATCCAACTTTGTTCATTCAGTAAACTTTTATTGTGTCTGCAAGAAATATTTAAACCAGTATAATCTCCATAATTTTTATAACTTCTCCCAATGGTTTAAGATTGATATTTTTGATATTTTTGCACAGGACAGTAAAAATGTGAGCTAAAGGTTAGACCTGCAGTCTGTATGTGTAACATTTTTTTAGCAGGATTCAGCAACCTTTAACCTGATCTAATGACTGAATCTTTTTCTTGCTACCTCCAACAAAATCCTCTTCATGGCCTCCAGAAGAGTTCGCAGAAATGCCCCCAGAGGACCAAATTTAAAAGCTTTACTCAAATAAGATTTATTTTAGCCCAGATTTCCCTGTCAAAGTAACTGAGAAGCTAATAGCACTCACTGTTATTTATGAGCAAACAGCGTCCCGACAACCGGCAAGAGACAGACACGTGGTTAAAAGCAAATAATCGAACACTGCAGCTCACGTTGTGTGGCCCTGTTGTTATCTTTGTTAAAACTGCAACTTGCTGTTTGCCTCAGCATTGCTCAACACAGAGCAGTGTGAAATAGTACTCACACAATAGGAGCCAGCGATTCCTACCACTGAAAGTGAAGTGTTGTCCATTTCCGTCAAAGTACCCTTTCCATAGTATTGCATGTGTCGTAACTGTTTGACAATGTTTCTGGTTCTGAAAATTAGCAAATACAAGTCACAATCCAATTCAGCCAGTCACCACCTACTCTCAGCAAGGTGATGGAAACTGTTTTCAATACAGTAGTGTTAATGAATAGAACATAATCATCAACACACAAGAGATTCTGCAGATGCTGGAAATCCAGAGTAACACCCTCAAAATGCTGGAGACTTCAGCAGGACTTAAATCACCAATAACCTGCTCACCAATTCCCAGTTTGGGATTTTGACAGGGATTCTCCCCTTTGGACTTTATCACAGCCTTAACCCAAACTTGGATCAATGGGATTAATTCCTGAAATGAGTTACGACTCTTTCCCATTTGATGAATGTGATACCCTGGTGACGCTGAAGGCAATGAACATCAAAGCGAAAACTCTCTGGTAGCTGGAATCATATTTCAAACAAAAGATGATGGTTGTAAAGTTGTCAAAGGTCAATTATTCCAGCCCCAGAATCTCATACAAGAGTTCCTTAGGGCAATGTGCTAACCATCTTTACTTATTTCAGCCATGACTCTTTCCTGCATCATAAGATCAGAAATGGAGATGCTAGATAATGCTTACTCAGTGCTTGATTTCTTTCACACTTCCTCAGCAAATGAAGCAGCAAGACCCAGAAGACTTAATTTGAAATAAATACGAGAATGAAAAATTAAACAACATACCCTTGGCATTAATGTTGCTCGGGATCTCACCATCGATATCCTGGGATCACCATTAACCAACTCAGCTAGACCAGCCACATAAGTACCCTGGCTGCAAGAGCAGTTCTGGGACTCCTGTTCTCAAGCAGCCACCTGAGACCCCAAAGAGTTAAGGCCAGCTCAAAGGCAAAAGTCAGGTTCAGGACAGAAATCCTTTTCACTTGCCTGCATGAGTGCAGTTCCCACAATTCACAAAAAGCCGCCCTAAACATTCAATCCCAGCTCTAGGGTGCTGTCTATAACATGCACTGCAGTTACTCACCCAGGCTACTGTAATAGCACTTGCCAAGCCTTGCAACCTTTACCATATGGGCAAGGGTAGCAGGTGCATTAGAACACTGCCAGCTGCAGGCTCCTTTCCAAGCCACAAGCCATCCTGATATAGTTAGTCCAATGGCATGAATGGTTCCAAATTCTGGCATTCCTTCTGCAATGCATTGTGGGAGTATCACCATCAGTAAGACTACAGCAGTTCAAATAGGCAATTCACCACCACTTTCCCACAGGCAGTTAGTAATGAACAATAAATCCTGGACTTGCCTAAGACATCGGTATCTCAAAAACGAAAAAAAAAACATCTTCCGGATTTTACTTGTTGGAAATGTCATCTTTTTTAAGTTTTATTTTGTCTCTTCCTTTCTCTGTTTCAATGCAACCTCTCTGATTTAGAAATCAAATCTATCAGCCCTCATTTTTCATAACTGCACAAGTCAGGTATAACAGTTGTTTGGCTGAGTCAGATTATACAGATGGTCATTTTAGGGTGAAATGGAGAATTTGTATAATTCACCTGATGTTTCTACTGCACCGTTCACTCGCTAATCAGTCACAAGTTCCACACTAGATATTTCCTCCCACACCAACATTAAATTGGAACTTTAGGTAGAACCCACAATAGAAACATAATACAATGCGATTGTCAAGGAGATGTCAATTAAAGGGTTTCCATTCTGACAGTCCAATCACTATTTTCAATACTGAGCTTATTTGAAACCTTGTCACTAAATGTTCCATCACAGAAATGATACTGTGTGTATAATGGATATCAGAACTGCATGCTGTGACCTTGTTCAGTGATGAACCTTACCTTCACAGTGGTACAGAGACTTTCCTCGCACAAGACTCAGTTCGGATGGGTGCTCATCTTGGAGACCCCACACATAGTTAAAATTCCTGTGTCTCTACAAACCACACCCCCCCCCCACATTTTCTCTCACCACCCTCACAGCCAGTAATGGTGCTGTTCAGAATCAGACTCAGAAATCAATGTCTCCACAGAGGGAATTCCTTTAATCCCTGAAGCCATTCCTACCACTGACCCTATCAAAGATACAGTAGTTGGGAGTTTTCCGGGCAGTGCCATTGGAAAACAATCCAGGCCTCATTTTAGCACATGAACCATTGTGGTGCCATTTTATTGTACATAAGGCCAACTCTTGCAGTTTTTTTTGGCAATAGATCTGTTGTATGTAGGAGCTACAATCTGATTTTGTGTTAATACACTCGTTTAATGTACTTGCTTAGCACACTCAGAATTGATCGGTTACGATTTCTAGGCATATATTCATCTGATTTTAAATTGACTTCACTTAATCCAAATTTTGTTCTCAGAATAATCTTCTTAATCCTCAGTCTGATCTGTGAAGGAGATATAAGGTGTTTTGGTTTGCTCCATCACTCAAGTCTCATAAGTTATTTCCCTCACTGCTAACTTTGACAATTTAATCACACTGAAAACACTTAAAAGTTAAGTGAGCAGCTACAATCCCAGCCAACGGGATGACAGCATCAGATGCAAAACTTTTCAGAAACAAGGCTCTATTGTTGTGTGTAGAAAGAGAAAATAAATGTGCAAAGCTACAGGCACTACACTGACATTGAGCCTTGATCAATGCTTGAAATACTGCATTGTGCAAAAGTTTTAGCCATGAATATAGAGCTAGGGCGGTGATGTAGTACACTGTACAGCTGTCACAAAAAAAACAAATTTCATGACTTATGTGAGCGATGATGAACCTGATTCTGATCTGGGTCTCTATTGTGGTCTGGGAGTGAGAAGGGGGCAGGGAGAGGGGAATCATGGTTGGTAAAAGGGGAAGGGAGAGGTGGGGAGAAGTGAGAAGCATCAGAGAGACATTCTGTAATGGTCAATTAACCAATTGTCTGGAATCAAATGATCTTGCCTGGTGCCTCAGAACTGGGTGTGTCTGCACCCTACCCTGGCACACCATATTTACCACCACTCCCACAGCACTCCACCATCACAATTCCCAACATCCTTCGTTCCCACCAGATCTACAAACTTCCTCGCTGCTCCACCTCATCAAGTACAGTACTGTGAGAAGTCTTAGGCACCCTGGCTATATATACCGTACACGTGCATAAGACCGTTGTACAGGACGGTATATCTTAAGATAGAGAAAAAGGAAAGGGAAGATGACACAACCTTGCTCTACCACGAGTAGTCAAAATTGTCCAACACATCACCAGCATCAGCCTACCTGCCATCAAGGGCATTCAAAGTTCAAACTTCTAAGTAAATTTGTAATCAAAGTATATATATGTCACTATATACAAGCCTGAGATTTGTTGCCTTGTGGGCATACTTAATAAACCCATACAATAGTAACCATAGCAGAATCAATGAAAGACCACACCAACTTTGGCATTCAAACCATCTGCAAAAGACAACAAATTGTGCAAATACAAAAATAAATAACAATAATAATAATCAATAAATAAGCAATAAATATCAAGAACCTGAGATGAAGAGCCCTTGAAGGAGAGTCTGTAGGTTGTGGGAACGTGTCATTGATGGGGCAAGTGGAGTTGAGAGAACTTTGGTTCAAGAGCCTGGTGGTTAAGGGATAATAACTGTTCCTGAACCTGGTGGCGTGGGTTCAGAGTTTCCTATGCCTTCTTCCTGATGGAAGCAGTGAGAAGAGAGCATGTCCTGGGGGTCCCTGATGATGGATGCTGCTTTCCTATGGCAGCATTTTCTCTAAATGTGTCAATGGTGGGGATTGACTGGTCCATATCCATTACTTTTTTAGCGGATTTTCCATTCAAAGGCGTTGGTGTTTCCATACCAGGCTGTGATGCAGCCAGTCAATACACTCTCCACTACACATCTATAGAAGTTTGTCAAAGTTTTAGATGTCATGCCAAATCTTCTCAAACTCCTAAGGAAGTAGAGACGCTGCCATGCTTTCTTCATAATTGCTCTTGTGTGCCAGGCCCAGGAAAGGTCCTCTGAAATGATAGCACCAAGGAATTTAAAGTTGCTGACCCTCTCCACCTCTGATCTTCCAATGATGACTGGCTCATGGAGTTCTGGTTTCCTCCTCCTGAAGACAGTAATCAGCTCTTTGGTCTTGCTGACATTGAGTGAGAGATTGTTGTTGTAGCACCTCTCAGCCAGATTTTCAATCTTCCATCTATATGCTGATTTGCCACCACCTTTGATTCGGCAGCGGTGGCATCAGCAACCAATATGGTATTGGAGCTCTGCTTAGCCACACAGTCATAAGCGTAGAGCAAGTGGGGAAATGGGTGAAGGTCTGGTCCTTTGAGCTGCGCCGCTCAGCGATTCCCATTTATTTCTAGCCTAATCATAAGACAATTTACAATTAACCTACCAACCGGTAGGTCTTTGGACTATGGGAGGAAACCGGAGCACCCGGAGAAAACCCTTGTGGTCACACGCAGAACATACGAACTCCTTATAGGCAGCGGTGGGGATTGAACCCAGGTTGTCCATACTGTAAACTGTTATGCTAACCACTATGCTACCATGCTACCCCTATTAAAGAAAGGCAACATTGGTGCTGACACCAGAGATGTTTAATTCATGCAGAGTGGTCAGCATTAAGAAGTAGTTGCAAAATTTCAGAAAACATTAAACAAATGGACACACTTCTCAGTTATTCTGGATCGTTTAATTAAGCTTCAGTTTTTAAATACACGTTTGAATCAAGGAATATGATGCTAGTGACACTGTCAGAACTATTCAGCCAGCCCTTGGACAATAAACAATAGAAACCAAAAGGACTGTATGTTACAGCAATGTAAAGCTAATCAATGAGCTAAACAACAAGACAAAAACTGCAAAAATTTGATATGCCGTCCTTTGAGCATTCTTTTTTCCCTGGATTCTCCCTTTGCCTGGCTTCATGCCGTGAATATGGCCATCTGACTTGCCTGGCCAATTTGTATTGGAACTGGGAAATTAAAACTGCTTTGTTCTTTACCCAATGGGAGAATCAATCTGCATTTGAAGAGCAGATTGTCATATCCTTCACGGGCTGCTGATTGTGGTTCAAGAGCAGTACAAAGACTGTGTGACCAATCTAACATCAGTCTTCTGAAAAAAGTCAGCTGCTTAACATCAGTACAAAATGAGCAGTATGCTGAGGTATCGATCAGTGACAGGTGTTTATACTAGGAAAGCAATGCATAAATGTCCATTTAAATTGGGTACTCAAATATTCAAAGTTCAAAGTAAATTTATTATCAAAGTAATTACATGCCACCATATACTAACCTGAGATTCATTTTCTTGCAGGCATACATAATAGATATAATGAAACACAATGGAATTAATGAAAATCTACACACAAACACAAATGGACAAACAACCAATGTACAAAAGGAATATAACAATAATAGTAACTTGTTTATAGAGCACTTTCATAAAATTGATGTAGTTCAAAGTGGTTTACAAAGGATTAAAGTGCAAACATAAAAATAAAAGACAAAATTATGTTAGTTAAAAGTAGGGTTAAATAAATAAGCTTTAAAAGTGTCAACTGAGGCTGCAGCCCTTAAAGTTCCACAGTTTAGGGGCATAGCTTAAAGAAGCTGACCTGCCAATTTTCCTTTGAGGGAGATTGTTTAAATATACATTGTCTCTTAGATGTTCAGAATCAGAATCTGGTTTAATATCATTAGCAGATATCATGAAATTCATTGGTTTGCAGTAGCAGAACACTGCAATATATCATAACAAAAACTATATATTACAATATGTAGTGCAAAAAGAGAGGTAAAAAAATATTGAGGAAGCCTTCGTGGGTTCATTGTCCATTCAGAAATCTGATAACTGAGAGGAAGAATTTGTTCCTGAAACATTAAGTGTGTGTCTTCAGGCTGCTGTACCTCCTCCTGGATGGTAGCAATGGGAAGAGGGTATGTCCTGTGTGATGGGTCCTTAATGATAGATGCCGCCTTTTTGGGTCATCACCCTTTAAAGGTGTCCTCTATGCTAGAGAGGCTAATGCCCATGATGCAACTGGCTGAGTTTACTGCTTCCTGCAGCTTTTTTCAATCCTGTGCAGTGGTTCCTCCGTACCAGGTGGTGCTGCAACCAGTTAGAATACAAAATAATCTGCAGATGCTGGGATCAAAGCAACACTCACAGCACACTGGAGGAACTCAGCAGGTCGGGCAGCATCAGTGGAAACGATGAGTCGACGTTTCGGGCCAGAACCCTTCGTCAGGATTGAAGAAAGAAGGAGGGGGAAGGATTTGAAGAATGCTTGTAGGTTCAGTTGAAAAACCAGTAGTTTGAAAGACAAAGGGGTGGGGGAGGGGAAGCAGGGACGTCATAAGCAGGGAAACAATGGGTAGTAGAAGAACGAGGCGGAACCATAATGGAGGTGATAGGCAGCTGGGGGAGGGGGCAGAGTGAAATAGGGATAGAGGAAGGGAGGGGAGGAAATTATCGGAAGTTGGAGAATTCTATGTTCACTTCAAGGGGCTGGAGACTACCTAGACGGTATATGAGGTGTTGCCCCTCCAACCTGAGTTTAGCCTCATCATGGCAGTAAAGGAGGCCAAGTGTGGACATATCTGAATGGGAATGGGAAGCAGAGTTGCAGTGGGTGGCTACCGGGAGATCCTGTCTGTTGCGGCAGACAGAGTGGAGGTGCTCGATGAAGTGGTCCCCCAATCTGCGTCAGGTTTCACCGATGTTTCACCAGTTAGAATGCTTCCTAGTTAAACTTCTTCATCTGTAGAAATTTGTGAACGTCTTCGGTGACATACCAATTCTACTTAAAACTCCTAACGAAATATATCTGCTGTTGGACCTTCTTTGTAATTGTATCAATATGTTGGGCCTAGGATAGATCTTCTGAGATGTTGACACCCAGAAACTTGAATCTGCCCACCTTGTCTACTTCTGATCCCTCAATGAGGACTGGCGTGTGTCCCTTCGACTTCCCCTTCCTGAAGTCCACAATCATTTTCTTGGTCTTACTGATGTTGAGTGCAAGGTTGTTGCTGTGAAACCACTCAACCAGCTGATCTGTCTTGCTCCTGTACACCTCCTCATCACTCTCTGATATTCTGCCAATAATAGATGTGTCATCAGCAAATTTATTGATGACGTTTGAGCTGTGCCTAGCCACACAGTCATGGGTGTAGAGAGAGTAGAGCAGTGGGCTAAGCACACATCCATGAAGTGCACCAGTGTTGATCGTCATCAAGGAGGAGATGTTCTTTCTGATCCACAGACTATGGTCTTCTGGTGAAAAAGTCAAGGATCCATTTGCAGGGTCAGTTGCAGAGGTCCATGTTTTGGAGCTTATTGATTAGAACTGAGGGTACGAGTGCGTTGAACACCGAGCTGTAGTCAATAAACAGCAGCCTGACGAAGGCATTATTGTTGTCCAGGTGATCCAAGCCCAAGTAGAGATTGTGTCTACTGTAGACCAATTATGGTGATAGACAAATTGTAGCAAGTTCAGGTCCGTGCTTAGGTAGGAGTTGATTTTAGCCTTGGCCAACCTCTCAAAACATTTCATCACACTGTGAGTGCCACTATGAATTAGTCATTGAGGCAGCTCACCCTACTCTTCTCGGTCACTGGTATGATTATCACCCTGTCACGCAATCAGGTTCCTTACAAATATTGTAAATAACAATATCCTCTCCTGGAAGAAAGGCTCCAATGATTCATCTTGTGAATTTTGGAATTACAACAGATAATAAAACCATATTTTAGAAATTTAAGCTTGGAAGAAATTTAAGGCCAGATTATAAAGCAATATTGGATACTTCATCTCAGTGTAAACTTATTGTAGAGTGAGTTTTATTTAGATAGATATTTTTGGGCTCTTTTGCACACTAAAGTGTTATAGTCACCACGTGAGAATGTACTGGCAATTCTGATTTTCAGTAAGAGTCTCCTGGTGCACTTACAGTTCAGACTGTTAGATCCTGTGAGTAATAAATTTAAACTAAACCAAATCTGCTATTATAATGTTCTTTATAACAGTCCAAGGAAGCTCAGCTGTCTAAATCGTATTGTGAAATTGGGAGACAGGAGCATTGTAATGCAGAAGATCATCAGTTCGCATTCCTTTACTGAAAAGAACTGGAGATTCACATACAGTACTGTTAATAGCATTAAGATGGCTATCTGCTTTGTAACCCATCCATATGAGACTAAAGAAAAATAGATCAGTGCATTAGCAGATAGACTTTGGGATGAAGTATACCTAAAAATCAGCAAAAGCTAATTGACAGCCATTGATTAAATAATTTAGTAGGACTACACAAGTATTGGTATTGATCACTTGGATAGTAATGTTCAGGCATGGTTAGTAAGTTTGCACAATACCAAAGAGTTGGTGTAGTGGACAATGAAGAAGGTCATCAAAAATTATGAAGAGAGATCTTAATCTGCTGGGTAAGTGGGCCAGTGAATGGCAAATGGAGTTTAATTTGGATAGTGCAAGGTGTTGCTTTTTGATATGTCAGATCTCAGTAGGATTTTCACAATGAACAGCAGGACCCAGGGGAGTGTTGTTGAACAGAAGAACCTTGGAGTACAGGTATATGAGTCACTGAAAATGGATTCACAGGTAGACAGAATGGTGAAGAAGGTTTGTTGGCCTTTTCAAGTCAGGGCATTCAGTATACAAGTTAAGAAATCATGATGAACTTGGAAGGATATGGGCCAAATGCTGGCAAATGGGATTAGCTTGGAAGAAGCATCTTGGCTAGCATGGGCCAGTTGGGCTGAAAGGCCTTTTTCCCTGCTGTATAACTCTGACTCTGTGATTCTAATAAAACTATTTAAGTTTTCCTTGCCGTTTCCTGCACCAGATCTTGGCAACCCTCCAAGTAAAACTCAACTCTGCTCTTGATAACATTTCACCTAATTGATTCTGCTGATCAAATCTGCTGAACACTGCAAAGGTGTCTAGTTTTGAGCTTACAAATCTAATAAATCCACTTAGTATGGTATTGACGTCTCACAATGCAATGAAACATGTCCTCAATTTAAAGATGGTATTCAATTGCTACATGAACTGTGTGGAGTTATTCTTGCTTTTTGTCTGTAGTATGCAGTTGGCTGGGGAGTAGATCTCTCCAATGTCTTTTGGTTCCACATACAGATCACAATGCTGGTCTTCAAGGGGACCTATTGTCTTCCTAACCATTTTACTTTTAATATACCTATAGAATATTGGGATTTTCTTCACCTTGTCTGTCAGATCATTCTTATACGCTTTTGTTTTGCCCTCATAACTTCTTTCTCAAGTGAACTTCTATACTTGTTGTGATCACCAAGAGGTTTACTCAAATTTATTTTCAAGTACACTTTGAAGTATGTATGCAGAACTTGAAGTATGTATGCAGAATACACTGTGAAATTAGTCTTCCCCACATGCAGCTCGAAACAAAGAACCATTATCCAACCCATTCAAAGAAAAATGTCAAACCCCCTCCCTCCCCACCCCTCACACACAAAAGAAATCACGCAAACAGCAACAAAAAAGGCGAGAATATAAAACACAAAATCAAAAGACATATTCCAGCTTAGCTCAGTGCTCATCATCCGCAGGCCCCCCGACTCAAAACAAATCACCCAAAAAAACAACAAAAAAAGGACCAAGCAGAACCAGAACACATCATAAACCTGAGTTCGAGTCCAAATCTACCACCGCGGCAATTAAACTTGAAATTCCTCTAGCATTTTGTGTGTTTTGCCAGAGAGTTAATAGTTTCCAATTGCTTATGCACAGTATATAGTGTGTGTGTATATATATATATTTTAAAGACTTTCCGCATGGCAGACTCTCCTTTCACTGCACACGGTCTCACCCAAAGAACCACCTAATATCCTGCCTAATATTTCCAGAATTAGCTCTGCCACAGTTCATGGCCCTATCCTGTAAGCCAATCATATCCTTCCCCATAACTATTCTAAAACTAGTAGAATTATGGTCACTGGATCATTGACAGACAAATGCACTAACTCGTCCGCCCATGAGGAGATCTAGAGTTGCACCCTCTCCAGGTACAGGTCCTAAACTAGTTCCGGGAACAATATCTGGGTGCACCTCCCCACAAGTGTAATCCTTATGGGCACCTGGGAATCTCCTTGATCTCTCACACCCTGGAGGAGGCGTATGCCATAGTTTATTTAATACTTCAATAATATTTGAGTAAAATGGTAAATATATTGTTTGATTAAGCATTCTTGTTTGTTTACATAATTCATTAGGGATTATATGTACTGTAAGAAGTACATGAATAGCATACATTATTACGCCACCTGTGAGCCCCTCACTAAAAGAAAAACGAAGTTGACAAAAAATCCACAGCTCCTGTGTTTTTCTTTTGATAATTTTCATGGAGTTACAAAATATAACAATGGCAACAGGGTAGCTTTCAAACAAACCCGAGACAACTACTTGCTGTTAAAGTGCAGCAAGTTTTCTTTTTGCAAGGGGAGAGAGAGAGAGAGAGAGAGACGTTCAAGTTAAAGAAATACCATCTGTTCTTTGGGAAAGGACAGATTCAGCTAAGTTTAAAAAGGCACAAAATGGATAAAATTCACAGCTTCCTAACCAGTGAGTACCAGGTGGTAATACTAAATAACTAAATAAACAAGCAGAAATCGGTAGCTGTATTGGAAGGATAGATGTGTTCAATCGCACAAGAGATAACTAACTGATGTGTACTGAATGAATTAAGCAGTACTTTAAAGCAAACGGAATAGGCGATGAGAAATGAATGCCTGCTTTGCTGAGTGCAATTTGTGGGGGAGCATAGAGTTTACTTTGAAGATTAACTGCTCCAAACAAACCAGCCAAAAATGAACTTTGCTGATATTGTGAACGTGATGCAGGTATACTTAGAACCAAAACCATTACTGCTTGCAGAACACTTTAGGTTTCATAAGCTGAATCAAAGGGAAGAGGAGTCCTGTTCAGCTTATGTGACTGATATGAAGAAATTGTCCAAGCATTGCCAGTTCAGTGATGGACTTTCTGATGTAGTGGGGGATTGTTTAGTTCGTGGAATCTTACATAAAGCATTCAAATATCTTTCCTAACCGAAGCAAGATTCACATTTAAAAGAGCAGTTGAAATTGCTGTATCAATGGAAGCACCAGTCAGAGGGGCAACTGAGTTGCAGTCAGGAATGGCAGAGCGAGAACAAAATTGAAACATCTAAACAGAAAACTGCCTGTCTGAACAAATTGTGCTATTGTTATGGCGGGGGCTCTCATACACCAGACCGATGCAAACGTAAAGGTGAAATTTGTAGAAAATGCAACAAAGTAGACACATATGAAGAGCATGTCAGGCAGACAAAAATAAATGGACTGCACAGGGAAGAAATAAAGATAAGAAGTCAAGGTGCAGTTGCAAAAAGAGCAGTAATTTGCATACTGTTGATGAAAAAATCTGATAATGATCAGTGACACAGTACTGAGTAACCTTGAGATTTACAATGTGAAAACTAAAAGGAAACAAACAACATGCTTACACCAGAAGTGAATGGCAAATTACTTAAAATGGAATTGGACACTGTCTCGGCTGTCTCCTACATTCCACAAAATGAGTTTGAACAACATTTCAAAGATACTGAACTGAAGCCTGCATTATCCAACTAAGAAGATATAATGGAGAGAAGATAGCTTCCTGTGGGAATGACATTCATAGTAGTGAAAAACAACAGTCAACAAGCCAAATAAGACTTGTATGTGATACAAACAGGAGGCCCAACATTGGCTGAGACCACTGCAAATTGATTGGAGATCCATCCATCATTTGTAGGTCACATCTCCTGCAATAGAGTCAACTGAAAGTAAACTAAGAAAGGTACTGAATGATGCCACAGCAATGTTCAAGAATGGCATTGGACAACTCAAATATATCAAAGATAAAATAATGTTAAATGAAAATGCCACACCCAAGTTTTACAAAGCCTGAGCAGTTCTATATACCATCCATGATGAAGAATTCAGTGTGCTAGATCGTAAGGAGGCTGAGGGAATTCTTTCCAGGGTTGTCTGGAGATCATGGACAACACCAGTGATCCCAGTAGCCAATAAGGATGAGTCTGTCAGGATCTCTGATGATTTTAAGGTTACCACCAACACAGTACTGAAAGTAGATTAATATCCATTGCCCAGGATAGATGATATCTTTGCAAACCATTCAGGAGGAAAACACTTTGACAAAGCAGACTTAGCTGAGGACTACCTACAGCTGGAGATGGAAGAAGAATCCAAAGTGTTTCTCACCATAAACGCTCATAAATCGCTTTATCGCTATAATAGGCTTATTTTGGGAGTAGCATCTGCTCCGGCACTCTGGCAGAAAGTTATCGACTAGGTGCTGCAAGGTTCCCCAGGCATTCAGTTTTACCTGGATGACATGATAGTTACTGGTAAGTGTAACAAAGAACATCCCCAACATCTCAAGACAGTGTTAAAAAGATTAGAAGATTATAGGCTCAGAGCACAACACTACAAGTGTGAATTCTTGAAATCCAAACATCACTTACTGTGGTCACAACATTGGCACACAAGTATTACACAAGTCTGATAAGAAAATCCGAGCAGTGGTGGATAACCCAAGGCCAACAGACATGTCACGGCTGTGGTCCTTTTTAGGACTGCCAATTATTATAAAAGGTTCCTGCCAAACCTAGCTACTGAGCTCCACGCCTTGAACACATTACTACAGGTCAGAAAGAAACGGCAATGGACAAATCAGTGTGAGGTAGCTTTCCAAAAGGCAAAGGAAATGGTGACATCAGACATTGCACTTACATGTT
This sequence comes from Mobula hypostoma, assembly GCF_963921235.1. Taxonomy (NCBI): domain Eukaryota; kingdom Metazoa; phylum Chordata; class Chondrichthyes; order Myliobatiformes; family Myliobatidae; genus Mobula; species Mobula hypostoma. The sequence continues at coordinate 24,747,848 of NC_086112.1, read as the reverse complement.
ATGATCCACATTGTCCAGTGACATCTCGCCTTATGGTATAGTGCATTCATGTCACATATGAGTGATGGAAGTGAACGCCACATACTTTTACATCATGTTCCCTTACTGCTGCAGAGAAAAGTTATGCACAAGTTGACAGAGAGGCCTTGAGTCTGGTTTAGGGTGTAAAACGTTTCAATCAGTACCTGTGTGGAAGAGACTTTATCCTTATTACTGACCATCAGCAACAAGAGTCCATTTTCAATCCACAGAAGAGAGCTCCTCAACAGCAGATGCACAAGTGCAGAGATGGGCTCTTTATCTTGGAGGACACAATCACAAGATCAAATTCAAGAGGACAACTAATCATGGAAATGCAGGTGATTGTCCCGTGTACCCTTAGAAAATGAAATACCTGAAAAATTTACAAAGGAGGACACTCCTGTTGAAGTATTCTCCCTAATGCAAATCAAAAGTCTCCCTATTATGGCAGAGATGATCCAAAGGAAACCCAGGAAAGACCCCACACTGTCTTAGACCTACGTGGCAACCCAAACTGGCTGAAGTGTGCAGCAGAAGTTCCAGTCCCACCATTTTTTACCAGCGCAGGGATGAACTTGCTGTTAACAGAGGTGTTGCCTTACGCAGGGATTGAGAGGTGTTGTACCATCCAAGCTGAGAGCTAAGGTGTTGGAGGACCTACATGCCGGTCATCTAGGCGTGGTCAAAATGAAAGCATTGGCGCGAAACTTTCTCTGGCGGCCTGGGATATATCAGCTGATCGAGCAGCTCACCATGTACGGTTCGAGATGTCATCACGTCGAAAAGATGCCAAGAGCAGCGACTCTCTATCCCTGGGAATGGTCTGCATTGCTCTGGCAGAGGATTCATTGGATTTTGCTGGAATATTCATGGGCACAAATTCCTTGGTAATAGTTGATGCACCTACAAAATGGCCTGAAATGTTCCTAGCAGACTCCACTACAGCCTTGCACACTGTCCATGTTTTGAGAAGCCTCTTCTCAAGGACTGGTGTTCCAGAACACTTAGTCAGTAACAATGGTTGTGGAACAGTTTCAGTCATTTCTGAAAATGAACAGAATAAGACATATTACATCTGCAACATACCACCCAGCTACAAATGGTTTGGTGGAAAGATTTGTCCAGAGTCTAAAAAATGTATTTCAAAGAACATCAGCTGAACACTCTACACTAAAACTGAATCAAAAGCTTACCAATTTCCTCCTTGCATATGGCAATGCAGCACACCCCACAACTAACAACTCACTAGTTATGCTGTTCCTGGGTCACCCCCTGCACTCACATTTGGATCTCCTAAATCACAATGTCAGAGGGAGTATGCGGGACGATCAGCTGGGACAAACTGAGGGCTCCTCAGTCAGGGACATTCATTCGACTTTTCAATCCTGGACAAACAGCCCTGGAGAGCAACTGCGGAAGTGATCAAAAGTGGGTATTTGGAAAGATTAAGGACAGAATTGGAACCACTCTCCTCACAGTGGAGACAACACATCGATCAGTTAAGGAGAGCAGAGTCATTTCTAAGAGAAGAAAGGTGTCCAGACCTGTCAGAACTACTTCCTGCAGTCCCAGAGTTAACTATTGCAACCACCACAGAGGAAGCCCCAGAGCCTGAGATTGTTCCACAGCCACAAGTCTCACCTGCCAAGCAGAGTGATCCCCCTTGTCCCACAAGAGTAAGAAATCCTCCATGCAACTAAATCTTTAGGCCTGAATGAGACAACTTAAAATTTACTATGCTGTGAATATCTATTTAGTATATATACTATGTAGTATACTGTGTGTGTATATAATGACTAGAGAGTATATATATATATATATATATAATGACTAGAGAGCAATACGTTACATATTTGAGTGCAGATGCATTCTACATTGTGTAGGAGTTTATAGCTAAGAAGGGAGAAGTGTAGTGTATTTAATATTTCAGTAATATTTGAGTGATATTGTAAATATATTGTTTGATTAAGCATTCATTGTTTACATAATTCATTATGGGTTATATGTGAGATGTATGTGAATGAATACGTCACTGAGCCACCATGTTGTATGTGAGAGCCTCACTAAAGAAAAATTAAGTCCATGAATATTCCTGACTCATAGGTTTTTCTTTCAATTAGTTTATGGAGCTACAATGCATAGCACATACCACTGCCCTAAGATGCATCCGAAATACTCTCATTCTAAATAGAAAAGTTAAAATGAAAATATCAAACCTTACTTGTTTCCTTCCTATGTTTAACCTTCTCTTCCTGAAGCCTAATGAGGCAAAGCACTTATTCAAACACCCCACTCAGGTGAAACCCATCTCTCCCGATAATGGCCACTCCAAAATGGCAATGTCGTGGGTAAGGCATAATCTAACATTATAGCAGTCTTATGTCTGGAGGTCTGGAGTATAACATTTTAAGTCAACACATACAAGGGCAAAAGTTCAAAGTAAATTTATTATCAATGTACACACGTCACCATATATAACCCTGAGATTCATTTTCTTGTCTGTATACTCAATAAATTCAGAATAGAATAATAACCATAATAGAATCAATGAAAGACTGCATCAACTCGGGCATTCAACCAATGTGCAAATGACAAAAAACTGTGCAAATACAAGAAGAAATAATAATAATAATAATAATAATAATAAATCAATGAGAAATCATTATCAAGAAATAAGATGAAAAGTCCTTGAAAGTGAGTCCATAGGTTGTGAGAACAGTTCAATGATGGGGCAAGTGAAAATGAGTGAAGTTATCCCCTTTGGTTCAAGAGCCTGATGGTTGAGGGATAATAACTGTTCCTGACCCGGGTGGTGTGAGTCCTGAGGCTCCTGTACCTTCCTCCTGATGACAGCAGTGAGAAGAGAGTATGACATCGGTGGTGGGGTCCCTGATGGTGTACGCTGCCTTCCTGTGGCAACGTTTTATGGAGAAATGTGCTCAATGAAGAAGACAGCTTGACCCGTGATGGAGTGGACCATGTCCACTACTTTTTGTAGGATTTTCTATTCAAGGGCATTGGTGTTCCCATACCAGGCGCTGTGCAGCCAGTCAATATACTTTCCACTACACTTCCATAGAAGTTTGTCAAAATTTCGGATGGCATGCCGAATCTTTGTAAACTACTGAGGAAATAGAGATGCTGCCGTGCTTTCTTCATAATTCCACTTAGGTGCTGGGCCAAGGAGAGGTTCTGCGAAATAAAAACACCGAAGAATTTAAAATTGCTGACCCTCTCACCTTTGGTCATCTGATGAGGAATGGATCATGGACCTCTGGTTTCCTCTGACTGGTCAATAATCAGCTCCCTGATCTTGCTGACATTGAGTAAGAGAGTGTTGTAGATAGATAGACAGATAGATACGGTATTGATCCCAAAGGAAATTATCACAGTAGCATTACAAATGCACAGATATACAGATATTAGAAAAGAAGAAAGAAAAAATAAAAAGTAAGTTACCTCAAATGGTCTAACACAATGGGGTTGTCACTTCCCGAGCTATAGGTTGACTCATTATAGAGCTTAATGGCTAAGGGTGGGAATGACCTCATGGAGTGCTCTTCAGAGCAGCACATTTGTCTTAGTGTTTTACTAAAAGTGCTCCTCTGTTCAGCCAAGGGGTTGAGGAACATTGTCGAGAATTGCCAGGATGGTGCTGGAGATACTGGAGGAACTCAGCAGGTCAGGCAGCATCTCTGGAGGGGAGTAAATGGTTGACGTTTCAGGTGGAATTCTTTCATCAAGGCTCAAAACAAAGGAGGCAGAAGCCAGAGCAAGAAGGTGAGTGGGAGGGGAAGAAGTACTAGCTGGCAGGTGACAGGTGAAAGCAGGTGAGAAGGAAAGTGGGAGGGTGGAGTGAGAAGCTGGTGATGATAGGTTGAAGAGGTAAAAGGCTAAAGAAGGAATCTGACAGGAGAGGAGAGTGGACTGTGGGAAAAAGGGAAGGAGGAGGGGCGTCAGAAGGTGTCATTGGGCAGGTGAGGAGAAGGGATAAGAGAGGATCCAGAATGGGGGATGGAAAAAAGAGAGAAGGGGGGAGGGTGGAGAAATTACCAGAAGTTAGAGAAATTAATATTCATGCTGTCAGGTTGGAGATTTTAGAAGTTATGCTGAATAAATAAACCTAGAGTTCGCTCATACCTGGAATACTCTGAACAGCTGTGAGCATCTTCCCTTGGTGAGGATACTTTGGCTTTGGGAGAACTACAGCAAAGATCACAAGAATGATACGTTGACTCTCAGAAATTAAACTAATAGGAAAAATCACACTAATTAAGTTATATTCCCCAGAATTTGGGGGTCCATTAGAAGTTAAGCAGTGACAGCTGAAACTGTTAAGATACAAACGAGTCTGACAAGAGAGAGAGAAACATTTTTGTCGCACTAAGGGAAGAACCTAAGAACTATGACAGTCCTTTCGAGGATAAAGATAGGAAACATTTCTAAATGCAGAAGATGTTAGAGATCTGGAAATCTATACTGCAATGACAATTGATGTTCTTGTCAAATCTGAAGCCTTTGATAATCACTGGTTTAAGGAATACAATGTAGAGTTAGATGACAGAACAGACATGATTCCATTGAAAGATGAAACAAGCTTAAGGTTGGAGCAAGTCTGGTCCTCATCAATATTTTTACTTCAAGGGTGGCTATTCACTGAAATTCTTACCAGGCTTATTATTTTTATGGTATATAGATTCCTTTATCGCATAAATAAACTCAAGTTAGTTACACTCTTTTGAAAGTCATTTTGATCTTGGATAATATAAAATCCCTCATTCTGCACTCCTTTTATGTTTATTGAAATCAATGAATGTGAAAACTGAGAGAGATGTATAATGGATAATTGACTCAGGATTACTCATTTATACCATCACTTGATCTGCCCCCTACTCAGCTAACTGCCCAGGTCAAAACCAAGAAATAAGTTGCAGGTTTAGCAATAATAGTGGAATCCAATGTCGTGTAAAATAAGATCAAGCAATCCAAAACAATCTAATCTCCTCACTGTAGAAACATAGAACATAGAAATTTACAGCACATTACAGGCCCTTTGGTCCACAATGTTGTGCCAACCATGTAACCTACTCTAGAAACTGCCTAGATTTTCCCTACCGTATAGCCCTCTATTTTTCTAAGCTATTAGAAAACCTATCTAAAAGTCTATTAAAAGACCCTATTGTCTCTGCCTCTACCACTGCTGTTGGCAGTGCATTCCACGCCCCCCCACCTCTGTAACATAGCTTGTCCTGCTATATTATTTGTATTATTTACACACAACCTTGCATTTGCCGGTAACACACAAAAATAATTGGCCTGAGCAAATTTCAAATACCCCAGACATGTCAGCGGTGTCTGGAACTATTTCATTTTCATCTAAAGTACCTTTAATGATGTGTTTTTCTTTTAAGCTGTGCTTTACTTAACTAATGTGCTACTGTAAGGTCTGCCTGTGTCTCTAACACTGGGCAGTCTGCTCTCTTTAAAATCAATTGTGAAATTGTATCGATGACTCATGTCCATTTAGAAGACAGAAAATCCATTAGCTGGGTTTCCACGATAATAAGAGCACTATGTTTAGTTTAGTTAGATTTTACTTTATAGAAAGACAATGTATTTCTTTTTAATCAAATAAAGTTGCAATAAACCCATCAGAAGATTAGACATTTGTAAATAACCTTTGAGAGCTTATGCATTTTTACTAATGCCCAGTGCTTCCTGTGTTTCCCAAATGACAATTAAACCCCTGCATAGTGACCCTTAGTAAAGAGGTATGAAAAATATGTGACAAGAAGCCAATAGTGGGAAATATTTATAAACGCATACAGCAGAGGGTCATCTCCAAAAGAATACATTTAAAGGTCAGGATTGACTTGACATTAATGAGTTGAATGGACTGGGAATGTTTGGAAATATCGGCACTGCTGTCAATAAAAATGTTGAGCGCAGAGATATGACAGCGCAAGGACAGCCACCAGAAAGGTTTTTTTGATGGAGGCTGGAGAGAATCCCCAGTGGACTGCAGAGAATTTTGCCAGAGCTCTTTCAGTACAGCCATTGAAATCCTATTATTACCGGGCTTCTCAATGGATGTAGCTGAGCCAGACAAATGAGACACACACCAGTGCTCTTCTTCCACTGTCACGGGTCATTGCTATGCAATTTAAGATTACATGACCCTTTGCCAGAATCAGTCTGAGCAGGTTACGGGGAACGGTGGGTCTGTTACGCTCCCCAGTGAGAAGCCGATAAAGCCTGCCTGATGGAAGATTTCTCACGAATGTGCAACCAGAATGTTCCTGCCCTCTCCTGGATTCAGTCTCACAACCAGTTCATCAAATCACAAAAGGTGAACAGAATTGCATTTACCTACACTTTTCTGTCTGGGTTAGTACTGCCCCTCACACCATACCCACTGAGCCTGCTTTCAGTTGCTAGGCCCCAGGAAATACAGGTTTTAATCAGGAATTAATCTGCTGGCTCAAAGCTCACCATCTTATTTGATGGGTCAGAATTCGTGGATGGCATCTGAGTGGAAAATTGCTCAGTGGAGATTGTTCTGCTCACAATATTCTACAGAATAGATTGGGGGAAAGCTACTGCTCTGAATACGTTTTGTTTTTCCAGAGACAGAGTAATGCAGTATGGAAACGAACTCTTCGGCCCAATTCACTCATGCCAGCCAAGATGTCTAACTGAGCTAGTCCCACTTACCTCATATTCCTGCAATTCTTTTCCTTTCCAGGTCACCATCCAGATATCTTTTAAACATTGTAACTGTAGCATCTACCACTTCCTATGACAGATAGGTCTGAATACATATCTCATCTTAAATCTATGCCTTCTCGTTTTAAACTCCCCTACCCTGGAAAGAAAGACAATGACTATCTACCCTATATATGGTGCTCATGATTTAATAAGCCTCTATGCGGTCAGCCTTCATCCTCCTTCACCCTGGGGAAGACAGCCTAACCCATCCAGTCTTTCCTTGCAATTCAAACCTTCCCTCCACTCTTGGCATCGTCCTTGTAAATCTTTTCGGCACCCCCTCTAGCTCAATACCTCCTCGTGCAATTGGATCCTCAATTTCCTCACTTGTAGATCGCATTCAGTTTGGATTGGTGACAACACCTCCTCCCCAATCACCTTCAGCACAGCTGCATCACAAGGCTGTGTGTTAGCCCCCTGCTCTACTCAATTTACACTTGTGACTGTGTGGCTAAGCACAGCTCCAATGCCATATTTAAACTTGCTGACAACACCACTGTTGTCAAAGGTGGTGACAAATCAGCATATAGGAGGGAGTTTGAACATTTGACTGAGTGGTGTCACAACAACAACCTCTCTCTCAATGTCAGCAAGACCAAGGAGCTGATCATTGACTACAGGAGGAGGAAACCGGAGGTCCAGAAGCCAGTCCTCATCAGGCAATCAGAGGTGGAGAAGGTCGACAAGTTTAAGCTCCTCAGTGTTATCATTTCAGAGGACCTGTCCTGGGCACAGTACATCTGTGCAATTATGAATAAAGCATGGCCATGCTTCTACTTCCTTCGAAGTCTGTGAGGACAGCATGACATCAAAAACTTTGACGAACTTCTATAGATGTGCAGTAGAGAGTATGTTGACTGATTGCATCACTGCCTGGTATGGAAACGCCAATGCTCTTGGACAGAAACTCCAACGAAAAGTAGTGGATACAGCCCAGTCTATCATGGGTAAAGCCTTCCCCATCATTGAGCACATCTATAAGCAGGGCTGTCGCAGGAAACCAGCACCCATCACCCAGGTCATGCTCTCTTCTCACTGTTGCCATCAGGAAAGAAGGTGCAGGAACATCAGGACTCTCACTACCAGGTTCAGGAACAGTTAGTAACCCTCAACAATCAGCTTCTTGATTCACGGGGGAGAACTTCACTCAACTTCACTCACCCCATCACTAAACAGTTCACACATCCAATGGACTCACTTTGACAGACTCTTCATCTCCTGTTTTTGGTATTTATTGCTCATTTATTTCTTATTATACTTTTTTGTATTTGCAGTTTGTTGTCTTTGACACTTTGGTTGTTTGTCCATCCTGTTGGGTGCAGTCCTTCTTTGATTCTATTGTATTTCTTGTATTTACTGTGAAAGCCTACAAGAAAATGAATCTCAGAGTTGTATATGGTGCCATACAGTGGCGTGCAAAAGTTAGGGCACCCCTGGTCAAAATTTCTTTTACTGTGAATAGCTAAGCAAGTAAAAGATGAACTGATTTCCAAAAGGCATAAAGTTAAAGAAGACACGTTTCTTTAATATTTTAAGCAATAAAACCTTTTTATTTCCATCCTTAAATCTTGAGCAAAACACACAAAGTGCTGGAGGAGCACAGCAAGTCAAGCAGCATTTATGGAGGGGAGTAAGCAGTCCATCTTTTGGGCTGAGACTCTTCATCAGGACAGCACTCAACAGCACTAATGAACTCCAGACCCCAGAGGATATCTTCCTCCTTTGATTATATTTATAAACATTGAGACTGTGGGTAATCTGAAAACAAAAGAGTAATGTTGTCAGTACTCAACAGGTCAAGAAATGGAGGTTACTTTTTAAGTTGATGAAATTATATCCGACAGTATCCAATATAACATAACATCACAATTTCCCTACTGGCATCTATTACATTGGAATTGGTAATCAGCTGAATCTGGTCCAAAAATGTTCTGAAAAACCTCCACCAGCAAGGATTAGGGCAAATGATAAAATTAATTCAGGTAATAATGAATGAAAATATTTCACACACCCTTCAGGCAAGAATTACAAAACAAAATTGCGAAAAAAAGAGTGCTTCGTTGAGAAGTTTCGCTCTGCCCGCCACAGTAAGTGGTATTTCCCGGTGACCACCCATTTGAATTCTATTCCCATTCCCATTCCCATTCCAACATGTCAGTCCATGGCCTCTTCTGCCATGATGAGGCACTCAGTTTGGAGGAGCAACATCTCGTCTTCCATCTGAGTAGCCCCCAACATTAATTTCTCTAATTTACAGTAATTTCTATCCCCCCTTCTCTCTTTTTCCATTCCCATGCAGACTCTCCTCTTACCCCTCCTCTTCTCCTCACTTGTCCGTCACCTCATCAGCTACTCCTCCTCCTTTCCTTCCTACCATGGTCCACTGTCCCGTCCTATCAAACTCCCTCTTCTTCAGCCCTTTACCTTTGCCACTTCTCCCCTCCCAGCTTCCCACTTCAAACCCCTCCCCTAGCCATTCACCTTCCTCCTCACCTGGCTTTGCCCCTCATCTGCCAGGCTGTACTCTTTCCTCTCTCCCTACCTTACTGCACTGGCTCCTTCTCACTTCCTTTCCAGTCCTGATGAAGGATCTCAGCCCAAAACATTGACTTTATTTCTCTCCATAGGTGCTACAAGGCCTGCCGAGCTCCTGCAGCAGTTTGCCTGTTTTTGTTTAATCTTCAGATACAGGAAATCTGCATTAAAAACAGAAAAAAGTAGTACTTTGGGTTAATCCATTTGAGGTCGGAGAGGACCAAACCTACAGAAGGAAGTATCCTGGCCCAGGGAGAACCAAAAGGCTGACTTAGTTTGTCGCATTCATTCTCACATATTTTTTCCTCAGGTTCATCAACCGGGAAGAGTGTTGAAGCAAACTGGGAGTGATTAAAGGTATCACCCGCAATCTAGAAAATAAATCTTCTTCCCAGCTCATAAAGTGAATTGTGTCCCACTTCTGAAAGCTTGAAATATTACGTTTGACAGCAACTATAAAATACAGTTCAGATCACAACAAGTTTCGATGGTTAAGCCACTCTTCAATCTCATTCACTATCTGTTTATTGTACTATCTGTCTATGAGGCATATTCCTGAACATAATTCTGCAGGTCCTTTGTAGGACTCACCACCACGTTATAATAACTTGTTATACCTGCTCTGTACCGCTGCCATAAAACAACAAATTTCACAACTAATGTCAGTGACAATAAACCCAATTGTGATTCTGACTCTGAAGCAAAGAAAAAATCTAAAGTGCCTTCAAAAATATTGTTTTAGGTCACAACAGCAAGATAAAGGACAAAGCTTCAAAATGGCAAAGGAAAGATTTTAACATTTATTAATTTCTACTGCGAACTGTAGATGAAAGCCTGATTACTAGGCAGCGTAAGGACAGGGAATAAATGTGACTTGATGATATATACAGGTAATATAGATATGAATGGTGTATAATTCAGGGACAAATTATTTTCCTCTCTGTACAGTGGAAAGATCTGCCTAGAAGTTAGATTTCAACCACTTTAATTGTGCTGAACACATGTTGCAGATAGCGCCGATGCCTGGGGGAGAGAAAAAATGTACAATTTACATGTTATATCCAAAGTCCAGCACTGAAATGGGATCTGGGTTCCATCAGGAGCTCCACACAGGGTTCACAGATGCCGTGTTGACTGCTGGGAAGAGAACCCTCTCCATGGGTGTCTCAGTGAAGCTGCACAAAAGGCTCCAGTGGCCTGGGCTGGCTCCATCTGTTGATGCGGTCTGACCAAGGCCAGTGTTGTACAAGACCTCTGGCCACTTTAAGGTGTCAGTCCAGTGATGACAGTACACAGCTCAGAGCTGATTTGAGTTTGCAGTCAGTGAAGGGACGACCATTGAACTCTGCTCCCTAATGACAGGCAGTACCAACTGAAACTGGCTGGTGCAGTGTGCCAGCACTGATGGCCCTCATTCCTGAGAAACACACACAAAATGCTGGAGGAGCTCAGCAGGCCAGGCAGCATCTATGCAGAAGGGTTCCAGCCCGAAACATCAACTCATCAGTCCTGATGAAGGGTTCCTGCCCGAAACATCAACTCATTGTTTCCACAGATGCTGTCCGACTTGCTGAGTTCCTCCAGCGTGTTGTGAGTGTATCTGTGGAAAAGAGTAGACAGTCAACGTTTGGAGCCGAGACCCTTCATCAGGACTCTCATTCCCAATCCCTGTCCAATATGCAGAGGGAACAGGTTCCACACAAACGCCGGCACTTGGAAAACGTGGACTGAGCATCCTGCGACATCATTTGTCAGCTGACTCGCACTGGGCAAACACCAGCCACGTGAAGGTGAATCACAAGTGGCTGCTCCTTGGGCCAACTTTCATGAAGGAAAATTAGATTTAATGCATATAGTTTGTGCATAATATACAGTCACAGTCGGCTTGATTTCTGGGCAGTTAGAGCAAGCAGTGTTATTATAGGCTATACAATTACTTTGTGAATTTACATTTCCTTTATTGCTCGAAAAGTCATGGAAGACACCAACCGAGGCTGCGATTTGAAAGAAGCTTTTGTGCACGTCTCCTCAAGAAAGCTGCCTCAATTGTGCGACTAATGCATTGTGAGAACAAATGGCCATGACAAACAACCCACACATAATATAAAGTCAGAGACAACACATGAATCATGGAGAGTGAATTGTAGGGGGCTTCCCTTCTAACACTGTGCGAAACCATCTGCACCGCACAAGAAAAGAAAAATATAATTATTAACAGAAACAACAAGGATGGATTTTCCTTAATCACCTTTAAAACTTACTCAAAGTATTTAAAACAGTTACATTTAAAGTAGTTTTAAGTGTCAATTATTTGGCATAAATTTTTTCTCTAATCAAAAAAGCAGCTACAATTCATTTTTAATGTGTATGTCCTTGGATGGCTTGCTTCTATTATTTATCATCTTCCATTAAGATGTATCCAGTGTCAGGGCTGTGCTCTATATCACAATATTAGCATTAGGAAAGATGCTGTAATAGTAGCACAGGGATACAATTTGCCTCGTATTTCTGTGTCCCATGGTTGTAGGTCTGATGGAGTTAGGTTTCATCTGACCTATTTCTGGCTCCCCAGAAATCCCTGGTTCAGCTAATCTACAATTGCTGGGACATGGAAAGACACGAACACCACCTCAAAACTGAATTCCTTGTGCCATGCAGCCAGGGAATTACAGAGACAAGATGAAGATGGAGCAACTACTTAAGTGAAAGCACGGCGTGAAGTTGGACAGCAACTGAAAGATGACAAGGAGTCCAAGCCTCCGCTCCGTGCTCAAGGGCCAGAGACATAGACTTGAGACAAAGGAATCTGGAGACTAGACTTATGCTCCGCATTCAAAGGCCAGCAATATGGACATGGGATGAAGGACATTGGAGCCTAGCCCTCCACTCCATGCTCGAAAGTCAATGATGTGCACATGTGATGAAGGACATCTGAACTCTAGGCCTCCCCTCCTCACTTGATGACCAGCAACATGGTCATGGGATGAAAGACATTTGGAATCCAAGCCTTCGCTCCATGCTCAAAGACCAGTGATGAGGACAGGGGACAAAGGACATCCATGGCTTGTCGGATTGTCTGTCCCGGGTCAGCGGATTCCAGGATCAGGTGGCAATGCAAACGGGAGGCACAACAGCCGGTGAGTCAGCAAGCCCAGAATTCAGGGTCCTGTAATGGGCTAGCCCTGAGGACAATACTGAAGATCAAAGCCCAAAGGTTGATTGGAAGTCCAGAAGCCAAAGGCTGAAGGATCGAGAGTGGAAGCCTGACCTGGTGTTGGAGGACTGTCCATGTGTGGGGGTGGATGGGAGGGAGGAAGGGCTTGCTTTGTTGTTGTTGATTTTGGTATAATAAATAAATAGGCAATTAATATCGCGAACATGAGATGGAGTCCTTGAAAGTGAGTCCATTGAATGTGAGAACATTTCAATGATGAGGCAAGTGAAATTGAGTGAAGTTGTCCCCTTTGGTTTCGATGTTCCCATGATAAATAAATGAATCGGAATCTGAGTTTGAAAGGCAGCAAGGAACAAAATGAAGAAGTGAATCAAAATAAAGGTATAAATGTACAATGCAGTCTTCTGGATGAGTGTCATGTTTGCTGGGTTCCTGCAGCTGTGTCCTGTCGGTGGGTGGTTTCCCAATTAACTAGTACACAATTAGTGACCAACTTCCAATCATCTTATTCTGCAGATCAAATCTAGATACCCAAGATTTTCTCTTGGCGTTGTCACGTGAGCTGCTTGCCCTGGGCTCTTATCCAGTGTAAAGGATGGTTGACTGGTCATTTGAGAAGTCCTTTGCATTGTCCATGTAAGGCTTTTACTCACAGACAGACACAACTCACATGCTGAAAACTGATCAGCTACAAGTGCTGTGAAGGGAATTGAAGTTTGCCTTAGCTGGTTAACTGTTGCAACCCATCAGCTTCCAAATGAAATAATGAATGGGTGGCTGGGCACCGAAGGAAAATGCAACTGCATGATCAGCAGCTAAAGGAAATCATGTGCTTATGTACTCAACAAATAAAAAAAAATCCACAAAACAAAATTATTCTCGAGAGACAATTCACCTCCTTTCACTCGTACAACCTCACAAAGTTATTTATTGTAAAAGTCTTCCTTATCAGCTCACATATTTGCAAGGTTACCCTTTATTGTCAACCCATTACTGCCCTTGTATCAAGTGACTTACTAAACCATATCCAAGGCCAGTAAGCAGTCAAGCACATTGGAAATCATAATCAGCGCGAGGTCATCAGAGGCCTCCCTAAGGCCTGAGAAGTCGTCACGTTTCCATTAAACATCTCAACCTCAGGGACTGTAATAGTAAAAATAGTCATGGGTTAAGGGTGAAAGGTGAAATGTTTAAGGTGAACATGAGGGGGAGCTTCTTCACTCAGAGGGTGATGAGAGTGTGGAGCGAGCTGCCAGTGCAAGTGATGAATAGGGGTTCAATTTCAACAATTAAGTGAAATTTGGATAGGTACATGGATGGGAGGGCTGTGGTCTGGGTGCAAGTCAATAGGATTAGGCAGAATAATAGTTCAGCACAGACTAAATGGGCCGAAGGGCCTGTTCTGTGCTGGAGTGTTCTATGACTCTATGACAACAATAAATATTCCATGGAGAGTGAGAAAAAGTCATTAAAAACTATATTAAAAACAGTTTGTCAGCCCTTGAAGGGATCATTGTGTAAAAATAACTCTTATACATAGCACTATATATTAAGGTATTTCACAGAAACACTACCAGAAAAACTTTTACATGTCTCTGGCCTGTTCATCAGAAGACAGGAAATCGTTTTCACTTCTCCAAATTTGGAAATGACCTAAATGAGCATTAGACTTCACCTCAACTCTCACTTGAAGTGGCAAAAATAATCAATCTTCTTTCAAGATTAATCTATTGCGAATGCAAGATTCACCTTTCAAGTTGAATCATAGAGACATCGGTGTGATGCTTTGTCCCCTGTGGGAACTGAATCTTTGATAATTATCACTAACAAATTCAGGTTTTCATCTGTTGCAGTCACTCAAGCTGACCTGTTTGTACAATATATTAGCATACCTCCTTCAGTTAAGACACACAGCTGAAGTACATCCTTAATGATCTTTCTCGGCTTTAATATTGGTAAATGATTGATATCCTTTTTTTCAATTCACGGTGACAATCCAAAGCAACTTTCTTCAGTAAGTCATGAAGCAGACTGCTTAATTCTGATAGCTTTGGAGCAAGTCAAAGCAGGCCAGCACTTCAAGATCTCCCCAGGTAACTTGGGTGAGTGACACTGACTGATGGCTTGTGATTCCATAGAGAACTGCTGTAAACTTGCAGCTCTCATAGGAATGTGTTCCAGATTTCCATGTCTGTGTACTGCAACAAAACATAATGTAGGTGCATCATCCCTCTTATTCCACTTCTAGACTAAGCCAAGAAACTAATACTCTTCATATCTAGTCCCTTAGCTTTACGCCACCAATATATGTGGTATTATATCTCCTTTATTAACAAAAAGGTTCAGCAGAGGATATACTTCTTTCCCAGAAGATTTATTGATTTATTGTTTATTTATTACAACACCATCACACCCTCAGTACTGACCAACACGCTCTGAAACCTGGGCCTCTGTACCTCCCTCTGCAATTGAATCCTTGGCTTCCTCATCAGGAACTCCCACTCAGTGCAGATCGGAAATAAATATCTCCTTCTCACTGACGATCAATAGTGGCGCACCTCTAGGATGCGTGCTCAACTCACTGCTCTACCCTCTCTGCACCCATGAGGGAGTAGCTAGCTCAAACACCATCTATAAATTTGCCAATGACACAACTGTTGGCGGAATTTCAGATGGTGACGAGGAGGCATACAGGAGCGAGATAGATCAGCTGGTTGAGTGGTGTCACGACAACAACCTTACACTCAACGTCAGTAAGATCAAGGAGTGGATTGTGGACTTCAGGGAGGGGAAGTCGAAGGAACATACACCAGCCATCACTGTTGAAGCAATGCTGCCAGGATAATCAAGGACACGACCCACCCAGCCAACACATTTTTCGTCCCTCTTCCCTCCGGGAGAAGGCTCAGGAGCTTGAAGACTTGTACAGCCAGATTTGGGAACAGCTCCTTTCCAACTGTGATAAGACTGCTGAATGGATCCTGACCCGGATCTGGGCCGTACCCTCCAAATATCCAGACCTGCCTCTCGGTTTTTTCCACATTTTAAATGACTTTATCCCTGTAATGAAACCCGATTTCATTACTCTCATACTTGATCACCACATTGCTCCACGGTGATATTTTCTCAGTTTCCTGAAAACTGCCTTAATGGCATTCAAATTATGTTAGGAGTACTCAGCCACACTGATAATATACATTGTTAAACCCAATGAAAATTCCAACCGATTATGCATTATAGAAACCCACAGAATATAACAGTATTTCTTTATTGCCTTTATTTGATTCTGAAAGTCAAAAGTCTTTGACTTTAATCTCATAAGTTAACATAAAAGCTATGTCATTGTTGTTCAGTTTATCCTTGCCAGAGTAGAACTAAGATGGACTGGCTTGTAGTGACAGTGAAAAGGATGTAATCGGATCAATGCCAATAAGCTTTGAAACTTGGCAGCTGACTGGGTATGTGTAGCACAGGAATGCCAAGTTGAGCATCAAAAACTTTCATCTTTCACATTATTTCAATTTAATTTAGACATCAACATGGGGGAAAAACAGTTCAAGAATCTTAAAGACTTAAAGCTCAAAAGGTGGAAAATGTAAAGTTGATTTAACTGATACACTTCAAGGGTTTAACAGAAGAGACAAATTTAGTATCAAATTAAAAACCTACTTGAATACTAAGAGAACTATAGAGAAATATCAACATTAATTGAATAGCAGATGAACTGGAAATAGGGTGAGTCATGATACCTGAATAGTCAGTGACCTGTTCAGCCAAGAACACATACAGGTAGTAGAAGTACAATCACTCGAGTTGAGTATGATGTTCTCCTACAGAGTTGACTATTGGTAGGTCCTCGGGTGGCTTTAGAGGCTGATCAGGGATCCACGTATTCTGATGCAGTGTGGGGAAGAGTAAGTGGTGGTTGTGGTTAGTGGCTGGGTCTTCTGGTGGTTCAGTTTCTCTTTTTGCAGTTGCTCCTTGTTCTCTGCAGCACGGGTTGGAGGTTGCTCTTATGTATCGAAGATCCCTCTTTGAACAGATTTCCTGCAGGTGTATCTACTGAGTGCAATGTTTTTAGGTGTCGTGTTGAATTTCTTCAGGCTGATCTTGATGTTAACTTTGAAAAGTTTCCTTTGCCCACCTGGGGCTTGTTGACCTTCCTTCAACTGGGAGTAAAGGGTCTGTTTTGGGAGATGTGAGTCAGGCATCCAGATGACATGATCTGTCTATAGGAGTTGGTGTTGCTTTATCAGGATGGAGATGCTGTTCATGTTGGCTTCCTCCAGTACACTGATGTTGGTATGTGTGTCGTTCCAGATGATCCTCAAAGTCTTTCATAAGCCTTTGGTGGTATTGGTCCAGGCTTTCAGGTGTATATTGTAAATGGTCCATGATTCATTTCCATACAGTAATATAGGAAGGACGACTGCTCAATTTGGAGCTGTAGGTCACAGACTTCAAAGACTCTTTACCTTAGGAGAGAATGCTGCTAAGGTAGGGAAAGTGGTTGACATTTTCAAGTGTGATATCATCAGCTTTTATGGAGAGCTGGCAGTTGGGCAGTGGCTGATGTATGACTTGTGCTTTTTTTCTATTCGAAACAAGACGCAGGGCCGGATATCCCTGGACAAAGGCATTGAGGAGGCATTGGAATTCAGTATTTTCTTCAGGGTGTGCTGCGATGGCATTATCATCACACTCTGAAGCTCGAGGATAGTGGTGGCGCTGAACTTGTTCTTGGCCTTGAACCAGCATTCTGGACATGATTGGGATTCCCTGTGGCAGGTCTTGGCCAATGAGGTGAAGGATGACAGCAATAAAGATGGCAAATAGGGTGGACACAAAGATACAGCCCTGTTTGAACTCTGTCTTCACAGTGAAGGGTTCTGATTCAGCATCACTATTGCTGAATACTGTGACTGACATACCCTCTTGCAGTAGCCTCAGTATTTGCAAGTACTTGCCAGGGCAGCCATGTTTTAATAGCTCTCTGGCGTATACTATCAAGACATAGATTTAATAGGGTAGAAAAGAAACACATCTTATGAACTGCAGCAATGTTATAAGAGGGGTGGATTGGGCTTAATACAGAGGATAACTAAACGTTAACATGGAGAAGGGCCAGCCCATTGAAATACACTCAAGGAAACGTGAACGCATGAACATCATGCCTTCACCTGAAAAAATGTATTGGGACTCCAATATCTCTGTGGTAGAACCCCTCTGTAAGCTGAACAGAGTTACCACAGATAACTCCACATGGTTTATATAGTTTTACCATTGTTTTGAGAGAAGTAAGCAGGGGTTTATATGACATTAGCATTGATTCTCATTGATTCTAGTTTCAAAATGGGTGGCAAAGCAGATTCAGGCTGATGGCAGGATTTAGCTTTTGCCCCTGTTGAAATTATTAAATTAATGATCAAGGCTGCATTTAAGAACTTTTGGTAACAACAACAACCTAGTAGGCGGCAATCAATATGGCTTTATAAGGCGTTCATCCTAACAGACTGACTTCATTGATTTATTTGATAAAGTAACAGCCCTTCAGCATTAGGTACATAAACCTTCATGTATATTTAATTTTGTTAAACATAACTTATTCTTAATTAATCTCAAAACTATGTTGGTTTAGGCAAAATGTAGAAAGGGCATAGCTTAAATGTAAAACACACCAGAAGTGTGATTTTCAACTTGTCTTTGCTTCCAAACCTTTTATTTTCCTGTTTTCTGCCTCATGGTTATTTGAAATATGTTAATGAATAACATACAAATTAAAATACCCTGGGTTATAATACTCAAACAATCTGTTGGACAGTTGTCCTAAACTCATGTACCTGTTCAAAGATCCTTCCATTCCCCATTTCTCCAAAATCCTATCTAATCTATTTGTAAATATAGTATCTTGAAATTCTTTACTGCTCACATTTTCCAGGTGGATTTTGGAAAAGTAAATGTGTTACTAAAGAGAGGTGAAGGGGCAGGCAGGGTTGAGGAAGTAGGGAGTGTGCAGACGGACTTGGACAGATTAGAGAATGAGCAAAGCAGTGGCAGATGGATTACAGTGTAGGGAATTCTATGGCCATGCATTTTAGTAGAAGGAGTAAAGGTGAAGACTATTTTCTAGACAGCAAGCAAAATCAGAAATTGGAGGAGCAAATGACCTTGGGAGCCTCATATAGAATCCCTCGAAGGTTCGGTTTATTTATTTATTTTGTGGTGCAGCTTGGAGTAGGCCCTTCCGAGCCTTCAAACAGCACCACCCCAGCAATCCCCAACAACCCCAGTTTAACCCTAATCCAATCATGGGACAATTTACAATACAAAGATGTGCTAGCATTGGAGACAGTTTATGAGAATAATCCCTGGAATTAAAAGGTTAACATATGAGGAGTGTTTGATGGCTCTGGGCCTTACTCGTTGGAGTTTAAAAGCGCTTATTGAATCCTACTGAATATTGAAAGGCCTTGATAGAGTGGAAGGTTCCAATAGTGGAAGAGTCTAAGATCAGAAGGCACAGCCTCAGAATACCAGGAGTCTCATTAGAACAGAGATGAAGAAGTATTTCTTTACCAGCCGGTGGTGAATCTGTAGAATTCATGGCCACAAATACCTTTAGAGGTTAAGTCATTGGGTTTATTTAGAGTGGAATTTGGCAGGTTCTTGATTAGTCAGGGCATCAAAGATTACAGGGAGAAGGCAAGAGAATGCCGTTGAGAGGGATAATAAATCAGTCATGATCGAATGGCAGAATTGACTCCTTGGAACAAATAGTCTAATTCTGGTTGTGCAGTACTGCTTAAAAGTCTTAGGCATGTATATATAGCTATATAGCTATGGAGCCTAAGGCTTTTGCACAGTACTGTAGTAATTATTAGTATTGCACTGTACAGATGCAACAAAAAAAGCAAATTTCATGACATATGTGAATGATGATAAATCTGATTCTGCTAAGGGTCTTAATTGTGAACTGAGAGTAGGAAGGGGGCAGGGAGAAGGGATTCATGTTTGGGGAAAGGGAAATGGAGAGGGGAGGGAGCAGAAAGCACCAGAGAGACACTCTGTGATGATCAACAAACTGATTATTTGGAATCAAATGACCTTGCCTGGTGTCTCAGGGCTGGGTGTGTCTGCACCCATGCCACACCCTCCCCTTGCCCCAGACCTCCTTCTCTGCCACTTGTCCCACACTCCTTCCAGGGTGCTCCTTCCTCGCCAATCCCAACATCCTTTGCTCCTGCCAGATTTACAAGCTCGATCTCTGCTCCACGTTGACAAATACAAAACTCTGCAAAAGTATGAGGGACCCTAGCTACATACACTTTCGCACAGTACTATATTTTTTATGATCTTATGGCAGACATCCCACCCTGCTAAAACTCATTTCAGGGAGGTAGCACCATCAATTTGTGGGAGACTTCTGGGAGAGGTGGGATGTCTGCAATAGAGTAGCTCTTTATCAGCTGGCCAGCTAATTTAAATAACGTTAGCTATGCTAATGAACGAATGACACCTGTTAAACTCACCTCAACATGTCTTTTACAGTCTTAACCCACCATGGGCAATAGAAAAGTCACTGTTGCAAACAGTGCAGCGAGCAACACTGTCATTATTTTGACCCCTATTAGGCAGGGGTACACTTTAGTATAGTATGGGGTGACGTACGTTTTATATTTTTTTTGGAACTCTCTGTCATGGCGCGCTCTCTCTCTCTCTCTCGTGGTTGCTCGTGCGCTCTCAAGCACTCTCGCTTGCTTTCTCTCTCGCTCGCTCTCTCTCCCTCTCTCGCTTGCTTTCGCTCTCGCTTGCTTTCTTGCTCGCTCGTTCTCTCTCTCTCGCTTTCTCTCTCGCTCTCTCTCGTGGTCGCTCTCTCTTGCTTTTCTCTCGCTCACTCTCAAAAAAATTGATTTCCGTGATATTGTATATAATTTGTGGCATCAGGGAGCCACTATTAATATGCGGGAGACTCCCGGAAGTTCCGGGAGAGGTGGGATGTCTGCTTATGGTCTCACAACAATGTACAATTAGCCTATCTTATAAAATTAATTCACTAGTGCTTGGTTTTGTCTAAATGAATATGTGCACTACTGCACTAAATGACTGATCTTACAATATTTCAAGCTGTTCTTTCATTAAAGTAAGTATTACCATCTTGGGTACAATGCATTTCTATCAAGGTGTTGTGAACGTGCTATGGAGTGAATAAATGGTAACCACTAAGAAATTTTCGGCTTGGGTTAACATTGAGGATAGTTCAGTCTCTTGAAATCCATGCTGCAAGTATATTGCATTAATGCGCAATTGATGACCTACCATTAACCCAAGTGTTTTCACATTTTACATGCCTTGTCACATCAGATTCACGTTCCATTCAGTATCCTCAGACCAAGAACACAAATGGTGATGTGTGCTGAAAAAGTTTTGTGTCTGTGTCATTTATAAGCCAAGTTTCTTTGTCCCTGGCTATATAATAGGAGATGCTTAATTGTGTAGTAGGTGTGTGCTATTGCAACTTTAAGTTAAGGACCAACCTTTGCTTATTCCCACAGAATTTAAGGTTGTTATAGCCGGGTGTGGTAATGGGGACAAGCTCTCACTACCTATTAAATACTCCCAATGGCGTGCACCTCAAATAATCTCTGACAACTCCTGGCCTTCACATGTGGCTTAGCTACTAAGCCTGGTGGAACCATTTCTACTGACAGGAGAAGCGGCAAAGGTGGACTACTGGTGCCTTAAAACCAGTCCCTTCAGGTAAATGGGGCTCCACTGACATATTTGGCAACTCAACTAGGAGAAGGAAAACTCAGATCTCAAGCCTCCACTACCTTGCAGCTATATCCATCCATGGGAAAAGCTTTGGGAGTAAACTCCAAGGGAAAAGTCCGGAGCTGGAATCCCTAAGGCAGTCCTACATTGAGTTCAATGCTGAGTGGCAACTCCTGCGACGCTGCTGGTACCGAACTGTATCGGTCTCTGCCGTTCCTTTGGATTCATCAGTTGCATGGAGAGGGGGAGCTTACTACATGGGCAACAGCTTGCTCTCCATATCGTACTGCCCAGGCTTGCATATCTAGACAGCTAGGATGCAATATCCATGGTGAACTCTGACTGACAGAGGCCTTCACCAAAATTTGGAACTTCTCTATTCCTTTGGCAGTTTATCATAATAACACACATATCTGACACTTTTAAAAAAATTTAAAAAAGAAAAACAAAATTTGGGCATTTACTTCCTTTGTTACCTTCTAAATCATGTTAAGTGGTCATGCCAAGTGTATTGAGGAGATAAACAGGAGAAGGGCTTCATACTGAGCACTGTGGTATTGTGAGGATCAAAGCGATAGCCAGTTTTTCCACAGATTAGTTACAAAGATCTTGAATAACTGATAGATAATTATATTTTTCAGGTAACTGAGGAGTGTATAGGGGAGATGTCAGGTGTAAGAATTTTTTACACAGAGAGTGGCAGGTACGCGGAATATTCTTCCAGGGCTGGTGGTAGAGGCAGATACATTAGGAGCATTTAAAAGACTCCTAAATAGGCACATGGATGCTAGAAAAATGGAGGGCTCTGTGGGAGGGAGGGGTTAGGTTGATCTTAGATTAGGTTATAAGGTCGGCACAACATTGTGGGCTGAAGGGCCTGTACTGAGCTCTAATGTTCTATGTTTGATGTTTAGTCCACCAGCAGGTGACAACGCAGAGCCAAACCAGCGGCGTTTACAAAGTTAAAAAATGACCAGTGAGATGCGTAGATTCTATGACAGAGCACACCACAAAGTAATTGACATCCTGTTTTTCATATTGTGACTTACCAGAAAAGATAGACATGGATAATGATCCTCAGTTTTGGATTATTTCTTTTCTGGTACTTTATGAAACAATATGGCAATAGCATCTACTCATTTCACTCCATGATCTAACACCAAATCGTTCATCAGACAACTCAGTGAGAATTCCCAAAGAACCATGGAAGAAACAGGTATGATTTGATTTATGAACTATGGGATCACTAGGTTAAGTATCACTTCCTCATCCCATTGACAGTGTAATTTCCTACCTTTCTCAAACACTGAATCTTGGCTAATTGTTTTGCCTTTCCAGTGTCAGGCACAGATAATTCACCACCCATTTGCACTTTCAGCATTCTGAGACATAGATTATGCAGCTACCAGGCAGAAATAATCATTCATGTCAGCTTGATATTTGAGTCTTATCAAGCGAAATCCTGAATCAAAATCTTGCTAAATGAAGTCACAAGAGCATTCAGATGGAGAATCAGCAGATCTCTGGTTACTTCAAATGACGCTCCTTTCCCAGGAACTAGGGTTAACATGATGGATTCACACAGATCTTATACTGTACAGAGACATCCTGGGCCAGGTTTCCCTTGGAAACAGGGGAAACTTTCACTGATACCTGTCACGTTTTCAGGCTAATTTAAATGGGGTTTCATTTACATTTCTTTGCTAAATCTGATGGTAATGATTTAGTAATCAATATACAAGAAAAGGAAATCTGATAGAAGAAGCAGCCCATGGGAGAGAGGAGGAGACTCAAGAAAATGAACCTCAGGGTTGTATATGGTGACGTATATGTACTTAGATAATAAATTTATTTTGAACTGTGAGGTGAATTAGGCAGAATATTTAAAGACCCTTAACAGTGTGTAAAAACGATTTAACTAGACCTCCTCTGGCTGCCAGGTTTGGATGGACACACACTTAGTGGCCACTTTATTAGGTACACCAGTACAACTGATTGTTTCTGCAAATAATCCATTCAACCAATCATGTGGCAGCAACTCCATGCATAAAAGCATGCGGGCATGGTCAAGAGGTTCAGTTATTGTTCAGACCAAGCTTTGGAAAGGAGAAGAAATGTAAGCTAAGTGACCTTGACCATGGAATGATTGTTGGTGCCAGATGGGGCAGTTTGAGTATCTCAGAATCTGCTGATCTCCTGGGATTTTCATGTACAACACGCCCTAGAGTTTACAGAGAATGGTGTGAAAAACAATAAACATCGAGTGAGCAAGAACTCCTTGTTAATGGGAGAGGTCAGAGGAGTATGGTCAGACTTGTTCAAGCTGACAGGAAGGTGGTAGTAGCACAGATGATCACGCATTACAACCGTGAGTAGAAAAGCAACTTGTGAACACACAAAACATCAACCCTTAAAGTAGATGGCAACAGTAGCAGAAGACCACAAACATGCACCCAGGGGCCACTTTATTAGGTCCAGGACCACTCAGTGTACAGTGCTGCACTGGCAGCTAAACTCAGACTTCTGAATCCAGTCCAGCCGTAACCTGCCCATTTTAATTATGTCCCTCTGTCACCGAAACACATACATTTTCTCACAGCTTGGGCTCCAGCAATTAAAATGGTTTGGTGTCAGAACATAGCACAGAATATTCCTTCCATTTTAACTGCCTGCTTATCCCTTGTGCTAGTGCAATGGGATTAAACCAGGTTGTAGATTAATTAAGGCATCTCCAAAGCAAAATCAAGGACCTATTACATGGTCATAAAATTGAAGATTCAAGCACATCTCTCCAGATATCAATAGATCAGTCAATTACTATCCTTTAACCAGAATCCATGGTATAATCTTCTGACATACTTTGCTGCACTTAAATATAAAACATCTTTTACAGGAACGTGATTTAGCTGAATCATTCAAATTCATTCTCAATACTCAATCTCTGGGCTCTGGGCCTGTTTCTAGTCAATGAATCTAGATCTTGAACCAGACAGAATGACAGCTGACAAATCAATCAAGGTAAATAATTGTCTTTGGGAGAAGTTCCTGGCAGAAGACCGTCTGTAGTCTGCATCAATCCTGTGCCAGTGCCAAAGCAGCATCATAGAGTCATTGAGGAGTCAGAACAGAAACAGGTTCCCTCAGACCATCCAGTCCATGCCCATCTGTTTTTCTGCCTAGTCCCAACCACCCACATCCACGTAACCTTCCGGACCCTTTTCATGCAAACTTCTCTTAAATTTGCACTTCAATCTGCCCCAACCATTACCACTAGCAGCTTGTTCCACAATTACACCACCTTCTAACTGAAGAAGATTTCCCTCAGATTCCCCTTAATGATCTCACCTTTCACTTTAAACCTGTGACTTATAGGTACCATAATCCCAATCACATGTGCTTTAATTTTGTACTCTAATCTCTTCTGTAGGACTTTATCTGACTTTTCAGGTACACTCCATCGTCTCCATTCATGACCATAGTGTCAATGTGCTTGGATCAGGACATGCTATAGGTGATGTTTCCACTAGGAACTTGAAGCTCTCAATTATCTCCATCTCAGCATCGTTGATACATACAGAAGCATAAACTCTGCACAACTTTCTCAAGTTACTGACCAGCTCTTTTGAGGTGGCAAGAAGAGCAGGCAGAGTTCATGTGACGTGCTAAGCTGTGTCTAAAACTTCCCGCAATTTCTTACAGTCCTGGATAGAGCAGTTGCTACACCAAGTGGTGATGTGTCCCAGGTCGAAAGCTTTCCATGGTGCATCTATAAAAATTGGTGAGGATCAACAGGGACTTACTACTACTTAGCAGACCTCTTGTATGATAAATATTAACTCTATCTCTGTACCTTCTTGTCCATGTCAGAATCAGAATCAAGTTTATTATCATTGACATATATCATGAAATATGTTGTTTTGAAATACATTATTACTATAAGTTACAATAAGAAATATGAAAAAAATAAATAGTGTAAAAAGATAGCAAAAAAGGTAAGGTGGTGTTTTTGGGTTCATGGACCATTCAGAAATCTGATGGCAGAGGGAAAGAAGCTGTTCCTAAAGTGCTGAGTGTGTGTCTTAAGGCTCCTGTATCTCCATGTCCTGGATGGTGATGTACTTTGCAATTTCTCTGTAAATGCAAATGTAACATTATATTCTGTGTTCTGTTATTGCTTTCCTGTTGTACTGTATTTGCCAACGTGGCACTGGGAGCGAGTTTGTAAATGTGGCGGGTGAGAAGGTTTTTGAGGATGGCGAGGGTGGAGGGCAGGAGGGGTGTGGAGCAGGAGGCAGAGAGGGAGTGCCAGGGGTGGAAGGTGTCACCGATGCAGACACACCCAGCCCTGAGACACCAGGCAAAATGATTTGATTCCAAACAATTGGTTTATTGATCATTACAGAATGTCCCTCTGGTGCTTCCTCCTCCCTTCCCCTTTTCCCAACCATGATTCTTCTCTCCCTGCCCGCTTCCCACTCTCAGTCCACAGTAGAGACCCATATCAGAATCATGTCTATCATCTCTCACACAGTGCGATGCAACAAGGTGTATATATTTCAATGCTAGGAGTATTGCAGGGAAGGCAGACGAGTTGAGGGCGTGGATTGACACGTGGAATTATGACGTTATAGCAATTAGTGAAACTTGGCTACAGGAGGGGCAGGACTGGCAGCCTAATATTCCAGGGTTCCGATGTTTCAGATGAGATAGAGGCAGAGGAATGAAAGGTGGGGGGTGGGAGCATTGCTTGTCAGGGAAAATGTTACAGCAGTGCTCAGGCAGGACAGATTAGAGGGCTTGTCTACTGAGTCCTTATGGGTGGAGCTGAGAAACAGGAAAGGTATGGCCACATTAGTGGGGTTGTATTATAGACCACCCAATAGTCAGCGAGAATTG
Organism: Mobula hypostoma; assembly: GCF_963921235.1. Classification (NCBI taxonomy): domain Eukaryota; kingdom Metazoa; phylum Chordata; class Chondrichthyes; order Myliobatiformes; family Myliobatidae; genus Mobula; species Mobula hypostoma. The sequence continues at coordinate 24,721,681 of NC_086112.1, read as the reverse complement.
GAGGAGCAAATCTGCAGAGAGATAGCAGGCAACCGCAGGAAACATAAAGTTGTGTTGGTAGGGGATTTTAATTTTCCACATATTGATTGGGACTCCCATACTGTTGGGGGTCTAGATGGGTTAGAGTTTGTAAAATGTGTTCAGGAAAGTTTTCTAAATCAATATATAAAGGTACCAACTAGAGCACTTTGGTTCAGTGATCATAACACCATTAATTCAACTTGATCATGGATAAAGATAGATCTGGTCCTAGGGTTGAGGATCTAAACTGGAAGAAGGCCAAATTTGCAGAAATGAGAAAGGATCTAAAAAGAGTGGATTGGGACAGGTTGTTCTCGGGCAAGGATGTGATCGGTAAGTGGGAAGCCTTCAAAGGAGAAATTTTGAGAGTGCAGAGCTTGTATGTTCCTGTCAGGATTGTTCTCAAGGGATATTGCAACTCTGATAAAGAAGAAGAGAGAGTTGTATGACATGTATAGGAAACAGGGAGTAAATAAGGTGCTTGAGGAGTATAAAAAGTACAAGAAAATACTTAAGGAAATCAGGAGGGCTAAAAGAAGACATGAGGTTGCCTTGGCAGTCAAAGTGAAGGATAATCCAAAGAGCTTTTACAGGTATATTAAGAGTAAAAGGATTGTAAGGGATAAAATTGGTCCTCTTGAAGATCAGAGTGGTTGACTATGTGTGGAACCTAAAGAAATGGGGGAGATCTTAAATGGGTTTTTTGCATCTGTATTTACTAAGGAAACTGGCATGAAGTCTATGGAATTAAGGGAAACAAGTAGTGAGATAATGGAAACGGTACAGATTGAAAAGGAGGAGGTCCTTGCTATCTTGAGGCAAATTAAAGTGGATAAATCCCCAGGACCTGACAGGGTATTCCCTCGGACCTTGAAGGACACTAGTGTTGAAATTGCGGGGGCCCTGGCAGATATATTTAAAATGTCAGTGTCTATGGGTGAGGTGCCGGAGGACTGGAGAATGGCTCATGTTGTTCCGTGGTTTAAAAAAGGATCGTAAAGTAATCCAGGAAATTATAGGCCTGTAAGTTTGACGTCAGTAGTGGGTAAGTTATTGGAGGGAGTACTAAGAGACAGAATCTACAAGCATTTGGATAGACAGGGACTTATTAGGGAGAGCCAACATGACTTTGTGCGTGATAGGTCATGTTTGACCAATCTATTGGAGTTTTTCAAGGAGGTTACCAGGAAAGTGGATGAAGGGAAGGCAGTGTATGTTGTCTACATGGACTTCAGTAAGGCCTTTGACAAGGTCCCGCATGGGAGGTTAGTTAGGAAAATTCAGTTGCTAGGTATACATGGAGAGGTAGTAAATTGAATTAGATATTAGCTCAATGGAAGAAGCCAAAGAGTGGTAGTAGAGGATTGCTTCTCCGAGTGGAGGCCTGTGACTAGTGGTGTGCCACAGGGATCAGTGCTGGGTCCATTGTTATTTGTCATCTATATCAATGATCTGGATGATTATGTGGTAGACTGGATCAGCAAATTTTCTGATGATACAAAGATTGGAGGTGTAGTGGACAATGTGGAAGGTTTTCAAAGCTTGCAGAGGGATTTGGACCAGCTGGAAAAAAAGGCTGAAAAATGGCAGATGGAGTTTAATACAGACAAGTGTGAGGTATTGCACTTTGGAAGGACAAACCAATGTAGAACATACAGGGTAAATGGTAAGGCACTGAGGAGTGCAGTAGAACAGAGGGATCTGGGAATACAGATACAAAATTCCCTAAAAGTGGCATCACAGGTAGATAGGGTCATAAAGAGAGCTTTTGGTACATTGGCCTTTATTAATCAAAGTATTGAGTATAAGAGCTGGATTGTTATGATGAGGTTGTATAAGGCATTGGTGAGGCCGAATCTGGAGTATTGTGTTCAGTTTTGGTCACCTAATTACAGGAAGGATATAAATAAGGTTGAAAGAGTGCAGAGAAGGCTTACAAGGATGTTGCCTGGACTTGAGAAACTCAGTCACAGAGAAAGGTTGAATAGGTTAGGACTTTATTCCTTGGAGCGTAGAAGAATGAGGGGGGATTTGATAGCGGTATATAAAATTATGATGGGTATAGATAGAGTGAATGCAAGCAGGCTTTTTCCACTGAGGCAAAGGGAGAAAAAAACCAGAGGACATGGGTTAAGGGTGAGGGGGGGGAGTTTAAAGGGAATATTGGGGGGGGCTTCTTCACACAGAGAGTGGTGGGAGTGTGGAATGAGCTGCCAGATGAGATGGTAAATGCGGGTTCTTTTTTAACATTTAAGAATAAATTGGACGGATACATGGATGGGAGGTGTATGGAGGGATATGGTCCGTGTGCATAGGGCAGTAGGACTAAGCAGAAAATGGTTCTTCACAGCCAAGAAGGGCCAAAAGGCTTGTTTCTGTGCTGTAGTTTTTCTATGGTTTCTATGGTTTCTAAATTACCATGGTACATGGCATCCTAGCTTTATAAGACTTTTGTACAACACTGTATCTATGCTATGAAATGATCTGTATGGATTGTACACAAACAAAAGTATTTCCTTGTGTTTCCGTACATGCAACAATAATAAAGCAATTACCAAGTTAGCCACAAGTTCTCCCTAATCTACTTCCCACCAGAAGTTTTGTCAAGCATGATTTGTTGTTCATAAACCATGTTGATAACGTTCCTATGTGTTTTTCTATTCCACCTTTTTTACTGTAACACTTTCCCTACTACCAAATTCAAGCTAAGTCAGTAATTCCTAGTTTCTCTCTCTTTTTTCCTTTAAATAGTAAGGTTACATTAGCTACCCTCTCATCAATTGGAACTGCTCCAGAGTCTATAGAACATTGGAAAATATCCAGCAAAGCATCTATTACTTCTTCCCTACGCTGGGATATAGATTACCAAGCTATGGGCATTTATTTGTCTTCAATCAATCAATTCCCTTAATACCGTTTCACTCCTTGTATTGATTTTATTCAGTTCCTGCCTATAACTAAATCTTATGTTTCCAAAGGTTCTAGGGGGTCATTTGTGTCTTTCTTTGGAAAGGCAGAACTGAAGATGAATTTAATAGCTCTGTCATTTTCTTGTTCCCTATTATAAATTCCCTTCCTCTGGTTTTATAGAATATGATTATTACAGCACAGAACAGGTCCTTCAACCCACAATGTTACACTGGTCTCATAACAACTCTAAGATCAATCCAACTCTTCCCTTATACATAGACCTCCACTTAAAGTTTTGAAATGTGCCTAATGTATCTGCCTCTACCACAACCTCTGACAGGACATTCCACGCACCCACCACTCTTTATAAAAAAAACTTACATCTGATATTTTCCCCTATACTTTCCACCAATCACCTTAAAATTATGCACCCTGTATTAACCATTTCCTCCCTGGGAAAAAGTCTCTGGCTATCTACTCAATCTATTCCTTTTATTATCTTGTACACCTCTCTCATCCTTCTTTTCTTCAAAGAGAAAAGCCCTAGCTCGCTCAACCTATCCTCATAAGACATACTCCCTAATCCAGGCAACATCCTGGTAAATCTCCTCTGCACCCACTTTAAAGCTTTCACATCTTTCCTATAATGAGGTGATCAGAACTGAACACAATATTCCAAGTGTGGTCTAACAATGATTTTATAGAGCTGCAACATTACCTTGCAGTTCTTGAACTCAATTCCCTGTCTAATAAAGACCTACAGTAATTGACTGTACCATACAGACAAATCTGTTGGAATTCTTTGAGGAAATAACAGGCAGGGTAGAGAAAGGAGAGTCAGAGTATGTTGTTTACTCGGATTTTCAGGCCTTTGACAAGGTGTCGCTCATGTAACTGTTTAACAAGATAAGAGACCATGGTAGTACAGGAAAGATACTAGCATGGATAGAAGATTGGCTGACTGGCAGGAGGCAAAAAGTGGGAATAAAAGGACCCTTTTCTAGTTGGCCGCCAGTGACTAGTGGTGTCCTGCAGGGGTTGATGTTGGGGCTGCTTCTTTTTACAGTACATGTGAATGATTTGGACGACAGCTTTCTGACCATTTTGTGGATGATACAAAGATAGGTGGAGAGGCAAGTAGTGCTGGGGAAGCAGAAGGACTTTGACAAATTAGGAGAATGGGCAAAGAAGTGGCAGATGGAATATAGTGTAGGGAAGTGGATGGTCATGCATTTTGGTAGAAGGAATAAAGGAGTAGACTATTTTCTAAATGGGGAGAAAATTCAAAAATCAGAGATGTAAAGGGATTTGGGAGTCCTTGTCCCTAAAGGTTAACTTGCAGGTTGAGTCAGTGGTAAGAAAGGCAAATGCAGTGTTAGCTTTTGTTTTGAGAGGATGTAATGTTGAGGCTTTATAATGCATTGGTCAGACTGCATTGGGAATATAATAGAGAGGTGGAATTAAGATGGCACCAGAAGGCGGCTTCATTGAGATCATCTGCAAACCAGCTTAAATTCCGCTCTTCAATGTCTCTTTTTTTTCCTTTTCAAGGGGGCTGGTGGTGTACCGTATTCAGTGATCTACATCTGCACCCAAACTGCGATTCTTCACGGCAATGGGTTCCACTTCCAGAGCATGGCGACCGGCCGTCTTCAATACATCCAGGAACTGCTTAGAAGACGGGCGCCTTTGGGGTGTGGCTCCCGGACCTGTGGACTTGATTCCTCACTGGTGTCACCAACTGAGGCGTTGCGGGAGAACGGAACACCGTGAGAGCGGGTGTGGCCGTCGGAGTCCTCTGCGCTAGAGCCATCTCTCTCCCCTTCCCAACCACCCCTTGATGGTGGGAGGATGGAGTTTGTTGCCAATCCTCAGATCAGAGAAACTCAGAATGAATGCAACGCTGCAGACTGTAACATCATAACAGCGAGCTGTTTATTGATCTCCCCTCTCACTGTGGAAAGAGCAACTCCTCTCTGACCCGTGTTACTGAGACAGAGAGTGCCTGTAGCATGTTGAACTGTTGAGTGAATAGTGTTTTCTGTTGGACTGCAGATCATGGTTTGTCTTTGGGAGCTTTGCTATTGCTTGATTGATGCGTGGTGGACGCTGATGCTTCCTGCTGGAACAAGTGGGGGGAGAGGAAGAGGGAGGGGTGATGTTTTGCTGCAGCTTGTGTGGGGGAAGGAGACGGGGGCTTTGGGGTTCTAATGTGTTCCTGTCATTCATTTTTTGGGGGTTTCTTCTGTTTTGTTGATGTCTGCGAAGAGTAAGAATGTCAAGTTGTATACTGTATACATTCTCTGATATTAAATTGAACCATTGAGCCTTTGAAGTTTTGGGCCCCTTATCTAGGAAATGATGTGCTGGCAACCGAGATGGTTCAAAAGAGGTTCAAGAGAATTATTTTGGAAATAAAAGGGTTAATGTATGAGGAGCATTTGATAGGTGTGTGCCTGTGCTCACTGGAGTTTAGGAAATTGAGGGAGGACCTCATTGAAACCTATCAAATATTGAAAGGTCTGGAAAGAGTGGACGTGGGGGAAATGTTTCTTATAGTGGGGGAGTCTAGGACCAGAGGGCACAGCCTCAGACTAGAAGCGCGTCCATTTAGAATAGAGGTGAGGAGGAATTTCTTCAGACAAAGTAGTGAAACTTTGGAATTCATTGCCACAGGTGGCTGTGAAGGTCAAGTCATTGAGTACATTTAAAATGGAGTTTGATAGTTTCTTGATTAGTACGGGTGTCAAAGTGTTGGCGCGTGGCCAAGTGGTTAAGGTGTTGGTCTAGTGATCTGAAGGTCGCTAGTTCGAGCCTCAGCAGAGGCAACGTGTTGTGTCCTTGAGCAAGGCACTTAACGACACATTGCTCTGCGACGACACTGGTGCCAAGCTGTATCGGCCCTAGTGCCCTTCCCTTGGGCAACATCGGTGGCATGAAGAGGGGAGACTTGCAGCATGGGAAACTGCTGGTCTTCCATACAATCTTGCCCAGGCCTGCGCCCTGGAAAGCTTCCAAGGTGCAAATCCATGGTCTCATGAGACTAACAGATGCCTATTCATTCAAAGGTTAAGGGCAGATGGCAGGAGAATGGAGTTGAGAAGGATAATAGCAGATTTGATGGATCAAACGGCCTAATCCTACTCCTATGTCTTATGGTAAGTGTTTTGTTACTGCATAAGTTTTATATTATCTGCAAACTCAACCACATATTTTATTTTCCTCTTCTTAATCAATTCCTCTGCCCACCATTACTGAATTCTAAACTGCTCCCATTGCTCAAGGTTGCTACTTCTTCTCACCATTGAATCTAATACTGTATCTAATTTCTTTTGTTATCCAGAGATGAGCCGCCTTTCCCAGTTTTCTTTTGTGCTAGACCAGAATGAACAATTGTTGTGCACCATTCATAAGCTCTTTATGTTTTAGTCATTGTCTGCCCATTGTCAATCCTCGAAGTTACAATCCCCAGCTCAGGTCCTGAAGTTCAGCACCAATCCTTTCTAATATCAGGCTCCTGAACCAGCACAGATAACTTCACTCACCTCTACTCTGAACTGATTCCACAACCTATGGGCTCACTTTCAAGGATACTTCAGTATTATTTATTTGCTTATTTATTTTTATATTTGCACAGTTTGTCTTCTTTTGCACATTGAATGTTCGACTATGAATGGCTGTAAGAAAATGAACTTTGAACTTAGAGTTGGATGACAGTATGTAAAGAAAATGGGCGATGTCATAGAGTATCAAGAATTACAGAGAGGTCTTGATCATCTGGGTAGGTGGGCTGAAGAATGGAAAGTGGAATTTAGTTCGGATGTGTGAAGCTGTAACGAGATCTTCAGGAAAACAAACCTAGGTGTGGAGTAAATTCGAGATTCGAAGGTGCAAACTAATGACAAAGATTTACTTGAAGAACATAACGGAGAAATAATGAATGGCCCTGAGTGTACTTACTTGAGTGGGCTAGAATACACAGAATATTAGTTCACTCGGAACCCAAACTGAGGACTCAGCCCTGAACACTAATAGCGACGAACTTAAATAGTGCATATAGCATGGGAGCCCAGTGCATATCAAAACCAAAACTCAACAAACTCAAAACAGGATGAATGAGGAGTGCACATTCAGAAAGCAAGAACCCACATTCAAAAAGCAAGTGGTAAAATAAACTCAAGGAAAACTTAACAACTAAACCAGTCGCGAGTTCTAGTTAAAACAAATCAATAATGTTCAGGTGCATCAGAGCCCCAGGGCCTGAAGCTCTCTGATGCCCTGCACTGGTCCGAACTGTTCCTGACAGAAGTGCTACATTTTGGAAGGAAATGTCAAGGTAGGACTTTTATATTTAACAGTAGGGCCCTGGGTTATGTTGTACAACAGAGGGACCTTGGCGAGCAGATGCATAGTTCCCTTAATGTTGAATCATAGTAGAGAAGGCAGTGAAGAAGGCTTATGGCATGCTGTTCTTCATCACTAATGCAATTGTACAAGCTTGGGAGAGATGGAAGTGGGGATTTTCATCACATAATTTCTCTTTCTTTGATGCTGGCCACACTTGCTATTTTTTAGTTTGACACTTGAATTTTCAGCCAATGGCACTGATCCATAAACAATGCATCTATTCTCAGTGCTTTGATGAATGAATTAGAAATCTTATCCTAAACAGCACCTGTGCCATACTGGAATTGGCTCAGGCCAGGCAAGTGCTGACTACTCCAACGCCATTTCATTGTTTCTGGGACAATATGCTGGACCACTGCTTGGCAGCACCAGGGATTTATCACATTTAATCTTTCAGTGCTGATTTTAGCTGATTAGTTTGAGAGGGGGAACAGAAAGCTGTCTCACAGAAAGGTGCAAGGCCTACTGGCTTGGCTGCCAGCAGTAGTAATGATGTGGTGATCACAATCTGGCTGTTGGCAGGTTCAGTTCATGGTGAGAATTGTAGGTTATTTCTATTGTAGAAAGTTGTCAAACTGCTGAAGGAAAAAAAAAGAGCAGTGGCTTTTGAAGTCGTTAGCTCAGACTGATAAACGCTCAGCATTCATATGAGTGGAAACGAAGCTCACCGAGAAAGTCCTCCCGTCTCGGCACCCGTCAGATTTGAGTTCAGGTTAATAGTCATCTATCGCGTGCACATCAACGCACACAGTGAAATGCGCCGTGTGCGTTACCAAGCCACACAACCTAAGGACGAGGTGGGGGCAGTCCGCGAGTGTCACCACACATTCTGGCGCCGACATGGTGCTCGGCAGGGCAACACAGAACACAACAAGCAGCAAGGGCCCTTTCCCCTCCCCACCCACATACATGGGCAGACCTCCCACCCCAGGACAGGCCGCCTGCCTCCTGTGACAGGCTTTCACAGTCGGACTTCCGATCCCTGTCCGATATTCTAGATTGGGACAGAGAAAAGAGACAGGAGGCTGGATAAGCACTCCCACCCATGAAGTCACAGCTAGCGGAGACTCCTTATACTGTAGTTTATTATGTGCAGGCACTGGGAAATCTTCATGCAGCACCAGCAGAGATGATGCATTATTCACGTGTGCACAATAGATCTCTCAGGAGACATATGGGATTTCCACAAGCCTGCAGGCCTCCTATCTATTAAAATCTGTGAGAAGAGACACACAGGCTCAGAACTCAGCCTTACTAAAGTCATTGAAAAATGATAACAATCTTGGGGCAATTTTCATTAGCTAACAGTGATTTCCCGTTGCTATGACAGCATGGTATTTGCAAGTGAATATTAAATTTCCCATGCTGGGTCTTTCGATGCCTAACCCAATGAAGTTGCTCTATTGGTAATATTTATAAATGGAATCTGACACATGCCCTTGCTGCAAACATCACAGCTTGCAAGAGGAAATGTTACATTTCATTATTACAAGAGGTTGCACTACGGGTTGCCAAGGCCAGAGAAAAAGCAAACTAAGGTTCATTTCTAAAGAGAGAATTGAAAAGATGTGGTAATCCCAAATCAAATCTGGAGATTTACAAGGGCGATCCCAGAAATATGAGCCCGTACACATCAGGAAAGTGTTAGCTTTTTTAACGCCTAAACATAAAGAGAGCTGGGAGATAACGCGTGTGTTAATTTTTACTTTCAGCGAAGCGCGCACTTATGACGTGGAGTCGCGATGACATTCGCTATGCATGTACTTTTACATATAACCCGTGATTAATTGTTTAAATAACAAAGGATGATTAATCAAACAAGATATTTACAACATTACTCAAATATTACTGCAATATTCAATACACATCATCAGGACTCCCCCTTTTTGAATTTGAGGCTGAGTCCTGTTGAAGGGTCTCGGCCTGAAATGTTGACTGTTGACTCTTTTCCATTGATGCTGCCTGGCCTGCTGAGTTCCTCCAGCATTTTGTGCGTGTTGCTTGGATTTCCAGCATCTGAAGGTTTTCTCTTGTTTCTAGATAGATTTGTGGCCATAGATTTATACAGCACAAAAAAACCATCAAGTGCCCATCTTTACTTCATCCATAACCTTTTATGCCTCAGTGATTCAAGCACTCATATTTCAACTTCTGAGCCAATATCATCCTGACCATGGCAGTGATCCCAAGCACTTCAACTCTGCTTCCCATTCCCATTCGGATATGTCCATACATGGCCTCCTCTACTGCCATGATGAGGCTAAATTCAGGATGGAGGAGCAACACCTCATATACTGTCTAGGTAGTCTCCAGCCCCTTGGTATGAACATAGAATTCTCCAACTTCCGGCAATTCCCTCTCCCTCCCTTCCCCTATCCCTATTTCACTCTGCCCCCTCCCCCAGCTGCCTAGCACCTCCCTCATGGTTCCGCCTCCTTCTACTACCCATTGTGTTCTCCCCTATTCTTTCTTCACCTTTCCTGCCTATCACCTCCCTGCCTTCCCTCCACCACCCCTTTATCTTTCCCCTTACTGGTTTTTCACCTGGAACCTACCAGCCTTCTCCTTCCCACCCTCCCCCCACCTTCTTTATAGGGCCTCTGCCCCTTCCCTCTACAGTCCTGATGAAGACTTCCGGCCCAAAACGTTGACTGATCGTTTCCATGGATGCTGCCCGACCTGCTGAGTTCCTCCAGCATGTTGTAAGAGGAGGGACTATACTGGACCTAGGGCTGGATAATGAGCCTGGACAGGTGAACAGTGACCACAACTCCATGCTGGCTCTCCCTAATTAGGCCATGGGTTAACTTTCAGGATACTATAGATAAGGATAGGTATAGTTCTTGTGGGAGAGTTTTAAATTGGAATAGGGCAAATTACATGGACATTAGGCAGGAAATAAGAAGTGTTAATTGGGACCACCTTTTCTCTGGCAAGTCCACATCAGACGTGTGGTGGGTGTTTGAAGATCAATTGCACAGAGAGATATATTCCTGTTAGAAGGAAGGACAGGGATGAAAAGACAAGTGACCCTTAGATGTCCAGAGAGGTGAAGAATTTAGTCAAGAAAAAGGGAAAGTATGTAAAGTCTCAGAAGTTAGGATCAAATGAAGCACATGAGGAGTATAAAGAAGCCATAAAAGAACTAAAAAGGGAATTAGGAAAGCCAGAGGGGCCATGAAGCATACTTGGCAAGCAAGATCAAGATGAATCCCAAGACATTCATTACATACATCAAGAGTAAGAGGATAACTAGGGAGATGGTAGGACCACTCTAAAGGAGAAACATTTGTTTGGATGCAGAGTATGTGAGTGAGGTAATTAAAGAGTACTTTGCTTCAGTATTTACCGAGGAAATGGATATGGTGGACCAGGAGATCAATACTGATTGTATAAATACGCTAGGGTGTTTAGAGTCAAGGAGGAGGAAGGGTTGGTCCTCCTAATGAGTACTAAAGTGGATAAGATGCCAAGGCCTAATGGGGTTTACCCCAAGTTATTGAAGGAGGCAAGAGACACAATTGCTGGGTCCTAGACCAGTTTCTTCGTGCCCTCTCTCGCCATAGGCAAAGTCCAAGGAGACTGGTGAGTGGCTAATGTTTTGCCTCTGTTTAAGAAAGGAACAAGGGAAAACCCTGGGAACTGTAGACCGTTAAGTCTTACATCGGTTGTAGGGAAATTGCTGGAGAAAATTCTTAGGGATAGGATATATGAGCATTTGGAAACCCATGGGCTAATTAAGGAGATCCAGCACAGTTTTGTGCGTGGCTAGTCATGTCTTACCAACTTGACTGAGTTTTTTGACAAGATGATGAGAGAGATTGCTGAGGGTAGAGCAGTGGATGTTGTGTACATGGATTTTAGTAAGGTGTTGGACAAAATCCCTCATGGGTGTCTAATGCAGAAGTTTAAGATGCATGGGATCTGCGGTAAATTGGCGGCTTGGATTCAGAACTGGCTTGCACATAGAAGACAGAGGGTAATGGCTAAAGGAACTTATTCGAGTTGGAAGTCTGTAATTTGTGGAGTTTCACAGAGATGTGTGCCAGGACCGCTGCTGTCTGCAAGGTATTGAAATAATCTGGATGAAAACATAGATATGTGGGTTAGTAAATTTGCAGATAATACCAAGGTTGGTGGAGTTGTGGATGGTGTAGAAGACTGGCAAAAAATACAGCACAATATAGATGTGTTCCAGATTTGGGCTGAGAAATGGCGGATGGAGTTTAACCCAGATAGATGTGAGCTGTTGCACCTCAGTAGGGCAAATGCAAGGAGACAGTACACTGTTAAGGGCAAGGACCTTGGGGCTTAGAAAAATAGAGGGATATGGGTAACCCTAGGTAATTTCTAAGGTAAGGATATGTTCGGCACAGCATTGTGGGCCAAAGGGCCTATATTGTGCTGTAGGTTTTCTATGTTTCTATGTCCTTATCAGTGTTGCTGAGCAGAGAGATCTTGGGATCCAAGTTCATAGCTCCTTGAAGGTGGGTACTGTCAATAAAGTGGTTAAATAGGCTTAGAAATGCTCGCTTTTATTAGCCGAGGCACTGAGTTCAAAAGTCAGGAAGTCATGTTACAACTTCATAAAACTCTTCTGGAGTTTTGCATACGGTTCTGGTTGCCGCACTATAGGAAGGACGTTGAGGCTTTGGAGAAGGTGCAGGATGCTGCCTGGTTTAGAGGGTGTGTGCTGTCACAAAAGGCTGGATAAACTTGGGTTTTCTCTGGAGCATCGGAGGCTGAGGGAATATCTGATAAAGGTTTACAAGATTATGAGAGGCACAGATGGAGTGGACAGAGAGTATCTGTTTTCCCAGGGTTGAAATGTCTGATAACAGAAGGTGAGAGGTGGTAGTTTCATGGTGGATGTGAGGGGTAAGTTTTTTACTCAGAAAGTTGTGTATGCCTGGAATGTGCTGCCTAAACTGGAGGTAGAGGCAAATCCATTAAAGGCTTTTAAGAGACATTTAGATAGGCACATGGATGTGAGGAAGATGGAGGGATATGGATATGGTGTAGGTAGAAGAGATTACTGTTTGGGTGTTTTTGATTTGCTTTTTTGTTGGTTCAGCACAACATTGTGGGCTGAATGGCCTGTTCCTGCACTGTATTCTTTGGGTTCTATGTTCTATATTCAATGTTCTAAATATCCTGAAACGTAAGCCTTTTACTTCCAGCTTACCACTTACCTTCATTCCACCCTAAGGATCCCCTACCAAACAAGCTTAAACCTCTTCAACTGCAATAGCCAAAAACACCCCAAAAGGATATTTCTCCCACTCCTGTTGAGATGTAACTCATAACTTGCGGAGGACCCATCTTTTCCAGAAACAGTCCCGATTCCTCAGGAATCTCCATCCCTCATTTCTGCAGCCACAAATTCATCTGCTCTATCCATTTATTCCTGTTCCCAGGAGCATGACAGAGTCATGCTGTGCCTGCAAAGACACGGTGGTGTTCATTGTGATAGAATTTCTGTTCCAGGAATATTTTAATTCAAGCTCAGTGTGAATTAATCAATGATGCAAAATCAAAATTCAGAATTCTAACAAGCCACCAGAAATAGCAATTTGAATTGAGTTTGAACTGCAGGCAAGACGATAATATCAAATCAACTTCATTTGACTTTTACCCAAGCAGTACATGTTACCTATGGAAATATGCTCATATTGAATTTCACCCACAGACATCAATTTGCTTTCTTCTTTTCCTGTTCTAGGGTCAAAGCACTGTGAACAGTACACCTGACTGAGAGTCTGTAATTTTTCTGAATTCATTGGAACCAGTATGAAGTCCACAGTGCTCTTGGCTTCGCCTACATGGTTTGAGAGATGAGGCAGAGTGTTTGGTGACAGCAGCCATCAAAAGCTGCCAACTGTCCTCAAAGCTGTGCTGCTACCCTGGGGAGTAGCTGGAACAAGGGTAGGAAACAAAATTGCTTCTTTCCCAAAGATCCTGTAGAGAAGGGCAAGGAATTTAAAAGAGTACATTGATTTATGTTTCCACAGGAGAGAGCCAAGCTCTTCACTTAAGCTGCCCAATGATGAGTACATGCCACCCCTATGCGAGACAATCTAGAACAGGCGTTCCCAACTGCGGTCCACGAATCCCACGGTTAATGGTAAGGCTCCATGGCATAAAGAAAGTTTGGGAGCCCCTGATCTAGAGCATCTTCTAAGTAACTTATCAAAAGACTTCACCATTGCTTTAAGAGTCTAATAGTGAGAGATGTGATTTAATCAACCTCAACACAAACCGGACAGTGAGGACGGTGCTGGGAGAACTCAGATGCATCTATGGTATGGAAAGAAACTAAGAGTCGACATTTTGGGCCGTGACCCTTCATCAGAACTAGAAATGAAGGGGAAAAGTAACTGAATAAGAAGGTGGGGGCAGGAGAAGCAGTACAAACTAGAAGGGGGTGGGTGAAACCATGTGCGGGAGGAAGGCAGGTGGATGGGGGAGAGGATAAAGTGAGAAGCTGGGAGCTGATAGATGGAAAAGGTAAAGGGCAGAAGAAGAAGGAACCTGTCAGGAGAAGAGGGACAAAGGGAAGGAGAAGGGGCACCAGAGGAAGGTTATAGAAGAAGAGATAAGAGGGGAGGCAGAATGGCTAAATTAAACTTGACTGTTTTTGAAAACAGGCAGAAGATTTAAGATACATTTAAGAATAATACCAACTCTAAGAAACCTACTAGTTAAGATAATACTGCTTATTGGCTGCATGCTCCAGCAGAAGTCATGAGTGGCTAACACCAGTGAAAATTAGGTTGAATTGCTAACTGCTAGTAAAGACAATGGATCATGTGACTGTAGCAGAGGTTCTGTGTTTGAAGTTGCCTCGGCAAAGTGATGTGAGGAACACCATGAAGTGAATGCCCATGAATGATGTCGGTGCAATCCTGCCTCATCACATTCAACAGCATCACGTCCCTGAATTCCCTCATCCTCGCTGAACACCCCACTATTAATATCCCAGTGGCCACTATTGAACAGAAACTAAATACAACTGCCAGGCCACTTCAGAGATGGGAACCTGTGACAACTGAGTCGCTTTTTGACTACGATGCTGCTCCAGAATCAAAACGTTATAAGTAAGGAGTACTATAGACTATTTCCCACCAGCGTGGATTAAGCAGTCGGTTTAATTAGCGTCCCCTCCTCTAAATGTTCACTCACTTCTTCATTTCACTCTACGGTTAGAGTATGCACAAAATGGAAAGCAGTTATTAATTAAAACTTCTCTGACAGCACACCCAAATCCACAGCCGCTTCCTCTATCAGGTCCACTATCTATTTTCCTCTCCAAGTTACTGTATACACCATGCCGAGCAGCTGTGTAACTCTTTGCATCCTGATGTCTGGGTCACACCCCACGGACTCACCAACAGCATTTCCACATAGTTTTGCCATCGGGCATTGAGCATCAGCTGAAGAGAGAGTGCCAGGTCTATCTTTTAAAGGGCAGTTAGAGAGGAACGCAACGCGCTGACCTTGCCAGCAGTTCCCCCATCCAATCAATGCAGTAAAAGTAATAACTGAGAGGGTTGGACAGGAATAGCATTGGTAATAAATGATCAGATAAAGACTAGAGGGCAAAGTTCTGTGACATAACGAGGGCCAGTAGAACCGATGTGTGGATTCCTCACCTTCAGCCTGTGCTTTAGTGGGACGGTCTTTTGACCACAGGCATAGTTCAGTGCTATGAGTTGTATGCTAGTGAATTCCCGCACTTTCTTCGACCATATGATTTGCCGTGAAAAACATTTGAAACCCATCCATAAACCAGCCAGGTACTCTACCTGTTTTGTTGGTTAGGTAGTCAATTAATTAGGGCAGAAATAAAGTGGAGGTTCATAGGCTCTCAATTAGTGAAAGATAGGAACTCTGTGGATGGGACACAACGGTGGAGATGTGGTAGGACAGAGAGCAAAATGATTTACTGCTGGTTCCACAAGCCTCAGGCCCTCAGATTCCATTTTGAGTTCAGGTACTTCACGATGGCATGGGTTTCCTCTAGGTTCTTTTCTCCATCCCCGCTTCACAAAGACATGCTCGTAGACTAATTGACCACTGTAAATTATCCTCCAGTGTAGAGAAATGCCAAAAAAAAAAGGATGGACACATGAGAGAGTAAGTGGCAAGAGTATAGGAGAGAGGAAATGGGACCGATTGTCCCCCTGGGAATCTGAATGGAACAATGTGCTGAATGGCACAGTGAGGCCTTCTGCATCATTCGTACACATAGGCCCTCTGGCCTCTTGAGGCAGTACAATTCATTAAAATCACAACTAACCAGACTGTTAACCTCCTTTCTACTTCTACACCTGATCCCTATAGTCCTCGATTCCTCAAAAATACCTTAGTGGCTTGTCCTCCACAGCTCTCTTGAGGAGAATTGCAAAGATTCACAAGTCTTCAAGAATCCAAATGGCAGATCTCTTATCTCTAGTTCAGTCTCTTCCCGCACATCCCCCCCCCCACCCCCAAGGGAAACATCTCCACAGCATCTCCTCTGTCAAGCTCCTCTCCTCAGGATCTCTTGTGATTTAATGAGATCACCTCTCACGCTACTAAACTGTTCAATTGAGTACAGCTCAATCTGCTCATCCCTTTCCTCAAGAGATGAACGTCTCTCACCAGGAATCAATTTAGTACCTATGAGCTTATTAAATGGCATAGAATCCTTGAAAAGCCTAATGACCTAAACTGCTATTTTATCTTTACGGTTTACATGTCTCGTGATCTTAATGGAGGCTACTTTTGCCAAAACCTACACAAATCAAAGTAATCGACTTTGACAGAATGCCTGTGCAATAGTACAAAGAAATATTTCAGAGTAATAAATGAAACTCATTTATCTGAACAAGAGCTGCTATGTTGGCTGTTTTTCTCCTTAATCACAATAAGTATTCTCAAAACTCATACATATTAAAGTATCCTGATTTAATTATCAGGTCTCTTAATTGCCAAGAAAGTTGAATGTTCTGCCTTACTTCATTGCCAGGGGAAAGAATTACTTTGTTGATTTTGACACGGAGATTGTAGTGTCTTGATGTGGGAGCACCACTTTTATCGTTGCACGGAGTTAGAGCAAGATTTTCAGTCATGGGTCTGCCACTGCAAACTTCAACATTTATGGAAGATCAATGGGGAAAGATCCTGATGAAGTGTCTTGGTCTGAAACGTCGCCTGTTTATTCCTCTCCATAGATGCTGCCTGACCTGCTAGGTTCCTCCAGCATTTTGTGTGCATGGTTCTGCATTTCCACCATCTCCAGAATCTCTTGTGTTTATGAGATCCAACAGTTATGGGCCTGATAGGTACCTGATGCTTCAGGTTGACAGTTAGGTCCAGGACTGTGTAGAGGAGGAGGACAGCTGAGATCTGATCAGGATCAGAGCCCATAGGGATCAAGACAACAACCTGCATTAATGTTTAAAGCTTAGCACTAACTTTACTTATCAAGTTTATTCGTCTCTCCTTCATTACACCAATTCTTCTCCAGCCCCCACTCCATAGTTTGGGACAAAATTAACAAGTATTGTGGACAGAGTTTCCACCATCTGTTCTTTCAACAACCTACAGATCTAGTCAACAAGTTCTAGGGGCTTCCCGATGTTAGTTCCACCAAAACCAATCTGTGTTCCACGCTTGGCTGCATTAGAACCTCCAAGGAGCAACCTTGGCATTCCAAGGGAATATTAAAACAGAAATAAAAGCAGCCATGGAACTGCCAAGAAATATATTCACCCCTCAGTCAGGCCTGCCAGCAGTAAAATATATAAAGTACAGGCAGAGAATTTAGTGGAACTGTTTTTCCTGTTAAAGGTAGAAACCAAATGTATGCACATCTATTTTAATTAAAAATGCAGACTTCTGGTGAAGAATGTCGTAGGTCTTCTACTTCTTCAAAGGATGGAAAGAAAATATGTTAATAAATCTTGATGCCCTTGACTGGAAAGGCCTACAAAAAGTAATGGATACGGCCCGGTCCATCACGGAAATAAACCCTCCCCACCAGTGAACACATCTACAGAATGTTGTCACCACACATCATCAAGGACTCGCACCACCTAGACCATTCTCTCTTTTCATTGCTGCCATCAGGAAAAAGGTACAGGAGCCTCAGGTCCCACACCATCAGGTTCAGGAGTAGTTCTATCTCCTCAACAATCAGCTTTCCTGAAGCAGTGTGGATAACTTCACTCACCCCAACATAAACTGATTCCACAACTCACTTTCAAGGACTTTACAACTCATGTTCTCAATATTTATTACTAATTTATGAGTATTATCATTATTCTATATTTGCACGATTTGTTGTCTTTTTCACATTGGTTGTCCATTTTTGTGTGCAGTGTTTCATTGATTCTATTGTTTTTATTGTAATTACTGCAAATGCCCACAAGAAAATGAATCTCAGGACAGTATGTGATGACACATATGTACTTTGATAATAAATTTACTTTCGCACTTTTGAACTTTTGAACATTTTGTACTTTTGGTTTCTCAAACTTCATTACATGTACAATAATATTTATTGCAGAGCAGTGGTCCCCAACCTCCGGGCCGCGGACCGATACATTGCCGCAAAGAATGCAGTGGTACAGCAGTAACTGGAACGCACCCAGCACATCTTAAACAAGCTAATTAATTAGGTGCCGCCCGGCACATAAATGTCGGCACAGATCAGAGGCAATTACACTGAGAATAAAAGCAGTAAAAATTAACATAGATTAACGTTATCTCCAAAGTCTTCCTCAGTCCAGTCATCAAATGAAAATTTTTAATGGAAATGACCAACAGTTCAATATTTTCTTCTTAGTTATACAACCACTCAATGCATAATTGCATAATTTAAATATATTTATTTGTAAGAGCCAAAAATTGTAAGTAAACTTATTTACATTTTCAAAAATTAAATATAATTTTTAGAAAACTCATTTGTTTATCAAATCTCCATATTCTTGGGATAAAATCATATTTCCAAAATGATAGAGATTTATTCATTGACAATCCCTGATTGCTCCTTACCTGTGGAGATTCCATTAATGAGCTTAGAGTCATATATGCAATACCTTGCGTATTTAATATTTCAATAATATTTGAGTAATGCCATAAATATATTTTTTGATTAAGCATTCTTTGTTGTTTACATAATCCATAATGGGTTTTATGTAAAAGTATGTGAATGGCAATCATCATTATGCCACTAAGTCATAAGTGCACGCGTCACTGAAGTAAACACAAAAACTAAGACATATACCTCCAGGCTCTGTGTTTTTCTTTCAATTAGTTTTATGTTTTGGAATTACAAAACATAACAATGGTGACAAAGAAGCTTTAAACAAACTTCAGACGACTAACTACCTGTTGAAGCTTTGTGACACATTCAAGTTAAAAAAGTCAGAAAACAGACAAATTGACAGATTCATAAACAATGAGTATAGGGTAATAATAATCATAAATAAATTTTTCAAAGAGCATGAATGACTGACTGCATCAGAAAGATAGATATATTTGATTGCCAAACAGATTACAGGCTGATGTATATACTGAGCAAATTGAGCAGTGTTTTAAAGCAAATGGAATAGCTATTGAGAAATGAATGCCAGTATTGTGAGTGCTCTTGGTGGAAGAGCATACATTTGCTCAGAAGTTTAAGTGTTCCAACCGAACCAGCTGAAATGAGCTTTGCTGATATCAAAAAGCAATGCAGGAACATTTAGAACCAAAACTGTTGTTGATTGCAGAACATTTCATAAGTGGAATCAAAGGGAAGGGGGTCAATTTCAGCATACACAGCTGAATTGAAGAGTTTGTCTGAGCATTCAGTTCAGTGATGGGCTTAATGATGTACTAAGAAATTGTTTAGCTTGTGGAATCTTACGTGAAAACATTCAAAAACAGCACAACTCACATTTAAAAGAGCGGTTGAAATTACTGTATCAATGGGAATCACAGACAGAGATGCAAATAAGTTGCAGTCAGAATAGGAAGTGAGCGTGAACAAAATTGTAAACAGAAACCTGCCTGGCCTAACAAATTGTCTTACCATTGTGACAGGGGTTCATATACATCAGACCAATGCAGGTTTAAAGGGGAAACTTGCTGAAAATGCAACAATGTAGGACTCATACAATAAGCATGTCAGACAGAAAAAAATTAAATAGACTGCAGAAGAAAGAGAAAAATAGTTGCTGGCAAGTTCCATTTTCAGAAAGAGCATTAACCTACATGCTGTTGATGAAAAATCTGATCATAATGAAAGTGACACAAGACTGCACAGCCTTGAGATTTACAAAGTAAAAACTAACAGGAGACAAGCAATATGGCTTACACCAGAAGTGAATACCAAATTAATTAAAATGAAATTGGACATTGCCTCAGCTGTTTCAGTCAGTCAGAATCAGAATTAGAATCAGGTTTATTATCACCAGCATGTGACATGAAATTTGTTAACTTAGCAGCAGCAGTTCAATGCAATACCTAATCCAGCAGAGAGAATTCAGGAATCAGATGGCAGAGGGAAGAAGCTGTTCCTGAATCACCGAGTGTGTGCCTTCAGGCTTCTGTGCCTCCTGCCTGATGGTAAGTGAGCCCTGGGTGCTGGGGGTCCTTAATAATGGACGATGCCTTTCTGAGACACCGCTCCCTGAAAATGTCCTGGGTACTTTGTAGGCTAGTACCCAAGATGGAGCTGACTAGACTTACAATCCTCTGCAGCTTCTTTTGGTCCTGTGCAGTAGCCCCCCACCCCATACCAGACAGTGATGCAGCCTGTCAGAATGCTCTCCACAGTACATCTATAGAAGTTTTTGAGTGTATTTGTTGACATGCCAAATCTCTTCAAACTCCTAACGAAGTATAGCCACTGTCTTGCCTTCTTTATAACGGCATCAATATGTTGGGACCAAGTTAGATCCTCAGAGATCTTGACACCCAGGAACTTGAAACTGCTCACTCTCCCCACTTCTGATCCCTCTATGAGGATTGGTATGTGTTCCTTCATCTTACCCTTCCGGAAGTCCACAATCAGCTCTTTCGTCTTGCTGACGTTGAATGCCAGCTTGTTGCTGCAGCACCACTCCACTAGTTGGCATATCTCACTCCTGTACGCCCTCTCGTCACCACCTGAGATTCTACCTACAATGGTTGTATTGTCAGCAAATTTATAGATGGTATTTGTGCTATGCCTAGCCACACAGTCATGTGTATATACAGAGTAGAGCAGTGGGCGAAGCATATACCCCTGAGGTGCACCAGTGTTGATCGTCAGCGAGGAGGATATGTTATCACAAGTCCGCACAGATTGTGGTCTTCCAGTTGAGAAGTTGAGGATCCAATTGCAGAGGGAGGTACAGAGGCCCAGGTTGAGCTATAGTCAATGAACAGCATTCTGATATAGGCGTTTGTGTTGTCCAGGTGGTCTAAAGCCTTATAGAGAGCCATTGAGATTGTGTCTGTTGTTCCACAAAATGAGTTTGAATGGCACTTCAAAGGTACTGAACTGAAGCCTGCAGATATCCAACCAAGAACTTATAGTGGAAAAAAATTAACTCTTGTGGGAATGACCTTCATAAAAGTGAAATACAACAACCAACAAGGCACATTGGGTTTGTATGTGGTAAAAACAGGAGGGCCCCCAATGTGGGTCATGAGTGTCTGACACAACTACAGCTTGACTGGAGATCCATCCACCATTTGCATGCCAAATACCCTACAATAGAGTCAAATGAAAGTGAATTAAGAAAGGTAATGGATGATGCCACAGCGATGTACAAAGGTGGCAATGGAAAACTCAACTATATCAAGAGTAAAATGTTGTTAAATGGGAATGCCATAACCAAAGTTTACAAAGTCTGTCTGGTTCCTTATACCATCGTGATAAAGTAACCAGTGAGCTAGATCACACATGGAGGCTGAAGGAGTTCCTTCCAAGGACAAGTGGAGTCCATGGGCAACACCAGTGTCCCAGTAGCCAAGAAAGATTGGTGTGTCAGTATCTTTGGTAATTTTAGGGGTCACCATTAACAGAGTACTGAAAGTAGATCAATACCCTCTGCCACAGATAGAGGATATCTTTGCAAACCTTTCTGGAGGAAAACACTTCAGCAAAGTGGACTTAGCTGAGGCCTACATGCACATCACTTACTGTGGTCACACCATTGATGCAGAAGAATCACACAAGTATGCTCAGAAAATTCAAGCAGTGGTGGATGCCCCAAAGCCAAAGGACGCTTCACAGTTGTGGTCTTTTTTTCAGGATTTGTCAATTACTATAACAGGTTCTTGCCAAAGCTGGCTACTGTGCTGCACCCCTTGATTTCATTACTACAGATCGAGAAGAACTGGCAATGGACAGAGCAGTGTGAGGTGGCTTTCCAAAAGGTAAAGGAAATGGTGACGTCCAACACTGAACTCACAAGTTATCATGCAAATCGTCCAGAGAAGCTTGTCTGTGACACATCGCCTTATGGTATAGATGCAGTCGTGTCACACGTAGTGAGAGATGGTTGTGAACACTCCACAGCCTTCAAAAAATTATGCACAGGTTGACAGTGAGGTCTTGAGTCTGGTTTGGGGTGTAAAGCTGTACTTGTACAGGAGGGCGTTTTCACTTGTTACCGATCATCAACCACTAGTGTCCATTCTCAATCCACAGAAGGGTGTTTCACTAACATCAGCAGCACGAATGCAGAGATGGGCTCTGTTTCTTGGAGGTCACAATTGCAAGATGGAATTCAAGAGGACAACTAATCATGGAAATGCTGATGGATTGTCCTGTTTACCCCTGGAAAAGGAAATACCTGAAAAATTAACCAAAGGCGACAATCCAATTGACATATTCTCCTTAAGCACATCGAAAGTCTCTCTTTTACAAAAGAGATGATCCAAAGGGGAGCCAGAAAAGGCCCCACATTGTCTCAGGTCTACGTGGCAACGCAAAATGGCTGGAACGAGCAGCAGAAATTCCAGTTACCCCGTTTTTACCAGCGCCAGGATAAATTCACCCTTAACAAAGGTTGCCTTATGTGGGGATTGAGAGATGTCCATTCCAAGCTAAGAGCTAAAGTGTTGGGGGAGTGACATGCCAGTTATCTGCGCATGGTCAAAATGCCTAGGAAGTTTAGGCTCAAAGCTTTGTCTGGTGACATGGGATAGATATAGAACATAGAATGTAGAGCATAGGAATCTACAGCACATTACAAACCTTTCGGCCCACAGTGTTGTGCTGACCATGTAACCTACTCTAGAAGCTGCCTAGAATTTCCCTAGTGCATAGCCCTCTATTTTTCTAAGCCCCATGTAGACCCAATTGTATCCACTTTCACCACCGCCCACCACTCTCTGTGTAAAAAACTAACCCCTGACATTCCCTCGGTACCTATTTCCAAGCACCTTAAAACTATGCCTCTTCACGTTAGCCATTTCAGCCCTGGTAAAAAGCCTCTGGCTATCCACACGATCAATGGAGAAAAGGCCAAGTTCACTCAACCATACAGATACAGATTGAGCAGCTTGTCATGATGCCAACACATCCAGACGAAAGGTGTTCAGAGGTGTCAGAACCACTTCTGGCAGTCCCAGAGTCAACTCCTGCAATTGCTATGGAGAAGGCCCCAGGACCAGAGATTATTCCACAGCTACAAGTCTCTCCTGCCAAGCAGTGGGATCCTCCTTGTCAGGAAAGGCATTATCCCACAAGAGTAAGGAATCCTCCACGGCAATTAAATCTTTAAACCTGAAAGGGACAATTTAAAATTTGGTATACTGTGGATGTCTATATATAAGTTGAAGTTGAAATTGGAGCTTACAGCAAAGAGGAAAGTGTCTTGTGCATTTAATATTTCAGTAATGTTTGAGTAACATTGTAAATATATTGTTTGGTTAAGTATTCTTTGTTGTAAAAATATGTGAACAGCATACGTTATTAAGCCACTATGTCATAAGTGTGCGCCTTGCTAAAGTAAAAACGCAAACTGAGACGTGTATCTCCCAGCTCTGTGTTCTTCTTTCAATTAGTTTTATGTTTTGGAGTTACAAAACACAGCATACCTCAGTTTAGAATCACAGGTTTCCCTTCCTGAAGGACATTTGCAAACCAAATGTATTTATAGCAATGGGTAGTTTTATGGTTAATGTTGATGAGACTCAAATTTTGTTTTACTCTTCCTGACTCATTTCATTAGCTGCATTTAAATTCTCCATGCCATGGTGGGATTTGAACTTACGCCCTTGGATCTACAATTCAGATTTCTGGCTGCTGGCCCAGCAATCTAACTATTTTATCACTGTGCCCTCAGCTTGTACTGTGGGGAACTCCAATCATCTGATGGAGATTCCGGGATTTAACAGGTCTTTCAATCTCCATTATAAGTAGGGCAAGAATGTACAAATGTGCTACTGGTGCCAAAGACATTATCATCAGCCTTCAAGGATTAAAACTGTTCTACAAATCTTACTAAATGTTTAAGGGACGGAGACCCGGAATTACTTCTTAATTGTTGCTGTTATTTCAACCTGGAGTAAAACAAAAGCACATAACAGGATTCTGTAACACACAATCCAAAACTGATTTTAGCCATGATAGCCCATGTTTGTGATCACTTCCAAATGAAATTAAATTGGACATTCTGCTCACTATCAATCTTGTAACCAAGAACAGAATGTTGGAAAAACTCAGCATGTCATGTAGCGTCTATGAAGTAAGAGATTTCTTTTATCGCTAAAATAATCCGATGCGGGGGGGGGGCAATGCTCACACACAGAGGAATGATTTGACTGGGAGGGCCTCTCTCACTGTCAGTAAGACACAATCTTTGACAGTCTGCTCAGGGAATTGCCCCAGAGTATCTATCAAGCCCTTCTCCTGCAGTGTCTGCAGGACATCCATTGCTGACCACTGCTTAATGGACTTGTGATCAAGGTGTTAGTTTGGAAGAAGTTGTTCAGGAAAAGACATTGCGGCAACGTCCAGCTGACTGGGAGTTTGCACGGTCAGAGAGCCAAAAGGGGGCAGAGTCAGGCTTTTATCTACAGGGCCAATTATTAAGCAATGTAAATTTCATTCATTCTGTCACCAATTGGAACTGAAGGGACCACATAACTGCCATTGAAAGGTCAGTGAGATAGGACTGGTATTACCATTAGTATGAGCTTTAGCACTATTACCTACTATTAGTGTGAGTTGGGGCTTTTTCCATGCTGTGCAACTCAGTGACGTTACGGCAAGATTGAACCTGAATGGTGAATAATTCTAATTGTGGTTGCAGTCGGTGGCACTCCTGATGTCCCTTGCCCTGCTCTTTCTTTTTAACATCATCCAGGCATTCCTCCAGATCGCCACTCATCTGTTTGCTGAGTTGCACAATAAGCAGCAGATGGCACTAAGGCAGGAGACGCTGTCCCCTGAGTACTGGAAAATGTGGTGAAGGCTACAATATCTCCTTCCAAACTAGCTAGGAGTGATCTGCACCAAAGAATCTGCAGCTTGTTGTGCTCATTTTACTGGCCTTCAGCTGCAGTGACAGGAGACAGACCAGAGCAAAGAAGGTGGACAGATTTGGTACATAACTGGCGATTAGGAGTTTAATCACAATAATTAATAATTTCACCTTTGTTTACTGCTCAATTTTCTCCATTGTTTGCATCTATGTTAACACTGCCTCACGTCTGGACTCCTCTAATGCTCTCTCCTTTTACCCCTGTTGTTCATTTTCAAACAAGGGTCGCCTCATCTGGTTTTCTCTTAATGGATCACTTCCAAGGTCCTCGCCTCAACCCTGACTGTTTTCAGCCCATCCTGTCGCACACTGGCATCACAGTGTTGGGTGGATACCAACAATACCACACCCACTGAGCTGTCTCCCACCAGATTTTTGGAGCTTTTCAACTGCCTACACATGGCAACGCTGTCCTGTCTTAAAGAATCAAACTCAAGTTTTCAGGCAATTTGGATTGTTCATCAATCCGGTAATCAACAAAAACTCTGCCCTCAATGTTGTGCCAGCCTTTTAACTTACTCTAAGATCAATCTAACCCTTCTCTCCCATATAGCCCTCCATTTTTCTTTCATCCATGTGCCCATCTAAAAGTCTCTGAAATATCCCTGCCTCTACCATCACCCCAATTTAGCACGTGGGCACATGGCCAGGTGGTTAAGGCATTGGACTAGTGACCTGAAGGTCATGGGTTTGAGCCCCAGCCGAGGCAACAGGTGTTGTGTTCTTGAGCAAGGCACTTAATCACACGTTGCT
Source organism: Mobula hypostoma (assembly GCF_963921235.1). Lineage (NCBI taxonomy): Eukaryota > Metazoa > Chordata > Chondrichthyes > Myliobatiformes > Myliobatidae > Mobula > Mobula hypostoma. Next base: position 24,696,077 of record NC_086112.1, on the reverse strand, counting down.
CTGCGACAACACTGGTGCCAAGCTGTATGGGTCCTAATGCCCTTCCCTTGGACAACATTGATGTCGTGGAGAGGGGAGACTTGCAGCATGGGCAAGAGGGGCAACTGCTGGTCTTCCATACAACCTTGCCCAGGCCTGCGCCCTGGAGAGTGAAGACTTTCCAGGCGCAGATCCATGGTCTCACAAGACTAATGGATGCCTTTTACCACCACCCCAGCAGCACATTCCACATACTCACCACTGCCTGTGAAAGAAATCCACCTCTGACATCCACCCCCCCCCCTTTACTTTCCTCCAAAAGCTTTAAAACTATGTCCCCTCATTTTAGCCATTTCCACCCTGGGGAAAAAATCTCTGGCTATGCCTCTTATCAGCTTGTACACCCCTATCAAGTCACATCTCATCCTCCTTCACTTAAAAGAGCAAAGCTCTAGCTCACTCAGCCTATTCTCATAAGTTTGCTATTGTACCAAGACTCTGGAGAACCTGCACTCTCACACTCTCCAAACAAATGAAGATTTCCCTTCAAATGTCTGCTATTGAAGAGTGCAAAAACTCCCGTTCCCCAAAACAAAAGGTATGGCAATGGAGATGGCCGATGACAGGCAGGTCGGTGTGGGTGTGGGAAGGGGAGTGGAAATGATGTTAAAGCAGAGGTCAATAGGTTCCTGATTAGTGAGGCTACCTAACAGAGAAGGCTGGAGACTGGGGTGGAGAGGGAAAATAAATCAATAGACAATAGGTGCAGGAGTAGGCCATTCGGCCCTTCGAGCCAGCACTGCCATTCACTGTGATCATGTCTGATCATCCACAATCAGTATCCAGTTCCTGCCTTATCCCCATAACCTTTGATTCTGCTATCTTTCAGAGCTCTATCCATCTCGTTCTTGAAAGCTTCCAGAGACTTGGCCTCCACTGCCTTCTGGGGCAGAGCATTCCACATATCCACCACTCTCTGGGTGAAAAAGTTTTTCCTCAACTCTATTCTAATGGCCTACCCCTTATTCTTAAACTGTGGCCTTTGGTTCTGGACTCACCCATCAGCAGGAATATGCTTCCTGCCTCCAGCATGTCCAATCCCTTAATAATCTGTTTCAATCAGATCCCCTCTCATCCTTCTAAATTCCAGTGTATACAAGCCCAGTCGCTCCAATCTTTCAACATATGACAGTCCCGCCATCCTGGGAATTAACCTTGTGAACCTACACTGCACTCCCTCAATAGCAAGAATGTCGTTCCTCAAATTTGGAGACCAAAACTGCACACAGTACTCCAGGTGTGGTCTCACCAGGGCCCTGTACAACTGCAGAAGGACCTCTTTGTTCCTATACTCAATTCCCCTTGTTATGAAGGCCAGCATGCTATTAGCTTTCTTCACTGCCTGCTGTACCTGCATGCTTGCTTTCAGTGACTGATGTACAAGAACACCTAGATCTCGCTGTACTTCCCCTTTCCCTAACTTGACTCCACTTAGATAATAATCAGCCATGATTGAATGGTGGAACAGATTCAATGGGTTGAATAGTGTAATTCTGCTTCTATAACTTATGGTCGAAGTTCAAGATGGCTGCTGTGGGCAGTATACAGGTGCTCAGCTGGTCAGCTGGTCTACGATTTGTCACGGCAATGGAGAGGACACCACAGGGTGAACAGAGAATGCAGTAAACCATTTTGGAGGAGGTGTATGTGAATCTCTGCCAATTCTGGAAGTGGGTCCTTGGATGGTGGTGAAGGAGGACATGTGGAACAAGTGCTTGTATTGCCTGTGGTTACAGCAGAAAAAGTCATGGGAGGGTGAAGCCTGGCCGGGAAGAGACATGCGAACCAGGGTGTCATGGAGGGAGTGGGGCTCTGTGTGGAAAACTGTAAGGAGCCATGAGGACAGGGGAAGGTTGAAATTGACAGAAGTGGCAGAGGATAATATTTTGGATGTTGAGGCAAATGGGGTGAAACACAAGGACCAGAAGAAATATTTCTGTTCTGCCTGGGGAAAGGTGGGGCTCTGCAATTGATTGTGGACCTCAGTAAAGGGAAGTTGAGCAAACACCCACCAGCCCTCATAGAAGGATTAACGGTGAAAAGGGTGAGCCATTTCAAGTTTCATGGTGTCAACATCTCTTGAAGATCTATCCTGGGTGCAAGATATGGATGCAATTACAAAGAAGGGATGACATTGGCTATATTTCATTAGGAGTTTGAGGAGAACTGGTATTTCCCCAAAGACTCATGCAAATTTCTACAGATGTCCCGTGGAGGGCATTCTAACTGGTTGCATCACCATCTGGTATGGAGGGAACCTCTGCACAGGATCAATAAAAGCTGCAGAAAGTTGTAAACTCAGCCAGCTTCATTATGGGCATCGAGGACACCTACAAAAGACGATGCCTCAAGAAGGCGGCATCCATCATTAAGGACCCCCATCTTCTCACATACCCTCTTCTCATTGCCACCATCATGGAGGAGATACAGGAGCCTGAAGACCCACACTCAACATTTCAGGAACACTTTCTTACCCTCCACCATCGGGTTTCTGAATGGACGATGAACACTACCTTCAATTTTTTGGTCTCTATTTTCACTACTTACTTATTTTAATATTTATATATTTCATATTGTAATTTACAGGTTTTTTATTATTATGTATTGCTATTGTACTGTTGCCACAAAACATCAAGTTTCACGACATACACCGCCAGTGAATTTAAACCTGACTCTGATTCTGAGAGTGGACATGCGAGAGAAGGAGGAAATGCATGTGGGTGCTCCATCGCCGATAGAAGAGAACAAGCTACGTTTCCAGGAGAATGAGGACCTAGAACAGAAAGCCCCATCTTCAGAATAGATACCTTGAGATGGAGAACCTGAGAGAACGCAATAGTGTCCTTCCTCACCTGAGACAAGGTGGGAGAAGATGTAGTCAAGCTTGCTGTGAAAGTCCTTAGGTTTATTGTAGATATCAATGAACAGTCAGTCTCGTAAGATGGAAATAGAAAGATCCAGAAAAGAGTCAGGACAGGGTGGAGTGGGTGGAGGTAAAATGAAGGTTGCAATGGGCTTAGGCTGAGAAGTGACAGAAGGGAGAAGGGCTGAATGAACTGAAGTAAGCAGAAGATTGTGATGCAGGAAGCAGGAACAAAGATAGAAAGATTGAAAAGTAGAGTGAGGAGGAGACTTCATCATAAAGAAGTTCATGGGATCCTGCTCTTTTCTTTCTTCTACCTTCCTCCCCACTCTTCCAGCCATCCCTAACCACTCATGTTGCCCCTCAAAAAGACGACATTTGTTTTATAAACTCTCCGTAAACAAAAGCACCAGCGTTGGGCTGGTAACACATTTTTGTGCAGAGATTATGCATTTTATGTGCTGAACTAAAGCAGGAAGTATTATTTTCCAACGTTCTGTTTCACTGTCTAATTTGTAAACCTTTATAAACCTTCTGAACATCTGCTTGTAACAAGGGGATCATTGAATGGAGCTGACTGAGTAATCTAACAGGGCTGTTGGAAACACCAACACCTCCGAGTTTCCGGGATCCAATTACACCAGCCCCTCATCCGCTTGCCACTGGAAACAACATACATACAGAGCAAATAGAGAGGTCAAGGAGATAAGGAGAGAAAGAAAGATTATGTACTTTGTGTGATTGACAGCTGGCATTAACAAAGCCCAGAGAGAAGTGGACCGCAGATAAAAGAGAAATGGGGAAGACTTGTGGAGGTATACAAAATTACGAGGGATACAGATAGGGCAAATTCAAGCAGACTTTTTCCACTGAGGGTGGGTGAGATCAGAAGTAGAGGTCTGGGTTAAGGGTGGAAGGTGACATATTTCAGAGAAACATGAGGAGAAACTTCTTCACTCAGAGTGTGGTGCAAGTGTGGAATAGGCTGCCAGCAGAAGTGGTAGATATGGGTTTGATTTCAATATTTAAGAGAAACTTGGATAGGTACATGGATGAGAGGGGTATGTAAAGCTATAGTCCAGGTGCAGGTCAATGGACTAGACAGATTAATAGTACAGTATGGACTAGATGGACTGAAGGGCCCATTTCTGTAGAGTTCTATGACTTAGAGAAATCAGCAGTGCAGGATTTGTGTTCAGCAAGTTGACCTGGTACAACTTGCCCCAGAGGGAGCTGGTGACAGGGCAGCAACCTGATCCTCAGCAGGGTAACTGAAGGACCCCAGTGATGTAAGTGAAAGATCAGGTGAGATCTACAATGTGCCATGATGTAGCGAACACATTAAAACAGTGAACTTCTGTCAGCTGATTCATTTGACGAAAGTCTTTTGAGGAAATTTTACACTGTGCAAAGTGGAAATAAGAAATAAAAAAACAGCATATTATTGAAAGCACAATAGTCAGCATTCTGAAAGGGGACATTTGATCAGAATTCTGAGTGTGACCTTTCATAACAGCTGCAATTAAGTGTTCCATGTAAACTGATATCCTTCCTTTTCAGTTGATAAACTGCAAGTTGTAAACAGATTCACTATGCAGATCCAGCACATCTCTGCAAGATAACTTCATGTGTAATGCAATTATAGAAACTATCTTACTCATCATTAGTCACTCCTTGAGGTTTTCCAACTAGTTTCAGCATGTATTAAATGCTGTTATCCTGATAAGAATTTTTTAACAGGAATGAAAGAATTATTTTAGATTTTAACACAGTCTTCATGCTTGCTGGAAACACCATGTTCTATATGTTGCAGTCACTCGTGGTGAAGCTTTATTGGGAAGTGCAGACTATAGAAGATGAGCATTTAACACATTAAAAATGTTGGAAGATCTCAACCAATCTATGGAATGGAATAAGCAATCGACGTTTTGGACTAATTCCTCCAAGAGGACCACAATCTTGTCATAGGGTCTGGAGGCTTGAGGGCCTCATTGGCCCAAAGAGCTATGCAGGCTGGGGTCAAGGCTTTATGCTTTCACTCTTGGGAGGGTCACCCATGCTAAACAGGTCAAAGGGTAGAGGCCAGACTAAGAGTGGTCCACTGGTCCTCCAGGAACAGGGGTTCAGCTCAGGGCTAACACCCTGACTGGAAAAACAAAATTGTTATGGAAACAGCAGTGAAGAATCTTTCTACAGCAGTTTGCGGCAGTACTACTGAGTCTCCAGCTGGCAGGTGTGTGACTGACAGTAGTGAAAAACAAGAGGAAGCTACTGACACATGAAGGAATGCCAGCAGCATAATGGGCAGTAAGTAAGCGGGTAGGAGAACGATGGTGCCCAACAGCGACTCCTTTGCTTGTATCTTCAGAAGCAGCTCTATTTCTACCTTTTAATATCTCTATTTTTCCCTTTCAAGGTTCTTTTGAAGACCCTGACCTGGAGTTACACACTGGTTTCGGTTCTTTGCGGGAATGGGACCCGTTCTCCCGGTCTTCAGGTTTCCAGGATTTTGTGGCTCTAGAGGCGGGCGGACTGAAGGTCAATGTCTCTGCGGGAATCTGGAGTACATGGAAGATCGAAAGCAGCGAGCTGGCTATTGGCTGTGTGCCCAGAGACCCAAGTCTTTGGGCACAGAGCTCAGAAAAAGTGAAGCAACAGACTTTTAACATCGTAAATCAGTGGGTTGTTTGTTATGTCTCCTCTCTAGCTGTGAAATAGGACATCTCTTTTTCTCTTATTAGGGAGAGAGAGAGCCTGTGGTATGTCGAATTACCTGGTGAACCAGTAGTTTTTCGGTTACTCTAAGTCTGTGTATTTATTGATGCTTTGCTGCACACTTGACCGCTCAGTGGGGGAGGGAGTGATGCTTTTTTTCCAGGTGGGGGAGGGGGGGTCATTGCTTTGCTGTTGCTCATGCATGGGTGGGGAGAGCTGGGGTGGAAGTTTGGTGTTCTAACATTTAACTGTCATTCATCCTTTGGGACACTCCTCTGTTTTTGTGAATGGTTGCGAAGAAAAAGAATTTCAGTATGTATATTGTATATGTTTCTATGACACTAAATGTGCCTTTGAATCCTTTGAAATCTTTGAAGTAAGCTTTGGGCCAAGACCATTCATCAGGACTATAAAGGCCTTCACTAAATCTTAATTTGACACGTCTCTTCATGACTCTGCAGAAGAATCTTATCAGAGGAAGTGGATTTCTAAGTAAAGATAATCTCTTCACCCATGTGAACGATTAACCTACTGGTGTCACTGGAAGCATGGCAGCGCTGATTTGATTTGATGTTAATGGAGCATTTTGCGGTATATTTCCAAGTACACATGACTATAACGCTAATCATTATTCTTTACCTTTAGACCATAAGACAAAGGAGCAAAATTAGGCAATTCAGCCTGTCGAGTCTGCTCTGTCATCTGATCCATTTCCCTCTCAACCCCATTCTCCAGCCTTCTCCCCATATCCTTTCATGCCCTGACTAATCAAGAGCTTACCAATCCGGGCCAGCTGGTGGCGCAACGACATCGGCGTCAGACCCAGGAGCGGAGGTTCCCAGGTTCGAAACTAGTCGGGTCCGCCCCCGAGCACGCTTCCCATCCGTGCCGGGTTGAGTGTTGAGACCGCAACTCGACCTCGTAAAACAAAGGGAAAACTACTGTGAAAATGTCTGTGTGAGGAGTGGTGCACCACACACTCTCTCTCTCTCTCTCTCTCTTGCTCTGCGCCGTGGAAAGAGCCATGAAAAATCCATCATCACGGACACACGGACACGCAGACACACACGTACAGACTTGCACGCACGCAGGCACACGCCAAAAAAAAGGAACCTACCAATCTCTGCCTCAAGTCCATCCAGTGACCTGGCCTCCACAGATACCTGTGGCAACGAATTCCGTAGATTCACCACCCATTGGCTAAAGGAAATCCTCCTTATCTCTGTTCTAAATGGGCGTTCCTCTTTATTTTGAGGCTGTGCCCTCTGATCCTAGATTCCCCCAGCAAAAGGAACATCCTCCTCACATCCATTTTATCTAGACCTTCCAACATTCAATTGATTGCAATGAGATTCCCCCCCACCCCCCCCATTCTTCTAAATTCCAGTGGGTACATGACCAGAGCCTTCAATCACTGCTGATAGGATAACTTTCATTCCCTGAAGCGTTCTCATGAATCTCTTCTGAACCCTCTCCAACGTCAGTACATTCTTTCTTACATAAGGGGCCCAAAATTGCTCACAATATTCCAAGTGAAGCCTCACCAGTGGCTCATATAGCCTCAGCATTACGTCCTTGCTTTTATATTCTAGTCCTCTTGAAATTACTGCTAACATTGAAATACGGCTTCCTCACCAGCTGTTCAACTTCCAAATTAAGCTTTATGGAATCTTACACGAGGATTCCCAAACCCCTTTGCACTTCAGATTTTTGAATTTTCTCTCCATTTAGAAGATAGTCTACACTTTTATTTTTTCTACCAAAGTGCATGACCATACACTTCCTGACACTGTATTCCACCTGCCACTACTTTGCCCATTTTCCTAATCTCTCTAAGTCCTTCTGCAGCCTCTCTGCTTCCTCAACGTTACCTGCCACTATCTTCGTATCATCTGCAAACATGGTCACGCAGCCATCAATTCGGTCATCCAAATCATTGACTGACAGTGTAAAAAGAAGCTGTCCCATCACAAACCCCTGTGAAAAAGAACTTTGACCAGCAATCATTCCAGACATCGGAAGTTTTGAGAAGCGGAGATTTCAATTAGGACAACTGTCCGTGTAGAAAAGGCAACAGCGGTCACTACAGTGCAAAAAAACTTTGACCAGCGACCAATCTGGACATCGGAAATTGGTGTGGTTGACCTAACAGAGGAAAGTGACAGTGGTCAGGTCTCTGGCACTGAGTCTGCCTCTGTGACTCAGAAAAGAAGGGGGGGAGACGAAGCATGCTGTTGTAATAGGGGATTCATTAGTTAGGGGAACAGGAGGTTCTGTGGACAAGAACAAGATTCTCAGATGGTATGTCACCTCCCAGGTTCCAGTGTCCAGGAAATCTCAGATTGACTCCTCAGTCGGGGGATGAACAGCCAGAAGTCATAGTCCATGTAGGTACTAAAAGCATGTGCAGAATAAGTGATGAGGTTCTGCATAAGAGGTTCAGGGAGTTTGGTGCTAAGTTAAAGGACAGGACCTCCAGGGTGGTGATCTCAGGGCTGCTACCTGTGCCATGTGCTAGTGAGGCCAGAACTGGGAAGATTATACAGTTAAACACATGGCTAGGGAGTTGGTGTAGGAGGGAGGGCATAAGATTTTTGGATCATGGGCTCTCTTCCAAGGAAGGTGGGACATGTACGGAAGAAACCGTTTGCACCTGAACTGGAGGGGAGATAAAATCCTAGCAGGAATGTCTGTTAATGCTGCACGGTGGTGTTTAAACCAGAGTTGCAGGGGGGTGGGAACTAGAGTGTCAAAACAGACTGTGGAGAGGTTGTGGAGGCAGATGTTGGTAAGACCTCAGACAATGTTAGGAATCAAAAGGTTGAGCACAGTGTGACTAGTGTCCTGAGCTGCCTATATTTCAATGCAAGAAGTATTGTAGGAAAGGTGGATGTTAGTGCTGAAGATGAGGTATCTGGTTTAAAAACGGAGGTGATGGGTAGTGAGGAGAGGATGTTGATAGGGCAAAATTGCAGTCAATAGGATGAGTTGCAATGTAAAAGGTGGACAAAATCGAAAAAGGTGAATACAGGTATAAAGGTGTTATATTTGAATCATGGCTGAAAGAAGGGTACAGCTGGGAGTTTAATGTCCAAGGACACACACTATATTGAAAGGACAGGCAGGAAGGCAGAGGGGGTGGTGTTGCTCTGCTGGTAAAAAATGAAATCAAATCATTAGAAAGGGGTGACATAGGGTCGGAAGGTATTGAATCATTGTGATTCAGCTAAGGAACCACAAGGGTAAAAAGACCCTGATGGGAGTTGTATACAGCCCCCAAACAGTAGGAAAAATGTGGTCTATAAATTACAACAGGAGATGGAAAATGCATGCCAAAAGAGCAAGGTTACAATGGTCATGGGGGACTTCAATATTCAGGTAGATTGGGAAAATCAGGTTGGTACTGAATTCCAGGAGGGGAAATTGCCAGAGTGCCTGTGAGATGGCTTTTTAGAGCAACTTGTGGTTGTACCTACTAAGGAATCAGCTATTCTGGATTGGGTGTTGTGCAATGAACCAGAATTGACCAGCGAGCTTAAGGTAAAAAAAAAATATGAGCGAATTCACCCTGAAATCTGAGAAAGAGAAGCTCAAGTCAGATCTGTCAGTATTACAGTGGAGTGAAGGGAAAGAGTCATGAGGGGGGAGCTGGGCAGAACCGATTGGAAAAGAACACTGGCAGGGATGACAGCAGAGCAGCAATAGCTGGAATTACTGGAAGCAATTTGGAAGGCACAGGATGTATACATCCTAAAGAGAAAGAAGCATTCTAAAGGAACGATGTCACAACCATGGCTAACAAGAGAAGTCAAAGCCAACATAAAAGCCAAAGAGAGGGGAAAAAAAAGAGTAAAAATTAGTGGGACATTAGAGGATTGGGAAGCTTTTAAAAATCAATGGAAGGCAACTGAAAAAGTCATTAAGAAGGTAAAGATGGAATACAAAAGTAGTTAACCAATAATATTAAAGAGGATACCAAAAATTTCTTCAGATACATAAAGTGTAAAAGAGAGGCAAGAGTGGATATCAGACTGCTGGAAAACGATACTGGAGAGGTAGTAATGGGGGACAACGAAATGGCAGATGAACTGAATAAGTATTTTGCATCAGTCTTCACTGTGGAAGACACTAGCAGTATGGTGGAAGTTCCAGGTGTCAGGGGTCATGAAGTGTGTAAAGTTACCTTAACTAGAGAGAAGTTTCTTGGGAAACTGAAAGGTCTGAAGGTAGATAAGTCATCTAGACCAGATGATGTACACCCCAGTGTTCTGAAAGAGGTGGCTGAAGAGATTGTGGTGACATTATTAATGATCATTCAAGAATTACTAGATTCTGGAATGGTTTCAGAGGACTGAAGAATATTCTCCAGTTTTCAAGAAGGGAGAGAGGCAGAAGAAAGGAAACTATAGGCCAGTTATTCTGACCTCAGTGGTTGGGATGATGTTGAAGTCAATTAATAAGGATGAGATCTCAGGGTACCTGGAGGCACATGGTAAAATGGGCTGTAGTCAGCACCGTTTTTTCAAGGGAAAACCTTGCCTGACAAATCTGTGGGAATCCTTTGAAGAAGTAACAAGCAAAATAGACAGAGTAGAATCGGTTGATGTTGTGTATTTGGATTTTCAGAAGGCCTTTGACAAGGTACCACATATGAGGCTGCTTAACAAGCTATGAGCCCATGGTATTACAGGAAAGATTCTGGCATGGATAAAGCAGTGGCTAGTTGGCAAAGAGTGGGAATAAAGGGAATCTTTCCTGGTTGGCTGCCAGTGACTAGCGGTGTTCCACAGAGGTCTGTGTTGGGATCAGTTCTTTTTAAGTTATTTGTCAATAATACCTATGATAGAATTGATGGCTTTGTTGCAAAGTTTGTAGATGATTTGAAGATAGGTGGAGGAGCAGGTAGTTTTGAGAAAGTAGAGAGACTACAGAAGGACTAAGGCAGATTGGGAGAATAGACAAAGATATGGCAGATGGAATACAGTGTCGGGAAGTGTATGGTCATGCACTTTGGTAGAAGAAATGAAGGGGCTGACTATTTCCTAAATGGAGAGAAAACACAAAAAAACTGAGGCACAAAGACAGGAGTCGTGCTAAGGGACTTGTGTAGGTTGAGTCTGTGATGAGCAAGGCAAATGTAATGCTAGCTTTCATTTTATGAGGACTAGAATATAAAAGCAAGGATATAATGTTGAGGCTTCATAAAGCACTGGTGAACCCTCACTTGGAGTATTGTGAGCAGCGTTGGGCCCTTTATCTTAGAAGGGATGTGCTGAAAATGGAGAGAGTTCAAAGAAGGTTCACGAAAATGATTCCAGGATTGAATGGCTTATTGTATGAAGAGTGTTTGATGGTTCTGGGCCTGTATTCACTAGAATCCAGAAGAATGAAGGGATGACCTCATTGAAATCTATTGAATGGTGAAAGGCCTTAATAGAGTAGATATGGAGAGGATGTTCCCTATGGTGAGAGAGTCTAAGGCCAGAGTACACAGCCTCAGAATTGAGGTGTGCCCTTTTAGAACAGAGATAAGGAGGAATTTCTTTAGCCAGAGAGTGGTGAATCTGTGGAATTCTTTGTCAAAGGCAGCTGTGGAGGCCAAGTCTTTATGAATATTTAAGGCAGAGGTTCATAGATTCTTGATTGGTCAGGACATGAAAGGATACGGGGAGAAGTCAGGAGATTGGGTCTGAGAGGAAATTGGCTCAGCCATGATGAAATGGTGGAGCAGACTCAATGGGCCAAATGGCCTTATTTTGTTCCTATATCTTATGGACTTATGGAACACCACTAGTCACCAGCAACCAATCCAAAAAGGACCCATTTATTCCCACTGTTTGCCTCCTGCCAATCAGATAATGCTATATCCATGTTAGTATTTTTCCTGTAATACCATGGGCTCTTATCATGTTTAGCAGCCTCATGTGTGGTACTTTGTCAATGATCTTCTGAAAAGCCAAGTCCACAACATCCACTGAGTCTCCTTTGTCTATCCTGCTTTTTATTTTTTCAAATAATCCCAATATATTTGTCAATCAAGATTTTCCCTAAAAGAAAGCTTTGACTTTGGCCTATTTTGCCCTGTGTCTCCAAGTACCTCAAAAATTCATCCTTAACAAACGACTTCAACATCTTCCCAACCACTGAGGTCATACTAACTGACCTGTAATTTCCCTTCTTCTGCTTCCCTTCCTTCTTGAGTGAAGTGACATTTGCAATTTTCCAGTCCTCTAGAATGATGCCAGAACCTATTGATTTTGGAAGATCATTACTAATGCCTCCACAATCTCTTCAGACATCTCTTTTAGAACCCTGCAGTGTAGTCTATCAGCTCCTGGTGACTTATCTACCTTCTGACCTTTCAATTTCCCAAGCACCATCTCCCTCACAACTGCACTCAGTTATGCACCATGACACTCTCAAACTACGGGCATACTATTAGAGTCTTCCACAGTGAAGACTGATGCAAAATATTTATTCAATTCATTTGCATTTCCTTGTCCCCATTACCATTTCTCCAGTGTCATTTTCCAGTGGTCCAAAATCAACTTTCACTTTTTCATCTTTCTACCCCCTCCCCCGCCCCTTAAGGTTTTCTTAGTTGCCTTCTGCTGTTTTTTTTTAAATTTCTTAATCCTCTATCTTCCCACTAATTTTTGTTCTATTATATACCCCCTCTTTTGTTCTTATGTTGGCTTTGACATCCCTTGTCAGCTACAGTTGTGTCACCCTGCCTTTAGTATACTTCCTCTTTGGGATGTATCTGTCTTGTACCTTCCGAATTGCTCCCAGAAACTCCAGCTATTGCTGTTCTGACGTCATCTCTGCTAGTGTCCCTTTCCAATCAACTTTTTCCAGCTCCTCCCTCATGCCTCTGTAATTTCCTTTTTTTTAATGTGCCATACTCTGCCAGAGCCTCGGCGACCACTTTTTCAAGTGGTTGTCTTGGAGGTAAGATACTGTGAGTGGTCCCCCACGTCCTTCTCACAGCGCAGTTTTTTTTAACGAGGCCGAGTTACGAGCTTGACACTCAACCTGGCACGGATGGAAAGCGTGCCCAGAAGCGGCCCGGCTGGGTTCAAATTCAGGAACCTTCGCTCCAGAGTCTGGTGCTGATGTCACTGCGCCACCAGCCGGCCTTTACTCCATTGTAATACTAATACATCTGACTTTAGCTTCTCCCTCTCAAAATTGCAGGGTGAATTCTATTCATAGTATGATCACTGTTTCCTAAAAGTTTCAATACCTTAAACTTCCTAATCAAATCTGGTTCATTACACAGCACCCAATCCAGAATTGTTGATCCCCTACTGGGCTCAACCACAAACTGCTCCAAAAAGCCATCTCAGAGGCATTCCACAAATTCTCTCTCTTGTGATCCAGCACCAACTTGATTTTCCCAATCCATCTGCATTTTGAAATCCCCCAACACCAACATTATATTGCCTTATTGCCATGCTCTCTCTATCTCCTCCTGTAATTTGTAGACCACACATTTGGAGACATGTAACTTACTCCTAATCAGGGTCTTCTTACCCTTGCAGTTTCTCACAAGGATTCCACATCTTCCGATCCAATGTCACCTCTTCCTAAAGATCTGATTTTATTTTTTACCAGCAGAGCCACTCCTCTTTCTCTGCCTACCTGCCTGTCTTTTCAATAGATGGTGTATCCTTGGATATTCATCGTCAGTGATCACTTGTAGTCCAGCGTGATTCTTCTCCTGGTGGTTGACTTGGTCACTTGCGGGTCATGAGACAACTGAGGAGGCCGATCCGTGATCCGCAAGTCCTGTTGCAGTGTTGGCAGGTGTAGGTCATTGAGGTGGTTGTGGATGTAGCTGGTTGGGCCTTTCCCTGTCTCTCCTTACACTAAGGCCACTTAGTCTCAGCGGCACGGGTGGAGGTATTCTCCGAGCTGTGCAGCCCCCTCATAGTCCCCTTGGATATTAACCTCCCAACTACAATAGTCTTCCAAACATGACTCCCTGATTCCCACAACATCATACCTGCCAATCTCTAACCACTCTACAAGATCATCTACCTTATTTCATATACTGCGTGCATTCAAATACAACACTTTCAGTCCTGCTTTTGACACCCTTTTCAGTTGTGTCCCTCTTTCACACTGCAGCCCATCCCACTGACTGCAATTTTGCCTCATCATTTAGCCTGCCCTTCATGACAATGTCACTCTACAGTATGACTGCTTGTACCTATCCTCAGCCCTATCACTCTGGCTCACATCCCCCTGCCAAATTAGTTCATCTTTATCTTTAACCAGTACATCTTTGGTATGTGGGAGGAGACTGGAGCACCCAGAGGAATATATAACGTTTGTTTCTTTCTCCCACACGTGTGGTGGAGATGGAACAATGAGAGAATCTAGAACTAGCAAACAATAATAGGATATTATTACAGGGTAATATTAATAGAATATTCACTTCTCACGCAAGATATCCAATGAAACCTTTGTGACTAGGTTTTTCAAAACATTCACTTTTCAAATGAGTTTAATCTTGAGGAACGCACCAAAACTGCTGATGTTATCACCTACGTCCATATTCATAGCATTGCTGCGTGCTATTGTCTTGTGTTCCATAGGTTTTTTGGAAAAACTGACTGTGGATCATTCTTTTCTTCCTCAAGGTTACTGTGAAAACTAATTATCAAAGATCTGTATCGATGAACAGAGATTTTAATTCAATGAGCCTTCTCTAATGGGTGATTATGTGTAAGTAATATTTCAGCATATCCCCAGCATAATTTATTTATTCATTAATCCTTTCAATTAAAAAAATAAATGACACTCTGAACTCAAAATAAAATATTAAGATCCATTCGCCCAAAAATAAATGATGTTTGTGTTTTTAATAAATGTTTAATTTTCCACTTTGGTGACAAAATTCTGGTTCCTTTCTGAGATGATCATACAGTTTAATTATTGATGGTTCCAGCAACCTCACGCCCACTGTTCCTGACTCTACAAGTTCTGAGCCTCAACAGTGCCAAGAAGGGGCGGGTACAAAATGGACTTCAGTGCTTCCTCAGTGAAGGAAATAAAAAACTGCAGTACGTTATTCAAGAGTACTGTGGTATTTCTTTAAAGAATAATATTTGCAGAAAGCCACATGACTATGCAGAAGAATCTTACCAGAGGAAATGAATTTGAAAGTAAAGATATTGAAACAACTAGCAACACAATAAATAATGAAGATGCCCAATCATTAAGTAAAAACATAATTGCAAGTAAGTTTCAGAATTAAGAGGTAAAACTGTGTCAGAGGCGCTTCATTGTCTCCCACCTCTCCCCCACCCCCCCCCCCGCCCCCAGTACTTTGCTGTTACAATATGGAAGGAAGCCACATTCAATTTGATTCCGGCAATTTTTTTTTTGGCATCCGTTAGTCTTGCGAGACCATGGATCTGCGCCTGGAAAATCTTCACTCTCCAGGGTGCAGGCCTGGGCAAGGTTGTATGGAAGACCAGCTGCAAGTCTCCCCTCTCCATGACACCAATGTTGCCCAAGGGAAGGGTATTAGGACCCATACAGCTTGGCACCAGTGTCGTCGCAGAGCAATGTGTGATTAAGTGCCTTGCTCAAGGACACAACACAATCCCTTGGCTGGGGCTTGAATTCACGACATTCAGGTAGCTAATCCAATGCCTTAACCACTTGGCCACGTGCTCCCAACAGGAGCAATTACAGCAGCATTATAATGCATAATTATTAGATCATTAAGATTGACGTTACAAGAAGCTAGACCATAAAATGGCAAGTTAAATTCTTAGGGCTGTTTCAAAGCAAATCAAGGAGATCGTTTTTGAGATGCACAAGACATTCTGTAGGACGTGCAGTTTAGGGCAACTGAAGAAGGGAAAGGTTTAAAATCAGTAGGAAAGGGAAAATGGTTGCTAACTCAAATGTCACATTCCACAGTATGTTTTGATGTGCATGTGATAAATAAATCAGAATCTGAAATGCTAGTGGGAATAAAACATTACAGATATAGAGAGATGTGTCCCATTCAGTCTTCACTAGAACTGAAGATCGCTTGGGAAATGAAGAGCTATGACAACATAGATACAAGTAAATTGCTTAATTTCTTTGAGAGGAAGGAAATTCAAAATGTGAGACCTTCTGGGACAGGGTTGAGGCAGAAAAGGCGAATCATTCTACAAGGAAACTAAATGCTTGAAGAAGTGAGCAATGAAAGTACAGGGAGTTGGATTGAACTAAATGCCTTCTGTGGAGAAAAGCAATGGCATTAACTTCGGGGGACTACACACACTCTGCTCCAGAGATGATCTCAGCCTTGGTCAAAAGATGGAGCAATGCACTGAATTCTAGAGATGAGATGAGTGTATCTGCATTGAGGCATCATTTGATCAACAGTGGAAGTCGATGTGAAGTCGCAAGGAAAGCACCTCAATGGTTGGAGTCAGACCTTGCATGCCCCAGATGTGGGTCCTAGAGATTATTCATCTCAGGTAAAAGACACCACTCCACTTAGGGCAGAATGGTGCTATTACGGTTATCGTAGCGCTTTACAGTACCAGCCATCAGAAGATCAGGGTTCAATTCCTATCATTGTCTGTAAGGAGTTGATATGTTCTCCCCATGACCATGTGGGTTTCCTCTGAGTGCTCCATGTTCCTCCCATATTCCAAAGACGTACGGGTTAGGGTTAGTAAGTTGTGGGCATGCAATGTTATCACCAGAAGGACTTGCAACACTTGCAGGCTGCACCCCCCCACCCCCACACATCATCAGAGTGTGTTGGTCATTGACACAAACCATGAACTTCACTGTGTGTCTTGATGTACATGTGACAATTAAAGCTAATCTTTAAATCCAGCAGTTTGCCAGGGTGGTAATCCAGGACCAACTACCTTCAGCTGCTTTATCAATGACCTGTTCTTCATCATAAGAGGCTTGCTTTACCAAGACCACCATCCCAAACATTTATTGCCTATGCCATGTTGGACAACTGTTGCATTTCCTACCATTTACAAAATACGGTGCAGTTACTCCAACAGCACCTCAGTCCACCAGGATGGTCTCAGGCAATTAGACCACTGGACCACCATGATGTGCAGGTTCCATCTGAGTCAGACATCAGCCTGACATGAAAGTATGACATCGTTCCTTTAGGTTCCCCGTTCCAAATCTTAGAATCCCTCCTGAACAGTAATGTGAGAAGACCTACATCAGCACTAGTTGAAGCTCAAGTTCAAGTTCAATTGTCATTCAGCCATACATGAATACAACCAAACAAAATAGAGCTGCTCTGGGGCCAAGGTGCAAAACTCAGTACCATCAGTCATACACGGCACAAAGTACAAATAGCACATATAGGATATCATTAAAATACAGTCACACAAAAAAAAATATAAACCAAGTTCCTGAGTCCATGAATGTTGCAGCAGTCTGCAGTCGAGCACCATACAGCTTGTCTTCTGCCAAGTGAACACTGGGGGGCAGCACCAATCCCAGCATGTGCACCATGCCACACCACCTCTGGCACTCCAGTGGAGTACCTGACTCTGATGTCTCCCCTGGCCGGCTGCAAACAGGTGGCACTGCGGCTTGGGGTCCAAGTCCTCGCTACAACCAAGGCCATACAGCTACCCCGCTGCCGGCCAATAAACCAATGAACTGGACTTGCAGCATTCCACACCACCAATGTCCAACAGGGCCTTGCAATCACGAGAAAAGCGACTAAGACGATCAGTTGCTGTGAGACTCCACACCTCCTTCGCTCACCGCAGGCAGCATCACAGTCCACACTAAGTCCGCTGTCTTCAGGTTCAGCTGACAACTCTGATGGAGTAGACCTGCAGTACTTTAAGTTCTAAATGTCCAACAAGGTCTTGCAATCGTAAAATATATGTTTAAAAAAGACAATAGGTCTTGATGGTGGGTCACCCACTGCCAAGGCCTATTAAGGATGGAAAATTATTGCTGGATGTTCCACAATTCCAAAATTCAGAGAAATTAATAATTTAAAAAATACATAGATGCACAAAAACCTTACTTTTTTAGAGAAACAGCAGAGTGACAGGCCCTTCTGGATCAACAAGCCCATGCCACCCAGTTACATCCATGTGACCAATTGACATGCTAACCCATGAGCCTTTAGAATGAAGGAGGAAACCCAGAGGAATGCACATGTTCATGGGGAGAACTTACAAACTCCTTACAGAATGCTGTGGGAAAATGATGTAAATTGGATAAATCATTATCAGCTGACCAAATTGATCTGGCTAATGGCCATCCAGGCTCCAGGTTTCAGATGACCAACGCACAGGTCTGACTCTGTCACTGAGGCTCACATACTGAACCCCAAACAGCCCAGCCTCCAGGACTGACTGCAGTGATGTCGACTATTACACAAGCTCCAAAACTCAGAGCTTGAGGTCCTACAGCTCAAGGCACTCATTGCACTTGTTGCTGTCCACGATTCAGAAAATCTTCTGGAATTCAAAGCTGATACGTTGATGGAATGAAGGGCTAGGTAAATAGGGGAAAAACAGAGGACAATGATTAACTTATAATCAATCACCTTGTAAGTGCCTTAGCTTACGCTTTGGACAAGTTTGGACAAGTCAGAAAGAAGCTTCACTCTGCAACGGGTGACATACTGGCCATTATTGTCTAAAGATAGGCATAGAGTTAAATAAGGAACTAAGTGATCCTGCAGAAGCATCTCAAGGTATAGCTAAATATGGGAGGGATGAGGTAACGGCTAGAATGTTCTTGAGAAAAGGGGAAGGGGTCCGAATGGGGAACTGGTGGGCTAGCTTTGGCTTAAAATAATTCTAACTAACTGACCAATGATTATCTTACATCTAATTGTATCTTAGCATGTGATTGAAATGATTCTAATAATGTCTAAACTTGTAATTGTAAGATTTCCTGCTACCTGATCAATGTTATAAATTGTGGAAAATTGTGTAATTCGGGGGCAGTTTCTGGACTGGCTGTTTTGGGAGATCAGTCTGTAACTTCCCCCATAGCATGCTATGAGTAGAGAATAAAGGTTTGAAAAGAATTACGTGTGTCAGTGTATTTGTGGTACAATTGCTCTTGCATCCGGTCTGATTGAGTATGACAACGTGACCTGCATAGAGCATCGAACAGTTCAGCACAGGAACAGGCCCTTCGGCCGACAATGTTATGCTGAACCAATTAAATTAGTAATCAAATAGCCTCATAAATTAGTCTGTTCTGCCTACACAACGTCCATATCCTTCCATTTTCTTCACACTCATCTAAACATCTCTTCAAAGTCCTGAATGCATCTGCCTCTACCACCCTCTCTGGCAGTGCATTCTAGGCATCTACCACTCTCTGTGTAAGTATCTTGCCCCTCACATCACATTTGACATTTCCCTCTCTCAGTTTAACTGCATGCCCTCTGGTATTAGACATTTCAACCGTGGGAAAAAGATACTGTCTATCTATTCTGTCTCTGCCTCTCATAATCTTACAAATCTCCATCAGATCTCCCCTCGGCCTTCACCGCTCCAGAGAAAACAACCCAAGTTTTCCCAGCCCTTTGCCCAGCACATGATCTCTAATCCAGTCAACATCCTGGATGTTGCACCCTCTCCAAAGCCTCAAAATCTTTCCCATTATGGGGTGACCAGAACTGTATGATGTGCCCTAACTAGAGTTTCATGAAGCTGCAAAGTTTACAGACTTTTTAACTCAGTGCCTTAACTGATAAAGGCAAGCATACCGTATGCCTTATTAACCACCCTAACAACCTGTATTGCCACTTTCAGGGAGCTGTGAACTTGACCCCAAGATCCCTCCATTCATCAACACCATTGAGGGTCTTGCCCTTAACAGTGTACTGCCATTACACATTTTACCGACCAAGATACAACACTTCATGTTTGGCTGTGTTAAACTCCATCTGCCATTTCTTCGCCCATATGTGCAACTAATCTATATCTCAATGTAATCTTCATCTGCCTTCTACACCACCCCCAGTCTTTGTATCACCTGCAAATTTACTAACCCGCTCATCTACATTTATCATCCAGGTCATTTACACACTGTACATCACAAACCACAGAGTTCCCGGTTCAGACAGTTGTGGAACACCACCGACCACAGACCTCTAGCTGGAATATGTCCCTTTGACCACCATCCTCTGTCCTGTATGGGCAAGCTGGTTCTGAACCCAAATAAACAATTCACCTTAGATCCCATGCACATTAATCTTCTGGATGAGCCTCCCAGGAGAGATCTTGCCAAATGCGTAACTAAAATCCATGTAGATAATGTCCACAGCTCTATCTGCCTCAGTCATCCTTGTCACCTCATTAAAACACTCAATCAAGTTAGCAAGATACAACTTGTCTGGCATAAAGCCCAGCAGGCTCTCGCTAATTACGCCATGGTTTCCCAAATGCTCATAAATCCAATCCCTAAGAACTTTCTCCATTCAGTAACTTCCCTATCACTGATGTGAGACTCACCAGCTTATAGTTTCCAGGATTGTCCCTGGTTTCCTTCCTGAATAATGGAACAGACCATTTGTTTGAGAAACGCCCCCCCCCCCCGACACCAACATTTAAAAGATTGACCCATAACGCAGAAGTTGGAGTGTCACAGTAGCGTAGCGATTAGTGCACAGCGCCAGCTCTGATACTGGGGTCCAATACCAACCACTGTCCATAAGGAGTTTGTATGTTCTCCCCGTGACCGTGTGGGTTTCCTCCGGGAGCTTCAGGTTCCCCTCACCTTCCCGAATGTACAGGTGAGGGTCAGTGATTTGTGGCAGAAACATGGCAAACACATGCAGGCTTCCCAGCACAATCTTGGCTGATTTGATTTGATGCAAGCGACACTTTTCATTGTACGTGTGACAATGAAGTTAATATATTTCTTACTGCCTGCTTCCTCCACTTCACTGAACTCCTCAGTCATCAAAATACCATATTTCCTACAGCGTAGAAGCAGCATTCCACGCGGCTGCTCTGTATGTCAACACACCCCACCCCGCCATTTGTACCAGATGACGTTGCAATGACCCACATAAACCCAGATGACAGTAATTATCTAGTAATTAATTCTATCTCACCATCTAATTAACTATGCAACAATCACTATCAAGCAGTTTGTTTGGCATGGAATAACAATTTTAAAGAAACTATGTTAATGTCAAAGTTAAGGTAAATAGTACAGAAATTCTTCATAATTTCTAGAAAGAAATCTATCTCTGAAACCTTTACAATTTCCACACCCGTCACAATTACAAATTTTATAGTGTGTAGAAGAGCTCCACAGAATGGATTCCATGCTGTGTACTGCATATGTTGGCAAAATCCTCCTCGACTTATATTGGATACATTTCTAAAGCCCTGAGTCATCCTTTGCTGACAGTAATTGCCTTGTACCTGTTGTACCAGTCACCCCAATCCGTTGTCCACCACCACCAGCAATCGTTTGTTTATCATAGTCATAGTCATAGTCATAGTCATACTTTATTGATCCCGGGGGAAATTAGTTTTTGTTACAGTTGCACCATAAATAGTAAATAGTAATAGAACCATAAATAGTTAAATAGTAATATGTAAATTATGCCAGTAAATTATGAAATAAGTCCAGGACCAGCCTATTGGCTCAGGGTGTCTGACCCTCCAAGGGAGGAGTTGTAAAGTTTGATGGCCACAGGCAGGAATGACTTCCTATGATGCTCTGTGTTGCATCTCGGTGGAATGAGTCTCTGGCTGAATGTACTCCTGTGCCCACCCAGTACATTATGTAGTGGATGGGAGACATTGTCCAAGATGGCATGCAACTTAGACAGCATCCTCTTTTCAGACACCACCGTCAGAGAGCCCAGTTCCATCCCCACAACATCACTGGCCTTACGAATGAGTTTGTTGATTCTGTTGGTGTCTGCTACCCAACATCAGACCAACAATGTGAAAGAAACTTCAATGTCAAAGTTACATGTTAAATACCAAATACTGAAGCTAACAACGTTCTAGAAAGAAATCAATCCTATTACCATTAAACTTCTCCCATTTGCCAAAGTTCTGCACTCTGTAGAAGCAATATCCTGCGATTGGATTCTGCACTAATTAGTCCAGATGCTTGAATGGGCTCTCTAATCCACTGAAGAAAGTCAAGTCCAGTGAAGTATGTGAATTATTTTACTGTATTTGATTTTGATTCAATGTCTTGAGTAATTAGTTTCATTTTACAATGCTTATACCTTTTTTATATATTTCAAAGCTGTTTTTAAAATCTGTTGTTTAGTGGTTATCTTGCTTTTGAATTGCAGACGAGCTGTTGAATGTCAAAAGATTAATGGAAGTAAAGAATGTTCCAAAATATATGGATGTACAACACTGTTTTTCTCTGTACTTGCAACTGGAAATCCTACACTCCCAGGGAGGACTGTCATTGGGACTATTTGTGCCAAATGGGAAATTCAGGCACTTGCAGGAGCGATTCATCACAGAAGAGTCATAGAGCCATTGAACACTATAACACAGGAGTAAGTCCTTTGGTCCATCTAGTCCACACTGAACTATTATTCTGCCTAGTCCCAACAGTCTCCACCAGGACGATTGCCCTTCTTAGCCATTCCATCCATGTACCTCTCCTAATTTCTCTTAAATGTTGAAATCGAACTTGTATTTTTGCTGGTAGCTCATTCCACACTCTCACCAACTTCTGAGTGAAGAAGGCCCTCCTTATGTTTCCCTTACACCATGACCTTGAGTTCTAGACTCACCCAACCTCAATGGAAAAAGTCAGCTTGCATTTACCCTGTCGATGTCCCTCATAATTTTACATACCTCTATCAAATCTCCAATCATTCTCCCTTGCTCTTGGGGAGAAAAGTCCTGACCTGTTCAGCCTTTCTCTATAACTCAGGTTCTCCAGTTCTGGCAACATCCTTGTAAGTTTTCTCTGCACTCTTTCAATCTTACTAGTATCTTTCCTGTAGGAAGGTCACTAGAACTGCACACAAGACTCCAAATTAGATCTCACCAACGACTTATACAACTTCAACATAAAATCCCAATTTCTAAACTCAATACTTTGATTTGTTAAGGCCAATCTGCCAAAAGCTCCCTTAACGACCCTGTCTCCCTCTGACACCACTTTCAAGGAATTATGGATCTGTATTCCCAGATCCCTCTGTTCTACTGTACTCTTTTGTGTCCTATCGCTCACTGTAAAAGTCCTACCCTGGTTTGGTATCCCAAAGTGCAACACCTCACACTTTCCTGCATTAAATTCCATATGCCATTTTTCAGTCGGTTTTTCCAGCAGGACCAGATCTCGCTGCATTCCTTGCTGTCCACTACATGCCATCTCCAATTATATTATCTGAAGGAGATCTTCAGCAGGATCCAGCCCTGCGTTGGAATCTCGTAAGTAGGTGAGTTCTCTTCAATTTCTATAAATTAGCATCTCGCCTGTGCTTTCCCCAAGAATCTCCAAACCTCTGATCTTCCAACAATTTGCCCCCACCACCACCTCGCCACAAACTTTTAGAACTCTGGCCAAAGTTCCAGTCTCATGACCCAGACTCCTACCTCCAGGCATCTCCAAACTATTGGCCAGTCCAATAACTAACTAAAGCTCAGATTTCTGGTCACCTACACATGCCTCAGCCAGTCTCTGATGTCTGAGCATCCAATAGCAACACTGCCCAAATACCTCCACCAAAGCTTGTTGCCGTACCACCCTGGCAAGCTCCAATTTTATGATCAAGGCCCATATGTGAACGTGTGGTTAATGGTTGGCACATATCTGAAGAATCATTTTCATACGGCACGGTGCTATGGCAGTGTCCCAAGTAAGAGTGTGGTTGTCAGACACCCAACAGACCTGATTCCACCATCATCCCCCCACCCCCAACATTTCCCCCCACCCTCCTAGTCAAGGCTTTGTTTTGACCCTGATTACTAATGTCCTCATATGCACTCAACACCCAAGTCCTGGCCACTCCTCCAGATAACCCGGAGAGCATGAAAGAACGCGTGCGACCGACAACCAGTGGCATCGAAAGCCTCAGGCAAATTTGATCAATGGACCCACAACAGTTAGTCATTTGCATGCTGTACACTGATGCTTTAATACTTTCAATATCACAGATCAATGTCTAAGCTGTAAAATGTACTTATTTAACTTTGTTTCTGAAGCAAGCTATATGGTAGCCAATCCATTAAGATTTTTCATGGATTATATGTAGTCCTTGTCAGAGTATTATTTAGCAGAGCAATATTCTCTGGATACTTTGACTAATTTTATATGATTGAGACATTTATTTCTTAAGCCATCTATTGTTATTACCACCACCCCGATGAGTCAGAGACTCTGGTGTAACGTGTACAGTGTGTTAGAGTGGCCGTTCCAGACTGACTGATGAAAGCATTACCGATGTTTATTATAAATCAGGAATATAACTGAATTAACAGTCCTTCAAGGGCTACCAGGTTTTACAATATTTCACAATACTGCCAGGTTTTGTGTTTTCTGCAAATTTAGAAATTTTGATTCGAACCCTTATGCCTGGGACCTTCATATAGAATACCAAAAGTAATACCTGCAACACTGATCTCTGCAGTTTGCTTTTATTCACCTTTCTCCACTCTAAACAACAATGAGAAGCTGCAGACACTGCAAGTCTAAACTAAACCCAGAACATGTTGGGAAACGCACAATGTGTAAACCAGCATCTGTGAAGAGAGAAACAGTCTTAACATTCCAGTCCTGAGGGACAGGCACTGACCCTAAATGTTAACTTCACAGAAGCTTCCTGATGAGGGTTTCAATCATTTTCAATTGTACACTTTCTAATACCTTAGTACCCTTTCAGTAAATCACGCTATTATCTTTGGCAATAGATTGAGTACGTACGTTTAAGCAATATGTTAATCTAAACAGTAATGGCAGCTGCAGGAGTTGTCTGTGCCTCAGACAAAGAAGCAGGAATGAAAAATTATTGCGGACTACCCATCCTGAAAATTCTCTTTTCCAAAGCTCCCTTCTGGAAAGCGCTATAGAGCTATTAAAACAAAAATTTCACGCTGTCTTAAAAGTTTCTCTTGCCAGGTAGCGAATCTGATCAACCATACTATTTAATCTATCCCCCCCACCGTCTCCTCTATCAATGACCCCTGTCATTACACTGCACTGTAAACATTTAAAACCACTTTTTATAATGCTGTTTACATTGTAAATACATGCTGGTACTTCTTTATTTATGCACATTTTATTCCATATCTGTACTTTAATGTGGACATACATTTTTATATAATTCTTTATTTTTTATAATTGTTGCTGATTTTGTTGCATGTCACACTCTGGCCAACACACCACAGCAAATTCCTAATACATATAAATGTATATGGTTAATAAAGTTGATCCTTGATCTTTGATCCAATTATCTAGCAGTAAGTAACTGCCTCTCTATGGACGACAGAAAAAAATCTCAAACTTTACAAAAGTCGCCGCATTCAAACATCTTGTTCCGTTGATGTGTAATGCACATTTCAGTTCAGCCAAGATATGCAAATAGCACAGTGCCCTTGAGTGTACTACCAATTCAATTACAATCCTGTCTTTTCACAAATATCAGTAGTACACTCATCAGTCAGTCTGGAACGGCCACTCTAGCACCCTGTACACGTTACACCAGAGTCTCTGACTCATCGGGATGGTGGTAATAACATTAAATGGCCTAAGAAATCAATGTCTCAATCACACAAAATTAGTCAAACTATCCAGGGAATATTGCTCTGCTAAATAATACTCTGACAAGGAGTACACATAATCCATAAAAAAAAACAATGGATTGACTACCATATAGCTTGTTTCAGAAACAAAGTTAAATAAGTTCTCCCTTGTATACACATTACAGCTTAGACATGGATCTGTGATATTGAAAGTATTAAAGCATCAGTGTACAGCATGCAAATGACTAACTGTTGTGGGTCCATTGATGAAAATTGCCTGAGGCTTTCGATGCTACTGGCTGCCGATCGTACGTGTGCTTTCATGCTCTCCAGGTTATTCGGAGGAGGACCTAGGAGTTGGCTGTTGGGTGCAAGAGAGGACTAGAGACCAGCGTCTGAACAGAGCCATGGCTGAGGGAGGAGGGTGTGGCACGGATGATGGAGATTCCAGATCTGAAAACCAGATTCCCATAATGCCATGCATCATGGAACCCATTCTTCAGGTATGTGCCAACCATCAGCCCACCCATTTATGCTGTTGATGGGCCCTGATTGTAAAATTGGAGTCGGGCAGGATTGTATGGTGACAAGTTTTGGTGGAGATAGGTGGGCAGGGTTGGTATTGGATCAGAGACCGGCTGAGGTGTGTGTAGATGGCCAGAAATCCAAGTTAGTTATTGGATTGGCAGACAGAGATTGAAGATGCCTGGAGATAGGAATTTGGAACTATGGCCAGAGTTCTAGAGGTTGGTGAGGAGGTGGAGGGGGAAATATCAATATATTCAAACTATCTAGGGAATATTTAGCTCTGCAAAACAACTCCTATAAGGAGTACATATAATCCATGAATATCTTAATGTATTGGCCACCATATAGCTTGCTCCAGAAATGAAGTTCTCCCTTGTATGCATCTTTTACAGCTGAGAAAGTGAGAAACTACAGCAGGGTATACACTCAGTGGCCACTTTATTAGGTACACCTGTGCAACTACTCGTTAATGCAAATATCTAATTAGCTAATCATGTGACAGCAACTTAATGCATAAAAGCATGCAGACGTGATCAAGAAGTTCAGTGCTGTTCAGACCAAACATCAGAATGGGAAGAAATGTGACCTATGTGACTTTGACTGCAGAATAATTGTTGGTGCCAGACGGGATGGTTTGAGGATCTCAGAAACTGCCAATCTTCTG
Organism: Mobula hypostoma; assembly: GCF_963921235.1. Taxonomy (NCBI): domain Eukaryota; kingdom Metazoa; phylum Chordata; class Chondrichthyes; order Myliobatiformes; family Myliobatidae; genus Mobula; species Mobula hypostoma. The sequence continues at coordinate 24,669,550 of NC_086112.1, read as the reverse complement.
GGATTCTCACAAGCAACCGTCTCAAAAAAATGACAGAAAATGCTGCAAAAACAAAAAAAAATCTAGTGAGTGGCAGTTCTGTGGGCAAAAATGCCTTGTTAATGAGAGAGATCAGAGGAAAATGGCCAGACTGTTTCAGGCTGATAGGAAGGCAACAGTAACCCAAATAACAATGTGTTACAACAACAGGGCTCTGAAAAACACCTCTGAATGCACAACACATCAAATCTTATAGTGGATAGTCTACAGCACCAGAAGACCACACTGGGTTTCACTCCTGGACCACTAATTGAAAACAGACTGGTGTAATGGACAAGCAGATGGCAGATTAAGTTAAATGTAGGAAAAATGCTAAGTAGACTTTGTAGTGAGAAGAAGGAGAGGCAATACAGAATAACAGGTGTTATTCTGAAAGGAAAGCAAAAGTACCAGGAGGTTTGGGTACACGATTCATGGAAGGTGGCAGGACAGGCTGAGAAAGAAGTTAATAACGTATACACATTTCCGGTCGTTACCAACAATGGCACAGACTGTACATGCAAGAAGTCATGCTGAACCTCTAGAAAACACTGGCCTGGCATCAGCTGGGACATTGTATTCACTTCTGGCGACCACTTTATAGGACTTAGTGAGGATATAAAACTCTGATTGCTGGGATAAGAGACTGCAGTTTCAAGGATAAGTTAGAGAGACCGGGACTGTTTGTTTCTGAGAAGACTTAGAAGAAAGGTTTGTTAGATATATACAAAACGATAGACTGGATGGGTCTCAGCCCGAAACTCCGACTGTTTATTTCTCTCTACAGAAGCTGCCTGACTGCTGAGATCCCCAGCATTTTGTGTGTGTTGCTCCGGATCTACAGAATCTCTTGTGTTTTGCATTATGGGTGTTCATTACTGTTAGTGGAGAGATCAAGGACTAGAAGTGGCAGGTACAAAATAAAGAGGAAAGGAGTTAACAAAGAAATGAGGAAAAATATGTTTAAGTAGTGTATGTAACACACATAAAAAATGCTGGTGAACGCAGCAGGGCAGGCAGCATCTATAGGAAGAGGTACAGTTGATGTTTCGGGCTGAGACCCTTCGTCAGGACTAACTGAAAGAAGAGATAGTAAGAGATTAGAAAGTGGGAGTGGGAGGGGGAGGGGGAGGGGGAGATCCGAAATGAAAGGAGAAGACAGGAGGGGGAGGGATGGAGCCAAGAGCTGAAAAGTTGATTGGCAAAAGGGATATGAGGCTGGAGAAGGGAGAGGATCATGGGACGGGAGGTCTAGGGAGAAAGAAAGGGGGAGGGAGGGGAAAGCCCAGAGGATGGGCAAGGAGTATAGTGAGAGGGACAGAGGGAGAAAAAAGAGAGAGAGAGAGAAATAAATAGATAGATAGATAGATAAGGGATGGGGCACGAAGGGGAGGTGGGGCATTAATGGAAGTTAGAGAAGTCAATGTTCATGCCATCAGGTTGGAGGCTACCCAGATGGAATATAAGGTGTTGTTCCTCCAACCTGAGTGTGGCTTCATCTTGATAGCAGAGGAGGCCGTGGATAGACACATCAGAATGGGAATGGGACGTGGAATTAAAATGTGTGGCCACTGGGAGATCCTGCTTTCTCTGACGGACAGACCGTAGGTTCACTGAAGAAGTTTAAGTAATGTATAATTGAATTCTGGAAAACATAGCCTGCTGATACAATGAGGATGATTACAATGTGACAAAGAAGGATCTGGATAAGTTCAAGTTCGAATGTCATTCAAGCATACACATGTATACAGCTAAATGAAAGCGTGTTCCCCTGGGCCAAGGTAGAAAACACAGTACATATAGTCACACACAGCAGACAGCACATTTAGTCATGAACGCACATACAATCACAGAAATAATATTAGCACGTCTCTGGGCGGCATGGCCTGTAGACAGATGGAGCATGGGATGTTGTCCTGGAGCCATGTTTCTGCAAGAACAAGCATGAGGTAGTTCCTCATCTTGCACTGAGTCTGATGCAGACAAAGGTAATCTGACTTGTCTTCCAGGGAGCAGACAATAAAACACCAACGGGAGAGCTGGCCTGCAGGAGACAGCCCCCAACCCAGCACAGATTCCAGTGCACCCACCATGCCTCTGTTCTCTCCCACACCGCCTCCAGTGCCTCCTCCCCTGAATGGCTGTAACAGGCAACGTTGAGACATGGGGGCTTGGTCCACACGACAGCCGAGCCCACACCAATGGTCCCGGTCTCACCAATGAACCAGATTTACAGCATTTTGTATTACCAATGAACAACAGGGCCTTGCCATCACTGGAAACGTGTAAGACACACAATTGCACCACTTGTTGGATCCAGAGAGGCAGCCACAACCAGGCATGCCACTATCTTACTGGAAGCTACATTAGTAAATGGCTGGTTAGAATATTTACAAGACAACAGGGAAGGGGTTGGGGAATGGAACGAGGGATAATGAAACAGAAAATGCAGAAAACCCCCTGGTAATCAGGATTTGTTATGAGATGATGAACAGAGTTAATGTTTTAGATTGAAGACCCTCTCTCTAAAGAAGGGTCTTCAATCTGAAACATTAACTCTGTTTCTCTTCTCATAGTTGCAGCCTGACCTGCTGAGTATTTTCAGCACTTTCTGTTTTTATTTTAGATTTTCAGCAATGGCAAACTTATTTTTTCTTTTTTTTTTAATTACTGGATGAAACAAATGAACTGGCAGAGAGTAGACATGAGCATAAAGAACAAAGTGACCTCCTCTGGGTTTCAGCCACTCTATGAATCTGCAGAATTGTGTCTGATGAAGTAATCTGAGGTAATCTGAAGATGGAATTCATTCTAATCGGTTTCCACTGGAAATGTCAATATTTCTTATTTTGGCAGGATTCTGCTAAAAGCTAACTCATGACATTTTCTAACAATTCATCAGTTGTGACACTACTTAATTCATTAAAGCTCTTAAATCATGCACTGAGCTAATTTTCAGATAAAGCTTGACTTCTGGCTCGTTACATTTGGGAACATGAATTCTGGGAAACCTATTCCTCACTGGGCACTTGACTTAGCACGTTGAAAGTAAGGAAGTTGATGGGACGTCTTAAGTACTCCCAGTTTTCATCTTGTAGTTAAAAAGCTGAAACATCGGGTGGACCTGGGTACATTGGCCCACCTTGCCTGATGTTAGATGGTGAGCATTGCTGATTGTGCTAACCCAGTGATTCCCAACAGGGGCAGGTACACGTCCTAAGGGGGTGTTTCGGGAAGTAGAAGTTGTCGGGGGACATTCAAAATTCTTGAGAGGGGGCAGTAGGCGTGGGGCACGAGACCAGACCGACCGTTAGTGGACCAGGAACTTCCAAAAACAAGGATGACTTTGAGCACTTGCTTCTTCACACTGAGGTGCATTAACTGTCAAAAGGCTATTGCTTAAAACATTCCTTTGATCTTTTTGATGCTGTGGTTGAATTTTTGCTCAACGTCAACAAGAGCTTGGGAAACAAGATTGAACTTCTACAAGGAGATGTAGCATACCTAGCTAATCTGTATGACAAAATGAACATTCTGAATATGAAACTACAGGGTGAGAATTTCAATTTAATCCAGGCAAAGAGTGTAGTGTCCACTTTTATCAGAAAATTAGAAATATATGACAAAACATTGGGAGAAGACTGTTCTCACAGCTTCTCTGCATGGAAAGTATGGCACTGACTTTCAGAGATGATGATTTGCAAGAGTACTGCTTACACTTGCAGTCACTGAAGAAGGATTTTCAGAATTGATTCAAGGACGAATGATATGGAAATTCCGGACAGGGTAATTAACTCATTTCTTTGCAAGGTGGAAGAACAGGAAGAGAGCTTCCAAGAAGAAATCATCAAAATTCAGAAGCAAAGATGCTTTTCAAAAATGTTGGCTTTTGTGGTATGTGGCCGCATTGCTCTTCAATGCATTTCCATCCTCCTACCTTGTTGAAAGAGGCTTCAGTGCAGGGAACCACATACTCACAAAAAAAACAGAAACCGCTTGGACAGTGTTACACATGAGGACTTAAGGCTTTTGCTGTCACAACTTGAACCAGATATTTCAACTCTTGCTAAAGACCATCAAGCTCAAGGATCACATTGCCATGGAAGCTGCTGCTGTACAGAGCGCAGGTACTGTGCAAGTTAAGCTTAAAGACAAATAAAAATTTAAAGCAGAATCATTTTTCTCATGTCAGCATTTGGTGGACATGTTTTTACTCTATGGGGGTGCCAGAAAGTATGTTGTGCCTAAGAGGGGCGTTGGCAAGTATGAAAGTGCTTTAGGGGGGCGCTTGGTTAAAAAAAAAGTTGGGAAAAACTGTGCTAACCTCATGCAAAACCACCATGCAATAGAAGGATTTATTTTCCCATTTTTGTCCCACCTCTCTCAGAATGCCTGAAGAAAGCAGGTGGTATATCTAGGATGGAACTGGAATTTTCAAGTTCAAAGTTCAAAGTAAATTTCTTATCGAAGTACAAACAGTATATGTTACCATATACAACCCTAGGATCTCTTGCAGGCATACACAGTAAATCCAAGAAACACAATCGAATCAATGAAAGACTGTACCAACAGGACGGACAAACAACCAATGTGCAAAAGACAACAAGCTGTGCAAATACAAATGAAAAATAATAAATAAATAGACAGGTAGATAAATAAATAAAAATCAAGAACCTGAGATAAAGAGTCCTTGAAAGTGAGTCCATAGGTTGTGGGAACAGTTCAGTAATGGGGTGAGTGAAATTGAATGAAGTTATCCCCTCTGGTTCAAGAGCCTGATAGTTGTTCCTGAACCTGGTGGTGTGGGTCCTGAGGTTCCTGTACTTTCCTCCTGATGGCAATAGTGAGAAGTTAACATGGTCTGGGTGGTGGGAATACTTGATGATGGATGCTGGATCCTGTTTTCCTGGGACTGCGCTCCATAGTGGGAGGGCTTCATCTATTTTGGACTGGGCCAGATCCACTACTTTTTGTGGGATTTTCTGTTCAAAGGCATTAGTGTTTTCATTCCAGGCAGTGACATAACCAGTCAATACACGCTCCACCACACATATGTAGACGTTTGTAAAGGTTTTAGATAACATGCCAATTCTTCATAAACTTCTAAGGAAGTAGAATCACTGTCGTGCTTTCTTAGGGCAGATCCTCTGAAATGATAACACTGAGGAATTTAGAGTTGCTGGCCCTCTCCACCTCTGATCCCCCGATGAGGACTGGCTCGTGGACTTCGGTTTCCTCCTCCTGAGGTCAATATTCATTTCCTGCTATTGAGTGAGGGGTTGTTGTTGTGGCACCATTCAGCCAGATTTTCCATCACCAATTGGAATTGAATTGGTTTATTACTGTCACATATACCAACATACAGAGATTGTCTTGCAGACTGTTCACACAGTTCAGATCATTACATGGTACATTGAGGTAGAACAGGGTAAATCAATAGCAATACAGAATAAGTTGTAACAATTACAGGGAAAGCACAGTGCAGGTAAACAATAAGGTGCAAGATCAAAACGAGGTAGATTGTGAGGTCAGGAGTCCATCTTATCATACTTGGGAACTACTTAATGGTCTTATATCAGCAGGGTAGAAGCTGTCCTTGACTAGGGGCTACAGCAATTTTATGTTGACATCCAATATTCTTCAGAATTGTTCTAGATTTCAAATGGTTCAAATGGTTTCATTTTTTATCAGAGAATGTATACAGTATACAATGTAAAATACTTGTCTTTGCCGACGTCCATGAAAACAGAACCCTAGAAGAATGAACGACAGAAAAACGTTAGAACCCCAAAGCCCCCACTCCCCCTCCCAGCGCAAGCTTCAGCAATGCATCAACCGCCCCCCCACCACCCGTTTCAGCAAAAGCATCAGCGCCCACCACCCAAAAAACAGCAGCAAAGCCCCCAGAGAGAGATCGTGATCTGAAGTCAACAAGAACTATTGTTGACATGCCACAGGCTCCCTCTCTCTCTCTCTCTCTCTCTCACTAACAAAGGATAGAGAGAAGTCACCCATTTCACAGCAAAAGGGTAGACTAACAGTCACTGTTACGATGTTACAGTCTGCCACATTACTCTCCGACTCGAGAATCGGCAGCAAACTCTCCCTACCATCAAGAGAAAGAGAGAGAGAGTGATGGCCTGATAACAGAAACTCCCGTCCACACATCCACTGCATCAAAATGTTGATGTTCCTTCTCCTGCGACACCTTAGTGTGCAACACCAGACTGGCAAGGCCACACCCTGGAGGCATCACCTTCCAAATCGTGCCTGGAGAATGTCGGAAAGCAGCCAGTCCGTGAGCTCCAATAGCGGAAACTCATCCGCCGTGAAAAACCACAGTTTTGAGTGCCGTTGCAGATCAGGGACCTCGATAGAACCCCAGCCACCTTGAAAGAGAAAAAAGAGAGATTAAAGGGAGGACTTTAAGCTGCTTTCTCCTCTTTTTGAGAAGGCTGGGGTTCTAGGAAGTGGATGAGCATAATTTTCCTTGCATCTTGTTTTCGGATTCAGCTGAGTGGCTATTTGTAGCTTGGTTGGACTTGATGAATTTAGTTACACAGGGGATTTTGAGCCCTCTTGAGAAATGTTCACAGTACCATTATCTCATTTTAAAGAAAACTGACTCTTAAATAATGTTTGGCAGCGAGGGAAACAGCCAAAGAAGAAGTAATACCATTAAAGCCTCTTAAGAAATTATAATGAAAGCTTGAAAAGACTGATAGGATTTCCACAGAAATATGCCTTATTCATGAATGTGTTTGTTTTTAATTTGCATTTTAAAGGAATTGTGGCATAATCTTGATGTTAACTTTTATGTTATTACTGCATTTTTTTTAAAGATCCATCTATTTTAAGCTCAGACGCATAAAGAGCACAAGATGTGATATTGAAATAATTCGTCCTGGAGATGGCACAACATAGTGGGCCCTAGAGCTGAAGGACATGTACTGTTCGATGAAATTGTACTCTTACGTTAGGGGTTGTGTTAAAGCTGTTTAAAAAGAATATTATCAGGATTATAAGTACAAAGGGTACCACGCCTGCTGTAACGTTCTCCACTGACTTGGAGAGTCATCATCGTGAGAATGTTTCTTTGGGAGGCAGCTTTCTCCAACAGTTGGAACAGTGCTGCTGGCATTGTGTGTGAGAAATTTCAGCAGAGGAATTAATTGGTGTAGCCTGAAGATTGTATCATTAGATCAGAAAGCCCAGCAATGTTAGGCCAAGAGGAAGCCTTCTCTCCAAGTATTGACAGTGTGCAGTAAACCACGGCGTGGCAGAGACCACCTACTGCAACCAGGAACGATCCTGAGTCCAGGAGGCTGACTGCAGTGGCAGCCCTGAGAGTACTGAGTGAGGGCTGTTCTGCAGAAGAGTCTTGTTTGTATTGGAATTGATTCATTATTGATATTGGTTTTTATAGAGCCACACAGTAATGTAGCAGCTAATGTTACACTTTACAATGCCAGCTGTAAGATCGGGGTTCAATTCCCACCGCTGTCTGTAAGGAGTCTATACTTTCTCCCTGTAACCATGTGCGTTTCATCTGGGTGCTTTAGTTTCTTACCACTTTCCAAAGATGTACGGGTTATGGTTAGTAAGCTGATCTATGCTGATGTCAAAAGCATGGTGACACTTGTGGGCTGCCCCCAGCTCATCCTCGGAATCAGCTGGTTGTTGACACAAAATGATGCACCTCGCTGTATGCTTCAATGTTTCAATGTACACATTACAAATAAAGCTAATCTGTCATCTTGTCACATGTACCAAGGTAGAGCAAAAAGCTTTTATCTTGTCTGACATCCAGACAAGATCATGCCAGACAGCCTGCACAGATATTGCTCCCAGAAGTCTAGATATCAGCTCGTACCTCTGTAAACCCTGACTCAACAAGGTTCTTGGAGATGAACTCCTCTATTTGACCTCACATCTTTAATGAAAATTCACTGGCACACAGCACAAACCATTGCTCCACATGGTAGAACATTAGATTTTATTTTTACTCGGCCTTTAACAGTCTGACCATTTTACTTATTACTATTAAATGGAAAAGCCTCAACAAGCTCATAATGGCCCAGAATTTTTCTTCCTGGTGGCAATTTCCTCAGAAGTTTACATGAACGTATAAGTCAGAAAGCTGTCCTCAGTCACTTGCCACACACAAATAATGCTGGAGGTACTCAGCAGGCCAGGCAGCATTGATGGAAAAGGATATTGTCACTGTTTTGGGCCGAGACCCTTCGGCAGGACTGGAGCAGAAAAAGCTGAGGAGCAGATTTGAAATGTGGGGGGAGGAGAGAGAGAAACACCAGGTGATGGGTGAAACCTGGAGGGGGAGGCATGAAGTAAAGAGCTGGGAAGTTGATTGGTGAAAGAGACAGAAGGCCATGGAAGGAAGAAAAGGGGGAGGAGCACCAGAGGGAGGTGATGGGTGGGCGAGCAGATAAGGTGAGAGAGGGAAAACAGGATGGAAAATGGTGAAGGAGAGTGGGGGGGGGTGGCATTGTGGGCATTACCGGAAATTACCGCACATCAACTCCCTCTGGTGCTCCTTCCCCTTTTCTTCCTTCCATGGCCTTCTGTCTCTTTTACCAATCAACTTCCCAGATCTTTTCTTCATCCCTCCCCCCTCAGGTTTCACCCATCACCTTGTGTTTTTCTCTCCCCCCTTCTCCCCACCTTTTAAATCTACTCCTCAGTTTTTATCCTCCAGTCCCGATGGAGGGTCTCGGCCCAAAACGCTGACTGTACTTTTTTCCATAGATGCTGGCTGGCCTGCTGAGCTCCTGCAGCACGAGGAAATCTGCAGATGCTGGAATTTCAAGCAACACACATAAAAAATGCTGGTGAACGCAGCAGGCCAGGCAGCATCTCTAGGAAGAGGTACATTCGACGTTTCGGGCCGAGACCCTTCGTCAGAACTAACTGAAAGAAGAGATAGCAAGAGATTTTAAAGTGGGAGCATTGTGTGTGTTGTCTTGGGTTTCCAGCACCTGCAGATTTTCTCTTGTTTCTCAATGGCTTGCCAGTATTTTCTAGAGATCAGTGTGGGAGTATGAAATTGCAGCAAATTCCTAGCATGAAGGGGGAGGAATCTGCACTGGTACAGAGTCCTTGGAAATTAACAACTCATTTTTTGTCGTTGAGACGATCTGGAAGTGCATTAAGATACTGTAGCTTTTATTTAAACTTTTAACTTAGTAAATACATGTGAATATTTTCAAAAGTTTGAATTATTTTTAAAGCTTTAATAGTTTGAATTATTCAGATGATCAGAATCAATCACAATGTTTCTGTACTTGTCACTGTGTGGGAGCAGTTTTTGTTGTACAACATCCTACACAGGGACATACAGGAGAATGATGGGCAGCAGGCCTGGGTGACCTCACCAGTAATAACTAATTATGGTCCATGCATCTGTATACACACACACACACACATGCACTCACCCCTACCACCTCTTCTTGAAATCGCTCTCACTGATCACGTGACTCTTCACAAACCCATGCCTCTCTAGATAATGATTGATCAACCCCCACCTCCCTTCTTTAAGAATCAATCATCAACCCGCCACCCATCCCTCACCTTAGATTTACTGTTGAAGACAGATCAGTCTCTAACAACATTAACAACGCCCCTCCTACCATTCTCACACCCCGATGCAGATCATTTCCCCTCCACCCCAACTGCAACGCCGTCACCATCAATTCTCCGCAATGACCCTCTCTAAAACCCCCTCTACCACCCTACTGTCTCTCTCACTCCCACTCCCGGACATCAGACAGATCCAGGCCTGGACTTTGCCCCAGCCCTGGCCCAGTACCTGTACTGATAGCTGTGTGTGTTCTACACTGGCGCAAGGTCAGTTCATAGCTCCCAGAGCCTGGAGCCACTGAGAAATTTCCAGCCAATAGTATTTTCATTAATAGTGTATAAGTTCATTAAAGTAACCATCAGTGATAATATATAATGTATAATATATATATTTGACATGAAAATTGCTGTCAGAGTCTAACTCATTTTCAGTGTTGGAAGGACCCCTAGTGTATGAGTTGCACAGCATTTTATGTATTTAAGATTCAAGATAAAATATTGTTTATTGTCATACTTCAGTACACAAGTGTAAAGGAGAATGAAATGATTGTTACTCCAGATATGGTGCAGCATAAAAATCATAATCCGTATTTAAAAAACCCCAGTAAAACACAATGCTTGGGGGACGATGGGTGCTGAAGGGTTATGGAGAGGACTGGCTGATGTGGACATAGTGGTGGTGAGCGGTGCTGGGCGTGGCTTCATGGAAGGATGTACTGATCAGCTCGACAGCTTGGGAGAATTAACTGGCTTTTGAGTCTGGTGGTCCTGGTGTGGATGTCGCGGAGCCTCTTCCCCGGTGGGAGTGGGACAAACAGTCCGTAAGCAGGGTGGGTGGGATCCTTTGTGATATTGCCGGCCTTCTTCCAGCACCTGTCCTTGATGGTGTGTCAGCCGGTGCCGGTGATGCTCTGGGCAGTGCTGGCTGCCCCCTGTACAGCCCTCCTGTCTGCCGCCAGGCAGTTTCCATTCCACGCAATGATGCAGCATTTTAGAATGCTCTCGATTGCACATCTGTAGAAGGTTGTATCTGGTGACACATACATACTTCGATAATAAATTTACTTTGAACTTCAGGAGCAATTACATCAATCTGGCACAAGGTGGAGGTCGGCATCATCACAGGGTGCACTATCTCAGTGACACTGTTCTCCCTCGCCATGAACGTGCTCACTAGGTCTGCTGAACCAGAGTGCAGAGGGCCCAGAACAAATTCTGTTCAACAGCAAACACCTGTCAGGGCATTCATGGATGACCTCACAGTCACCACAGAATCAGTCCCAGGCTGCCAGTGGATTCTGCAGGGGCTCGAAAAGCTGGTGGAGTGGGCCCGGATGCGTTTCAAACCAGCCAAATCAAGATTGACGGTGCTGAGGAAAGGGAAGGTGGAGAACAAGTTCCGGTTCAGCATCACAGGCACAGCCATCCCAACCATCACAGAAAAGCCAGTCAAGAGCTTAGTCAAAGTTTTTGACAGCTCTTTAAGGGACACGACATCCATTCAGGCAACCTGCACCGAGTTGGATGGCTGGCTGAAATCTGTGGACGAGTCTGGCCTACCTGGGAAGTTTAAAGCCTGGGTGTATCAGCATGGCATTCTTCCCAGAATCCCGTGGCTCCTCCTCATCTATGCAGTTCCAATCTTGACAGTCGAAACCTTAGAGAGGAGGGTTAGCAACCACCTCAGGAGATGGCTGGGGCTGCCAAAGAGCCTGAGCAGCATCGCACTCTATGGACACCACAACAAACTGCAACTGCCCTTCAAATCCTTGGAGGAAGAATTCAAGGTAACAAGAGCCAGAGAAGTGCTACAGTAGAGGGACTCAAGTGACCCGAAGGTGGCTAGAACAGGGATCCAAGTGAGGACTGGCAGGAAGTGGAGGGCAGAGGAAGCTGTTCAGGAAGCAGAGGCAAGGCTGCGTCACAGGAGGCTGGTGGGAGTGGTCACACAAGGCCGAGCTGGGCTAGGATCCTTTCCAACTCCCCAAATGGACACCAGAGGGAAGGAAAGGCGTCGTCTAGTTCAGGAGGAGGTGAGAGCAGTAGTGGAGGAGATGAGAACCTGCAAGGCAGTGGGAATGAAGCAACAGGGAGCTTGGACAAGATGGGAGAATGCGGTTGAGAGGAAAGTGACCTGGGCTGAGCTTTGGAAAGCCGAACCACACCGCATCCAATTTCTCATCCAGGCAGTGACAATGTGCTTCCAAGCCCATCAAACCTGCACACATGGGGCAAGGCAGAGTCATCTGCGTGCCCACTGTGCTCCAAGCGAGGAACCCTGGAGCACATCCTCAGTGGCTGTGCAAGGGCACTTGGTGAGGGATGGTACAGGTGGAGGCATGATCAGGTCCTGAAGACCATCGCTGAAGCCGTCAGCGCAGGAGTTGAGTGGGTGAAGCAGTCCCGACCCTCCAAGCAGACCATTGCCTTTGTCAGAGCTGGGGAGCAGCCAATACCTGCCAAAAGAACATCTGCAGGCATTCTGACCTCTGCAAGGGACTGGCAGCTGTTGGTGGACCTCAAAGGGCAGCTGAAGTTCCCCAACCATATCACAGCCACCACCCTGCGACCAGACATTGTCCTACTGTCTGAGTCTACTAAGCAAGTGGTGCTGCTGGAGCTGATAGTCCCATGGGAAGATAGCTTTGAGGAGGCCTTTGAAAGGAAGCTCTCCAAGTACGCAGGACTGGTCAGCAACTGTCAGCAGGCTGGATGGAGAGCGAGGTGTCTCCCAGTGGAGGTTGGTTGTAGGGGATTCGTAGCCCGTTCCTTAGTTAGAGCCTTCAGCATTTTGGGCATCGAGGGAGAGGGGAAGAGGAGAGCCATCCGCAGTACCACGGATGTGGCAGAGAGGGCCTCAAGATGGCTGTGGCTCAAAAGAGGGGAGCCATGGAGTCATAAGTAGCTAGCCATCTGGACACAAGCTGGGGTCTGATCAGCCCCGGCTGGATCACCTGGAGGAGGTTGTATGATGTTGAAAGACCCGAAACACCCGATGATTCCAGGAACATCACTGAAGATGTGTCCAGAGGCATCAGTAGATGTATGTACACAGAACTTAAACCTATGACCTTTACTCCTAGTCTCACCCAGCCTGAGGGGACAATGCCTTCATGCATTTGCCCTATCTATACACTGATGCTAAGGTACCTCACATTACACTGATGTGTGAGGGAGATCACTGGCTCTCTCAGGACGATGTAAAACACAGGCATTTTATTTCCTTTTGCCAGTGGTAATTGTGCATTTAATATATCAGTAATACTTGAACAGTAATGTAAATATGTTGTTGATTAAGCATTCTTTGTTTAAATAATTCATTATGGGTTATATGTAAAAATAGGTAAATGGTATACAGTACTTCCTTTTGCCACCACCTCATATGTGCGCGTCTTGCTAGAAGTAAAAACTAAGAATGTACACGAGATATCCCCGGCTCTCTGGTATTTTTATTTCGATTAGTTTTTATGATTTGGAGTTACAATACATAACCGTCATCAGTCAGAGTGAGCACAACGTTCTGCACCGATTGCACTTCCCTGATCTACAGAGCCATCCAGAGCAAGACTGGGGTAATTACCCGGGCAACCTCCCGGCCACTGCCAGTCTGCCTCTGGAATACGGGAACCAGCATGACACTGGCTGAGCTTGTGGAGCAGACACGCACTGCAGCGCTGTAGTCTGAACATCGACAGAAGCTGTACCGAATGTGGTGAATAAGGTGACCACGTATAGAACACAAGAAAGGATGTTCCACCTCTGAACCAAAACAACACAGGCAGAGGAAGGAAGGTTCGTACAGCCCTCTGTGCCTGCTCTGCTCTTCAATAACACCTTCATATCCATAAGCAGGAAGACTACTCTATCCTAGTAATTTGGGCTCAGATCACTTGACAAAAGGCCAGTGTCCAGCTCATGAAATTATGCAGGCAATCCAAAGCCAAGAGTTAGCAATATATGTTATTTTTCACCATATCAAGCTGTTCCCCTCTCACTTCCAAATCAGGTTTATTATCACTGACCTACGTTATGAAATTTTTTGCTTTGCAGCAGCAATACATTATAATACTATAAAAATATTACTATAAGTTACAATAAGACAATAAGAAATATATATATATATAAAATAAATAATGCAGAAAGCTTTTTTCGTTGTCGCTGTTACTGTGTGATCCAGAATCTCCGGAGGAGAAGGCCCCGAGTCCTCGGCTTTGCTTGTTGCTCGGCGGCCGGGATGGGGTCGAAGCGCTCGGCAGAGGATGGTGCTTGGTGCTTGGTGTCGAAGGGCTGGTCGGAGGCTCGAAGTTTTCGGACAGACTCAGAGTTGGCTGTGGTCGGGTGATTCCAATGCCTCGACAGTTGTCTGTGCCCAGAGGTTTATGGCAGAGAGAGTTTCTCCCTTCTGCCGCTTGCTATCGGGGACTATCGGGAGTCGATCGGAACTTTGAGACTTTTTTTTACCGTGCCCATGGTCTGCTCTTTATCAAATTATGGTATTGCTTTGCACTGCTGTAACTATATGTTATAATTATGTGGTCTTGTCAGTGTTAGTCTTTGGTTTGTCCTGTTTTTTTTGTGATATCACTCTGGAGGAACATTGTATCATTTCTTAATGCATGTACGCATTTCTAAATGACAATAAATGAGGACTGAGTGTCCTCATAATCTAAAAAAAAAGTGAGCAAAATATTGTGGTGGTGTGTCATGGACCATTCAGAAATGTAATAGCGGAGCTGAAGAAATTGATCCTACAACACTTGAGTGTACGTCCTCAGGCTCCTGCACTTTCTTCCTGATGGCAGTAATGAGAAGAGGCTCCTTAATGATGGATGCTGTCTTCTTGAGCACCCTTCTGAAAATATCCTCGATGGTAGGCAGGCCAGTGCCCATGATTTAGCTGGGTAAGTCAACAACCCCATGGTATTCTTAAAGATTAGCCATTGTAATATTAAGGGAACAGAAACAAAGTAGTTAAATTATTGAGCTAGCAACGCAGAGACCTGGACATCAATAGACACAAGGTCAAATCCCAGCACATTTGGGAAATTTAAAAATCAGTTAATTAAATAATCCTCAGTTACCTGTCCAAGCTACTACAAATCATTGGTCTCAAGGACAAAAGTGGCAAGGACACACCAATAACTGCAAGTTCTCCCCCAAATTACACAGTATCCTGACTTGGAAGTAGGTTGCTTTGTTGATTATAACTGAGCTGGTAACTGCTCTCTCACTCAGAGTTCAGCAGTTTGGGAATGACGTTCACTGCTAACTTGAAAGATAAAGATGGATGGGTAATAACTGTTATCCTTGCTAGTCACTCCCTTATTTTATTTTACATCCTGGGGGAGGGGATGCTCACTGCACAACTAAAGAACTTCTGTTCATAATATTGATCTTCTCTGTACCTCTCATATGTCGACAAGATTTACATTATGCCAGCAGAGTATCGTTTTTTTTCTTCTCCCAATGTCCCAAGAAGGAGTTGAGTTACGTTTACACAGGTTCTCTTCCAAATTCATCATAGTAACTACCCTCCCCACCATTGAGGACATCTTCAAAAGGCGGTATCTCAAAAAAGGAGCGTCCTTTCCACCCAGGACATGCCCCCTTCTCATTACTGCCATCAGGGAGGAGGTATGGGAGCCTGAAGACACACGTTCAAGGTTTCAGGAACAGCTTCTTCCCCTCTGCCATCAGATTTCTGAACGGCCTATGAATCCATGAACACTTCCTCAGTATTTCGCTCCTTTTTTACTTCTATTATATTTTTAAAATTTATAGCAATTTTAATGTATTGCCTTGTACCACTGCCACAGACCAAAAAAATCATGACATAGGTTAGAGATAATAAACCTGATTCTGATTCTGGGCTGCAGCCCCAGCAGGCAGTGAGGGCGTGGAAGGTCTAGACAGTGATCTTTCCCCACAGTGTGTCCCTCAGCACGTCACCCACA
Organism: Mobula hypostoma; assembly: GCF_963921235.1. NCBI lineage: Eukaryota > Metazoa > Chordata > Chondrichthyes > Myliobatiformes > Myliobatidae > Mobula > Mobula hypostoma. The sequence goes on along the minus strand of NC_086112.1, from coordinate 24,653,981 downwards.
ACTGTGACATGTGCCCGTCGACAGCATTCGTTCTGCAGATGGCTGCTTACACTGCCAGTCAGATTCATTAATTTGTCACACATACCGTACATCGACACATACAGTGAAGCTGACAAAGTAAATTTATTACCAACGTATGTACTGACCTGAGATTCCTTTTCTTGCAGGCATTTACAGGAAAGTAAAGAAATGGAATAGAATTTATGGAAAAAAACTGTACATACAGTAATAAAGACAGACAAACTATCAATGTGCAACAGAAGGTAAATCGTGCAAGTGATAAAGAACGAAAGTAAATAACAGTGGGAATGTGAGTTGTACAGTCCTTGAAAGTGAGTCTGAAGGTATTGAAGTCTGTTCAGCATTGACGTTATCCGTGCTAGCTCAGGAGCCTGATGGTTGAGAGGTAGTAACTGTTCCTGAACCTACTGGTGCAGAACCTAAGGCAGCAGCGAGAAGAGAGCATGGCCTGGATGGTGGGGATCCTTTCTGATAGGCATTCTTTCCCGCGTCAGTGCTCAGCGATGGGGAATGCCTTTCCTGGGCAGCATCATCACTTTTTGTTGACTTTTCTGGTCCTGGGCATTGGTATTTCCATACTAGGCTGTGTCACAACCAGTCAGGATATCTTCCTCTGTGTATCTTCTATGAGACTGGCAAGTTTCAAGCAGACCAAAGTACAAACTTTCATCATGCTGATGGTTTTCCAACAGAAGTTGGTGTTTGTTCCTGGAACTTTGTGTAGAGCACAAAATCCTAAGTAAGACTGCTATGCTGAATGAACCTCAACAACATCACAGCTTCTTTCTCAGGATCTTCTTGGCAAACACAATCTCTAAGTGGAAGCGAATGAACACCTTGAGGACAGTGTACCAGTGGAACTGAGACTCTGGATGTACATGAAGTATCTGACAGAGAGGCCTTTCTCAACACCAGACAAGCAAGGTGTTTGTTCTTGTTTGAAAGTTCTCTTAATTAAGCATTCTGCCATTTGACCATGAAAGGCAACTCAAAGAAAAATCCAGCAGGCTCCATATGTTGCTGCTAATTGGTTCATGTGGTTTCACATAGCTATGCTGCTGACCTGAGAAGGCGAATGGAGTCAAAGGACAACCTGTCCAAATAGAAGATAATAATAATAATAAAAATAATAATAGTAACAAATTATTACCCAGGTAAATAGGTACATGGGTTGCATGTTGGAGGGGTATGGTTGGGTCTCTGCTTCAAGAAGATGCAAGCATCCTTTAGACTGTCCTGCTGTGGAATACAAGAGTAAAGGGATTGTAATTTCATTGTGAAGATGAACAGCCAAAGATGTCAGTGCAAAGGGACGGGACAAAGGTAAGAAGACAAGAATCTGGTGGGGCAAACGCAGGGTGAAACAATGGGTCTGCCCAAATAGTTTTGTTTATGGATCTCACGGCCCATCTCATTGCACTTCACCGTTTGCCTGCACTGCACTTTCTCTCTACTGTAACACTTTATCCTGTGCTCTGCTGTTGTTCATCCGAGAAGGAACAGCAACTTTCGAAGCCAACAGATGTGCAGAATTAGAGGAAAAGAGAAGAAAATAGAAAGAGAGGCAGCAACAACCAAAGCCCGATCTGCCATCTGGAACTACCTGTCCTGAATGTGGAAGAACTTTCAAAGCCAAGATTGGACTCATAAGCCACTTGAGAGCCCATAAGTAGATCAACAGAACAAAGACCATCATCCTCGACCTCGAGGGATAACCACAACGACGACGACGACAATTGTTTTACCGTGTACTACTCAATGCACCATTGTGATGAATTAATCTGTAGAGACGGTATGCAAGGTAAGCTCCTCATTCTACCTCAGTACCTGTGACAATAACAAACCAGTTTACCAGCTGGAGCAGGAGGCAGAGATGGGCTGAGACACTGCAAGGCTAGAAGCAGTGAAGGGAAGAGCTCACTAGGAAATGAGGTCTGTGACATCTGGGAAACGGTGGCCTTGATGGTGGGGTCACAGTTCAGAGCAGGTATCAGGATGTGTCTCTGCAAGCTAAAGATCAGTCCAGCAGCTCTGAGTGGCGCCAGCTTTCTCACCAAGGTTTGATGATGAGATTGATGAGAATTTACAGTGAGTAAGGAGTGGGCAGATCAAGGTGTTCTACAACCCATCAGCTGTGAGCAGTGAGTCATTCCAGGGAGAGTTAAAGGCTGTGGAACAGGAATTTTGGAGACAGGAGCAAGATGTGCAGTAAAGACTCCGGGTCAAATCATGGGCACAGAGGTAGAGACAGTGGAAGAAGTTCGGGGTCCTGTCATCATCTAGTCTGGGGTAGATATTGAGGATTGAAGCAGAGACAGTGGAAGAAGTTCAAGCCTGGAGTGCAGGGTCCTGATATCATCTAGTCTGGGGCTAGATATCGAGGATTGAAGCAGAGACAGTAGAAGAAGTTCGACCCTGGAGTTCGAGGTCCTGTTGTCATCTAGTCCATGGGTCAATACTGAGAACGGAAGCCCCAGGGTTGATTGCAGGTCCAGAGGTCAAAGCCCGATGGCCAAAGCTTGGAAACTGGAGACTGAAGGCCAGGAAGCTGGTCCTGGAGTTGAAGGACTGTCGCATGTGTGGCTGGGTGAGAGGGAGGAAAGCAGTTTGGTTTGTGTTGTTATTTTTGTTGTGTTCCATCTTGTTGTCTTCTGTTTCATTGTGTTCTATGTTGATCTGCTGGGCGCTGGAGGCATATGTTGGTGCCAGAATTTGTGGTGACACCAGCACATCTCTAGGTGTGTTTGTTGTAACTCAAACAACACATTTCACTAAATGTTTTAATGTACACATGATAGATAAATAAATAATCTGAATCTGAAAATAGTTTAACATCATGTTAGGCTCAAAAATGAACAGGGATTGGATCTTCATGATCTTACTTGAATGGTACCACAAAATATTTTACACTCATTTTAAGGTGCAAATGGAATTGAATTTCTCAACCTTCAAAGGACGACACTGGATTTCAGTACCACTCTCCTTCACCATTCCCCATTCCCATTTCTCTCTCTCTCTCACCTTATCTCCTTACTTGTTCATCACCTCCCTCTGGTGCTCCCCCTCCTTTTCTTTCTTCCATCGCCTTCTCTCCTCTCCTATCAGATTCCCCCTTCTCCAGCCCTGTATCTCTTTCACCAATCAACTTCTCGAAGTTTCACCACTCTCCACCCCCCCCCCATCTCCCGGTTTCACCTTTCACCTTGTGCTTCTTCCTCCCACTCCCTCCACCTTCTAACTCTGATTCCTCATCCATTTTTTCCCAATTCTGATGCAGGCTCTCGGCCTGAAGTGTTGACCGTACTCTTTTCCATAGATGCTGCCTGGCCTGCTGAGTTCCTCCGGCATTTTGTGTGTGTTGCTTGGATTTCGTTTCTGCATTGATTATGCAGTAAAGTCCATATGGTCAAGTGTAAGGCTTAAATCCATGATTACCTCATTTAGGGACAGAGGAATTAACCCTGGTCCATCAGGAAGAAGGTACAGGAGCCTCAGGACTCACTCCACCAGGTTCAGGAACAGTTATTACCCCTCAATCATCAGGCTCTTGGACCAGTGGGGATAACTTCATTCAACTACACTTGCCCCATTATTGAACTGTTTCCACAACCTATTGACTCAGTTTCAAGGGCTCTTCATCTCATGTTCTTAATATTTTTCACTTATTTAATTATTATTATTTTGTAGTTTTTTTTGTACTTGTACAGTTGTTGCCTTTGGTTGTTTGTCCCTTTGGTGCAGTTTTCCAGTGATTCTATGGTGTTTCTTTGTATTTATGGTGAATGCCCCCAAGAAAACAAATCACAGCGTTGTATATGGTGACATCTATGTACTTTGATAATAAATTTACTCTGAACTTTAATGGTAACGTGTAATTTCACTGCAGCTCAGATTGTGCAGCCTGTCAATGTGAAAATGAACCAATGATCTCACAGTGACATCCTGTGAGTGAAGCAAGCAATCGCAGGAATCGCAAGGTCACAGCGAAGTGCTTTATCTGTTGAGAAAATTAGATCTGAATACTTAGTTACAGTAAATCTCTGAAATATGTCAGGTGTCCGTACATTTGCAAAGAGTTATCCTGTAATTTAACATCTCGTTGTGATTCTTGGTAAAATATTATATCAAATTGCAACATCAATTGCACCATTTAGGGGAAGTTTGATAAGTACATGGATGGGAGGGCTGTGATCCAGGTGAGGGTTGATGAGACTCAGCAAAGTAACAGTTCAGCATGGGCTAGATGGGCCAAAAAGCCTTTTTCTGTGCTGTACTGCTCTATGACTCCATCGTTCTAAAAACAAACCAAACTAAAGAAAGAAATAAAGCACCTCTGGATTTTCCAGAGTTCTGAGAATTTTCTCTTGGAAATACAGTTTATTCATAATATATGTAATGAACTAAGAAAAGACTTCCTCAAAAATCAATTCAATGCATTCTTTTACAATGTGTCAACACCACGTGTTTCCTCCATAAACATTGCATCTGTAAGATGTTTGGGATGCGGTCACACCGGCCTCAGCCCTTCAGTGTCCGGTGGCAGATGGACCCCAGTTCCCGGACCTTTCACATGGGACCTTTGCAGAGGTTAGAACATAAAACCATAGAAATCTACAGCATATTACAGGCCCTTTGGCCCACAATGTTGTGCCGACCACCACATTATGTCGGTTCTGAGAGTTGAAGTAGTTCTGGCTCAGTTCACGGGTTATGGTTCGTGACCCAGCAAAGTCTGCTGTCCAGGAGTGCATCATCAATCAGTGTTGCCCATCCTAAAGGTGACCCGGCCTCCGCTCCAGGAACAATCGGCGCAGCCTTTATCAGAGGACTCAATCAATTCAATGCTATTTCCTTATTACAGCTCTTCCCAAAGCTTTACCTTCTAAATGACAGGAGAATGAGATGACTAACGGGTTGAACCTACAATTTGCAACACTGAAGAGTACAGCCCTGTACAGGCCCTTCAGTCTACAGTTTTTTGCCAACCTTTTTACCAATTCCAAGGTCAATCTAATCCTTCCCAACCACACACCCCTTCATTTGTCTTTCATCTATGTGCCTGGATGATGTGCATGAAAGATAAGGGAAACGATAATCATTGGATTTGTATCAAAGTCTCTTTTCAAAGTAGAACAATAATATTACCAACTAATCAAAGAAAGTTTTGCCATCATCTACAGCAACAAAATTCCAAAAGCACTACAAGGATTTCACCAGGATTTTACAGTTTTTACAAACCATAAACCTCTATGTGCTAATTTTGGTGAATACATCATCCAGAGTACAGAAAAGGACATGCGGCTCCTCCTACATTGCCTCTACTCCAAGACCAATAATACAAACTCAGTAACTGAGCAGTTAAATAAAGACAAAAACTGAACTCATAGTCACATCAGCTTTCACTGAAGCATCTACTGAGGAGATTGGGCCTTAACTTAAAACAACCACAAAACCAAGACTCCCTGCCAACCGTTAACGCCCATGTCAATACTTTGAAAAACACGAACATGAGGTGATGCCTGAAAAAGACAGCATGCAACACAAAAGACCCTCACCACCCGAGACATGTCCTCTTCTCATTACTACCATTAGGGAGGAGGTACAGGAGCCTGAAGAACCACACTCAACAATTTAGGAACAACTTCTTCCCCTCTGCCATCACATTTCTGAATGATTCATAAACCCATGAACACTATCTCATTATTCCTTTCTTTTGCACTATTCACTTGTATTTGTAATTTATAAATGTTCCTGTCTTTGCAATACACTGCCGCCATCATATGTCAGTGCTGATAAATCAGATTCTGATCGGGATTCTGTCACTTCCCACTGCATAAGAAGCATCATTCAGCAACAGCAGATTTCAGTGATAAAATCCACAATATCCTTCGGCACACCAACACAGCCTCTGGCATCTAAAGTAAAGATTAAAACCTCAATCTGGCACAGAGCTCATAATATACTGGGGAGCAGTGACCCCTGCTTTTCCAACACCAGCATTAAGCCAGCAAGTCGGAAGTTCCCTATTTCCTTTCCCTCTACTTTCTGGTCACATTTGCTACCCTCCAATCCACAATATCAATTCCAGAACCTAGAAAATTCTCAAAACTGACAGCTGGAGTACTTCTACAGCCAGCTCTTTCAACATTATACGGTGCAGATCATCAGCTCTGGTTTTTAGCATCACCAACCATTATCATTTGTTTTTTTACTAATTTCCTTCTGCTCTTCATTCTCAGTAGGTCATTGGTTTCTTGCATCTTCTCCCATAATAACAGACACAATATAATTGTTTGATTCCTCTCCCGTTTTCTTTATTCATTCAGAGATACAGCACAGTAACTGGCCCACTAGCCTGCACTGTCCAATTACACTCATGTGAGTATTTAACCTACTAATCCGTGCGTTGCTGGACAATGGGAAGAAACCAGACCACCCAAAGGAAACCCGTGTGATCACAGGGAGAATGTATAAACTTCTCACAGACAGTGGCGGGAATTGAACCCAGATCACTGGCACTATAATAGCGTTACGCTAACTGCTACACTACCATGTTGCCCCATTTGTTCCTCATTATAAATTTCCCTTGTGTCTATCGTCAAGAGATCTACATTTGCCACTGCTGGATCTGTTTCATGATCCATTTCTAAAATTCTTGCCAGTTTACTTTCATATTCTGACCTGCCTTTTCTTCTATCAGTTTCTTGGTCCCCTTTTGCTGAGCTATAAAACGCTTCTCTAATTTTTCTAGTTAGCCATAGAGAAATAATTTTTCTTTAGTGTTTTATAAGCTTTAAAGGATTTCCTTTTTTCCACATTGTGCATCACTCTAACCATTGACCGTCCATTTTCATACCTTTCAAGATATTCTTCCATTTACCCACAAGTGACCTTCCTCTTACAGCTTCATACTTTCCTTCCTTTATTTTTAAGAACAGAGCTTTGGAATGAATTTCACCTGTTTAAATTTCTATCACCTTAGATTATTCTTTCCTGAGTGGCCCCTTACTAAAATATTATGAATTAATCCTTTCTCATTGCATAATAGCCTTTTCTCTAGTTGGTTTCTTAAAGAACTGATCTAGAAAACCAGCTAGAATCCATCTAGTTATTGCTTATTTGACTTGTTCAGTTTAAGAGCAGATTCCAAATTTCCAGAATTACTGTATTACTGATTATTAGCTCCTTTAAACTCCTGAGTTAATGCTGAGCCCAGTATTGAGCAACTATTGGGTGGCTTATAAATAACTCCTACCACAATTTTCTGCCCTAGACCATTTCTTAGCTTGATTCAAGCTGATTCAAATTCTGTCAAAATAAAGTGAGAATTACTGCTGCCACCATTTATTGATTCCCCTTTGATGACAAGAGCGGTTTAGATTTGTGATAAAAGAAAAATGGACTTTTATTCAAAGTAAATTAGAGAGAATATGCATCAAACTCAGAAGACAAGTGTTTTTATTTTTGTTGCTTTTGCACAGACACACCTAACCTCACCAATGTAAGAAAACAACCTAAGTACCTCAGTTGACTGAACATGGCAATCGTGTTCCCCTGCTGAATACAGTTCACCAGCAGATTTCCCCTTTGTCTGCTGGAGGAGGTGATGGTTCCTCGGGGAAATGTGGCCAGAGCCAGAAGTGTGGGCTCCACTGCTCAGAGAGAGCAGAGCGGGAGAGGGGACTCGCTAGTATGGGCAACAGACTGATAATCGTTGGCAATTCTTGGGTCGATATTAAAGAATGAAGACCGAAAGTCAAACAGAAGTGGAGATACGATGGCCAAAGCCTGGGTCTGCCAGTCTCTAGAAGTCCGCTGGGGGAGTGTCTACAAGTTCAAGGCTACTGGAGTCTGGAGATGGTTTGTCCTGCATTGGGGTGAGGGGGGGGGAGCGGTGTGTGAGTGTGAGTGTGAGTGTGTGTGTGTGAGAATGTGTGAGAGAATGTGAGTGTGAGTGTGAGAGTGAGTGAGTGTGAGAGTGAGTGTAAGTGAGACAGAGAGAGAGAGAGAGAGAGAGAGAGAGAGAAGGAGAAGATAAGGAGCTTCATTTGTTGTTGTTTTGTTGTCACTAGTACATTCTACGAACTTGGTAGGCATGCTATGTTGGTGCTGGAAAGTGGGGCAGCACTTGTGAGTTTTTCCCAGCACATCCTTAGGTTGTGTTGGTTGTTAATGCAAATGATGCATTTCACTTTATGTTTTTATGTACGTGTGATAACTAAAGGAATCTGAATCTGATCTTTCTGTGACTCCAGCATGCCAGGTCGAGATGTCGTTGGACAATTACAGAACATCCTGAAGGTGAAGGGTGACCACAGGTTTTGGTGAATATCTTGGAGTTGCCCACGTTGTTCGAAGTTTCTGAAACACTTAACTGCACTCTTGATAGCTTCAGGATGACGGAAGTGTTACAGGAGACTGGGGGATATTTGAATTAGTTTGGTGAAACTCTCCCCTGCAGATGAAGCTGAAAAAGAAGATGAAGCAGGTGCAGGTGGTTGGAACTGTGGAAGCACGTGACCTGTAAACTCATTCAGCTCGGGAACAGGTCCTATCCTCCCATTGATGATCATTTACCTTAACTCTATATAAATCCTATTTTGCTCTCCACAAATTTCCTTCCACTTCGACCAGACTGATCATACCCTCACATCAATGGCAATTTACAGTGGCCAATCAGCTTCTCAACCAGCATATTTCTGATTTGTGACAGGACACTGAAGCAGGGACCCAATCACAGACCAAGTACTGTGTGCACTGTGATATTTACTGAGTGGCAAGAAAGTCAGCATCAAAGTTCAGGTGGAGATCAAAAATTCCAGAGAAATCCAAAAACCAGAATCAGGCAACAGGCAGAGTCGATATTCAGCCGGACAGAGTTGAAATACGAATGCTAGAAAGGCTCAGGAAAATTCACTGGCAGAATGTGGCAACAAACAGGTGAAAACACAGGACTGAAACACACTGAGCAATAAACAGAGAGACAGATGATAGGTGGAGCACAATGAGACAGAAGTGGCAGCAATACAGGTAATAATGAGAAACAGATGAGAGACAGAGTACTCAGTAATACAGGGGCCGGAGTAGAGCAGGAGTGGGGACAGGAGCACATGGCAAAACAAAACCACAGACTGACCGCTAGGGGGAAACACACAAAAGACAGAGTTCATCTGGAGGTACTGACAGCTAAAGAAATGGTAGCGTAGAGGTTGGTGCAAAGTTATTACCACGCAAGCACGGGGTTTCAGTTCCGCTGCTGTCTGTAAGGAGTTAGTCCGTTCTCCCCGCAACCACGTGGGTTTCCTCTGTGTGTTCAGACTTCCTTCCACATCCCAAAGGGTCAGTAGATCAATTGGTCAGATAGCTGTAATTGGGCTTGTTGGGCTGGAGGGCCTCTTACTGTGCTGGATCATTAATAGATAAGCATGGAGAACATCCAAACTTCACAGACAGTATGTCCAGGTCCATAGCCCCCTGAGAGTGGCAACACAAGGAGATAGGCAAGGAAGGTGTAAGGCATACCCGTCTTCATCAGTTGGATCCAATTTGTTCGATTTACTCTAGAGTGCTGTAGACTGAGCAGAGAGCTGATAGAAATTTCTAACGTTATGAGGAGCCTAGATAGAACAGATAGTCATGAATAGACACGATAGACACCGGAGGGCATAATTTTAAGGAGATGGATTGTGGGGCAGGTGGGGGAGTTTGGAGATATGTAAGGCAAGTTGTTTTTTTTTTACACAGAAACTGGTAGGTGGCCTGGAGAACACTACTAGGGGTGGTGGTGGAAGTAACCATGTTAGAGGTGCTGGGAGTCATTTAGACAAGCACACAGGGAGGAAGAAGAATTTCTTTAGCCAGAGGGTGGTGATCTGTGGAATTTGTTACCACAGGCAGCTGTGGAGGCCAAGTCATTTAAGATGGAGATTGATAGGTTCTTGATTACTCAGGGCATGAAAGGTTATGGGAAGAAGCCAGGAGATTGGGCTGAGAGGAAAAATGAATCATCCATGATGAAATGGCAGAGCAGACTCGATGGGCCAATTGGCCTACTTCTGTTCCTATATCTTATGGTCTTGGGACACACAGGGACTGGAGGGAAATGGGTCACATCGGGATTAGTATAATTTGGCATCGTAGTTGGCCCAGATGTCATAGGCCTAAGGGCCTGTTCCTGTGCTATCCTCTATGTTCCAGCACCGGAGATCAGGATTGAACCCGGGCTCCTGGAGCAGTGGGGAGCATCTCTGTTAGTTGATCACTATGTAAATATTTTCACTTGGAGGGACTGGGCTGAAGACAATATAAATGCAACATGGTACCCAGGCTGTTAACATTTTCTCAAAACTGACAAAATGAAAGATGATGTCATTTGATAGGTTTTATTTTAATATGAGAAGATGCTAGTGAATTTATGATCAATAGAGAACAGTACTGCAAAAGCTTGCTGAGTGAGCTGCAATTACACTGGAAGAAAGACTTTGAGACGGACTCATGTTTGAGACTGTGGACTTGTGGTTGAAGATAGGATTTCTTCAAGTAACTAACCTGATCATAAAGGGAAAACATGAAATTTGTTCTGTGGCAGGAAACACCAAAGATCAGCTTCAAGACATCAGGACAGAGTGCAAGTGCAAGATATACTTAGTGGCCACTTTATTGGAGACTGGAGTGGAACTCAGTGTGGCCGTCTGTTGCTGTAGCCCAACCACTTCAAGCTTCACTGCACACCACTATTGTAATGTATGGTTAGTTGAGTTAGTGCCGCCCTCCTGTCAACTTGAAATAGTCTGGCCTTTCGCCTCTGACCTCTTGTGGTAAACTATATATATATATATGTGTTGTAACTGGGTTACCTGTCTGGACACGCCCCTCTGCTGACTGCTCCTGTGGCTCCTCCCACAGACCCATGAATAAAGGCGATTGTGCCATTGCTCCTCCTCTCAGTCCAGAGGCAGATACTCAGCATGGTGGAGGTCACATTTTATTGCTAATAAAAGCCTTTCAGTATTTACTCTACTTCCAGTCTTTTGGAGTTATTGATAGTGCATCACCTCTGTCATGAACAAAGCATTTTTGCCCACAGAACTGCTGCTCACTGGATGGTTTTTGTTTCTCGTACCATTCTCTGCAAATTCTAGAGACTGTTATGCGTGAAAATCCCTGGTCAGCAGATTCTGAGCTACTGAAACCACCACATCAGGAACCAACAATCATTCCACGGTCAAAGTCACTTAGATCACATTTCTTCCCCATTCTGATGTTTCGTCTAAACAACAACTGAACCTCTTGACCGTGTTTGCATGCTGTTATGCACTGAGTTGCTGCCACATGATTGCCTGATTAAATATTTGCATTAGCAAGCAAGTGTACAGGTATAGCTAATAAAGTGAGAATAAAACCTGCAGAAATTTCTGGGAATGACAGATAAAACAACTGTAAGACAAGGCTAAAGAAATCCAAAGGATACCAGGGTGGGAGAAAACGTGAGTTTCACAAAGGAGAATTTCACAGAAGAAAATAAGGAATGTGTAGAAAGATGAATCATTTTGCAAACAAGTGCTTCTGGAAAAATTCATCCATACATAAAACAACCAAATACAATTTCTCTTCATTGATGAGGAGTATATTGCACTCAAAATTAAATAAGATTTCAAATACTGTAATATTTACATGGAGTCAGCAAAAGACTTTGAACTTGCAAAGGTGGAACTATTTAAATTTGTGCATATTGTTTATGGCTGTATTTACAGCATTATGTCTATCATGGTGTCAAAATAGTTGTTGTGCTGCGTCTAGTGGGGTAGTGAAGTGGGGAGTGCTTGTCACTCTCATTTTCAGCTTCCACTGCTGGCTAGCAGTCATGCGAAGAGAGCTGAATATGCAGGTTTCTCCCTGCCAGTAGGCCATAAGACCATAAAACATAGGAGCAGAATTAGGCCATTCAGCCCATCAAGTCTGCTCTGCCATTCCATTATGGCTGATTCCAGATCCCACTCAACCCCATACACCTGCTTTCTCACCATATTCTTTGATGCTCTGATCAATCAGGAAACAATCAACTTCTGCCTTAAATATACCCATGGACCTGGCCTCCATTGCAGTCTGTGGCAGAGCATTCCACAGATTCACTACCCTCTGGCTAAAAGAATTCCTCCTTATCTCTGTTTTAAGAGGTTACCGCTCAATTTTGAGCCAGTGCCCTCTAGTTCTGGATACCTCCACCATAGGAAACATCCTCTCCACATTCATCCTGTCTAGTCCTTTCAACATTCATTAGGTTTCTAAGAGATCCCCCTGCATTCTTCTAAATTCCAGTGAGTACAGGCCCAAAGCTGCCAAACGCTCCTCATATGTTAACCCTTCATTCCTGGAATAGCCTCCCCAACAGCAAGCCTCAGGTAGTGCCTCCTCGCTGGTGACACATGGAAACTGAACTCCTTTTGAACAGACTGAACTACAGAGGATGGGGGGGGGAGGTCTAGCCCCTGCACATCTAGCACAAAGGCCCATCAGTGTGTGGACATGCCCTGGTGCTCGTGAACCAAATCCCCAGATATGGGTAACTAGCCCCACTGCCTTGTGGGCAGCCTCGGGAGAGACAAAGGCTACAGGAGTAAACCCAGACAGCAAATCTGGAGTGGAGCCTCTAAGGTGGCTGGATGTCACTGCCATACTGGGCTGCCAGACCTCTAATGAGATTGCTAACAGGGCTGCCCGGTCACTGCCCACCACTGCGAGCGCTAGCATCATGGATTGAGTAAAGTTGGAGAAACGATGCTTATTTTTTAAAATCACAGTCTCTCACATAACCCCTAGCAACCTCTCATCGAATCCTGGTTGAGAACTGTGTCATTCCAATAATTATAAAAACAATTACTTCCACTTCTTTTTTTTAAAAAAAATCATAATTGTTACTGGTGTGACTTAAATATCACTTATCAATATCATTACAAACCTGGATGTTGTCCAAGCCCTGCTGCATGTGGACAAAAACTGATTCATTTCCTCAAGACTTATGAAGTAAACATGAAGCAATCATCAGTAATGATCTATGTTTTTGACCTGATCAGACAAGATCATTACTGAGGATAGTTGCATCTAAATCATTACCCAAAGATGGCCTAGTACTAAGATGTTTAGCTTCAGTGTGTGCAGATTACAACTCTAACCAGTTGGGAAGTATTTCTTGGATTCCCATTGATTCCACATTTACTGTCTTCCTTAGTGCCAATAGCTCTCGCCTCATCTCAAGAATTTAGCTCTAATGGTGAAGTTTACATCAACTCATACAAAACGCTGGAAGAACTCAGCAGGTCAGGCAGCATCTGTGGAAAGGAATGAACAATCGACACTTCAGGTCGAGGCCCTTCATTAGGACACCCAGTGCTGATGGAGTGTTTCAACCAAAACATTAACACTTATGAAGTCTCAGCACAAAATGTCGACTGTTCATTCCTCTCCATAGATGCTGACTGGCCTGCAGAGTTCCTCCAGCATTTTATATGTGAGAGTCTGGATTTCCAGCATTCGCAGAATCTCTAGTATTTATGAGCTTTGCAGCCAAGTGGCTCTGCAGAAACCAAAGTAAGCTAAACAGAAAGGTATTAATGAGCAAGTACTGCTGATAACACTGTCAACATTTCCATCATTCTCCCAATTTAAGGATAAATGAAGTGATAAGTAGTTAGATTTGATCTTTATCATCTGCTTTTACAAGGTAGGACATGCAAGAACAATTTCCCACATTATTAGATAAATAGCAATATTGAAGACCTACTGCAGCATGCTACATGGCATCTGTGGGCATGCTATGTTGGCGCTGGAAATAGAGCGACACTTGCAGGCTGCCCCCCCAGAACATCTTCAGACTGTGTTGGTCGTTGACGCAAAAGATGCATTTTGCTGTTTGCTTCAATGTATGTGTGAGAAGTAAAGCTAATGAATTAAGACACATCAGGTTTTGGAGCACAGTGGCACATAGTCAGCATTACAGCCTTTAACCTATCCCATATATTCCAGATATCACATGAAGTAAATCAAATTAGCTGAAGAATTTATTATGCTATAGGCAGCAGAACAACTTGGTGTGTATGGCTGAAAATGTCACATTTGGTGAACAAATAGTGGGCAAATAACTTCTTGCCACCTATGGGAGTAAGAGTAGGTTCTCCAGCCCCTTGTGCCTGCTCCACCATTCTAACTGATGTGCTCTGGAGTTGCATCTTCAAAAATCCTTAGTAGAGAGTTGCTGTGACCTATAATTCAGAAGGTATTCTTCCTTCATCTTGGTCACTTATTGTGAGAATGTTCCTCATTTCTAGATTTCCCCACAAGAGGAAAGATTCCTTGAGCATCTACTCTGCAAGTACCAAAAAGATTTTACATATTTCAAAGAAATCAACTTTCTTCTGAGCTCTAGAGAATGTAGGCTTAAACTTTCTTATACCTCTTCACACCTGGTATCAGTACAGATGGTTTGCGGTGTCGATTCCTTTGGTTTCAATTTACGGTCTTATAATTAGCTGTGCACGTAAGCCACAGAGGCTGCTTTCTATCTACATTGATGCTGAAGTTTCCTCGCTGTTGCCCTTACTGGAGAATCCCTCTATAATCTGAAGAAAGAGCTGGGACAATCACTGAACTATGACTCCTGGATAGCTGTATTTCCAGCTTCCCAGATAGATTTGGGTACTTTCTATTACAATGTGAATATTGATTAATTTCACAAGATTATTATATAGTGACAATGCTTACGGTAAAGAAGTGCATACACACTCAATATTACCTACAAATCCAAACAATAATGTTGATTCTTTATACTTTATTGTCGCCAAACAATTCATACTACGTACAATCATCACAGCGATATTTGATTCTGCACTTGTTGCTCCCTGGATTACAAATATTAAATATTAAAAATAGTAAAAATTAGTAAGTATTAAAAATCTAAATTATAAATCATAAATAGAAAATAGAAAAATGGAAAGTAAGGTAGTGCAAAAAAAAAACCGGGAGGCGGATATTTGGAGGGTACAGCCCAGATTCGGGTCAGGATCCATTCAGCAGTCTTATCACAGTTGGAAAGAAGCTGTTCCCAAATCTGGCTGTATGAGTCTTCAAGCTCCTGAGCCTTCTCCTGGAGGGAAGAGGGACGAAAAGTGTGTTGGCTGGGTGGGTCGTGTCCTTGATTATCCTGGCAGCACTGCTCCGACAGCGTGCGGTGTAAAGTGAGTCCAAGGATGGAAGATTGGTTTGTGTGATGTGCTTGGCCGTGTTCACGATCTTCTGCAGCTTCTTTCGGTCTTGAACAGGACAACTTCCATATCAGGTTGTGATGCACCCTCGAAGAATGCTTTCTACGGCGCATCTATAAAAATTAGTGAGCGTTTTAGGGGACAGACCAAATTTCTTTAGTTTTCTCCGGAAGTAAAGGTGCTGGTGGGCCTTCTTGGCAGTGAACTCTCCTTGGTTGGACCAAGTCAGGTCATTTGTGATATTGACCCTGAGGAACCTAAAGCTTTTGACCTGTTCCACTTGCGCACCACCGATGTAAATTGCGTCGTGCGGTCCACTACTCCTTCTGAAGTCAACAACCAATTCCTTCGTCTTGCTGACGTTGAGGGATAGGTTATTGTATTCGCACTATGCCACCAGGTTCTCAATTTCCTCTCTGTACTCAAACTCATCATTACCCCAGATACGGCCTACAATTGTGGGGTCATCAGCAAACTTACAAATTGAGTTCGATGGAAACTTGGCTACACAATCATGGGTGTACAGTGAGTACAGCTGGGGGCTGAGTACACAGCCTTGTGGGGCATGGTGCTCAGAGTGATTGTAGAGGACAGCTTGTCCCCTATTTTTACAGCCTGGCTCCTGTCTGTGAGGAAGTTGAAGGTCCAGCTGCAGATCTGAGTGCTAAGGTCCGGGTTCCGTAGTTTAGGAATCAGTTTATTTGGAATGATGGTATTAAAGGCAGAGCTGTAGTCAATGCAAAGGAGCCTTACGTATGCCTCTTTATTCTCCAGGTTTTCTAAGGAGGAATGTAGGGCCAGAGAGATGGCATCTGCCATTGACTTTTTGCTCCGGTAGGTGAATTGCAAAGCGTCGAGTTTGACCGGTAGGCTGTGGTTGATGTGTGCCATAACCAATCTCTGGAAGCACTTCATAGCAATTGATGTCAGAGCCACAGGTCGATAGTCATTCAGGCATGCCACCTTGCTCTTCTTTGGCACTGGGATTAACGTTGCCTTCTTAAAACACGAGGGGATCTTAAACTGAAGCAAGGAGCAGTTGAAGATGTCAGCAAACACTCCAGCTAGCTCGCTTGCACAGACCCGGAGAACCTGTCCCGGGACGCCATCTGGGCCCGTCGCCTTCCTTGGATTTATCTTCAGGAAGGCCCTTCTAACGTCCTCCTCAGTGACAACGAATCCCTATGCCACCAGGTCCGGTTCATCCAGAGGGAGCGGGACGCTCCTCTTCTGTTCCAATCTTGCGCAGAATATGTTAAGTTCGTCAGGAAGAGAAGCGCCACAGTTATTGATATTCCCAGCCTTTTCTTTGCGCCCAGTGATCTCATTTAGACCCTGCCATAGTCTGCTGGCATCCCTCTGGTTAGCCTGGGCTTCCAACTTGGCTCGATATTGCTCTTGGTAACCTTAATGGCTTTCCAGAGTTCACGCCTGGATTCTGTGTAGCGACTGGTATCCCCAGACTTAAAAGCCGCAGCTCTAGCCTTTAAAAGAGACTTGACCTTATAATTCATCCAAAGTTTCCGGTTAGGGAATAGTCGGATCGTCTTGCGAGACACACAGTCCTCCGTGCATTTCCAAATATTTAAGTCCGTGACAGCTGAGGCATACTCATCGAGGTTAGCTGCCGACTCCTTGAATACTAAGCACTCCACCGATTCAAAGCAGTCACGGAGGACCTCATCTGTTTCCTCCGTCCAACGCGACAATACTTTTGACACCGTGACCTCCCGCTTCAGTTTCTGTTTGTAAGCCGGCAGGAGGAGTACGGCCTGATGGTCCGATTTTCCTAAGTGAGGTCGTGGGAAGGAACGGTACGCATCCTTGACTGCTGTGTAGCAGTGGTTAAGTATATTCGGGTCTCTAGTGGGACAGGAGACATGTTGGTATAACTTTGGCAGTGCCTTTCTGAGGTTGGCCTGGTTAAAGTCCCCGGCTGTAATGAGCAAAGCTTCAGGATACCTTGTGTCAAGTTCACTGATGTTGGCATACAGTATGTTCAGAGCACACTCCACGTCCACCTGGGGGGAAATGTACTGCTGTCAGTATGACCGAAGTGAATTCCCGTGACAGATAGTAGGGACGACACTTCACCGACAGGTGTTCCAGGTCTGGACTGCAGGAGCTTGTCAGTGCCACTGTGTCCGAGCACAACGCAGTGTTGATCAGTAGGTAGACACCACCTCCCCTCGTCTTGCCCAAAGACACCGTGCGGTCCATCTGATGGATCAAAAATCCCTCCGGTCGGATGGCACAGTCAGGGGTGGCAGGGGAGAGCCAGATCTCAGTGAAACTCAGGGTGGCAGGGGAGAGCCAGGTCTCGGTGAAACCTGATATATTTGTACATGAGAATGTATGGATAATATTTAGCTTCTTGCTCTAGGCCATGAGATTACTGAACTCCCTACCACCACCTAGGTCTTATCACTTCTGAAGCGCTGGAAGCATTACACTGTTTACTTTTTAACTTGTGTCATAAATACACCTTATGCTAAATGTCCATCTTCTGGAATACATTTTATTATTTGTTTATTTATTTATGGTAATGTTACTTTAAGTGCTGTGTGTGAGTTATATGTACTGTGTCATGCACCTTGGTCCGGGGGGAATACTGTTTTGCTTGGCAGTATTTATATGTATGGTTGAATGACAATAATTTTGAACTTGAAGTTGTAAATAAATGACCATAAAGATGCTCCTGAGGAAATTGTTCCCAAAAGGAATCTTGTACTTTGTGGGTGTTGCACAAGAAAGATGTGCTTGTACTACAATATAATCTTCATCCATTCATGAGACCAGGCACTACACAGTAACATAGAAACAAGTTAGTTTATTTGAATTATATTCATTTTTTAAAAAATAATGGTAAAACTTCAGAAACAAAAACATAACTACACATTGCAGCAAAAGCCATAATGTTTTATGGGAAATAGATTTCCACTTTTCACAACTCCCTTCATAAGATGACAATCAACTGAAGCAATAATGCCCACTACACAACTAAGTTTTTGAGCAGAAATTGTCCAAAATGTTTCAGTCAGCACATTCAATGACTAATGAAAACTTTAAGTATTGTTTTTATAAATCATTTTATGATTGTAAAATATGTGACTGTCACACAAACTAGGCTGACAGCTGTCAGATTAATGAAGAGAAATTTTTCTAGACAATGTATATTTTCATTCAAGACAATTGTTATATCAAGAATAACGCCTTACAAAGTGTGCTTCATGCCACAAAAAAAACATTTCTATTTCCCATACCATCCATAACTTTGTTACATCTTTGTTTTAGTCCATTAGATTAAAACTGCGTGATCTCAGCATCAGCCACATTTATCTGAACCACACACAGAGATGGCACTTACCTTTTTGAGTAAGTGTAACTGCTTCCTTCTGCATTTAAGACATTCATTTCTTAGGTTTAAATTCTATATAATGGCCCCCTTCAATGCTTCTTGGGTTTCTGGCTGAGCTGGAGACCTGGCCTGTTGAGGTGTTTGAAAGCAGTGAGAATAGATCCATGTTAAGATTTTCATTTCTTCCCCATGTGGAAGAATTCTTTTCCATACAACTAATTAAGAATTTGCTCTTAAGTTTCTTGATGCCAAGTTACATTCTACAAGCAATGGTGAAATATTTCAATAGATCAGTTCATGAACATGTTGCTTTCTATATTGCTTCAATTAAATTTCTAGCGTAAAGAGCCAAATGTAGCACTTACATCCTAAATCATGATTATCTATACAGTGTAACAATCAAAAAGTTTCTTTCTTTCTCAGAAGGGTCAGCTATTCAAGAGTTAAGGTCATGTCAACTTGAGTTCTGAAAAGTTAAATTTTGTTTTAATATCGGCACTTTTAGTGTTTATACTGGAATGACACAAGATCATAAAATTAGTACATTAAGTGGAACATTTTAAAACATTTGACCTGCATCCACTTCTGACAGGATGCTCCCATTAATGTTTTATGAAAAATGATCTCATTTATTTCCCATCAAAGAACAGACTGCATTGTATGCAATTTAATAAATAATTACTAGTTTGTAGTTAAATTTCCTGCTTGAAAATGCTAAATCGTTCACAGTCTACCAAATGCACTTGTGAACATGGTTTATAATGAGACTAACAACTCAAACTAAATTACATAATGGTCACCAATAAACACCAGACAACACAATAGATCAACACTACAATTTTTAGAGTTATTTTAATTTTAGCTAATCTTTTGCGACAACAACACAGTGAAGAGCAAGCTACTTTCTGCACACAATTTGTAATTTCAATGCATGAAGCTCAATTTAACAGTTTTCCACCATCTTAACTAACAATCTTTGGCCATCATCTTAACTAACAATCTACATATGCATGTGCGTAATAATAAAACTTCCCATTCATTTTTACGGAGCTCTGGCTCATAGTGAAACAGTAAAATCAATGCTTTAAATCTTGGCCATAATATTTTGAAATTGTATTGTTGATAATATATCTTTCAATATTTTATTAACAGGAAGAATCCTTCCCTAAGAGTTACAATCTCTGCATCATGTTTTATCAGATTAAGCAATATTATTTTTATTAAATATAATCTCTCTGATAACAGTTATACATTAAATATTCAGTTGCAATAAAATTAATTTGTAACTGAGAAGATGGTGATCACATTGCAATACGTATGCCAAAATGCAACATAACAATTTGAAATTGGCAAAAGCTTTAATTTGTATAGATTAGGTATGATTTGACAGGTATAATTTCCAAATATATTGAACTGCCACTTAAACATGAAGCCAGAAACTAAACTAAAATAAGGAAAATTCTCAGCCTTTAAGTTACTTTTAAAAGGAAATGTTAAGATCAATTTGGGCCAACTACACTTAGGTACAGGAAATGTATTATTTTTGCTCAAACAGTCTTAGGAAAAAAAGTACATAGTTTCTTTCACACACTTTTAAATATAATGCTATGGAAATTATTTCTTCACAGTTTAGAAAACCACAGAACACAATGGAACAAGATGCAAGTGCCTTTTTATACATACATCAGACAAATATTAAACACAACACTTTCTTCCCCTCTCTTTCTTCCTCACCATTCATTTGTCAGTTTTTAAAGCATAACTTTTATTCTACTGAACTTCACGACATTCTCCAAGTTCTACTGGGACAAATCAAATTTGTGTTTCCATACATCTTCAGTAACTTGTCCAAAAATACAGTTTCCAGAGTTGCTGCAACATGAACTGCAGAGAATGGGAGAATATCTAGGACTGAAAGAAGATAAAGTACGTTAGTAATTTTTATTTACCTTGCCAAGGATAACCCAGTTGCATTCCCACACAACTCTAAATGCATGCCTAAAAGCATTCAAGAACCAAATCATAAAACCCAAAAGAATGCATTAATGAGAGATCATCTTTTCAAAGTTATCATCCCTTTACTACATTGAAAAGATCTGAACGGAGTGCCCAAACATTGTTAAAACTTCTAAAATTATTTCATTAAAAATGACAGACTATTTTACATCAAATATAAAGAGCAATCTTATCTAAAATTGTGAACATTGGATAGATTTAAACGAAATGTACTGAAACCTTAAATTTGTGCAATTGTCAGTTGAAGACAGCCGAAATAATAGATGGGGCTGAACTGAAGATTGAAATATCAACTATTTTGAATACAACTTACATTTATAAATGGCATATTTAGACCAGTTAAAGACAATCTAGCATAAAGAGAATAAATAAATTGATTTATTAAGGTCAAAAATGTCTGAAGATCAATGTTCCTTATGTTAATTCTTCTTTAAAAATGTTAAGTAAAATGTAATTAATGTAATTAAAATGCAATTTTCTATTGTCATTTATTTACATTTTATGACAAAGGAAGTCAATAGAATCAAAAGTTAGGCCTAACATCAAGAGTAAGATGGAGATAATAAATAACAAGGAAATCGGCAGAGATTCAATAGAGGTTTGGTTCTGGATATACAGTCAATTAAATTTTACTAGAAATAGAAAAGAATGCTTCTATCAGTAAAGTAACAAATACCCATAGATGATTTGAATAAGCTGTGATGATGAGGAATTAATGCCATTCAATGAGGTCTAGCCAACTAGACTACTGAGCCAAGAGTCTGTTGGTACTATTTATTGATCCTTGATAAAAGTGCAAATGTGGACAAAGGCACATTCAGGCTTGGACAAAGCCGAGATGCATTCCGCATTAACTGAATCTCAGTCTCTGGGCCAGCAAATGAAGAATGATCACTCAAAGAAGACAGTGAAAGGACTTTCAGAATACACTGATGAAAAACCTTTTGGAATATTTTCAGAAAGGTATTTGATTTACAAATGAGTTGTAGTTCGCTGTATTTGAAGTGTCTATTAGCTAACTACATTATGTAATAACTTAGTTTTGCTTTATATGAACAAAAATTATTTTTACAGTATATAGAACTTGGTAACATAGAACTTGAAAAAAATACTAAACAAAATTTTTTTTTTAAATTTACAATTAGATCATGGAAAAATTATATCAATTAACTCAAATGATAATAATGAGCAAATGAGCCCCATCTTTTCTCAAAATCAAATAAAGGTTCAAAGGTTTTTTTTTAGCATATTTTCTTTTCTTGCTGGCGGTTTGATGTTTATTTTTAGAAGCTTTTTGTATGACGCATGGCTCCGGGGTTGTACACCTAATGGGTTCTCTTTTTTTTCTCACTTTTATAGACAATAGACAATAGGTGCAGAAGTGGACCATTCAGCCCTTTGAGCCTGCACCGCCATTCTGAGATCATGGCTGATCATCTACTATCAATACCTGGTTCCTGCCTTGTCCCCATAACCCTTGATTCCCCTATCCATAAGATACCTATATAGCTCCTTCTTGAAAGCATCCAGAGAATTGGCCTCCACTGCCTTCTGAGGCAGTGCGTTCTACACCTCCACAACTCTCTGGGAGAAGTTGTTCCTCCCCAACTCTGTCCTAAATGACCTACCCCTTATTCTTAAACCATGCCCTTTGGTACTGGACTCTCCCAGCATCTGGAACATATTTCCTGCCTCTATCTTGTCCAATCCCTTAATAATTTTATATGTCTCAATCAGATCCCCCCTCAATCTCCTTAATTCCAGCGTGTACAAGCCCAGTCTCTCTAACCTCTCTGCGTAAGACAGTCCGGACATCCCAGGAATTAACCTAGTGAACCTACGCTGCACCTCCTCCACAGCCAGGATGTCCTTCCTTAACCCTGGAGACCAAAACTGCACACAATTTTCTGCTCAGTAGGTTTTTTTTGTTATCACAAAATTTTGTTTTCGATCTTTAAGATGATGGGGTTTTTTTTGAGGCATTGTAAGTGTTGTTACTTCGATGTACTCATGTTATTTTTCCTATATATACAATAAAAAGATTTGAAAAGAAAGAAAGTAATCTAAAGATAGCAGTAATAGGATGAGGAGAAATATCTATGTTCAATACCTTTGAAATAATATTAAAAATATCTTTCCAAAAAGTTTCCAGAGTAGGACAGGACCAGAACATATGAGTTAAGGAAGCTATCTCCCCATGACATCTGTCACACAAAGGGTTAATATGAGAATAAAAACGAGCTAATTTATCTTTAGACATATGTGCTCTATGGACAACTTTAAATTGAATTAGGAGTGTTTAGAACAGATAGAGGAAGTGTTAACTAGTTGTAAAATATGCGCCCAGTCATCCACCGGAATAATAAGACCCAATTCCTTTTCCCAATCTGACCTAATCTTATCAAATGGAGCTTTCCTAAGTTTCATAATATTATAAATAATAGCCGTTACACCTTTCTGACATGGATTAAGGTTAATTATAGTGTCTAAAATACAGGTAGGAGGTAGCGTCAGAAAGGAAGAGAGTATAGTACTTAGGAAATTTCTAACTTGGAGATATCTAAAAAAATGTATTCTTGTTAAGTTATATTTGTCAGATAATTGCTCAAAAGACATAAGGGAACCATCTAAAAATAAATCCAAGAACCGTGAAATACCATTAGTCTTCCAAATTTGAAAGGCACGGTCAGTGGAAGAGGGAGGGAAGAATATGTTACCTAACATAGGAATCGCAAGCCCAAACTGATTGAGATCGAAAAATTTTCGGAATTGAAACCAAATATGTAAGGTATATTTAACTATCGGGTTACAAACCAGTTTACAACGTTTCAAATCAAAAGGAAGAGAAGAAATTTCCAGTAATCTTTCCCCTTCAGCCCGTAGATTGATTGCATTTCCTACTTTAGTGGCGAAAAGATGTATTTTACAACATTGGAAGGAGATTAATGCTCCAACTACATTCTTTTGGTTTTCCCAGACGATACTATGCTTAAATCTGGAGAAAATTAGAAGTAATCTTTATGATTCTTCAGTTAAATTTGAACAGACTTGGAGATCTTTTATTCAACATTTTCATTTAATGTAACTTTTTTTTCTTTCTCTGGCCATATCTACATTCCCTTCTTGCTTTTTAACTGTTTTTAATGGAGGTCGGGTTTGAGGACGTGATTGTTTTAAGTTATTTAACTCTACTTGATACCTAGTTAGCCCATTGCTTTGCTTTGCTTTTTAGTTTAGTTACACGGTGGGTTTTTTTTGGGGTTTTTTTTCCTTATTGACATGTTTGAAAATTAGTATACTATTATATTATCTGGTTATTTTATATCTAAACTGCACTGTTTGTACTAATTTTTTTTGTATTAATATCTCTTGTAAATTTATATTGCAACTGTGTATCAATGCCTATATGGTTTACCTTTTGTGTACTAATTCAATAAAAAGATTTAAAAAGAAAGAAAAGAAAGAAAGTAATATAGAACTTGCATGTGGTGCAATATTCTACCACATTTCAAGATGTTCAGACAATATTTTTTTCTGCTAAATCCTTTCTAAATAAAGCTGAAACGAGATTGCAGGTGAAGGGAAAATAATAGATTACTATCAATGTTCCTGTTACATCACAAGCAAATTCTAATGTTATCTTTTAACACAGGCTCATGTAAAATAATGACTGTAGATCACAATATTCCATTTTCTACAGGAATATTTTTGAATTGAAATACAAATGGGTTAGGAGTATATCATACTGTTAAAATGTGCAATGTATGTAATAATATGTTAGCATTAACTATGATGGTGATGATTGTAATATCTGCCATTGTCGTGGTTAACATTTGATTAATGAACAGAATTACCTCCCCAAAGATGCCAAGTCTGCTTTCTGTCTGTGGTAGCTTCACCCCTATTGGAATGCGCTCCCAAAGCTGCAGCAACTGTTCTCCAACCTGTGGCTCTAGCTCCTAAATAGAACAAAAATCAAAACAAAGTCTTACCTTATGATGTCTTTTAGCACTATCTTAAATAGTTTCTAATAACACACCACTCTTAGCCCATAGGAATACACATCTATGAAAATATGCATTACTCATTTGATCCAGTCCCTTTGAATGACAAAACTTAACTCAAAAATCCTTTTTTCATGAAATGCATATTTTTTGAAGTTCAAAGAATAGGTGAACAAAATTATTGACAAGCTTAATTAGATTTAATAACAAAATATTTTCCATGGAATGCATATCTTTTGAAAATCATTGAATGGATGTACAAAGTTACTGATAAGTTGAATTAGTTTTAACATTTGCCAATTGCAATTAAAAGAACATATCAATTTAAAGAAACCCATCAATGAACCTGTTCTGAACAAATGTTCACAAGCAGAAGAGTAAACAAAATAAATTGACAATAAAGTCAATCAAGCTGCAAAGGAGGGTCAAAATACATTAAGATGTTAAAACGGCAAAATAACACAATAGTCATGATACATTAATTAATCAATGATATAAATCAAAGTAAACAGGTAAGATCCAAAACTACACAGGTGACCAAAACTAGAAACTAAATAGTCCAGATAATTCAACTTCAGGGGTAAAAAGCAGGCAAAAAGAAAAAAGGATGGTGAATATCAATACAGTGGAAAGAAATTATCATGACTTGACAGATCGTAATGTAAAATCAATTCATGAAGAACAAAAAAAAAGTAGCTAAAAGCAGAAAACAGTGGTTAATGTTATTTATAGGCCAACAAATTGTACAGGTAATATTGGGTGTGGCATAAATCAGGAAATTGGATGTGCACATATCAGGGGTAATATAGTACTCAAGATCGAGCTTAACCTACAGTTCAACTCGACAAACCAAATGTTGCAATAACATGGATGAAGAATTCAGGAAACACATCAAAGATGAGGAATCAACCAGGAAAAGGGTTATTTTAGGTCATATTTTTAATGTAATGAAAGGGGGTTAATTAATATTCTGATTTTCAAAGAACCAATAGGGAAGAGTGACTACAGAATGACTGAATTTGACTTTGAGTTTCCAAGTGATATACTTCAGTGCAAAGCAGGGTCTAGATAAAAGAAACCAAGAAAGCAAGAAAGGAGGGTTGGCTGTGTTTGATGGGAAGAATACATTAAAATGTTATGACGTCAGCTACAAGCAGTTTACAATATCCCTGCATCTAGTTTTTTTTAAGATATTTACGAATTCGAGATTATGTTAGGAAATATATACCTATCTTCAAAGTTTTAGACAAACATGAGTCTCTGGAGTCAATAAATAAATTTGATCCTGTTACTCGTAGTGCGGTATCCTATTTTTATCAGATCTTACATAATGGAGCTCGGGTGAATACTTCAGGTTTTAAACAGGCATGGATGGATGAATTGGGTATAGAACTGACAGAGGAGGTCTGGGATGAGTGTTTAAAGAGTATACATGATTGTCCAGTCAACGTCAGACATAGAATTATACAGTTTAAAACAATACATAGACTCCATTATTCCAAAGAAAAGTCGCAGTTTCTACCCTGATGTTTCACCAGTTTGTAACAGACGTAAGTCTGTGAACAGTAACTTGTCACATTCATTCTGGTCATGCTGTAAGCTTTATGCATACTGGAAAAGTATTTTTCACTGTTTCTCTGAGGGTTATGGGAAGCGGTGGGAACCAGACCCGCTCATAGCCGTCCTCGGAGCATCAAGCTCCCTATCTTCAGCCAATATGTATGAAAAATGGCTGTATTGTTTGGGATGATGATTGCTAAGAAGTTAATCCTGCAAATGTGGAAAATGGACTCTGTGCCTACGTACGATCTGTGACTGAGAGAATTGGCAAATACTTTACATTTGGAGAGACTAAGACTATGTAATGAGGACAGAGGGGACATCTTTGAAAGGATATGGGGCCCTGTATTGGACTTTCTTAGTCGTAGTCATAGTCATACTTTACTGATCCCAAGGGAAATTGGTTTTCATTACAGTTGCACCAAGAATAAAGTATAAATATAGCAATATAAAACCTTAAATAATTAAATAGTAATATGTAAATGCCAGGAAATAAGTCCAGGACCAGCCTATTGGCTCAGGATGTCTGACCCTCCAAGGGAGGAGTTGTAAAGTTTGATGGCCACAGGCAGGAATAACTTCCTATGACACTCAGTGTTGCCTCTTGGTGGAATGAGTCTCTGGCTGAATGTACTCCTGTGCCCACCCAGTACATTATGCAGTGGATGGGAGACATTGTCCAAGATGGCATGCAACTTGGACAGCATCCTCTTTTCAGACACCACCGTGAGAGAGTCCAGTTCCATCCCCACAACATCACTGGCCTTACGAATGAGTTTGTTGATTCTGTTGGTGTCTGCTACCCTCAGCCTGCTGCCCCAGCTCACAACAGCAAACATGATAGCACTGGCCACCACAGACTCATAGAACATCCTCAGCATCGTCCGACAGATGTTAAAGGACCTGTCTCCTCAGGAAATAGAGACGGCTCTGACCCTTCTTGTAGACAGCCTCAGTGTTCTTTGACCAGTCCAGTTTATTGGACTTTCTTACGGGGTGAGGACTGAGGTTTTTTGGTGCGGTGCACCTCTGCTGTGTATGTTTACTTTTGCCTTTATATTTTTCTCCCTTTTGCTGCCCAATACTTAATCTGATTTTGTTAAGGTCGTGGTTTTTTGTGGATGTGCTGTATTTTTTTGGTTTTTGTTTGTTTGTAATAAAAAAATAAAAAGAATATTTAAAAAATGGTATGATGTCATGCAGATAATGATGATATACAGGCTTTAATAATTTAAAGCAATATGAGCAATTAGCAAAAACAAAATCTTTTGAGGCATAAAGACTTAAAAGCATATGTGATTCATCTGAGGCTGACGAGAAATTATCAAAAATCTAAGAAGCGTGTAAAATGCCAGGAATAGTAGTAGGCCTGAGGACTGGAAGCATTTTAGAACTCAGCAAAAGAAGACAAAGAAATTAATAAAGTCAAAACACCCAATAGTAACAGGAACATCGAGAAGCAGATAGGGAGACAGATTCTGGAAAGGTGTAATAATAACAGGGTTGTCGTGGTGGGAGATTTTAATTTCCCAAATATCGACTGGCATTTTCCTAGAGCAAGGAGTTTAGATGGGGTGCAGTTTGTTAGGTGTGTTCAGGAAGGTTTCCTGACACAATATGTAGATAAGCCTACAAGAGTAGAGGCTATACTTGATCTGGTATTGGGAAGTGAACCTGATCGGGTGTCAGGTCTCTCAGTGGGAGAGCATTTTGGAGATAGTGATCACAATTCTATCTTCTTTACCACAGCTTTGGAGAGGGATAGGAACAGACAAGTTAGGAAAGCGTTTAATTAGAATAAGATGAAATATGAAGCTATCAGGCAGGAACTTGGAAGCATAAATTGGAAACAGATGTTCTCAGGGAAATGTACAGCGGAAATGTGGCAAATGTTCAGGGGATATTTGCGTGGTGTTCTGCATAGGTCTGTTCCAATGAGACATGAAAGGATAGTAGGGTATAAGAACCGTGGTGTACAAAGGGAGTTGAAAATCTAGTCAAGCAGAAGAGAAAAGCTTGCGAAAGGTTCAAAAAACTAGGTAATGTTAGAGATCTAGAAGATTATAAGGCTAGCAGGAAGGAGCTTAAGAATGAAATTAGGAAAGCCAGAAGGGGCCATGAGAAGGTCTTGGCGAGCAGGATTAAAGAAAACCCCAAGGCATTCTACAAGTATGTGGACAGCAAGAGGATAAGACGTGAGAGAATAGGACTAACCAAGTGTGACAGTGGAAAAGTGTGTATGGAACCGGAGGAGATAGCAGAGATACTTAATGAATACTTTCCTTCAGTATTCACTATGGAAAAGGATCTTGGTGATTGTAGGGATGACTTACAGCAGATTGAAAAGCTTGAGCATATAGACATTAAGAAAGATGATCTGCTGGAGCTTTCAAAAGCATAAAGTTGGATAAGTCTCCGGGACCAGACAAAATGTACCCCAGGCTCCTGTGGGAGGCAAGGGAGGAGATTGCTGAGCCTCTGGCAATGATCTTTGCATCATCAGTGGGGTCAGGAGAGGTTCCAGAGGATTGGAGAGCTGCAGCTGTTGTTTCCTTATTCAAGAAAGGGAGTAGAAATAGCCCAGGAAATTATAGACCAGTGAGTCTTACTTCAGTAGTTGGTAGGTTGATGGAAAAGGTCATGAGAGGCAGGATTTATGAACATTTGGAGAGGCATAATATGATTAGGACTAGTCAGCATGGCTTTGACAAAGGCAGGTCATGCCTTACAAGCCTGATTGAATTTTTTGAAATGTGACTAAACACGTTGATGAAGGTAGAGCAGTAGATGTAGTATGTATGGATTTCAGCAAGGCATTTGATAAGGTACCCCATGCAAAGCTTATTGAGAAAGTAAGGAGGCATGGGATCCAAGGGGACCCTGCTTTGTGGATCCAGAACTGGCTTGCTCACAGAAGGCAAAGACTGGTTGTAGACGGGTCATATTCTGCATGGAGGTCGGTGACCAGTGGTGTGCCTCAGGGATCTGCTCTGGGACCCCTTCTCTTTGTGATTTTTATAAATGACCTGGATGAAGAAGTGGAGGGATGAGTTAGTAAATTTGCTGATGGCACAAAGGTTGGGGGTGTTGCGGATACTGTGGTGGGTTTTCAAAGGTTACAGCGGGACATCGATAGGATGCAAAACTGGGCTAAGAAGTGGCAGATGGAGTTCAACCCAGATAAGTTTGAGGTGGTTCATTTTGGTAGGTCAAATATAATGGCAGAATATAGTTTCAATGGTAAGACTCTTGGCAGTGTGTAGGATCAGAGGGATCTTGGGGTCCGAGTCCATAGGACACTCAAAGCTGCTGCACAATTTGACTGTGTAGTTAAGAAGGCATATGATGCATTGGCCTTCAGCAACCGTGGGATTGAGTTTAACAGCCAAGTGGTAATGTTACAGCTATATAGGACCCTAATCAGATCCCACTTGGAGTACTGTACTCAGTTCTGACCACCTCACTACAGGAAGGATATGGAAACTATAGAAAGGGTGCAGAGGAGATTACAAGGATGTTGTCTGGATTGGGGAGCATGTCTTAGAATAGGTTGAGTGAACTTGGCCTTTTCTCCTTGGAGCAGCAGAGGATGAGAGGTGACTTGATAGAAGTGTATATGATTTAAGGCATTGATCGTGTGGATAGTCAGAGGCTTTTTCCCAGGGCTAAAGGGCTGCCGGCGACAGTAGTGGAGGCGGATACGATAGGGTCTTTTAAGAGACTCCTGGATAGGTACATGGAGCTTAGAAAAATAGAGGGCTATGGGTAACCCTAGGTAATTTCTAAAGTAAGTATATGTTCAGCACAGCATTGTGGGCCAAATGATCTGTTTTGTGCTATAGGTTCTCTATGTTTCTATGTGTAGAAAATGAGAGCAGACCAATAAGGAAACTAAAAACAGACTGTAAAACATTTTATACATATGTAAAATGGCAATAATTAGTGACAGCAAGTATGGGTCTATAAGAGAACAAGACAGGAAAAATTATAGCAGTGAGTAAGCAAGAAAGGTTAAACATTGCATCTGTCTTCACAGAAGAAGTGGAAAATCTGTCAGAAATGAGAGGATCAAAGTAAAATAAGGAAAACCAGGGGAATAACATAATCGTGAAAAATTATACCAGGAACTGATGAGTTCCACAGTTAATAAATCACCAAAGCTGATGACTTAGGTCCCAGAGATTTGAAAGAGGCAGCTTTGAATGTAGTGTATGTTCTGGTTATCATTAGAATATGGAACATAGAACAAAGGACAGTACAGCATAGGAATAAGCTCTTCATTAATTATATCTATGCTGACTATGATACAATCTAAACTAATCCCATCTGATTGCGCACTGTTTGTATTCCTCTGTTCCCTACCAGTTCATGAGTCTGTCTAAATGCCTATTAGATACTGTTGTTGTATCTGCTTCTCCTACATCCCTTTACATGACGATCCAGGCACTTATCACAACACTTACCTTGTACATCTTTAATTCTTCTTAATTTTACCTTAAACGTATGCCCTCCAGAATTTGACATTTCACCCTGGGAAATACAATATGACTATCTATTTATGCCTTTTATAAGATTACATACTTCTATCAGGTCTCCCCACAGCCTCCGGAGCTGAAGAGAAAACAATTCAAGTCTGTCTTTATAGCAAATGCTCTTTTCCTGATGAACCTCTTCTGCACTCTCTCTAAAGCCAGAATTACACAAAATACTCCAAATGTGGTCTAACCAAAGTTAGACTTCTCAACTTTTCCACTCAGAGCTTTCAATGATGAAGACAAGAGTATTATTCAGCTTTTCCTCCCTATTTACTTGTATTGCCACTTTCAGGGAGCTTGACCCTGAGATCCCTTTGTATATTAACACTCATAAGGGTGCTGCCATTTTCTGTGTACTTTTCTTTAGTGTTTTATAGAATCATACTGCATGAAAACAGGCTATTCAGCCCAACCCTTCCACACTGACCAGTGAGCACACTTCAGTATTAATCCCGTTGCTAGAATGAATACCATCTCGTTCTCACTTATACTCCACAAGATGGAAATACAGCAGTAAATATCAGAGAAAACGTTCCAATGAGAACCTGAACAACGTGGCTAGCATGAAGAAACCTCGGAGGTCTAGACAGTGATTGTGCATCTGGAAATCTAAGCTGCAGCATTGCACCATACAATGTGAAACCAGATGTGTTAACTGAGTAAGTATATCATTGCAGGGCAGCTGATCAGATCAGAAACAATTAACAAATGGTTTTAGTTATATGACATTAAAGCACATCACAGTGGGGTATGATAGCTTCTCCCATAACACCAATGTGCTTTACACATGCTCGTATATTGTTAACATATTTACAGTGGGAATGTAGCCAATTTCACCTATATCAGTTTACAGCACTGAAATGCTCTTAAAAATGATAAATAAGAACAGCTGATTAATAATTCTTAAAGGAATTAAGTACAAACTTCAATTACTGTTCAAATTAAGTTATTTGCACCGGACAGATATTAATGAAGAGAATAAAATGCAGAGTAAAACGAAGTTCTAACAAAACAAAATATTCATCTAAACATACAAACAGGTAAATTTAATTTTGTATAAATGCTCTTCTCCAGGAAAATATACATCAAATATATATTCAAGATTAGGTCATACCTGTCCATCTCTGCTAATCTGTACTTTCTTATTATCATTCCATGGGTTGAGGAGATGGTGGGCAATTTGGAAAGGAAGGCTTTCCTTTCTTATCCATTCAACTCGGAAGACCCCTCCCAGCCCAGCCGAACCCCACTCCTGGCTTCTTTCTCTTCCTATCTCAGAGATCATTCTGGCAAATCCCTAAAGAAAGCAGAGCAATCTTTAATTAGTTTTTAAATCATCTAATTTTCTCCTTGTAGATGATCTGTCCTATTATTTAACTGACAATTAAATGGTACCTTAAAAAGTTTCAGTTCATTATTTTTCACTCAGTTCTTGTGCAGTAAGCTTTATGGTTACATTCACCAAAAATATAATGGAACAACTTTTATCTATTTATTTATTCAGAGATACAACGTGGAACAGGCCTTCCAGCCCAATGAGCTGCACTGCCAGCAACCTATTTACTTAACTCTAGCCTAATCACAGGACAATTTTTCAATTAACTTACTAACTAGTGGGTCTTTGGACTGTGGGAAGAAACCAGAGCACCTAGAGGAAACACACGTGATCATGGAGAGCATGTACAAAATCCTCACAGTTGCTGCCACAAATAAACTCCAAACTTCAACGCCCCAAGCTGCAATAGAGTTGCGATAACCACTCGGAGGGTATAGCAAAGTCATGATGGCGCTAAACGGTGTCTCCTTAGCTTGCACCTTCGGAAACAGTTCTATTTCTGTCTTTGATATTTCTTTTCTTTCCTTTTCAAGGTCCATTTGAAGATTATTTTTGCTGGTGGGGGAGGATGGTCGTTGCTTTGCTGCTTCTTGTGCATGGGAGGGGGAGCTGGGGGGACTTGGGGTTCTAACATTTAACTGTCATTCATTCTTTGGGGCACTCCTCTGTTATCATGGATGTTTGTGAAGAAAAAGAATTTCAGAATGTATATCACGTGGAACTCAAGCCTTTTCCACTGTTTAGTAAAATCCAGGCTGATTTGTGATTGAACTCTCATAGATTACTTTGTTAAAGGTCTATTTGTTAAATCTAAAACTTATAATAGATTTACCAGCAATTGTTGTGTGTGAGAGATTGTGCTATACCTCAGCTGTAGCATTGCTGTAAAATATTTCCTGTGCATGGCCCTTTGATTTAGACTTTCCATCCATCAGAAACAGCTCATCTCAAATTGCCTTCTCGGTTATTTCAATAGATAGTGAAGCTGATCAGATCACTTCCTATCCATTTATGTTAACAACATTATCTCTCAGAATCTATGATACATTCCACATCGCCACTCCAACAAGGTTATTATCTCCTCAAAGAACTCCAGGTATGATCAAAGCAGAGTTTCAAAACTGCAACCGCAATATAAGTGGAGACACAAAAGACTTCCGATCCTGGCATCTGAAGCAATAAACAACTGGTTGGAGGACTCAGCAAGTTGAGCAGCATCTCAGGAGCAAAAGAAACTGTTGACACTTCAGCTTGAAACCCTAGGTCAGGAGTCCAATTAAATGTCCAAAGAGAAGTTACTTGAAAAAGAGCCTTTCCTTGATATCGTAAGTTCTACAAGCAATTAAATGAAAATGGACAGTCCGTTTCTTAAACTTTTACCTGAAAGTGTCCTGATCCTTGTACAGAAAATACCAGATACACAATACTGCTTTCCCAAAATGCACGGTTTAATTTCCGTTCATTGCTGGGTGTAGTTGACCAAATTCCCTTCTGTTGAGAAATTTCAAGATTACGAAGGTTGCTGCTTTTCAAAATGAAGAAACGAACTGGTACATTTGGTCTTGGTGATGGAGACTTTGACCCCTGAGAACAAAATGATGATATTTTATTAACTTTTAATCCTCTTCTAGAGTGAACAAAAGTCTAACTGAGAAAAATTGGTGGTTAAGAAAGACTGCTCTCTCCTGGGCAGCAGGGGATAATTTGAATCATACTTTAGGACTTTCCCTCAATGTTGCCAAACCACACCAGCTGGCATTATAAATGAAAAAAAGAATATTCTTACATATATGGAAACTATGCTGCCAGACCTCAAGAATTTACAATTTCTTTCCAATAGTTAAAATAGCTTTAACTATTTAGACTCACTCTGTTAACAGATAGAGTTACAATGCAAATAGTATACTTAAGTCTACAATTAAACTGTAAAGAATATACTTCGAGCAAATTAAATATAAAAATTAATCACTGATGCGAATATTTATTCTAGGCATCAATTTCAAGCTCCTAAAGTTAAGCTGTAACAGCAAATTACTTCTTTTGAAGACACTTAGGTATATGACTTTGAGTATTACTTTTGATGAGGTCTGGAACTGAATGTTCCTGGTGAAAACTAAACTGAGCACTAGAAAGTAGATTACTGGCGAGTAAGTACTGTCGACAAGATCTTCCATCACCACTGATGATGGGGAATAGATTTATTAGCTGATAATTATGCAGATCAGATATGTCTTGCTTATTATGAACAGATGTAACTGAGCAATTTTCCACATTGTCAGGCAGATGCCAATACTGCAACTGCTCTGGAGTAAAGTAACTGGAAGCATGAGTGAATTCTCAGAACTGCATCTGGGATGTTGTCTGTTCCCATATCCTGCGCTGCATTCAATGCTTTTGGCATGTAGCATGAATAAAACTAACCACAACCTATTTTCTGCAATAGTGTGGGATTTAAGTTAGAAATTGTTGACTACAGCTGCAAAAGCTTCAGCTTGTGCTTTGTACTCGTCTGCTGGGCCCCAAAGTCATTGAGAATAAGAATACTCTTGGACATTCCAACAATCTACATCAGTGTATGGTATGGGAACTGCACCACGGCAGACAGGAAGGCTCAACAATGGGTAGTCAAAACTGCCCAACGCATCGCCAGCACAGGCTTACCCTCCATCAAAGACATATATACAGAAAGTGTGCTTTGATCAAAATACCAAATTCTACATTCCTTATCACCATCACCTGAGTGAACAGGAGAATGCTACATTACAGGTTCAACAAGAAATTTGGTACTCTGATCAAAGCACACTTATTTCTTCCTTGTTATGCTCCAGTGCCATCTTACTGCTGTCTATTCCCTCAATCATCCCAAAATTAACCAGGACTCATGTGCCATTTTGAGTTTAATTGTGTCTAGGCAGTTGAGACTAGGGTGTATCTTATTCAAGGTGTTGGCCTGCATTCCCCAAGCTTGATGCTCAGTGCAGGTAGCAGCCTGAGACATGTTATCACCTAATGTGGCTTTCTCTTTGAAGACTCTGACAAACTTCTACAGTTGTACAGAGGAAAGCAATCTGACTGGTTTCATCAGTCTAGTACGTGTGCAGGTCAGTGGGACTAGGCAGAAAATGGTTCGGCACAGCCAAGAAGGGCCAAAAGCCCTGTTCCTGTGCTGTAGTTTTTCTATGGTTTCTACGGGAACCTCAATGTACAGGAATGCAAGAGGCTACAGAGAATGGTGGGCACAATCAGTTCCATCATGGATATAGTTCTTCCCACCATCAAGGACATCTACAAGAGGTGTCTAAGGAAGGTGATGTCTATTATTAAAGGCCCCCCTCCCATCAACCAGGCCATACCCAATTCTCATTGCTGCCATTAGACAGGGGCTACAGAGGCCTGAAGACCTATATTTGAAAGTTCGACAACAGTGTCAGAGGGTTCTTGAACAGAGCTGAAAAACCTTAATTCCAGTTTGGACTATATTTCCCTCAACTTATATTGATGTTATTATTTTATTTCTATTAATTCTGTTGCGTAATTTATGTATAACTTATGCTATTTTAATTATGTTTGTTAAGTATGTAATGTACTGTGCGGCTGCTGCGAAAAGCTAATTTTCATGGCATTAAACTTTAAATACGTATGTCCATGACAATGAACTTGGCAATAGACAAACTAGCTCCTGCGCCAAGAATCACTGCCCAGAGTCCATGCACATCCACACAGGACAAGGAGTCTATATCATCAGCCCTCTGCACTTGTATATGGTGGGCCCACATGTGGCATGGTGTAGAGGCCCCACCCTTGAAGTGCCCAACCAGGTGTCGGGATTTCGGCAATTGTAAAGGCTGAGGCACTTTAAAAGATTTGAAGTCCTCTGATACTAAAACATTTAAAAGCTATTGCAATTGCAACAAATAATTACAGATTGTTAATATATTTTTCAAGAATTTCATCAAAAGCAATTATAATTGAAGCTCTTGAACTGAAGCAAAACAATTAAAAACTTAACTTCTAACTACCTAGACACCTATCAAATGAATTCTGTGCCAAACCTAACCAAGGCCAGGTGCTTAGTGAGCAGATATTTCCATGGATTCAAGAATGACAATACAAATGAACGAAAAAATGGTTCCTTAAATTATGGAGTTGAAATGAGTCTATGTATATTATTATTCTACTCAACCAAAGAGCGAGGGAAGCTCCAAGAACAAAATCTGCTGAACAATCTCCACATATTTCCTGGTTTGCCTTGTACCGCTAAGCTAGTGACTAGTGACCACCATCCCTGACAATTACCAGCATGTGTATCTCTTAACAGCTGTTCTTTTCAAAAAAAACTTCAGTGGCTGAGATGCACTGGACCAAAATATATTCAAATCAACTACTTAAACTTCTGAAAGTGCAACAAGCCACACAAAAGTTGCACCTTCTCAAATCTAGAGAAAAATTCATTTATTTTTATCATGATTAAATAAAGCAACAAATACGGATTAGATACAGTTTATTATAGTTTCAAATAGTTCAGATAAATGCAAAAAAATCTTTAGTTGTGCATTTCATATAGCATATTTAGAAATTCATTATTTCAATTGTCAAAACAATTCACATCTTAATTAAGTCTTGAAGATTATGAAATATGGAATTTTATGTAAACAGGCACAACTTAAGACACAGTACTGTGCAAAAGTCTTAGGCATGTGTAAAAAAACTCCGTAAAGCAAAGATGCTTTCAAAATTAATGAAATTAAGTTTCTAAATATCAAAAAAATTAATATAAAGAGCAGAAACTATTAAAAAACAAAATCAAATCAATATTTGGGGAACCACTTTTTGCCTTTTAAAACTGCATCGATTCTCTTGGGTACACTGCTGTGCAGTTTTATGAGAAAAATTGGCTGATAGGTAGGTCCGAGTATCTTGGAGAATTTGCTATGGTTCTTCTGCTGAATTTGCTTGCTTCTGCCTTTCCAGGTAATCCCAGACAGCTGCGATGATGTTGAGATCAGGGCTCTGTGGAGGCCATACCATCTGTTGTAGAACTCTTTGTTCTTCTTTTTGCTGAAGATAGTCCTTTATAACCGTGGTCATCGTTCTGCTGCAGAATGAAATTCGGACCGATCAGATGCCTCCCTGATAGTAATGCATGATAGATGAGTATCTGCTTGTATTCCTCAGCACTGCGAATTCAATTAACTCTGACCAGATCAACAACTCCATTTGCAGAAATGCAGCTCAAATCTGTAGAGAACCTTTGCCGTGCTTCACTGCTGGCTGCAGACACTCATCCATGTAGTGCTCTCCAGCTCTTCTATGGACAAACTGCCTCCTGAAAAAGGATCTAGTGCTTTCCGGGCTTATATGACAAATAAACTCTTCTCGGGCTCCAGCCAGGTAAGGGTATCGATTATAACCGATATTTCGATGACAAATTCTGCCATCTTCTTCAGGGATGACGCCTGGTCATGTCCAGTCCAATGGTATTTATACCAATAGTTCATCCCTCCTGATTGGTTAGACCTCATCTAATCAGGTTTTGCTATCCTGTTAGAGCCAAAAATTTCAAATTTTGACGTGTCAGTTCAGAGCACTTGCTGCCATTGTTCACCAACCAAGACCTTGTGTTTTTATGCTTAAGTTGAGTCTCTTGGCTTTGTTTCCTCTTCAGAAGAATGGCTTTTTGACAGCATCTCTTCCGTAAGACCACCTCTGACAAGGCTTCTCCAGACTGTACAGAGGTGTGTGTATTTGGGTTTCAGTGGTTTCTGTGAGTTCTGTGACTTCTTCTGATTTAGAAGGGACATCAGTTTGGTGTATCTCTTATCTACAGTACTCAGTTTCCATGGCCGACCACTGTGTTTCTGATCTTCAATCTTGCCCGTTTCTTTGTGCTTCTTCAGAAGACTGTCTGCTGCAAAACTTCTGCTTGGGACAGACCTTGCCGATGCAGGATGTCTACCTTGTATTGTTGCTATGCTCACTCATGCCATGGTGTAAGAATTGATGATTTGAAAGTTAAACTGTCACATCTGCCACACCCTCATCTTTTCATTTGGTTGTCCTTTGCCCGGTTTGATTTCTTCTATATCCATATCTGTTTTAGTTTATCAGTTTAGTTCATTCAGCTCTATTTAATTGATCATTAGCACGTCCCTTATCTTTTTTTTTTATCATGCACTGGGTTATATACCCACAAAATAATCCAGTTTTTATTTGAAAGGTTGTCTTCTATTTCTACTTCCTTTAATGAAATACAAAAATTTATCAGTAACATTTAATTTTTTGAAATATTAATGTTTGGAAATCTAAAAATTTGCTCTTTTCTACTGATACACTAATGCAGAAGACAAAGAAATAAACATCAACAAAATATAAATAAAACTTTTAGAGTACCTAAGAGACCTTTGCATAGTACTGTATGACTGTAATAAAAATTAAAAGGGAGAATTAAGCTATGACAGTGGTTCTCAGCATAGGCCGTGCTAGATTTTGTAAGGGCCACAGGAATTTCTGATAAATTTACTGTTTTTATCAAAAATTATTAAAATATATAAATTTTAAAAATTAATACTGGTAATTTAATAGAGCCCTGAATGAAATGAATGGGAAAATGTGCTGCTAAATGGTGCAAATGAAGCAGCAAAACAGCTTAGTGTGTGTGTGTGTGTGTGTGTGTGTGAGGGGGTGTGGCATGACGATTGTTCTCTCTCCTCCTGCTTGACTATGCACAAATCAACATTTACATCCTGCAGTGCGGCCCACTGAGCCACACTCTAGATCTATCCCCAAATCACAAACTGCAAATGGGGTGGGGCTGTCTGCAGCAAGGCAATCAGTTAGTATGCAGCAGGAGGCTGGTTTTGTTTGCCTTCCATTGACTCGTGCATGACAGGCAAGAACACGTGAAGTCTACCACCACATGACTACCACTAGAACTACCATTAAATCCTTGACACTCACAGTTTTAAAGTAAGTTCAATTAGGACTAGGGTTAGAGTACATATTCTTCATTGCCACTCAGAATTTACATATATAATAGCATTTTATAAAAATATTTGCTGAAAAAAATTAAATTATTTTTAAAAAGTACTACTTTAAGACAGTCTGCTTCAAGAATTTTGTGAAGAAATTGTGAACTCCTATTAATGCATACTGAGGCCTGATGATTATCAAAAGGTAACTGTCTTTGTAGCTTTGTTGCACTTTGGGATAGTAATACAGCATTCCTAAGTGATAAGCAGCTTGGAAAACAAATTGTCACTGCTAACTCTGACATGTCAGATATATTTGAAAAACTATTTATTAAACAAACAAGGAAAAAGCTGCAATCTCTTCTCAAGCAAAGAGGCTATTACTGCTTTCCTTGGAAAACACAAACTTTTCAGCAACAATATTGAACATTGCAAGTTTATGCAATTTTCTTCACTGGTTACTCTTAAAATAGAATTGTAAGATGATTATCTGATTGCTTATCTTGATCATCTGAAACAACTGCACACTGGTATGGAACTTCAGTTCAGAGACCTGCTGGAGATGCAGACATCCCACCTCTCCCGGAACTTCCGGGAGTCTCCCGCATATTAATAGTGGCTCCCTGATGCCCGCAAATTATATACAATATCACAGAAATCAATTTTTTTGAGAGCGAGAGAAAAGCAAGAGAGAGCGCGCGCGAGAGAAAGCAAGCGAGCGCGCGAGCGAGAGCGAAGGCAAGCGAGCGCCAAGCAAGAGAGCAAGAGAGAGCCAGCGAGCAAGAAAGCAAGTGAGAGCACGCGAGCAAGAGAGGGAGAGAGAGCGAGAGAGAAAGCAAGCGAGCGCGCTTGAAAGCGCGCGAGTGACCATGAGAGAGAGAGAGAGAACGAGCGAGAGCGCGCCATGGCAGAGTGTTCCAAAAAAATATAACACGTACATCACCCCAGACTACACTAAAGTGTACCCCTGCCTAACAGGGGTCAAAAATAATGACAGTGTTGCTCACTGCACTGTTTGCAACAGTGACCCACCACGGTGGGTTAAGACTGTAAAAGACGTGTTGAGGTGAGTTTAACAGGTGTCATTCATTCATTAGCATAGCTAACGTTATTTAAATTAGCTGGCCAGCTGATAAAGAGCTACTCTATTGCAGACATCCCACCTCTCCCCGAAGTCTCCCGCAAATTGATGGTGCTACCTCCCTGAAATGAGTTTTTGCAGGGTGGGATGTCTGGAGATGCATATTCCAGACTGAGTTGTGGATCCATTTGGGGTGAATGTGAATTCAGTTGACAGCACATTGCAAGAACGTTTTATTGAGCTGCAGAGTGAAGTAACAGTTCAAGCAAAATTCAAACACAGCAAGTAAAATCTCTGGATTACTAGTGAAGTTCTGGGAGAAAGCAAAGTTGTTTTTATTTGAATTTCCCAACACTCTATTAATTGAACATGGTTTCAGTCAAGCTATTCACCTGCTATCAAATGCTTGTGCTGTCTTGAGAAAAGAGGTGATCTCTGATTATCTCTATCTAAATTGCAACCAGATATTCAAAACCTGATTTTGATTCTGAAAAACTCACTAATTTGCATCAGCTGCAAGGATCTCGCTGAATACCTAATGTAACAATATTGTGCACTTTTTTGTTGTTGCTTGGATGAAAATAATATATAATATAAATAATGTATCCTATTCAGTGTTTTGAAATATACACCTGTAACATTATATTTAACATATAGTATCTATAACCTATTAAAACATAAATATTGACTGTATATTAGTGTAATTAGTACAGTTGACCAGAAAAAATTTTAGCAACTAACGGGGATTATGGAGGATGGGGGGGCCACTGAGGTGAATGAAAGTCACAAATGGGCTATGAGCAGGAAATGGTTGAGAACCACTGAGCTATGGGATGAAATTTAGGAACAAAAACGTCTCATTGTTTGAAAGAAATTATTAAATAGCGAACAGGATTAAACTGGGTTTGTAGAAGGCATCTCAAATGGGTTAAATCCTGCATTGTCAGATTTAATGATTCATAAACACACCTACCTTGCCTGAAGGTGGTGGAGATGGACTGGCACATGGGCTGGGATAGTTACTGCTGTCTGTTGATTTAACAGATGACTGATCTGAACGGTCATCAGGACTCCTCTTTGGGTGAAGTAAGCCCCTTTCCTTATATCGTTGTTGCTGCTGCTGCGACTTCAACTGAATTCTATAAAAAGTAAATTGATGGTTTATATCTTTTAACAAAGGAAATCAACATCAAGGTTTGAAATGTAAATACAACAAATATACAAAATATGAAAACTTCAAAGACTATGGAGCAATGGTAGTGTACTAGACCAGTCATCTAATTCTGTGCTACAATATTCTAATTGCATCATCTCTGAAAAATTAATCAACTCCTTTCTGTATTGGGTAAATAGCCAGTATGTGACCCCAATTTACATTTATACAGTAACATGGTGGTTTGTGTTTTTACCTAACTATACAATAATATTTTTTATAAATGGGGTATCACTTTCAGATGTTATTCTAGGAGAGTATTCATGGGAAATAACAATGCCAACTGAAAGGCTTTGCTTTTCTCAAGATCAGAGTATGTTATATGTCCATTAAATAGATAAATCTATAAATCTTGGAGTTTACAGGCAATCCTTGCCACGTGGAGCGAACTGCAAACAGCTACATAACAACAAAATCAGAAATTTCAGGCCAAGGACTGTCCGTATCAAGAATATAGTCATTGACCCTAAATCTTTCTTGAGATGTAATTCACATTTCCACCACCTTACAATTGACAATGAAGGCCACAAGAATGACAATCAGACAGGACTTTTGGAAACATCTGGCAGAGTGCTCTGCGCCAAATATTTGGATCAATTTGGTAGAAAGTATGACAAAGTGAAGCCCTTTTTTGTTGAATCATATTTTTAACAGAATGCAGCAAATGTGGAGTTCTGTTAGTTCCTGATTTTACACAATGCAGTATTGCATGGTATGAGAAAATTAGGCACTTTGTGATAAATTATATGTAGATAAAAATCCATCTTACTGAAGTTATTTGGTGTTAATATGTTTTAACAATTGAACAATTTAATTTAAAGTGTCTGATCATAGTTAATTGCTTTTTGGTTCACAAGCAGCAAGACACTATTAAAATTACAACTTCCTCGATTTCCACTACAAAATTCGAAGTTACACTAACCTTCCAGTGTTCCAATAAAACTGGCAGCACAAGAGTAGATAATACACATGATATACTGTTAACAAAGCAGCAAGGAATCATGTGGAAGAGGAGGAGTAATAGTTTGGTCAATTGCTCCTTCACGCAATTCTGTGCCTGTCTAAACCAGGAATCAATCCAATAGACCTTCACTGCCCTCACTCTATAGCAAGAAAACCCCTTTCCAAATAAGGACAACAAATTTCCACATAAAACTCAAGTTATGGTCTCAGCTCAGACCACAAATGCAATAAGATATTGCTGCATATTTCCATGATTCTTCTGGCTATGAAAGCCAACAAACCATTTGCCTTAACTACATACTGAACCTGCTTGCCTACTTTCTTTGACTGTTGTAAAAGGATGCCCAGTGACCAGGTCCATTGCGCTCCCCCCCGCCCCCCCGCTCCAATTACCTAATCTATTGCTGTTCAGGTACTAATCAGTACTCCATTTTCCCACCAAAATGGAAAACCACTCATTTATATGATGTTTAACTGTATCTTGAACATTGATGTCAGTTTGAGACATCAAACCTCACTAACAATTTCAACAAATGTTATACTGCTAATTTAGTAAAGATAGTTGAAATAGTGGAAGGCTCAGATAACCGGTAGACTTCACAATCATCAGGTTGGTGAATAATTGATTAAATAACCTACTCAACTAATAGTTCAAAAGAAATGGCTTTCATTCTGCTGTTCCTTTGTAAAGATACAACTGTAGTTTAATAATTTAACAGAAACAGATCTTGTTAAAGCTTTAAATTTACATAAAGAATACCTTCAGTATGTTTTTAAAAATTGCTGAGTTAAAATGTTGCACATTCATCCTTGACAAAGAAATTGAACCATTATTAGCAGGATCCTGAGGAATGAGATTGGATGAGATTGAAAAGGATGTTTCATGTTGTGACAGAAACTATAACTAGGAGTCACTGTTTGAAAATAAGGGGTTGGCCATTTAAGAGAGATGGTGGTTTTCTCTCAGAACTCATGAGCCTTTGAATCTTTCTTCCTCTTTAAAGGGCAGTGGAAATATATTTTTAAGGCATTGATGAAGAAAATTGAAAGATTACAGAGGGGAGATGGAAATGCAGGAATGAGGCTGCAGTCAGGTCAATCATGATCTTATTAAATGGTAAAATGGGTTTGAAGGACTTCGTCCTAATTCATATTTTGTATTGGTCTATGTTTATTCTGCTTTTCCAGCATAATTGTTTCAAAGGACCCTACTTAGATATGCAGGAAAATAAAAGAATTTTCAATGACGCATCAGATAAAATTTAAAATGTACATTGCCAATTGTGAAGAATGAGTTTGAAAGGTAACAGAATGAGAACGATCAATAATAAATGAATCATTTAACTACTATTATCAGGGGTTCAAAACTCTGCACACAATAGGTGAGTGATTTTCATTTACACATCTGTTCCTCCATTTATTTTATTAGATTTCTTTACTTGCATACCACATAATCTTGTGAAAACTGATTCATTGAGCTGATCCAGTTACCATCAGACAAAATGTGAAATGTTCAGTTTTGCTAGAGTACATTTAAGATTCAATATATTTCACAAACCAATTATTACAGATTTTAGTGGACTGCTGACATTCTACCTTTCTCTAAATTCCACACTAGAAGAATCGTCTGAAAACTCTGCTTCTGCTGAGCTTTTCCTACTGTTTGATCTCCATGATGAGGAGACTGGAAGCTCTTCTGAAGACATTGGCCTTGGTCTTTGTCCAATCCCTGAGGGTTGATGCAGCCCCGCTGCTTGCTCCTCACTGCTAAGTACTCCGATGATTGCCCTGATAGTCGCTTCATCTACCTGAGTCCAAGGTTTTGATGGAGCTCGCATTCTCCTCAGGAACAGACTGTGCCATTTCTGTCGTAACTGCAAGACAAGACTGGCTGCCTACAGCAAAATAAATTAGTAAAGAAAAAAAATCAGTGAAAGAAAACTAGTGCACCTTATTTGGTCCACAAATTATCTCAAAGCAAT
This sequence comes from Mobula hypostoma, assembly GCF_963921235.1. NCBI lineage: Eukaryota > Metazoa > Chordata > Chondrichthyes > Myliobatiformes > Myliobatidae > Mobula > Mobula hypostoma. The sequence continues at coordinate 24,609,687 of NC_086112.1, read as the reverse complement.
TTACAACTTAAGGATTACTTCTGCCTTTTTAAAAACTTATCCTATTCTGGGCACTTGGCCTTTATTGGAGAATCCAGCATTTACTGTCTGTAACAACTACATCATAACTATGCCTCTAACTGAGTGAGACCCTACAACTGAAGAGATCTTGGACTTTATTGTTTATGGTATTTGGAGGTTAGGAGAATAAAAATGTGTAACACAGATTTACTGCAGTTATTGTCCTTAAATGCTTTCATAGATGAGCTTTATTTTAAGATTATATTTCTAAATATATTATGTAAATACTGCACAAAGAACATTAAGTAAACCACATTATTTGATTACAATAAATAAAGGGGTTTAGAAGAAATTTCACTTAAAGTCTGCTGTAACAGCATTCTTTCTGTATCAGAAATCTCTTATTGGTTCTTTATCCTGTTCAGCTTTGACAATTTGTAGGGATAAGATATTTTGAAGTTGACAGGTATATACATCATAATATTAACAGCTGCCAAAATTGCTATAGTTAATATTTTCTACTCCATAACCTATCAATTATATCTTGGCTCAGACTTCCAATTACATTCAGACTGCTTCAGATTACTTCAAAAAAAAATACACTGTCTTACATGTCCTATATTGCAAATTAGTTTGAATATTGCCCAGCCTTGTGCAGCATATCCCCTCTAAGCGAGTGTCCAGACTTTGTAATAAAAATATGCCAAATCAGATGCTGGGAGAACAGAAAAAACCTACAATAAATTATTACCTTGATCCTCACAGCCACTTCCATCTATTCAAGTTTTCATGTGCCCAGCTCCCTTTGTTGCCACCATAACGGTAACACTTCAATCTTAATAATACATACATGGAATTATGATGTAGTGGCCATTACAGAGACTTGGCTGGCACCAGGGCAGGAATGGATTCTCAATATTCCTGGATTTCAGTGCTTTAAAAGGGATGGGGGGGGGAAGGGGAGGAGGGGTGGCATTACTGGTCAGGGATACTATTACAGCTACAGAAAGGGTGGGTAATGTAGCAGGATCCTCTTTTGAGTCAGTATGGTGGAAGTCAGGAACAGGAAGGGAGCAGTTACTCTACTGGGGGTACTTTGTAGGCCCCCTGGTAGCAGCAGAGATACAGAGGAGCAGATTGGGAGGCAGATTTTTGAAAGGTGCAAAAATGTTATCATGCGTGACTTTAACTTCCCTAATATTGATTGGCACCTGATTAGTTCCAAGAGTTTAGATGGGGCAGAGTTTGTTAAGTATGTCCAGGACGGATTCCTGTCACAGTATGTGGACAGGCCGACAAGGGGGAATGCCATACTGGATCTAGTACTAGGTAATGAACCGGGTCAGGTCACAGGTCTCTCAGTGGGTGAGCATCTGTGGGACAGTGACCACCGCTCCCTGGCCTTTAGCATTATCATGGAAAAGGACAGAATCAGAGAGGACAGGAAAATTTTTAATTGGGAAGGGCAAATTATGAGGCTATAAGGCTAGAACTTGCGGGTGTGAATTGGGATGATGTTTTTGCAGGGAAATGTACTATGGACATGTGGTCGATGTTTAGAGATCTCTTGCAGGATGTTAGGGATAAATTTGTCCTGGTGAGGAAGGTAAAGAATGGTAGGGTGAAGGAACCATGGGTGACAAATGAGGTGGAAAATCTAGTCAGGTGGAAGAAGGCAGCATACATGAGGTTTAGGAAACAAGGATCAGATGGGTCTATTGAGGAATATAGGGAAGCAAGAAAGGAGCTTCAGAAGGGGCTGAGAAGAGCAAGAAGGGGGCATGAGAAGGCCTTGGCGAGTAAGGTAAAGGAAAACCCCAAAAAAAAGGACGACAGGAGTGAAGGTAGGACTGATTAGAGACAAAGGTGGGAAGATGTACCTGGAGGCTGTGGAAGTGAGCGAGGTCCTCAATGAATACTTCTCTTCGGTATTCACCAATGAGAGGGAACTTGATGATGGTGAGGACAATATGAGTGAGGTTGATGTTCTGGAGCACGTTGATATTAAGGGAGAGGAGGTGTTGGAGTTGTTAAAATACATTAGGACAGATAAGTCCCCGGGGCCTGATGGTATATTCCCCAGGCTGCTCCACAAGGCGAGGGAAGAGATTGCTGAGCCCCTGGCTAGGATCTTTCTGTCCTCATTGTCCACGGGAATGGTACCGGAGGATTGGAGGGAGGCGAATGTTGTCCCCTTGTTTAAAAAAGGTAGTAGGGATAGTCCGGGTAATTATAGACCAGTGAGCCTTACGTCTGTGGTGGGAAAGCTGTTGGAAAAGATTCTTAGAGATAGGATCTATGGGCATTTAGAGAATCAGGGTCTGATCAGGGACAGTCAACATGGCTTTGTGAAGGGCGGATCGTGTCTAACAAGCCTGATAAGAGTTCTTTGAGGAGGTGACCAGGCATATAGATGAGGGTAGTGCAGTGGATGTGATCTATATGGATTTTAGTAAGGTATTTGACAAGGTTCCACATGGTAGGCTTATTCAGAAAGTCAGAAGGCATGGGATCCAGGGAAGTTTGGCCAGGTGGATTCAGAATTGGCTTGCCTGCAGAAGGCAGAGGGTCGTGGTGGAGGGAGTACATTCAGATTGGAGGATTGTGACTAGTGGTGTCCCACAAGGATCTGTCCTGGGACCTCTACTTTTTGTGATTTTTATTAACGACCTGGATGTGGGGGTAGAAGGGTGGGTTGGCAAGTTTGCAGACGACACAAAAGTTGGTGGTGTTGTAGGTAGTGTAGAGGATTGTCAAAGATTGCAGAGTGACATTTGATAGGATGCAGAAGTGGGCTGAGAAGTGACAGATGGAGTTCAACCCCGAGAAGTGTGAGGTGGTACACTTTGGAAGGACAAACTCCAAGGCAGAGTACAAGCAAATAGGATACTTGGTAGTGTGGAGGAGCAGAGGGATCTGGGGGTACATGTCCACAGATCCCTGAAAGTTGCCTCACAGGTAGATAGGGTAGTTGAAAAAGCTTATGGGTGTTAGCTTTCATAAGTCAAGGGTTAGAGTTTAAGAGTCGCAATGTAATGACGCAGCTCTGTAAAACTCTGGTTAGGCCACACTTGGAGTACTGTGTCCAGTTCTGGTCACCTCACTGGACACCTCACTATAGGAAGGATGTGGAAGCATTGGAAAGGGTACAGAGGAGATTTACCAGGATGCTGCCTGGTTTAGAGAGTATGCATTATGATCAGAGATTAAGGGAGCTAGGGCTTTACTCTTTGGAGAGAAGGAGGATGAGAGGAGACATGATAGAGGTGTACAAGATAATAAGAGGAATAGATAGAGTGGATAGCCAGCGCCTCTTCCCCAGGGCACCACTGCTCAATACAAGAGGACATGGCTTTAAGGTAAGGGGTGGGAAGTTCAAGGGGGATATTAGAGGAAGATTTTTTTACTCAGAGAGTGGTTGGTGAGTGGAATGCACTGCCTGAGTCAGTGGTGGAGGCAGATACACTAGTGAAGTTTAAGAGACTATGAGACAGGTATACGGAGGAATTTAAGGTGGGGGCTTATATGGGAGGCAGGGTTTGAGGGGCGGCACAACATTGTGGGCCGAAGGGCCTGTACTGTGCTGTACTATTCTATAATAAATCAGCTATGATGGAATGACAGAGCAGACTCGAAGGGTTAAGTGGCCTAATTCTGCTCCTATGTTTTATGGTCTTACTCTTACCAGAGTTCTTGGAAATTTGAGGACATGGGAAACGTTATGCAGTTGGATATTGAAGCAGTTAACTTAGTTTGCTTTGCTTTATCTTAAAGAATTAAAAACATACATAGGGTTTTAAGCTTAAAAACACATTTCAGAGTACAAAGTCAGCATATCTGAAGAACTTTAAACAAAAAGGATTATTTGAATTAAAGGTATAAATTTTATTGATCTCCAGTTACTATTAGATCTGAAGGTACAGATTTTATTTGTCAGCTGCTCCTAAAACACATTTTATTCAATTACAATTATCACATGCATTGTTTAAACCCAATCTACTTTTATTTGTACAAACCTATATATTAAAAGAAATTCGGGTTTCAGTTGATGATATACAGGTTGAAAAAAAGAAACTTAAGCCTATGTACCTTTTATACTAACCCCTTCAAAGATTTCTAGCTTAAAAATGGGATTTCCAATGCAACAAAACAGATCAGCACGCAACACAAGTCATTTAATACATTGCCTTTGAGAAGCTGGCAAACAGCAAATCAGATATTCAATACTTCATTTTCAATAGGGCAGACATGGCAATCATCACTTATTATCAGAACTTACTTCCTTAAGTTGCATCAACCCAAGACAAGGGTATTGAATGTGAATCTGCAACAGTTCAATCTCTGTACAAAAACTGCAAGATTCTAAGGCCATTATTATGATCCTCTACCACAGCCCTTTGAACTTTATCTATGGGTAGTCAAACCATACACTGTGTGCTCCTCCTGCAACTGTCTGATAACAATGACTGCAAATCATTGCAGTAATGGTTATCTGGAGAAGACAAATCTCAGCGTTGTATTCTGCATGCATACTTTGATAATAAATTTAACCTTTGGACCTTTGAAAACTGCCCAATTCAAAATTCAGAATAACAGTTAAATGGAGGAGTATAATAAGCAACAGCTGGGTTCCACTTCAAGATTTAGGGTTTCAAGTAAAAATAGTGATCATAAAATATAGATTAGTAGATGTCCATTAGTTCTGCAAATACATTTTCTTCAGCACAAAAAGTCATGTATAAGTATAAAGAAGAAAAACACACAGTTCTCCACATGAAAATCAAATTAAGATTCCAAAATAGCCCAAAGATCATTGATTCAATTATCATTTGATTTAAACATTCTGCTTAGGACAATTATCCATTTATGCCAATTGAAGTAAGTACTCCATCATATAAAGAAGCCTGTGAATTGCCTATATAGGCTAAGTGCAGGGATTGGTTCTACATATGTACCGTGGAGAACATTCTGACTGGTTGCTTCACTGTCCAGTATAGAGGCATCCATGCATAGCATCAGTCAAAGCTGCAGAGGTTTGTAAATTCAGCCAGCCCCATCATGGGCACTACCATTGAGGACATCTTCAACAGGCCTCAAGAAAGCAACAACATCATTAAGGACCCTCACCATCCAGGGCATGCTCTCTTCTCATTACTACTATCATGGAGGAGGTACAGGAGCCTGAAGACCGACACTCAAAGTTTCAGGGACAGCTCCTTACCCTCTGCCATCAGATTTCTGAATGGACTATGAGCCCATGAACACGACTTCACTATTTTGCTCTCTCTTTGCATGATTTATTTATCTTTTATATATTCTTATTGTAATTTATAATAATTTTCATGTATTGCACTGTACTTCTGCCACCAAACAACAAATTTCATAACATATGTCAGTGATTTGAGAAACCCGTTCTTTGATGAGGGAGATGAGGTTAGAGTTGGGTGTTGCCTTTAAGAACTCATGAGAGTCCCAGGCACATCAAGATAACCAATGGCAATCAGCAGCTGCTGCTGGGAGGGCCTGCCAATGCTTTCATCATCCAGTCATTAATACAAACTGCAAAAAGTCAAGACTATAGCACCGAATCATGTTTACATTTTGCCAACCAGACAAAGATCCATTACTGCCTACTCTGTTTCCTGTTAACCAACGAATCTTCCACACCATAAACTTCTATTTTCCATCAGCAACCTTGATGCTGCACCTCATCAAACAAGTTTGTGGCCTGACACCTTTATTCTCAACATGTTGCTTCTTCAAGGAACTCCAATGATTTAGTTAAACTTGATATTTCCTTTCATAACACCATGGCGACTTTGATCAGTTGCAATACTTCTCATCATGACTTCGAATATATTTCCTATTTCACACGTGAAACTCACTGGCCTGAAAGTAGAGAATCCCTACTTTCTGATTCTCTCCCTTTAAAAAAAAAGTTACATTTGCTATTTACCAATCTAATGGAACCTCCTCAAACCTAGGAGATAATTGAAAATTAAAACCTTTGCAACATCACATGAAGCAGTTCTTAATACTCTATGGAATCCATCAAGAACCTGAGAATTGTCAGTCCACAACTCCAACTGTATCACAGACTACTGAACTGCAAGCTTGACCTCTCTGATATCCTGATAGCTTTACAATTATATGTACCGAAATCGTGAGATTTTACTTTAAAAAATGCAGAACAATGGACTTTTAGATTGCAAATTATTTTATATAAAATGCAAAATCAGAATAATGTCTCAAAGGGTGAAGTTACAGTGGAACAGCATGTTCCTAAATCAGGTTAGCATGTGTGTACACCAATAAATCAATAAGTAAACTCAACAAAAAACATAATTTCATAAATTACTTACTTCTGGATCTATTCTAAAATTCAGCCATTCTTCCAGTTTCAAAGTTGCCATCTTGGAAGTGGATTTGTCCTCCATTTCACTGTCACTACTGTCATTGGTGACACCATCTACTACACATAATATTGGATGGAAAATTTGTAATAAAGAATCTTTTGGTTTCTTCTGCAGAAACTGTGGTATGAACTAAGCTTAATATATTTCAAGTACTGATATGAAAAGGTTATCATAAAATGTCAGGCTTGATACAGCAAAAGCACCCTTGTGGGTTCATCCCAAATGAGCACATAATCTAAACTGACAACTCAGCATGATACTGACAGAATGCTGTTACAGATCACATTTATCCAATTAACATTAAGGCAATGCCCAACTTGCTGTCTCAGTTTATATTAAGAGGCAAAATTCAATTCTCTGTTTTATCCAAACATTAGTTTCAAAATCATTTGGTTATCTCCCTGCTGTTTATGGAACCTGACATATGCAGAAATTGACTTCGGCCTTCCCTCTCATTACAAGCAAGGCTACAGCACTGAAATACACAAGTGTAAAGTGTTTTGAGATGTCCTCAAGTCATGGAAAAGCCCTTCCACACTGCTGTGTGACAAATTCTGTTGTCAGAAATTGCTTTCTCTGAACTTGATCCAGAGATTCAGAGAAATTGTGTTTTTTTAAATAAAAGTTTACAAAAAGCTTGTGAATTAACTTTAAATTTTTTAGTGAAAATAATGGGTTTATGGTAACGTTTCTGAGTTCAATTATTTTTTAAAGAAAGGAAAAACCCACAAGATAGATCAGAGTGACATACGTTCCAACCAGCTAACTGGAGGGCATACATCAGCATGGTCTAGTAACAGAAAACTCTGCTCTGTCCACTGGGGTGATCCTGAGCTTCTGTTGCTTGACACTTTAACTCTCAATCCCAATCCCATTCCCTTTCTGTCCAGTCCGTCTGTGCCCTCCTCCAATGCCACAGTAAGGCTCAATGTAAACTAGAAGGATAACATTTTATCTGTCAAAGCACATTGCAACCTTCTAGAATGAACATAGAGTTCTCCAGTGTCTGATTAACTCTTCTTTCGTTGTTTCCCAATCATCATGATTGTCATTTTCTATTTCTATTACAGTATATGCCTTGCTAGCAATCAATATCTATGCCTCACATTGCCCCTTCTGTCGTACACCTCACTCCTGACCCCAAGTAATGCTTGGCTGAATTCCTCCAGCACCTGCTTTTGTTTCAGGATGATCCAGATTTGCACTGCATCTCAGCACAGAACATGCATGTCATGTCCAGGAGAGAGATCTGGCCCAAATGTCTTACTCCACGTTATCCTTCAAATTACAAAACCTATAAATTAGGATCAAAAGAATTCTTCATGGCTCCCATTAAAACAAAATTTCCACATTAGCAGGATGTTGTACAAAAGATATAAAATATGTAGCACATCATCTTTATGTTAACAGATAAGCAAAATTCCATGGTGAAACATTTAATGATAATTTTTGTTGAAAAATGGAAAGTGAGTCTTCTTCAATGATTAAAGCTCACAAACAAAAATTCACAGCAAATGGCAAAAAATTTGTCGTGTGCACTTGCTACTATTCTGCTTCTGATTTGATTATAGTCTCAATCTGATGAAGAAATTACAATACTGAAGCAGACTTTCTTTTCTCAGCTTTTACTCTTTAAATCACAAACTAGATTTGTACACTGATTTCCCCCAATACATTTCTACTTTCAGCTGTGCAGACACACGTAGGTCTAAACACCATCCCACTAGGAAGGGCAGAAGAAAATCTCAAGGTGTTTATGGATGAGGAAAGACATAAAATTTGCATGACTGAGAAATTTAATTGCTTCCTTATTACCTTAAATGCCGTTATCTACACTAATCTACATCTAATTTTATCTGCCTTTGATCTCCCTACTTGCAAACCAAATTCAACCGATTTGTGACTATTGCTGCTTTCTTGAATTCAATGTTCACCTCACTTCTGACCCCAAGTAATGCTTGGCTGAATTCTTCCAGCACCTGCTTTTGTTTCAGGATGATCCAGATTTGTACTGAATTCACAGTTAAGCAGAAAAGTTCAAAGAATGAAATAAATTATTATTTAATTGTTTTTAAGCTATAAAACACATTGCAAAGAGCTCATACGCCTGGCTTCAAACAAATTTTATTTGCTCTTTAAATTATACTTGGAGCTTCTTAAAAATATTCCAGCAATTTAAAAGGTACTTTATTTACACCTAAAATTTATGACTATGTGTATGTTACCTCCAGTGGAAGAAGGCTCTTGTAATGCGCTGCTTGACAGTCGAGCTGGACCACCAAATAAGACCACGGAGATTGGTGTTACAGCAGAACAGCATCGTACATTAGCAATTCTGTGTGCTCTCGTCATTTCATCATAAACAAGCCAATCAGTGGGCAGTGCTTGAACAGCTATAGTTTGTCCATTTGCTGGTGGAATCTGGTACAAAATTGAGTCCACTATTAGAAATGTAGATTTATTATAGCACAAAATGAGGTCCACAGACTCAATGCCAGCCAATGTAGTTCTGCAGATCAATGTAGTTGCTCTATTCATCACTTGCACCACTATACCCAGCTCCTCACACATAGTCCTGTCAAATCTTTACTCTCAGATATTTATGCAATTCAATTTAAAATCTACCGTACACTTTTTACATACAAATTTCATTTTTTTTGTTGAGATGAGGAATAAAAATGAAGTATTACAGATATTTGTATCCAAGAGATTCTGCAGATGCTGGGAATCTTGAGCAACACACAAAATGCTGGATGAACTCTGCAGGTCAGGAAGCATCTATTCAAGCAGTATAATAATAATAGGCATCCGTTAGTCTCATGAGACCATGGATTTGTGCCTTGGAAGGTTTCCAGGGCGCAGGCCTGGGCAAGGTTGTATGGAAGACCGGCAGTTGCCCATGCTGCAAGTCTCCCCCCTCCGTGACACCGATGTTGTCCAAGGGAAGGGCATTAGGACCCATACAGCTTGGTACCGGTGTCGTCGCAGAGCAGTGTGTGGTTAAGTGCCTTGCTCAAGGACACAACATGCTACCTTGGCCAAGGCTCAAACTAGTGACCTTCAGATCACTAGATGAACGCCTTAACCACTTGGCCACACGCCAACACTCAAGCAGTATATATGGGGGGGAATAAACAGATGACGTTTCAGGCTGAGACCCTTCATCAGGACCGAAAAGAAAGGGAGAAGGAGTCAGAATAAGAAGGTGGGGGAGGGGAAGGAGTAAAAGCTGGCAGGTAATGGGTGAAGCTATGTTTGATGGGGGGGGAAGGGGGTTGACGTGAGAAGCTGTGAGGTGATATGTGAAATAATTAAAGGGTTGAAGAAGAAGGAATCTGATAGGAGAGGACAGTGGACCGTGGAAGAAGAGGTGGCAGGGCCACCAGAATAGGGAAAAATAAATATTTGAGAACAGTGATAAAATCACAATGATACTTCTTTAACTAAATATAGATAGAATGTTTTTTTTAATTCTGAGTTTTGACAGATGCTGAAAGACTTCACAAACTAACCTTATAATGGCAAAAAAAAAGAGGTCTTACCTTCTTATATTGTGGTTGACTAAGAACTGAGGTAGGGTGAAATCTTACTTTTTTCTCTTTAGACCCAGCCAACGTTAAATTTTCTCGGTCAACATGGATGAGATTTGGGTACATTCCTGCAACTAATGCAGCTTTCACCACAGCCCAATTCTCAGAGTTTGTGTTTACATCTCGAATGTCACCTCCTCCTCGTGCCCTTACAAAACCTGGGAAATAATATTTATATTTAAATGGTTAAAGGAAAGCAATAAGGATTGATAATAATCAAGTTAAACTCCAATGCAATATATACAAATGGAATGTTACATTAAAATCATAGAGAGCACGGCAATGTTCACTCGAAGCTAAACAGGAGTTAAGAGCAAATTTAATAAATACAAAGTTATCTTTATTTATTTGAAAGTTGCAACAGTGTATCTCTTGCTTCAGAGAGATCAATCTCCTTACAGAAACACAAACTTTAATCAAACCAAGCAATCAAATATGATGAACACATCCTCAGATTCCTATCAAGAAACATCCATGTACAAGGTGTGGTAAGAAGTGAATAATGATTAACGTCCTGGCATTTAGGCATTTAATACCTTGATTCCCAACCACAAATGTGAAAATGGCATTTAGGCATCCAAGCTCTATTTAGTTGATTTAAAGATATAGCACGGTAACAAGCCCTTCTGGCCCAACAATCCTGTGCCACCCAATATGCGACGCTATTACAGTTTGGGATGTTAAAGTTCAAAGTTCAATTTCAATACCTCTGTAAGGAAGTTTGCATGTTATTCCTGTGAGCACGTGTGTTCCTTCTGGGTACTCTGGATTTCTCCCATGGCCAAACATATAGTAGGTTAGTTGGTCATTGTAAATTGTCCTGTGATTAAGCCAGGATTAAATAGGTGGGGTGCTGAATGGTGTGGCTCATTGGGCCAGAAGGGCCTGTCCCACACTGTCTCTCTAAATAAATAAACAAACTGGTACACCTTTGGAATGTGTACTGTACAGACAGTACATATACATTCATCATAGCTTTTAGGGGTCTGTGGTAGTGGCAATTACCCATTATATATGGTCTATATAATGGGAAAATAATGCTAAGAATGAAGGCAATGCTTTGCCCTCTATAGCCTTTACATTTACATTCTATGTCCCTCTCTTCCCAACTCTTTTATTCTAAATGTTTAAAAATTACTACTGTATATACTTAGAGATTCTGGTTATTATTAAATAAAAGTCCATTGAGCTAAATCATAAAAGTATGCTGCCAAGTGTGGTATTCAAGAGACAGAAATTCTCACATTTAAAGGCACCATGAGGTCTACTTTACATAAACGTACTTCAGAAAAGATAATTATCTCAATATTATTTAATCTGAATATACACATTATCAAGCACCACATTGAACATAGTTTATATAAATAATTTTGAATGTTGATCACAAAATAAAAAACACAGTAATTTAAATTTCAGTAACAAATTCCGTGATGGGTGGAATGCAAGAATGAAGTTAAATACATGATGGTCAAATAAATATTTAAAGATTGTGGTATAGTGCGAATGGTGTTGATGTTTACAGCTTTTGTAACTGAATGTAAACATTGTTTACATTTTAAAATGTAAAAAGGTAAGAATGTTGAAAGTTATCAGTGGTTTTGTAGAGAAGAGAGGAAGGTGTTTCCTCTCTTCTTAAAAGTCAGGTGTCACTTAGCAATGGATTTAGCCTATATATACAAGTAAAGGCAAAAATAAACTACATTGTGGGTATTCAATTGTTGAAAAAAAAATCAAACATTGCTTTGGTTTTAAGATTTTAAAGAAAATCAGCATAGCTTGAGATAAATACAGAAAATAAAAACATTTTCAAACAAATTACTACAAATATGAAGAATAATTTTACGATGCAGCATATTTATATATGTACCTATTCTTTCTTTTACAACCATTTTAGAACATTTCTTTGAAAATTGTTTCTGTAATCATGAGAACATATTTTGGGAATGAAAATAGAATAAGAAACTAGAAAGAATATCTTCCAACAGACAACAAACTGTGAACTGCAATAGTGATTAACAGATGATTACCTTTCAGAATATTACTGCAGGCTACTGGTTAATGAATTTGAGCTTGCTTTAATGCCATCTCTAAAATGGGTTTACCTGAAGCTCTGAGCTGTCCCAATAATTGTGTCCTCATGCCAATGATGATTTCCATCGTAGCCTGAGAAAGGAAATTCTTTTCACAGAATGCTCTCTCCCAGCCATCGCTGCGAGCCTTTTGCCAAGCCTAGCAGAAAAAAATATATTTGCAATCAAAATGAATTATCTAAGCATACAAAAAATCTAAACTTTCACATTACTGAATCAACAATCAGCAACATTTGAAGTAGCCAAAAGCAAAAAAAAACAGCATTCTTATTGTTATCATATTTGGTATAGTATTAAGTTTAGGAATGTTCCTCACAGAAAACGAAATATGTTCCTTCTGGAATTGTGCAATAGGGTTGCTACACTTAAGAGTTCGAAGGTCAAGAATAATATTCAAGTTTATTTAGATACCCTGGCAGTTAGAGTATTTTAATTGTTTTTTTTTTGTTTAATATGGTAAGAAAGAAAAACACAAGAATTGTACATGGACAAACAAGAGAAAATCTGCAGATGCTGGAAATCTTAGCAACATACACAAAATGTTGGAGGAATTCAGCAGGCCAGGCAGCACCAATGGAAACAGCACAGTCGGCGTTTTGGGCCAAGACCCTTCAGCAAGACATGGAGTTCTGAGACCGTTCCAAACTCCAAGTGATGCATTTGGATCTTTTAAGGGAAAGTAGCATACCTTCTTTACTTAGTATGAATGGTCATTGTAAACTGTTCTGTGATTAGGCTAGGGTTAAATTAATGAGTTGCTGGGCGGTGTGTCTCGTTGGTTCAAAGGGCCTGTTCTGCATGGTACTGTAAATAAAAATAAATAATACTGATATAGTTTACCTTCAATCTCGATTTGAAATGGACTAGCAACCTATCGGTGCTTCAAATCATGCAGCTTGCCAAAGTTGCGCATGTTTCAAGAATTAACAAAAATTCAATCTCTGAACCCACCATGGTGGCTTTAGATTCTTTTCCCCAGTTTAACAGAGGTCCCAACACATTTAGACCCACTGTTACACTAAGATAAAAAGTGCCTACCATTTCATGCCCAGACAGCATTTCAGTAAACCTGATCACTTGGCTGTTCTTCTCCTACCTGCATACAGGCAGCGGCTGAAGAGCAAGGTCCAGTGATTAGAACAACAAAGACGTGGTTGTGGGAGGCAGAAGAGCGACTATGGGATTACTTCCAGTCGGTGGACTGGGCTGTGTTCAAGGACTCAACTGTGATCTGAATCAATATACCATGGTTGTCATGGACCTTATTAAAACAGTTTAGACTAGTGAGTCCCTGCAAAATCATTCAGTCTTCCCCACCTAGAAGCCCTGGATGAACCATGAGATCCTCAATCAGCTGAGGGCCTGATCAGAGGTATTCAAGTTTCAAGAAGTCCAGGTACAATCTCTGGAAAGGCATCTCACAGGCAAAGTGGCAATTCCAGACTAAACTTGAATCAATGACAGATGCTCAACAGTTGTGGCACAGCTTGAACACTATCACCTCTTATAAAATTAAATCAAGTGATATAGGCAACAACAGGGCTTCGCTTCCAAATAAGCTCAATGCCTTCTGTGCTTGCTTTGATATCAAAAGATGGAGGAACCAACACAAAGTCCCACAGCACCTGGTGATCTGAGGCTGACGTGCAAGGGTGAATCCAAAAAAGCATCTGGCCCAGACAGGGTACCTGGCGAAGTACTAAAGACATGTGCTGATCAACTAGCTGGAGTGCTGAGATCTTTAACTTCAAGCTTCAGCAGTCTGAGGTACCCACCTGTGTCAAGCAGGCTTCAATTACATCAGTGCCCAAAAAAGAACATGGCAAACTACCTTAATGACTATCAGTCAATAACACATCCACAGTGATGAAGTGGTTTGAGAGATTGGTGATGATGCATATCAGCTCCTGTTTGAAAAGCAACTTGAATCTGCTCCAATTTGCCTATCAGAGCAAAAGGTCCATAACAGATGCCATCCCATTGGATCTTCACTCAACCCTTGAACACCTGGACAGCAAGATGCATACGTCAGGATGCTCTTTATCAACTACAGCTCAGCACTTAATACCATTATCCCCTCAGAACTAATAAATAAGCTTCAAGACCTTGGCCTCAATACCTCCTTGTGCAACAGGATCCTCAATTTCCTCATTTAAAGATAATAGTCAGTTTGAACTGGCAACAACATCTCCTCCACAATTTTCATCAGCACAAGTGCACCACAAGCTGTGTGCTTAGCTCCCTTCTCTATGGCTTTACACTTATGACTGCTCCAATGCCATATTCGAATTTGCTGATATCACTGTTGTGGGCCAAATCAGTATATAAGAGAGAGATTGAAAATCTGGCTGAGTGCTGCCGTTAACAATAACTTCCTATTCAATGTCAGCAAGTTCAAAGAGCTGATTATTGACTTCAGGATGAGGAAACCAAAGGTCCATGAGCCAATCCTCATCAGATGATCAAAGGTGGAGAGTGTCTGCAACTTTAAATTCCTCGGTGTTAGTATTTTGTAGAAACTGTCCTGAGCCCAGCATATAAGTGCAATTACGAAGAAAGTATTTCCTTAGGAGTTTGCAAAGATTCAGCATGACATCTAAAACCTTGACGAACTTCTATAGAATCGTAGCGGAGAGTATATTGACTGGCTATATCACAGCCTGGTATGGAAACCCAAGCCCCTTGAACAGAAAGTTCTACGAAAAGTAGCGGATACGGCCCAGGTAAAGCCTTCATTACCATTGAGCCCACTTATACAAAGCAAGAAAGCAGCAACCATCATCCTAGGTTCTCACTGCTGCCATCAGGAAGGTGGTACAGGAACCTCAGGACTCACACCTCCAGGTTTAGGAACAGTTATTCTCCTTCAATCATCATGCGTTTAAACCAAAGGGGATAACTTCAGTCAAATTCAGTTGCCCCATCATTGGAATGTTATCACAACCTATGGACTCACATTCAAGGACTCTTCATCCCATGTTCAAGATATTTATTGCTTCTTTATTTATTATTGTTTCTTTCTTTTTCTATTTGCACAGTTTGTTGTCTTTTGCACACTGGTTGAAAGCCCGTAGGTGCAGTCTTACAATGATTCCATTATAGTTATTATTATTCTACTATAGATTTACTGAATATGTCACAAAAAATGTATCTCAGGGTTGAATATGGTGACATATATGTACTTTGATAATGTATTTGTGTTGAACTTTTAACAATATTCTTAATGATCATCTCAAATCTACTCCAGGCCGCAAAAACAGGGAGTATTTCTAAATTCCTCAGGCATTTCACAAGCCTTGCCAATGTTCTGAATAATTGCCTCAGGCAGCCAATCCGACTAATCCTAATTCATTTAATCAAACCTGCAGTGATTTGTAATATACACGTCTGACAATATAATTGCACTTGAGATTAAAAAGGCAGAACTTTAGAGTTAATAGATTTAGTTCTGCAACATACTTTCATTTCACAAATCTAAAATAGGACTAAAGAAAAATTAGCAAGGTGAATGGAAGAATGAAGGATCAAAAAAGAAACCTGTGTATAAGTGAGGTACAGGTGTTCATTAAAATATAGCCTAACTTTATATTCTAAAAAAATCATTGGGCAATTCCTTGTGTTGGCAACATCTCTACTTGTCCTGCACAGTTAAGATCACTGCATTCTTGCAATCTAGTCTTTTGCTCTTCACAGATTTTACTTGCTCTATAACTAACTGTTGTAGCTTTCCGAATCTTAAGCTCTGAAATTTACTTTTCCTTTAAGTCATCTTCATAACCTTCCTCCTCATAAAGATCGCTTTTCATATGTCAAAATATCTCCTTTTGTGTCTTTTTTAATGTTCATGTGATAGATACTTTACTACGTTAAAGGCACAAAGCAAATGGTTGTCATTTTACTTTTATTATCAATTAGTCCAATTATCCAGGAAATAAAATTCTGAAAGAAACAGTGACCTGTATTTGTCCACTCTGATTGTATCTACCCAAAAAATTAAAAGCTGAGAACCTTGCATTTTGTTTGGAAAATACTTCATAACTGAAACATCAACGGGGAAAAGAGGTAAACACTCTTTAATAATCTACCTTTCAAAAATTAATCTGCAAACAGCAATTTTTTCATGATATGGCAAAAGAACTGCACTTAGCTTGGTTCCCTTACTTAAAAAAGTATACCGCAGCATTGTTCTAATGATAGTCACCAGGATAATTCCTGGTTTGAAAGAGGTGTCCTATCATGAAAGGTTGAATAGATTGCATTCTTTGAAGTTTACAAGAATGCGAGGTGACCTTAATGAAAAATAAAAGATCCTAATAAGGCATGACAGGATGGATATCAAGATGCTTTCTTGTGGTAGAGTCTTGAACAGGGGCCATAGCTTCAAGATCAGGGGCTAGTTATTTAAAACAGAGATAGGTAGAAATTTCTTCTTATACACTGTACATAAGTGAACTGCTGGAATTCTCTATGAAGGCTAGCTCAGCAGTAGATTTAAAATGAAGGCAGATAGCCTTTTGAAATTTCAGAGGATTGCTACAAGGAGGGCAGAATGGAGAGGTTGAGGTCTGGAGCAGAGCAGCCTACTCCCGCTCCAATTGCCCACTCAGAGAGCAAGATTTATTGTCATTGGTAATCGACTATTGTTTTGTGCATGTTAGTTGCATTGTATTCACAACACAAAATGCTAATATAATCCATACCAGCTAGGTTTTACTTATAGCAAAAGTTCCAATAAAATGGCAAAACGTTGTAAATACTCAGAAGGTCAAGCTGTATCAATGAGAAGAGAATGCTATGTATTTCTAAGTGATGGGGCCCAGTGAATTAAAAGGGAACACAGGAAGACGGTCCCTGAAAGCCAGGCACCAAACCATGGAGAATTCCTCACAACAGAATAGTGAATTATCAGAGCTTTACTAATTCAGCCAGTAATTTCAAAATCAAGCAAAATAAATACATTTTGTAGTATTAAAAAGGTACTTCTATAAGGTTTTAAACTTCAGATTGTAATTACAAGACAGATGTACCGCAGAATTAAATGGAGAAGCTCACCTGGAAAGCTCTTAAAAGAGCCATATGATCACTGAATGTTCCTGCAGCAAAATGCTTTCTGCATAACATAGAAGCACGCTTCTGTGAAGGTTGCATTGGTAGGACAAATGGATCGCGATAGGCCAAAGTACAGCCAATAGTGAGAATAGGATCAAGACACTTTAGCACTACAGCACAAAGAACCATCTTTCCCAGATGAGGTTCCACGGGAAGATCTGCTAAGTGGTAACCAAGCTCTGTTAAATCTTCCCAGCTGTCCATGGCATCTATAGTCTAGAATGAAAAGAAGTATAACAAATATGTTCCTAATATTGTATTTTATAAACACGAATAAGAATGCAGATGTTGGAAATCCAAAGCAACACACACAAGATGCTGAAGGAACTCAGCAAGTCAGGTAGCATCCATGGAAATTAATAAACAGTCAACGTTTCAAGCCGAGACCCTTCAGGACCGTATTTTATATTTTTATTTTAATTATGGTAAACATTTCATACCTTGAGCATCTCAACTGCATTTTTAATTATAAGTGATGGAGGGGGTTCTGGTGCTTTAGCAAGGAAGTCGGCAATAGGACAATTAATTGGAGCTAGCAGTTTGGTATGTAAGCAAAGTTCCTAGGGAAAGATAAAATGCATATTTTAGAATGGTCAGTTTTATGAAGTCTTTTTACAGATTATAAAATTTTTGACAGAGATTGACACTTTATTATTTACACAAGATCATTGAATATCAAATGTATAATTCAATGCCATCTACTCCCAATTGTGTTATTCTGGCAGAAGGAAACTTCTGTGTATTAAAGTTGTGATTGTCACTTATTTCAAAATTAACCACGGTTTAACAATAAAAATTATACATTAGGATAAAATAATAAGCAGGCAATAAAACCAAACTATCACCTGCAGTGGCATTCGTAGCAACTCAGGAATCTGAAACTCCAGAAGATTTTGAAACCGTAGTCTACTGAATAGGTGAAAACAAATTCCTGGTCGGCAGCGACCTGCCCTACAAAAACACACAGAAATATCAAACAATTAAATAAAAGTAAAATCCATTACGTTTTGAACAACTTAAAATTTCACAAAATTTCATCATTCAAAAAGGCATAAAAAATGAAAATTACTCAAACCTGGCTGAGTAAAGAAAAAAATTATTCATGAGATTTTTCATTGCAATACCATAAATTTAGGTTATAGCTTGATATTTTCTGGGCGACAGGCACTTCCTGGAACACTCTTCCTCGTATTTCATTTTCAGAAAAGCTGAAAATAGATCTGTGAACTCTGGAATTATACTTGAGATGTTCCTATCCTAACCTTTGATGAACGCAATAATAATAATGAAGAAGCTTAAGAAGGTTATGCCAAGGACATTTCCTCATGGAAGCTCATCTGATGACAATTAATCTCCCTTGTGTCATCTCAAATTCTGCCACTGATCAGTTTTCTTTTTGGTGCTCAAATATCAATATCTTGCTTCTTTCCTTATATTTAATTCTTATGTTCATTCCTGGATCAAGGCTACAATGATGTTTAGGAAGGAGTAGTTCCGGTAAGGCAAAAGATCAGAATCAATAGTTTATTGATGAATAGGTTTGGTTTAATGGCAATCCAAAACTTTACTCATGAATGAGAGAAAACTGATAGGGCATTAACTGGCAGGCTTAAGCTTGCCTCTTTTTTTGAGGACAAAACATGTAGGCAACTGGTTATATTACTATATAGATTCCAACATGTAGCTGGTTTGCCCAAGAGTTTTTCTTAAGCTTTAATATTAAATTTAATAAATAGAATAACCATTTTACCTTCCCTTCCTCTGGATAGCACTCGCCTTGGAAATCCACACCATTTTTAACATTGTGACAGAGTTTAGTGCATCAAATGATTTCTGAAACAAAAGTGAAATTGAAACAATGAAGAGTTTCTGAATTCTTCATGCTGTAGAAAATACTGACGTGTTGATTAAAATTTACCTCTTTTACTTTCCCAGAATCAATGACAAATACCACATCATTGACAGTTATGCTTGTCTCAGCAATATTTGTGGAAAGAATCTGAAATAAGATAGATCAATTGTCTACAAGTGAAGGAAAAAATTATTTTAAATGAGTGGTTTTATTTTAAATAACTTTAAACTTACTATTTTACGAACTCCATTAGGGAGACTCTTTAACACTTTCTTTTGGTCAGATGTCTGCATGTTGGAATGAAGCATGAAAATCTGAAATCTAAAAGGGCATATTATTGTACAACTCATATCTTTGTTTACATTTATATAAGCTATATAAGACCTTGGTCATACCCCACTTGGAGTACTGTGTTCAGTTCTGGTCACCTCACTACAGGAAGGATGTGGATACTATAGAGAAAGTGCAGAGGAGATTTAAAAGGATGTTGCCTGGATTGGAGGGCATACTTTATGAGAACAGGTTAAGTGAACTTGGCCTCTTCTCCTTGGAGTAATGGAGAATGAGAAGAGACCTGATAGAGGTGTATAAGATTATGAGGGCAATTGATCATGTTGATAGCTAAAGGCTTTTTCCCAAGGCTGAAATGGCTAACATGAGGGGTCATAATTTTAAGGGCTTGGAAATAGGCACCAAGGGGATGTCAGGGGTAAGTTTTTCCACTCAGAGAGTGGTAGGTGCATGGAATGCACTGCCGGCGGCAGTGGTGGAAGCGGATACAATAGGGTCTTTTAAGAGCCTTTTAGATAGGTACATGGAGCTTAGAAAAATAGAGAGCTATGCACTAGGGAAATTCTAAGCAGTTTCTAGAGTAGGTTACATGGTCAGCTCAACATTGTGGGCCAAAGGGATTGTAATGTGCTGTAGATTGCGATGTTATGTATGTAGAGAAATTTTTCCTATCACACCAATACAACATGATGATTTGACAATACATATTTTACTCTGCATATTTGCAAAAACAATTAGCTTGGACTACACAAATAAGTTGTTTCACTTTTAGACACTTAAAGGCTTCAGGTGCAACTTTGCAGTACTTGTTCTGTTTCTTCCAGGCGTGGTTACCAACCTTCTCAGAGAGTGACATAAACTGGGGTAAGAGGAGTGATACTGCAAAGCAGGGAAACCTGCCAGAAAGGAAAGGTGCAGCAGGACCATCAGCAAGTGGTCCTTTCCAAGAAGGGTGATCAGGGACCAATTTTCCTCTATGTATATCAGTATGACTAAGAACACCAGAGATTCTGCAGATGCTGGAAATCCAGAGTAATATGCAAAATATGCTGGAGGAACTCAGCAGATCAGGCAATATCTATGGAGAAGAATAAAAGGTCAACATTTCAAAGCTCAAGTTCCTCTCCATAGATGCTGCCTGGCCTGTGGAGTTCCTCCAGTATGATTGAGATACTTCACTTCAGGAAGAAGGAAGAACTGTGTTCACAGACCCATCAAGTATTGTGCTTTTGGCTCTTTATGGGCTAGAGCAGAGGAAATCTATAATGTTTCTCAGAAGATCTGCAATAATTTGCTGCATTAGAGTTTACAGGACACTGTTCATTACAGGAAAATAGAATTCTCTTCTCCCTCAGCAGACATGTGCATTTAGGATGCTCTGCTGACAGTGCAGAATGCCAATGACCACTTCATACTGCACTGATGGCACTGCACTTAACCTCAGCAAAGTAGAGCAACAGAAAGAACTTGCACTGTTCTGCTTCACATAGAGTGTGCAGCCACAACAGAGGCATCGTGACGACATCATGCCAGTATCCAAACTACAATCACCCGGTTCCGTTTTGGATCAGTCTACTCTGCTCTACTCTCAAACTTGAGCAACTGAACCAGACCAATGGGTAGCTAGTAAGATACAGAACAATGCTGATTCCAGTGCACAACTCAAGCACCAGAATTGTGGCGTCTACAACAAGAAGGCATAGGTTTAAGATGAGAGCAGAAAATTTAAAGGTGATCTGAGAGGCAAGCTTTTCCACACAGGGCTATGTGGGTACATGGAGTGGGTTGCCAAAGGAAGTGGTAGAAGTGGGCATAAATACAATTGTTTAAAATACACTTGAACAGGCACATGGATAGGAAAGGTTTGAAGGCAAACACAGGCAAGTTGAATTAGCTCAGGAAGGCATCTTGGTCATTGCATGAGTTGGGCCAAAGGGTTTGTTTTTGCTAAACAACCCTATAACTAATGTGAATATAACAAAAGCCATGCTCCCAACCGCAAATTAATACAGAGTGTAAAGCACCCTGGTGAGCCTGCTTGGGAGCGCAAGATGCACACAATAAACAAAATGTCATGATGGTTCAACAGACTGACTTTGGGGTCTGGGGAAATTATTCCAAAAGAGATTCAACAAACTGACCTCATAAAACATAATGGGAAATGATCGCATTGGAACATACAAAACTCTTACAGCTTTCACAAGGTAGATGCAGTGATGATGATGCCTATGGCTGATGTACCTAGAATCAAGAGCTACAATTTTAAAGCAAAGAGGACAGCCATTCTGAGTTGAAATGAGAAGAAATTTCTTTACCCAGAATGTTGTGAATAATTGTTATTTTCTACTCAAGAGATGAGCAGACCTAGTTGAAGAATATTTTTAAGGCATAAATTGACATTTGTATATTATGAAGGTCAAGAAAAAATGGATTAGTACAGGAACTAGGGTTGTAAAGAAAGCTTTTGGCACATTGGCCTGTATAAATCAAAGTACTAAGTACAGGAAACACGAGGAAATCTGCAAATGCTGGAATTTCAAGCAACACACATAAAAATTGCTGGTGAACGCAGCAGGCCAGGCAGCATCTATGGGAAGAGGTACAGTCGACGTTTTGGACACAGACCCTTCGTCAGGACTAACTGAAAGAAGAGATAGTAAGAGATTTGAAAGTGGGAGGGGGAGGGGGAGATCCGAAATGATAGGAGAAGACAGGAGGGGGAGGGATGGAGCCAAGAGCTGGACAGTTGATTGGCAAAAGGGATATGAGAGGATCATGGGACGGACGGGAGGCCTAGGGAGAAAGAAAGGGGGAGGGGGGAAGCCCAGAGGATGGGCAAGGAATATAGTGAGAGGGACAGAGGGAGAAAAAGGAGGGAGAGAAAAAAATATATAATAATAAAAAATAAATATGTATGTGGCCCGGATGCTTCACCAGTTGCAGCTTTATAGGAGAGTGAAAAAGAGAAAGCCACTGTTGAAGAAACACTCATATGAAACCTTGGCTAGAGTTTACTGGAAGGCATGTGGGAGACTCTGAAATCAGCTGGAAGAAGGTTCTATGGTCCGATGAAACCAAAATTGAGCTTTCTGGCCATCAGACTAAATGCTATGCTTGGTGTAAGCCAAACACCACACATCATCAAAAAGACACCATCTCTATCATGAAGTATGTTGGTGGTTGTGTCATGCTACGGGGATGCTTCACTGCAGCAGGCTCCCTGAAAGGCTTGTGAAGGTAGAGGGTAAAATGAATGCAGCAAAATACAGGGAAATCCTGGAGGAAAACCTAATGCAGTTTGCAAGAGAACTGTGTCTTGGAAGATTTGTTTTCCAGCAAGACAATGATCCCAAGCACAAAGCCAAAGCTAAAGAGGAATAGATTAAAAACAACAAAGTTAATATCCTGGAGTGGCTACGTCAAAATCCAGACCTCAATCCAATTGAGACTTTGCAACTGGAATTGAAAAGGGCTGTTCACTCACAAACCTCATGCAATCTGACAGAGGTTGATCAGTTTTATAAAGAAGAATGGGGAAATACTGCAGTGTCCAGATATGCAAAGCTAATAGAGATCTATCCACACAGACTCAAGGCTGTAGTTGCTGCCAGAGGTGCACCTACTAAATACTGACTTGAAGGGGGTGAGTTAATTATGCAATCAATTACTTTGTGTTTAATAATTGTAATAAATTTAGACCAATTTGTAGAAATTTGTTTTCATTTTAACAAGTCTTTTCTGTTTGATCAGTGTCAAAAAAGCTAAATTAAATCCACTGTACTTCAATGTTGTAAAACAATAAAACATGAAAATTTCTGGGGGGGGGTGAATACTTTTTATAGACACTGTACATGTGATAAATGAATCTGAAAACTATATCAGCATTCCAAGCAACACTATGACAAGAACCACATTAACATCAACTAATTAACCTTGTGAACTACTTTAATGCTCATCTTCGATAAACCTTTGCTGCATTTACTGAAACATGGATGATGCAGTAGCGAAAGCCACAAACGGCCTTCTAGCATGGCTCTTGCAGAGGTGATCTTAAAAGACTCGGTTTTCAATGATAAGCAGTGCAGCAGTTTGGGCTAGCTGGCTATGGTGGAATCTCAGAAGCAGAGATCTAAAGGTAATCGGAAGATTTTTACTATATAAAGCACTGACATTCCCACAGGGTGGCATGGTGCTCCTGTCATTACGTTGCACACCAGATTACAGAAATGTTAAAATATCCTCATAGCCCTTTTAAATACTGGTAACAAGAACCACAATAACAGTCTTGAGGGTTGACTGCAATACTCTCACATTTAGTGCATCCTGCTTTTTAAAGGCTGATAGGGAGGAATAGGAATGTGATGGGCTGAATAGTGTGAAGCTAACGCAGCAGTTAGCATTTGAAGAAGCATTTACCAACACTGATTAGATGAAATGAAAACCTTTGCAACACCACATTTGGATCCTTGGAGCTGAACTTCAAGAGTGATATACACCAATATCTCTGAGTGCCACTTTGGCTGCATTATTACGTTTAGTTTTAGCAAAGCAACACAATAAGATTTTAATAAACTCGAGGAAGTCTATAGATGCTGGAAATCCAAAACAACTCGCGCAAAATGCTGGAGGAACTCAGCAGGTCAGGCAGCAGCTATGGAAAGGAGTAAACAGTCAATGCTTTGGAGCAAGACCCTTCTTCAGGACTGAGAAGGAAGGGAGAAAACACCAGAATAAAAAGGCTAACTGGAAGGTGATAGGTGAAGCCAGGTGAGTGAGTAAGGTCAAGGGCTGGAAAAGAAGGAATCTGATGGGAGAGGAGAGTGGACTACATAAGAAGGGGAAGGACAAGGGGACCTAGTACAAGTGATAGGCAGGTGAGAAGTAGTAAAAGGTCAGAATGGGGAACAGAGGAAGGGGGGGGGGGAGTCGGGAATTTTTTTACCGGAGGGAGAAATCAATATACTTGCCATCAGGTTGGAGGTGATCCAAACAGAATATAAGGTGCTGCTCTTCAATCCAGTGGGTGGCCTCATCTCAGCACAGGAGGAGGCCATGGATCGATATGACGGAACAGGAATGAAAATCTGAATTAAAACATTTAGCCACCGGGAAGTTCTGCTTGTGGTGAATGGAATGGAGATGCTCAAAGAAGTTGTCCCCCAATCACCCCTGAAATGAGGAGCCATTATTGGATCTGGAGTCATACAGGCCATACTGGATAAGGCTGACAAGCACACTTTCCTGAATGACATTAGTGACCCAGATTTTGTTCTTAAACAGCAATCTGTAATCTTTATGATCACTATTGCCAGTGTAGGGTTTTATAAGTAAACCTATAATTTATTTAATTACTTGAACAAATTCCCTTTTGCCTTGTATAATTGCCAGAAGGGAGAGCAGTGAAGAGGGCCGAATGGACAAGGGAATCGTGGAGGAAGCAATCCCTGTCGAAAGTTGTTGGGGGGGGTGGGGTAATGATGTGTTGGATGCGGAGGCTGATGGGGTGTTAGGTAAGGACAAGAGGAACTCTATCACTGTAAGTCAGCAGCATCTATAACAGAGGGAGGGAAACCTCGTTCTTTGAAGGAGGAGGACAACTCTGATATCATGGAATGGAAAACTGAGTCCTTGGAACAGAATCAGCAAAGGGAAAGAAACTGAGAAAAGGGAATAGCATTTTTACAGGAGGTACAGTGCGAATGCAGTTGCCAACATAGTGGAAGATTATTTGGGGAGTATTACCAGGGAACGCTTTGAACATGGACTGTTCTACATAGCCAACGAAGAAGTAGATATGGTTGGGGCCCACATGGGTGCCCATAGCTACACCTCAAGTTTACAGGAAGTGGGAGGAACTGAAGAAAAAAATTGTTGAGGGTGAGTTCTGCCAGATGAAGGAGGGAGGTGGGGGACGGAAACTGGTTGGTTCTTTTGACCAGAGAGAAGTAGAGAGCTCTGAGGCCTTCTTGATAAGGCATAGAAGTGGAAAGGGACTGAACAACCATGGAGAAATAAACCGGCCGGTGGTATAGTGGCATCTGCACCAGACTTCAAGGTGAGTGGTCTTGGGTTCAAATCCGGCCGCTTCCTTGCACACTTTCCATCCGAGTTGGGTTGAGCATCAAGCTAGCAACTCAGCCTCAAAAAACAGACAAATCCTAAAAAAACGGCAAGATTGTTGCCCGAGGTGCCATAAGGCGTGGAAAGGAACAGCAAACACAAAATCCATGGTGAAAATAAGGCCATCAAAGCCAGGGAATTTAAAGTTACTGAGGTGATCGAGAACAAGAGCAGTGTCATGGATGTAGGTGGGAAGGGACCGAACCAAGAGAAATAGAATGGAATTGAGGTATGAGAACACAAGTTCAGAGGGGCAGGAGCAGGCAGAGATAATATGCCTATCTACACAGTAGGGTTTGTGGATTTTAGGAGGTAGAAGCGAACAATTCGGCATAAGGGAACTATGAGTTTGGTGACAGTGGATGAGAGTTCTCCAGATTTGATGAGGTTAGTGATGGTGTCGGTGACAGTTTTCTTATGGTCCGGAATGGGGTTCACTTCAAGGGCTAAGTATGAGGAGCAGTCTGAGAGTTGCTGCCTGGTTTCAGCAAGGTAGAGGTCAGTACACCACACTACAACAACACCCACTTTGACTATGGGTTAGGTGGTAAGGTCGGGATTGATGCGAAGAGAGTGGAGGGCAGTGTGTATAGAGGGGGTAAAGTTTGAGGAGGACGGGAGTGCTGAAGTCGAGATGGTTGATGTCTCATCAGCAAACCTAGATGAAAAAATCCAGAGCAGACAGAGAGCCAGAGCAAGAGGTCCAAGAAGAGGAGGAAGACTGAAGACAGGAGAAATGTCATCCATGCGGGGTGCGGAATTCTTGCCAAAGAAGTGGGCTCCGAGATGGAGGTAACGGAAGAGGGGCTCGACGTCGTGGCAGGCATGGTAACTCAGTGAGGTGTAGGTGAAGACGGACAAAAGCAAGGCCTTTGCTGAGGACAGAACAAAATGCCTCAGGGAGGGGAAGGTCAGAGGGAATGGTGAGGACATGGCAAGGATTAGAGCTGGGATCAAAAAGGGGAAGAGAGCTAGTGGTACCAGAGGAAAGAGGAGGTTCAGGGTATTTAGGGAAGTTGGGGTAGGAGGAAGATGGAGTCTCCAAGGACCTAAAAGGTAATGGTGAGTTCTGAGAGACATGAAGTTGGAGAGTGGTGGCTGGGGAAGGGGAGATTGGGGGTCCAGCAGTACTGATTAAAGATGCTGGCTCCAGACATTAAATAGGTGCAATGCACTGGACATTACACGCTGTTGGTAAACTTCACACATAATGGACTCAAAAGAGGATCAACTAATACTGTGCATGTTCCAAGCCTTCCCCAGTAATGTTCCCCAACTCTTCCTCCGCTAGATTGACAAATGCATTGGTGCTGCTTCAGGCACCCATGCTGAGCTCATCAATTTCGTCAACTTTGCCTCCAACTTCCACTCTGCCCTTAAATTCACTTGGTCCATTTCTGACACCTCTGTCCCCTTTCTTGATCTGCCCGTTTCCATCTCTGGAGACAAACTGTTGACCAATGTCTTTTATAAACCTACCAATTCCCACAACTATCGTGACTATACCTCTTCCCCCACCGGCTCCTGCAAAAATGCAATTCATTTTCTCAGTTCCTTCGTCTCTACCACATCTATTCCCAAGAGAGGCTTTCCTTTCCAAACATCAGAGTTGTCCTCATTTTTCAAAGAGCAGAGTTTCCCTTCTCCATCACTGATGCTGCCCTCAACTGCAGCTCAATTTCCTAAACAACTGCACTCACCCCATCCTCCCGTCATCTTAACAGTGATAAAAGTTCCTCTTGTCCTTACCTATTATCCATGAGCCTCCGCACCCAATACATCATTCTCCACAACTTCTGCTATCTCCAAAGGGATCCTACCCACCACCCCCACTTACCATAGGGATAGCTCCCTTTGTGAACCCCTTGTCCATTTGTCCCTCCCCACTAATCTCCCTCCCAGCACATATCCTTGCAAGCGGTCTGCCCACCTCCCTCACCTCCATTCATAGCCCCAAACAGTCCCTCCAAGTGAGGCCACACTTCACTGCAAATCTGCTGGGGTCATCTACTGCGCCCTCTACACTGGTGAAACCATAGTAAAATGGGGGACTGCTTTGTCGAGCACCTCTACTCCATCCACCAAAGCTGAACTTAACAGTGGCCTAACGGTTTAAGTCCAATTCCCATCCCTGTCCCAACGTGTCAGTCCATGGTTTCCTCTTGTACCATGATAAGGCCACCCTCAGGGTGGAGGAGCATTACCTTATATTCTGTCTGGGTTGCCTCCAACACGATAGCATGAATATCAATTTCTCCTCTTGATTTTTTTAAAAAAATCCCTTCACCTCCCTTCTTCTTTTCTCCACTCTGGCCTCTTCTCACCAGCTTATCACCTCCCCCTGGTGTCCCTCCTCCTTCCCTTTCTCCTATGGTCCACTCTCCTCTCCTACTAAATTGCTTCCTCTCCAGCCCTTTACCTTTCCCACCCACCTTCTAGCTAGACCTCCTTCCACCCCCCCCCCTTTTTATTCTGGTATCTTCCCCATTCTTTTCCAGTGCTGATCATGGCCTGAAACATCAACTGTTTGTTCATTTCCATGGATTCTGCCTGACCTGCTGAACTCCCCCAGCATTTCCTGTGCATGCTTTGGATTTCCAGCATCTGCAGAATTTTTCGTGTTTATGAATTAATACACTTATATCGTCTCCAGATTTTAAAAAAAAATCATGAGACTTCCTCTGAATGTCCCACACAGGAGATTAGTGTGCAAACTTAAAGCACACGGTATTGATGTGGATAGAGAATTGGTTAGCAGACGGGAAGCAAAGAGTGGGAATAAACGGGACCTTTTCAGAATGGCAGGCAGTGACTAGTGGGGTACAGCAAGGCAAGGCTCAGTGCTGGGACCCCAGTTGTTTACAATATATATTAATAACTTGGATGAGGGAATTAAATGCAGCATCTCCAAGTTTGCGGATGACACGAAGCTGGGCGGCAGTGTTAGCTGTGAGGAGGATGCTAAGAGGAGGCAGGGTGACTTGGATAGGTTGGGTGAGTGGGCAAATTCATGGCAGATGCAATTTAATGTGGATAAATGTGAAGTTATCCACTTTGATGGCAAAAATAGGAAAACAGATTATTATCTGAATGGTGGCCGATTAGGAAAAGGGGAGGTGCAACGAGACCTGGGTGTCATTATACACCAGTCATTGAAAGTGGGCATGCAGGTACAGCAGGCGGTGAAAAAGGCGAATGGTATGCTGGCATTTATAGCAAGAAGATTCGAGTACAGGAGCAGGGAGGTACCACTGCAGTTGTACAAGGCCTTGGTGAGACCACACCTGGAGTATTGTGTGCAGTTTTGGTCCCCTAATCTGAGGAAAGACATCCTTGCCATAGAGGGCGTATAAAGAAGGTTCACCAGATTGATTCCTGGGATGGAAGGACTTTCATATGAAGAAAGACTAGATGAACTAGGCTTGTACTCGTTGGAATTTAGAAGATTGAGGGGGGATCTGATTGAAACGTATAAAATCCTAAAGGGATTGGACAGGCTAGATGCAGTAAGATTGTTCCCGATGTTGGGGAAGTCCAGAACGAGGGGTCACAGTTTGAGGATAAAGGCGAAGCCTTTTAGGACTGAGATTAGGAAAAACTTCTTCACACAGAGAGTGGTGAATCTGTGGAATTCTCTGCCACAGGAAACAGTTGAGGCCAGTTCATTGGCTATATTTAAGAGGGAGTTAGATATGGCCCTTGTGGCTAGGGGGATCAGAGGGTATGGAGGGAAGGCTGGTGCAGAGTTCTGAGTTGGATGATCAGCCATGATCATAATAAATGGCGGTGCAGGCTCGAAGGGCCGAATGGCCTACTCCTGCACCTATTTTCTATGTTTTCTGTGTTCAGTGTATAAAATTTATCACCAACGGCAGTAATGACCCATTTTGACATAAGGATTGTCTGTTTGTTTATTTTCAGCAGATAAATGGACCTGAGACAAATGCAAGAAAGCCCAATATACCAGAGGGTGGCAGCAGCAACGTTCCAATTAGTTTCAGTCCCATTCCATAGCTCAGGAAGGTTTCTGTTCACAATCATCATCAAAAAGTTTACTTTCAGAAGAAGTGAAGAACTAAGAAAATATTATTAGGTAAAATGTTTTTTGAGAAGGTAAAATACACTTATATTACTCATGGTTCGAGGACATACTGTAGAATGCTGTTAACAATATGTAATAAGTTAAATATCGAGAGTATAAGCAAATAGACACAAATTGGGCCTGCACTAAAAACTGACATGCTTTATACATTTACCTAATTTTCTATCTCAGAAATTGTAAGCAATAAATGTTTTGAAAACTTACTTGTGAGAATTATCTGCAAATCTTTTATCATCATAAAGAATGCGATCTCTGAGACCTACAATTTCGTCGTATCCTGGTAAAAAGATCAAAACTGCACCTGGAAACATAATAATTAAATAAAACTTCTCTTGTAATAATAATTTTATGATCACTGGATGATTAACGTACCACTAAACCCTACTGAATGATGCACAAGTGGCATATTCCTGTAACTTTGATACATAGGCTTTATTGACATTTTTGCCAAGGATTTTTCCCAATCCCAACCATCACAAATCATTCACAGGTACATCTCCAAACTTAAAACCTATGTAATATCTACATCATTATGATTAAATTACTGGATTAACAATTCAGAGGCTTGAATATATGTTATGTAATAAAAGCCTGGTTCAAATCCCATCACTGTTGTTAAGGAACTTATCTAATACACAGAATTATATGGAAATAACAAGCCATTATCAATTACAGAAACAAAAGGACTACCACAATATCGTAAAAACCCATCTGCTTCACTGATACTGTTGAGGGTATCAATTCTGCTATCCTTTGTATAGCTGATAAGCAACACCTCAGCAGAATGCCTCATTCCCAAATGCCTTCTGATATATCATAGCAAGTTTATAAGCTACTAAGGAGTAAGCTATTAGTTATGGCTATTTTGGCAAAAAGCCCCGAGGTCAGATAGGAATTTAAATTCAAGTAATTAAATAAGTCATAAGTTTAAATATAAAACTTATGCTAGCAATAGAGATCATAAAGATTACAGAAAGCTGGTAAAAAAAATTAGGTCACTAATGTCATTTAGGAAAGTATGCTAGTCAGTCTTATCCAGTATTGAGTGCATGACTACAGATCCATCTATGTCTTAATAGCTCCTCGTTTCAGGGGTGAATGGGGAGGACACTAAATTTCAGCATTCTCCATATCCCCAATAAATCTAATAACAAAAATCAACAAAATATTCATCCCTTAAAAATAACAAATTTAAATCTACTTGTTATTAATTAAGCTAGTTCATAGACCATGTTACCAATGGCATAGGAATCCCATCCAAATCATTTGACATTCTCCCATTGGAGAAGCATTCTTTTCATATCTATTACATCAAGATCCCTCCGGATTCTGCAAAATAAATTTCTTGCATCTCAATCTATAATGTACTCAGATTAATTTTTGTGCTACTTCTTCTTTTATATAACTTTATAATGTTTTACTGTTTCAGTGAATTCCCAATCATCAAGTTTACTGCTCTCATGGACAATTTCGTAAACCTTCTTCTTGGATCTAACATTATCTTCCATTTTCTCTTAGTCATAGCTGGAGTGTATTTCCTATTAGGTTTTTGTTCCTTAAATGGGCGTGTTTGTTGCAAACTATGTATTAACTTTTCAAATGTTAGTCATATCATTCCGCCCCCCCTATTTTCCATATCTTTCAAAATAGTTTCTCAACGTATCATAGCCAATGCATTCCTCATCTCTTTGTAGTTTGTTTTGTTTAAATTTAAGACCATGGCTTCAGATTGAATGACCTCATATTCATATTTTATATAAAATTCTGTAATAGTATCATCACTCTTCCCTAAAGGCCTCATATCTATAAGATAATTCACTAATTATTTTTCAATACGAGATATAGACTGTTCTATCGGCAAGTTCCTCAAAGTACTGATCCAGAAAATCAGCTCTTAAACACTCCTTGAATTCATCATCCACACCATTTTTGCTAAATTTGGGTTGTCCAGTCATAATTCAGATTAAAGTCATGATCATTGCACCACTGATTTCCCAAGTTATACAATGCCCAATATTACCACTACACTTGGCCTGGAAGTTGTCTAATGGATCCCATGTTTTCTCGCCTCTTAGGTCCCCCTAAACTGATTCTTCTACATGTGGGGCAGGGCAATTCTTTCTGCTAACTTACACATTGACAATGAATTTGTCAACAATTTTTTGATCAAATTAGATGAAGTGAATAAATTTCAAAATTGAAAAAAATGTAATAACTAAATATATCCAGTATATAATTCAGGAGGACAAATGGAATATCTCAACTTAACAATGACCAAGGATACAGAATAAGTAGCCATCCTGTGCTGAATTTAACCTTTATTGAAATATTTACCAAGAAATCCAAATGCTTAAATCATATCTTACCATCATCAGAACTCTGAAAGATGTTGTAAAGAAGGTGCATTATTAGATTCAGGTCAACCTTTTCGTCATCAAAGCTATGGTGGTAGACATCTAGAATTTCTTTATCTTCTCGACTTATCTCTCCACAGTCTGATTGCACCAGAATACTCTCATCCAAATTCCCCAATTCTACCAAAGAACTTTTGTGAAAGTAAGAAAATAGCAAGATGCCCAATGTTATAAATCTGCATACTAAAGGAATATCTTTTCACCTGCTGCAATTTGAAAGTCAGTATAATTATGATTCCAGAGTCAGAAATACATAAAAATACATTGGCTTATTTAAATCCTAATATTAGGGTGCATTTCACCGTGATCATTGCACATGATTATAACATTTCACAAAACACCTTCATTACCGATGTGCACACAATTCCCTAAACTCAAATAATATAACTCTAACACGATTTCGCTTTATATGTTTCTTCCTTTCTGTGATTAATAGATTTCAAATATAAAATAACATTTCTGTCCTTACTTGAAAGATTCCAGAAGATCTATGATCTCAGTTTGACCAAATCGTTTAGCCCAGTCCAAAGCCAACCTAAAAATATTGAAAATAAATTTCTGAAACTTGATAGTAACCTATAGAGCTATCATTGTGATCTATCAAAAGGTGGTTGACATATTTAAATGGAAAGCTTCTTGATGAAATTTCATCAAGCACATGATAACATGCATAACCATCATCATGTCTACAACATCAGTACAAAAAGATATTCACAGCACAAAGCACATCGAATTTGTATTGAGGCCAATTCAAATCTGCTTTTCCTGAGTATATTTGCTGACATTTTTTAAACTAGGATTTACTTGCGCATCTCATGCACGTAGTTAACAAGCCATTCATAATAAATCACTTCCATCCCTATGTGTTTACTATCAAAGGTTGATAAAAATCAACAGAGAGATGATATTTCATCTCAGACCTGAGGAAGAACAAGAGGGGAGGTGAGGGATAACAAAATTACACTGAGGAAATTGGGTGAAGTAGGTATGGGGAAAAAATGTCTGAAATCACTTCCTCAAAAGGGTAGTGGAAATCTGAAACCTTCTACTCCTAAAGAAAGTCAATAAAAAATTAAAAGGTGAAAGCAAAATAAAAATGTTCAGCAAGGGTTTTATCAGTTATGGCTAAGACAGTTCCTCATTAGAATGGGCATCAACCAAGATCTAATTGAATGGCATAATGTGCTTAATTTACTTTTTAAATTTCTGGAGTATAGACTATATTTAAATCACTGAAGAAAAATCCTCCATTGATAAAGAAACTCAATATATTTGCATATGTTCAAAAATAGTCCAGAATTTGAACTCAAAAATGATTATTATATGAGGAATTTGTAATATATCTATCTACATAAGTATCTCAGGTCCAAGAACTAGCTAAGCCTCAAGGTTACAGAGCTCACCCAACAAGCAAATAAACTGTTGGGTCTCTTATGCCAGAGCTAGTAGATAGACAAGTTTAAATTCCTGTTCATTCAAATAATTCCCCTCAATGCAGCATACAGAGAGAAACTGAATCACAGACAAAAGTGTGGGATTTCTGCATTAAAAGAACAATTCATGGGAACACTACATTGCTTAGTCACTCACAGTTAAGATACTATGATTACTTTTGCAAAATCCAGATCAATACTACACCAATTTTACAACTTCTGTAATAAGCTATAAACTTGAACATTCAAAATCACACTTGTCTGCATCCTAAATCGCATCAAATCCTCTTCATCAAACACAGATGTGCACAATGAATTGCACTATCCCCAGTCCAACAATGCCCAAGTTTCAAAATTCATTTTAGTCCTTCATTTTTAAATTCTTCAATTGCTTTGTCTTTCCTCCAGTCTCACAACCCTCTCAGTGTGTCACATCTGTCCAATCCGGCTTCTTGCTCACCACTGTCAATGCTTTCAGCTAACTAGACCCTACTCTCTCAAAATAGTCTCATTTTATTACTAGAATTGTTTACTAAGTAAGAATTTTATTAAGCAAAACAAGTTCCTATTCTCCACAGCGTCACCAATACCAACAGATGAACCTATTAAACTAGACTAGTCAATTTTTAAACACAAAAGATTCTGCAGATGCTGGAAATCCAGAGTAACACATACAAAATGCTGGAAGAGCTCAGCAGGTCAGGCAGAACCTATTAAAAAGTAACAATCAGTCAATGTTTTGGATTGAGACCCTTCATTAGGACTGAATGCAGATCCTCCAGCATTTTGTGTATGTTAGCCTAGACAATTTTTCTGACTTCCTGGAACCCAACCTCACACACTCCTGATCATGTTGTTGCTGCTGAACTATTAGCTTTCAGTTCAACAAAATACCAAGTGCTGTATAATTATCTCCATTGGCATGGGAAAATAGTGCGTAAAGAAATTGTTCTTGAATTGAAGACTATTAGATCTTAGGTTGATTACGGAGACAATGTTTTGATAAGTTAATTAAATAAATCACACATTTTAGCTTAAAAGATCAACGTAAAAACAAAAAAATCCATACCAGCCATTTGAAGCCTTAACATTTACATTTGCTCCCATGCTGAGTAGCTGTTCTACTTGACTTAGAAAGCCCCGGCCTGCAGCTATCATTAATGGAGTAGCACTGGTTTCACTATGCCTGTAGTCAACTGAAATTTGGATAGAGATTACTGTGTAATAATAATACAACATAAAACATCAATGTACCATGTATGAATTTTGTCTGTGCACTTTAATGAAAAAAGTACACAGATGTTACTGAAGGAATGTTCTTATTACTGGTATTTGCTGCTTGTTTATCAACCCATAAGTGCATCAGATCCCACCAGATTTTATACCCGCAAAAGTGATTGTTGTTTACTTTACAAAATGAAGCACTGGTGAAAGCAAGTATTGTAAGTGTAATTGCAAACAACAGGAAAGATACATATTACTTTCCCCAGAACAAAGATTCAAAGGCACTATAAATTCAGCAATGAAAGCTATATATCCGCCTGAATTGTTCTCTATCATTGCACTCACAACAACATCCCGCCCCTCCCAATGCTTTTCCAGACGTCGCTGCCTCATACAATCCCCCTTTATAATCTCACTGTTGTAAACAATCACTAACAGTTTTTAGGAGTTTATGATGAGAACTTTTAAAACAGTTCAAAAGGATTTAAAAATATTAAATAAAGGGAAGAATAAATGTACTTAATGACACGGTTAATTAATTTAAAGTCAAATGAGCCATTTGAATCTAGGTGGCACACTTAGTCAAATAAACGCTTCATGTGCCAGACATGGCCAGGGAAAGCTGAGGATGAATCCCATGGTAGAGCAGGGAGTCAGATGCACATCTAGCCTCCAGCATGTTTCTGACTTCCATATTCACAAGCAAAGATATGAAAGGTTGGGCTATATAAATTCAATCAGTCAAAATCCTTTTAGGAAATACTTTGATGTTTCTACTTTGTTTGCAATCACATTTACAACAGACAAATGACTTGAAACTATCCTGTTTCCCCCATTTTGCCTTCTTCAGTTTTGACCATGGAAAAAGTCAATGCAGATTACCCTTTCAAGGCTGAATTAAGGTAACAGGCTGATAAATATGTTCATGAAGCCTAAATAGGAAAACAGATAATAAATAAAATAAATAGGTATTTATTTAAATAAATAGATATTTAGCATTATAAAATCTACCATCAGGGTTGATGCAGAGAAACTACTTTAAGATCCTGTTATAAAGTTGATACCAATTAAATCAACAGAAATTTCAACAAAACCTAAAGTTTTAGTTTATATTAGGCACCCAGGAGATGGATGTATGTATGTGTGTGTTATTAATGTTTGTTTGCACATGAATAACATTCTTTCTGTTTCCATGGTGCATTAATAACTCCTTGTATCAAACCTAGTAAGATTAGGAAAATTAGAACAAGAAACAGAAATATCTTGTACAAGTAAATTATAATATATTTACATTTTAGCATGTCTCATCTTTAATTAGTAAAATACCAGAAATAACCTTTGAGCAAAAAGATTAGGAGAAAAAGCTGAATGTAAATAGAACTATACACCTTTCAATCTGGACTCAAATTTCTCATTCACGCAGCCTACAATTTTCTATTACACAGCAGAGAATGGCGAGATGGCTTGTTACTGTTATGTACTCAAAAAATATACCCTAAGAAAACTTACCACTGATGTTCTCACTTAAAATAAGATGGAATAGTTGAGCAAAAGCATCAACATCTTTGTGCAGCCAAATATCTGAGAGACAGGCATCCATTTCCTTTATAAGCCAAGGCTCAAGGGAATTAAAATCCTTTTCGCTCTGCGAAGTAAAGAAAATGGACAGCAAATGGATCCTACTGGAATCACTATTGTCCAGTTAGGAAAATAACACAAATAAAGAAAAATGCTGAAAATTGTTTTGTAATCACGTTTCAAATGATTCATTAATTTATCATAGGTTCAAAATACAAATGATCACAAGCATAAAATTAAAGAAAACAACTGTAATTTTTTGGGAGCCAGTAATGAATAAGAGATCAAAAAAAAATGGACATTTCATAATCACCATTGGAACTGTACTCAATATGTGGTACAGAATGTTTCATTTCAAATATATCATTTTGAAAAAAAGAGCTAATTCTGTCATCTGCCATTGCAAGCCAGCCATTATTAGATGACCAAAAATTCATACAAATGCTTATGGATTGAACTGTATGTCCTTGTGGACGAGTAATATAATCAACTTGGACAACATGGCAAG
This sequence comes from Mobula hypostoma, assembly GCF_963921235.1. NCBI lineage: Eukaryota > Metazoa > Chordata > Chondrichthyes > Myliobatiformes > Myliobatidae > Mobula > Mobula hypostoma. The sequence goes on along the minus strand of NC_086112.1, from coordinate 24,572,960 downwards.
AGGACATAAAGAAAAAGAGAAATTCAAGATAATCATTTAAAAAGTAGCCAAATTACCAACTGACTAAATACACTGTCTCCACCATCATCAAGTAAATCATTTTCTGCTGTCAGATTTGGGATAAATCTTTGTCTTTGATACTCTGATCTGCTGGTACAGCTGGTCTCCTTAGCTTTATACCATTCGCTCAAGTTTGTTTGCTGCTTGTCTTCTGAGAAAATAAAATTTATTTCTTATTATTTTAAGTACAGTTAATTCTAATACAACAAAACTATATTAAAAAAACCTACTATCTTACAAACTTAAGCTAACTCCAGGCTGCTGGCTCAATATAGATTTATTTTTTAAGGAATTAATAGCGGACAGAGAAGGAGATATATGCAACTGCCGTTACCTCGCTGTTTTTCTTTTTTATATTTTAACATTTCTTTATTTGTGTAGCCAGTGGTACGCAAGATGTCCTCTAAAAACAGCTCTTTTACTTCAAATGGTCTTCCTTGAACTTGAAAGAAAGGCACCAAAGATCAAAATCCATTGTTGAATCAGCCTTGCTCATCTTTGATACAATATTTATACCTCTACTCAAAGTCTAGCAATCCTATTTGACATATAAGATTGTCATCTTGTCAAGCTTCTTTATAAGGCTTACAATACAGAGCAATGATTAATTCCAAAGACCTGAGCAATACCTGATTAACCTGCTTAGAGATCTTAATATCAGATTATTTCATCATTACTACTGCATCTAGTGTGGTAGTGTAGTGGGTTGTGCTTGTCGCTCTCACTTTCAGCTTCCACCATGGGCTAGAAGTCTCGCGAAAAGGAAAGCCCAGTGTGTAAGTCTCTCTCTGCCAGTACGTAGCCTTTCCAACACTAAGCCTCATGTAATGCCTCCTCGCTGGTGACACATGGAAACTGAACCCTGTTTGGACTCGGGATGAACTACAGAGGGCAGAGAGGAGGGCTGGCCCCTGCACATTTAGTATACAGGCCCACCAGTGTGTGGACACGTCCTGGTGTTCGTGAACCTGTTGTCCTGCTGTGGGCATTTTGCCCCACTATCTTGTGGGCAGCTTTGGGAAAGACAAAGGCTACGGGAGTAAACCCAGACAGCAAATCCAGAGTGGAGCCCCTAAGGCAGCTGGACGTCATTGAACATCCTTCCGGCAGTTCCTGCAGCCAAGCTAGTGCCAAACGTATTGATTCATAAGCTTTCCTTTGGACAACACTGGTGAGGCCGAGTGGGGGATCTTGATGACTGGGCATCTCAGGATCTCTATACTTTCTGCCCAGGCTTGTAATGATGATCAAGACAGACCAACCAACTATTGCTAGGTGCAACTACATTGCTATCACATTACTGATATTTCATGATACTCTGAGAAATGAAATGTCATTAATTTTCAAGTCTTTTTTCAAGTCTCTTTTTAGAGAAAATGTCAGCTGGTTAATCTTGCACTATGATAAATTTATTTCCCTGGAAATAATTAAAGTTGGCCTAATTAAAGCTGGTTAAGTCACCGGGACTGGACAGGATGTACCCCAGGCTACTGTGGGAGGTGAGGGAGGAGATTGCTGAGCCTCTGGCAATGATCTTTGCATCATCAATGAGGACGGGAGAGGTTTTGGAGGATTGGAGGGTTGTGAATGTTGTTCCTTTATTCAAGAAAGGGAGTAGGGATAGCCCAGTGAGTCTTACTTCAGTGGTTGGTAAGTTGATGGAGAAGATCCTGAGAGGCAGGATTTATGAACATTTGGAGAGGCATAATATGATTAGGAATAGTCAGTATGGCTTTGTCAAAGGCAGGTTGTGCCTTACAAGCCTGATTGAATTTTTTGAGGATGTGACTAAGCACATTGATGAAGGTAGAGCCGTAGATGTAGTGTATATGGATTTTAGCAAGGCATTTGATAAGGTACCCCATGCAAGGCTTATTGAGAGAGTAAGGAGGCATGGGATCCAAGAGGACATTGCTTTGTGGATCCAGAACTGGCTAGCCCACAGAAGGCAAAGAGTGGTTGTAAACGGGTCATACTCTGCATGGAGGCCAGTGGTGAGCCTCAGGGATCTGTTCTGGGACCCCTTCTCTTTGTGATTTTTATAAATGACCTGGAAGAGGAAGTGGAGGGATGGGTTAGTAAATTTGCTGACGACACAAAGGTTGGGGGTGTTGTGGATAGTGTGGAGGGTTGTCAGAGGTTACAACGGGACATTGATAGGTTGCAAAACTGGGCTGAGAAGTGGCAGATGGAGTTCAACCCAGATAAGTGTGAGGTGGTTCATTTTGGTAGGTCAAATATGATGGCAGAATATAGTATTAATGGTAAGACTCTTGGCAGTGTGGAGAATCAGAGGGATCTTGGGGCCTGAGTCCATAGGACAATCAAAGCTGCTACGCAGGTCGACTCTGTGGTTAAGAAGGCATACGGTGCACTGGCCTTCACCAATCATGGGATTGAGTTTAAGAGCCGAGAGGTACTGTTGCAGCTACATAGGACCCTGGTTAGACCTCACTTGGGGTTCTGTGCTCAATTCTGGTTGACTCACTACAGGAAGGACGTGGAAACTATAGAAAGGGTGCAGAGATTTACAAGGATGTTGCCTGGATTGGGGAGCATGCCTTATGAGAATAGGTTGAGTGAACTTGGCCTTGGAGCGACAGAGGATGAGAGATGACTTGATAGAGGTGTACCAGATAACGAGCGGCAATGATCGTGTGGATAGTCAGAGGCTTTTCCCCAGGGCTGAAATAGCTAGCACAAGAGAGCATAGTCTTAAGGTGCATGGATGGAGGTACAGAGGAGATGACAGGAGTAAGTTTTTTTTTTACGCAGAGAGTGGTGAGTGCGTGGAATGGGCTGCCAGCGGTGATGGTGCAGGCAGAAACGATAGGGTCTTTTAAGAGACTCCCGGATGGCTACATGGAGCTTAGACAAATAGAGGGCTATGGGTAAAGCCTAGGTAATTTCTATGGTCGGGACATGTTCGGCACAGCTTTGTGGGCTGAAGGGCCTGTATTGTGCTGTATGTTTTCTATGTTTCTATGCTCCTATGTCTTATGGTCTTATGGAGTATCCAAGAGGCTGCTGTGAAAGAAATACATTGCTTTCTTCTCTTTCTCAGCTGGCTTCAAGAAGTACCATTCACATTAGTGAATGAAGTAACCCTGCTTCAGTACATTAAGCCCCAAATTTTCTTGGCAAATATCATATATGCAGAGAAAAATATACAAATAATATTGGTATCCTCAATAAATGGAGATGAAAAATATCTTCCACCAATCCCCAATTTTCACAGATTACATAAGGTGCACGAGCAGTGCAAACTGAAAGATTTAACAAGAATAGTTATGCTGTCCCAAATCTCAGTATGCATTATGTTCATTCACTTTAGAACTAGCAAAATACCTAAACACCTCCTCAGTTATCATTCTACTAAGAACACAAAATCAACATTAGATCATCCAATCAATCGTACTTTAGCAATACAAACAATAAACAAATACAAAAAAGGAATTTGAAATTTCATTACAGGATACCAAGTACATACAAGGTATTGTACATCAATGTTTACTTACTGTATATTACAGGACAGCCATTAAAATATCTGACAAAGAGATTAATATCCAGAGCTGCACTAGAAAGAATAAGTCTTAAAGATGGATGTTTTTGCATCAAATCCTTCAGTTTAGTTAATAAGAAATCACTAAACCGATCTCGCTCATGCACTTCATCCTGTCATATAAAAAAATGGAGACAAAACTGGATGAGTATGCATTTTTAAGCAGAGTTACTAAAATCCTATTTTTCATTTGTGGAGTTACTCCCTTTATCAATTAGTGGCATAATTGCTGCAAACCATACTACTTAAAGTTGTTCTTTCTCTTGCAGAGTTAATTCCATCAATTTAATCAAAATGCTTATAATACAAGTGCCATTGAACTGAAAAGTACCAAGGAATATTCACCCTCTGCTCTGCAACTCTTAAACTGAAGAAGCAAATCCATTAAGGAAGTAAATCCCTTTGGCTAAATTGTTAAAGGGTTTCCTGAACAACCTTAGCATGAATTTAGTTATTATTTAAAAACACTAATCTTCAGCTTTTCAATATGTGTGTCAGCATTTCATAAGAAAAATCAACATTCGCAAAAACTACAGAAACTCAGTATGAATCAATGAGAGCAAATAGAAGGCAGTCGGGCTTTTGAGGCCAGCAGGAAAGAAAACTAAAAATTAGCATTATTAATTTCTCACAATTTACTTCCACAGAAATTAAGGCAGATGATTAAGAAAATATATGCTTCTTCAGAAACATTATAAATTTGCTTTTATTTAGTGTTTTTTTCCCCATGAAATTAGACCAAAGAAGAAAGTTGCAAAAACGCAACTACTGAAATAGTTTTATTTTCCTCAAAGAAACTATCTGGGGCAACTCTGGCCTTATGTGAGCATTTACTTTCTTGAAATGACATGCAACAATAGGGACACTGAGGAGACTGAGGTCCTTTAACATCTGCCGGAAGATGCTGAGGATGTTCTACGAGTCTGTGGTGGCCAGTGCGATGTTTGCTGTTGTGTGCTGGGGCAGCAGGCTGAGGGTAGCAGACACCAACAGAATCAACAAACTCATTCGTAAGGCAGTGATGTTGTGGGGATGGATCTGGATTCTCTGACGGTGGTGTCTGAAAAGAGGATGCTGTCCAAGTTGCATGCCATCTTGGACAATGTCTCCCATCCACTACATAATGTACCGGTTGGGCACAGGAGTTCATTCAGCCAGAGACTCATTCCACCAAGATGCAACACAGAGCGTCATAGGAAGTCATTTCTGCCTGTGGCCATCAAACTTTACAACTCCTCCCTTGGAGGGTCAGATACCCTGAGTCAATAGGCTGGTCCTGGACTTATTTCCTGGCATAATTTACATATTACTATTAACTATTTATGGTTTTATTACAATTTAATTATTTATGGTGCAACTGTAACGAAAACCAATTTCCCCCGGGATCAATAAAGTATGACTATGACTATACTATGAGACAAGGCCCTCGAGAGGTTGCAGTAATCATTTTCTAGACCAGGATGCAGGAATAGGAATTTCACATTCAGAATCTAAGTTTCATCTCTTTAGAGCATAGGAAGTTGGAGAGAAGTATATGAAAACATAATTGTTTTTAACAGGATAGATCAGGAGTATCAGTATCCATTAAAGTAGGAGTCATGAACCAGACGGGACAGATTTAAAGCAACAGCATAAAATCCATGGAAGCACGAGCAAAACCGTTTTTTTAAACACATAAGGTATTGCTTGAAAGCATGCTGAGTGAAGATTCAATTGTTACTTTTAAAAGGGAAATGTAAAGATTTGAAGATTTTTAAAAAATCAGAGCTACAGGATAAAGAATTGAGGCAATGGAATTCACTGGACCTCTGTGCTATATTGACTATCTAAGGCACAGCTGACTGTTAAATTTTCAGACAGACCAAATAGCTGTTTCTAACTTTTGGGCTTTGATAACATTATTTTCTCAAAAATTTTTGTTCCAAGATTTTATCAGCTACTTTTTTAAAATAAGAGAACTTTTTTCAGGGATCGATAATTTATCAAGCATATTCATCTCTGGATTTAGAAATTGCATCATAGTAATTAAAAGTTAGCATTTTGTCTGTTTTTTACAAGGCCGAGTTCCTAGCTCAATGCCCAACACAGTACGGATGGAAAGCATGTAAGGAGCTGCAAACCCATCTCCTCTCCCTACTTGATCTTCTACAAACTCATCCAGCCTCAGTTCACAACAATGTTGGCTAAAGTCAGTATTGCATTGCCTGTTGTTGAACATCATGAGCTGCAAATCCACCTCCTCTCCCTCCTTGATCTTCTGCAAACTCACCTAGCCTCAATTCACAACAGTGTTGGCTAAAGTCAGTATTGCATTGCCTGCTGATGAACATCATGAGCTGACTACACTGCTTTGCTGATATTTCCATGGACTGTATACTTCCATGGACCTTAGCTACTCTCATACTAACACCTTCAACACCATAGCTTACAATGTGATTCAAGCCAAAATATGCAAAGCATTTAGCAAGCAATTCAAAATGAAATCACCCAAAGATTCACAAAGGTGAATTGAAAGGCCTTTTATAATGTTGAAAAACCTTTTATTTCCAGCATTTTTCAAAATCTATTTCATTACTTTAATTTTCTCTTTGGTTAGGAAAAATATACATTATTTTGATAAACTTACTACTATTACGTGAGTGACAGCAGCCAAGGTGCTATCTCCAGCCATTAGTGTTCGAAGAAGAACTCCATTAGTACAAAATGTCAATAGTGTCTTTGGAGATACTCTGAAACAAAAGGATTTAGCATTAACAAATTTAAATGTCAGGTATGGCTGTGTGTTAAACAACTTTTTTCCTTTATTATACCTGCTTTCCAGTCTAATTTGGTAGCCAATTGTCTGCCCAATCTTCTCACCCCTCTCGGCAGCAACTCTTTCTGCGACAGCAATAGCCGCAAGTCGCCTCGGCTGAGTACAGAATATTCGGCAAGGGATTCCATTCTTGCAGCAATCGTCCAGAAGGAACTGTGGAATCTGAGATACAAAAAATGAATTTGGCTAAGCTCAAATTAAAAAGCAGATTCAGAACAAATGCACAATTATGCTACAAAAAAAAACAAATAATTAAACTTTAAACATATAGAAATCTTTATAAAATACTAATTAATGACAACATTTAGTGAGTCATTATTGGCAGAATTTATGTGCATTTTACTATAAATCAACAATTACAAAACAAGGAAATTACATTTTATACTTTTTCAGAACCTTAGTGACAGGCAAGTTTTTAAAATACTTTCAAATATTGTCTGGCATTGTAAGAGAGGGGTGAATAACTAAGCTAACATTTCAACCTTTGCCTGGTATTTATACCTTAATAATGAGAATTAAGTATTCACATTCATGGTGTACAGTAATTAAATCCATTAAACAAAAATTGCTGATGTGACTATCACATAGAGATTCAGGCTACGTCCACACTAGACCGGATAATTTCGAAAACGCCGGTTTCAAGTAAAAACGACAGGCGTCCACACTACGCGTTTTTCAAAATATCTCTGTCCACACCAAAACAGATATTTGGGTGAATCTACTCCTACTGGGCATGTGCAGACACATCTACAGAAAACAAGCGAAGAGGAAACGGTATAATATTTACGTTTCCACTGTGGCGCTGTGCTATTTCCATAGAATAAAACTAGAGTACCAACAACAACAGCGAAATAAAGTTTTCAACAATGTCTTTGAGGAATACAAAGAAAACCTCTACTGGAAAAATCTGACCGGACTTCGTTTAGATAAGACAATGAAGTCAAGCTGTTTCTGCGAGTTACAAACGACTACAAAGTCAGCAAAGCAGTAGAGCTGTTTAATTCCAAACTAACTATTAACGTAGACAATAAAGTAAACAACACACGCATGAAGCCGTCCTCTACCCAAGATCAACAAGAGAGTGGAATCTTCAGCCACCAGACCTGCGCAGTATTTCTGACATTAATATTTTTAAAGATAGATTCAATGAAATCAATTTAGGGGATCTAGTCAAAAAAGTTCACTTTACAATTTAACTCTCACGCCATTCACACCGACTGTGCATTATAACAGCCGCCCGGCAGTGCTTGTGCAGTACCAAGGAGAAGCAAAAAAGCATTGTTGTTGTGGTGTTGTCATGACAACATTTTTAAATCTCTCCGTTTACCCCATCCACACTACAACATGAAACAATCGTTTTCAAATTTACACACTCTGGAGAGTGTTTTCAAAAATCTCCGTTTTCCAGGGATGAAAACGCCGTCTCAGTGTGCATAGAGGGTCAAAACGAAGAGAAAAGCTTTGTTTTCAAAATTATCTGGCGTAGTGTGGACGGAGCCTCAATTTGAGACAAAAATTAGCGAGTGTCATTCAGCTTCCAGTCCTTTCCAGTTCTGATGAAGGATCTTCAACCCGAAATGTTAAAACTGTTTCTCTTTCTAAAGATGCTGCATAGTGTTTTCAACATTTGATGTTTTTATTTCAGAGTCCTTCAGCATTTGTTGAAATGCCAGGGTAACAGATTTATTCATAAGAAGAACAAGAGTTGATTTTTTTTTGAATTAACAGTAAATGACAGAAAAGTTGACCATCTGGCAGAGGCATCAGTCTACACATCATGTAGAAACTATTTAAACTTTGGAGTGTCACACCCATTAAATACACAAGCTACAATTAAATAGAGCAAAGGTTAACAAAAGCTCTTTGTCACTAAAAGTAAACACACGACCTTAAATTAAAGGTTTTTCTAAAAACATCTGAAAATAGTTTGTTCAAAATTTCACTTCAAACTTACATAAAATCAAGTTTAATGCATTTGTTTTCACATACAAATGGAAAAATATATGGAATCTATTTTGAGGAATTTTGAATAAGCAACAAAGAGTTTTATTAATAATTAATGAGGCCATACCTGAGTAGTCTTTCCAGATCCAGTTTCTCCAACTATTAAAAGCACTCTGTTCTCTTTTATAATTTTCACTATTTCATCTTGCTTTTCAAAAACAGGCAAAGACTGTCTGAAGGCATCTAATTCAGAATCTCCACGTTTTGGTGGAACTTGAGGAATGCCATTGTTGAGTCTACCACTGGTTTTATTCATTTCTCGGTTGTTTTCTGGAGAGACAAGGAAATGAAGCCAACTGCTGAATAGCTTGAAATTCAATATAAAAAGTCAAAATAGAATGTAATACAAAAATGACTACTTGTAACAAGGATTTTTAAAAATAACAGATATACTTTTAAAATCTATGTGAGCAGAGTACAGACTATATTAAATTCTGACATCTTCTATTCTGAGCTCCCGATAGTTTAGCATCTGCTTCACAAAGTTGTTTGCCACACTCCACAGATACTCACAGAGATTCTAGTTACGATGCTCGTTTCCACTCATAGTCCTGGTCCCACTCAGCAGAGCTCCTTGCTCCCAATTGCTTAAAAATTCACTGTTTTTTTAAAGAGGTTGCCCAATTTTATAATGAATAATTTTATTCATGAACCAATAGCAACCAGGACCCCTGTTCCTTCACTCCCTTAAAGCTTACCAGGTTCATCGAGAAATTTGAATTAAAAATGTGTTTGGGTTGAATAACATTAATAGTCTGGAGAATCTACTAAACCAGCATCACCAAAGTTCCAAGCAAGCCGGATTATCAGAGCTTTACTATAATTGGGAAACATTGCATACAACCTTTCTGTCAGGCTTTGATAAAATAAGAATTCAAATGTCCATTGCTTATCACCATTAAAACTGTTATCATTATGAAGCAACAGCTGCTGTTACCTTAAAAGATGCCATTAACAAAATATATAGGACTCTTTTCAGCAAAATCATAGATTCATCAAGAAGGGAAATAGGCTCTTGGGTCAAGCTGGTTCATGCTGATCAATATTCCCATTTTCTAATGTTGCATTTCAATTTTTAGAATATTATTTTCCAATTAGAAATACAGTTCACAACAGCAGATATGGAAAAAATCAAGGTAATTACACATTATGGTATTCAATAAATGTTCAATATTAACAAAAGAAGCATAGGAAACAAATCCATCTCCTAGCTTCAATTCCGCAAAAGTTGGCCAAACTAGTTTTGAGATTGTTATTAAAACTGAAGGACAATTTTTTTTCTAATATGCTTACTTCCACCCTTCAAAACAAATAGTAGTACATACCTGCTTCAACAGTCAACACATTCCCACGTTCAGTTCTGGGTAAAAGATCTGTGCGTTCTTTATTTGTCACAGGAAACCTCTGTATTAGACTGCAAATAGCATGTTTCATGATGTGAGTCAGCGTGCAGGTCATGATGGCCTGCGCCATCTCCAAACCATCTTTTTTCTTTACTGTAAGAAACCTATGTATGCCTTTCCTAAAGAGGAAAACAAAATCAACCACGTTTCTTGATGAGTTTTAAATAAGAAATGTTATTATATTTACAACATACAATATAACTTTTATGAACTATGCATTATGAAAAGACTAGAGAATTTCAATAATTGTTCATTCTTACATATTTATCTCACATTTGCACACCTATGTGCAAGTGATAGAAAAGTGAAAATTAGATATGTAGCTTTAAACATATTTAAAACAATACAAAATCATTTAAAATGTACATTATTTGTGAACTGGAACATTCAATGTTTTTGCACAAGAATACCACAGCAAAAAACATATGAAATCTTTGCAACTTACCCTTTACTTTTAGAGATCAGGCCTAGGGACTGGGCAAGACGATGAATAAATGCTCTTTCTGTACTAGTCAGGGAGGATGGAAATTCCATTTCTAAAAAGAAAAATTGAGCTGTTACTGAGAAATAATATAACTGAAGTGTCACACATCAAAGTTGCTGGTGAACGCAGCAAGCCAGGCAGCATCTGTAGGAAGAGGTGCAGTCGACGTTTCAGGCCGAGACCCTTCGTCAGGACTAACTGAAGATAGAGTGATTAAGGGATTTGAAAGTTGGAGGTGGGGGGGAGATCCAAAATGATAGGAGAAGACAGGAGGGGGAGGGATGGAGCCAAGAGCTGGACAGGTGATAGGCAAAAGGGGATACGAGAGGATCATGGGACAGGAGGTCCGGGAAGAAAGACAGGGGGGGGGACCCAGAGGATGGGCAAGAGGTATATTCAGAGGGACAGAGGGAGAAAAAGGAGAGTGAGAGAAAGAATGTGTGCATAAAAATAAGTAACAGATGGGGTACGAGCAGGAGGTGGGGCCTTAGCGGAAGTAACTGAAGTGTCATTAGTGCATCACAGGAAAACTCCACAAGACTCCCCCAAATCTGCAAATCACGCTGAAACAAATAATTCCTTAATTATGATTATAAATTCACTGTAGTTATTACCAAAACAATAATCTTGAATGTCTGCAATGTTCAAGATTGTTTAATGTCATTTCCAGTACACAAGTGTAAAGCAGAATGAAACAATTGTCACTCCAGCTCCAATGCAGCACATAAGAAACATAATTAGATATAGAACTCAATAATAATTTTAAAAAGTACAATGTGGAGAAGAGGATCAGCCTTACTACTTGGAGAAAGTAAACATTTTTGCATCTGGTTGTCCTGGCATAGATGCTATGTGGGCTCCTCCCTGATGGAAGTGGGACAAACAATCCATGAGCAGTGAGGGTGGGATCTTACAGACTGGGAATCTGTTGTTAAGAAAAATATGAAGCTGAAATATAGCTCTAACATCAAAATAAGATGATGAATACTTAAGATGATGAATTGTGGCAAGTTGAATTGTTGGGAACCTTAAATTATCATGATCCTAGATGAGAATGTTTTGCTATAAAACACATTATTGTCCAAATATAAATATTCCTCTGTTCACATATTCCAATTCTTTTTATTTTGTTTTCAGCTCACGTGTATTCACTAGTCTCCTGCCCTTTTGCATTGACAGCCAATTTGCTTGCATGTGTTCCCAATCTAACAAACAGCCCTGCCTACCTTCACCATACTCCAAATGTTAGCCAAAGTCATCTAAAACAAAGTCTATCTATTTTTGCATGGAAGTGAAATACAAATCCTGCCCTTGGGAAAGTTTTCTACATCAGAGAATTATGATAATGTATGAGGCATAGCACCCAATATCATGGAATGTTACAGCAATGCCAAAATTAATATTCGGTTGGAGAACATTTCACATTTTGCCTCAGTGTTCACAATATTGAAAAATACAAAATAAAAAATGAAAAAAAATCTATAGATATGAAGAAATCCCTTCTGCAAGTCAAACAGGATTTGGCAAATTTTCAAACATCACCGCAAATGAAAATTGAAGCAAAGAAAACTGTCACTGATACCTTTACTCAAGCAGAATCAGGAACAAAGTATGTAACAGTGGATTGAACAATGGAGAGCAAGAAGCTTGAGGCTGTTTTAGAATAATCTTTAAAATGACTATAACATGAGTAGCTAATGTTAACTTGCAAGAGGCAAGTCAAAAGAGGTAGCACTCAACATAAACATAAGGGTGCCTCAATGTACTGCTAAATCTTAAAAAGTATCAGAAAAGATCAAGCTACAGAAACAAGTGGGTTGATCTTTCAAAGCTGTACCAGCACATAGTTTGCATACTCAGGCCAGCTTGTCTTCAAACTTAACTCTAACTCATCTCAGAAAATGGTGTGCTGAAACCTGAAAGGTTTGAGAAGATAATTCCAGACTGACACATTGTAGTACTGAGGGCTTCAGTGCAGGATTAAGGATATACATGCATATACAACAAATATCTACCACTGGGATACACTGTTGAAATAAGCCAACACGAATTAACAAACCTTTTAAGGCTCTTTTTTAATTATTTTACAGGACTTAAGCACTCTAATTATCTCTCATTATTTCCCTTCAACTAAGTGGCTTGCTGGGTTATTTAGATCAACTACAGGTTTCCCCCGCCATCCGAAGGTAGAGCGTTCCTATGAAATGGTTCGTAAGCCGGAATGTCGTAAAGCGAAGAAGCAATTACCATTTATTTATATGGGAAAATTTTGTGAGCGTCACAGACCCAAAAATAATCTACCAAATCATGCCAAAGGACACATAAAACCTAAAATAACAGTAACACATAGTAAAAGCAGGAATGACATGATAAATACACAGCCTATATAAAGCAGAAATACTTTTCCACAATCATTGCCGGCACTGTTCTCTGTAGCAAAAATCTCACGCAAGCGCCGTCGGCAAAAACACGGCACAAGCGCTCTCCAATAACCTTTAAGCTATGAAGCTGCCAAATCATACTAAATAACACGTTAAAATACACAGCTGATATAAAGTAGAAATAATGTATGTACAGTGTAGTATCACTTACTGGAATTGGGACAGTGCCGAGCACATTGATGATGGTGTGTTAGGCCGAGTCGTTGGAGATTGGGGTGGTGCAGTGGCCCCCACCGTCCAGGCCACCAACTGATACTGATCCGCGAAGCATGCAGGGGTCCAGCAGTAGACGGGACGCATCCAGCACATCTTTAAGAAAAAAGCCGAAATAAACAAGCTAATTAATTAGGTGCTGCCCAACACGTAATTGTCGGCCCAGATCAGAGGCGATGCAATCGGCACTGATCTGGGCCAACAATTATGTGCTGGGCAGCACCTAATTAATTAGCATGTTTATTTCGGCTTTTTTCTTAAAGATGTGCTATGTGCCTCCCAGCTACCGTTGTATTCTCCGCAAATCGGTATGTGCCCGCGGCCCGGGGGCTGGGGTGGTAGGACACTGGGGTGTCATCTCATCGTTGATCAGGGCAGGCGGTCATCTTCTTCTATCTCTGCCTGCCTCGATGTCGAAGGTCAAGGTTTGTCGTCTGCAGTGGCTGATGTGGAAGGCTTGCTTGACTGTTGAGCCTCGTGCATTTTTCTATCATACAGTTCTTCGTAAGGACTCGAACCATCTTGCAAATATGTCCAACCCGATGTACCCTTTCAAAATTCAAGTCGTACTTTATTATTACTCATTCGGTTTCGATTGTTATCCTTTCCTCTTCCAATTGCATCAGCTTTTCATATGCCAAAACCTCTTCAACATCATCTTCGTCAACTTCCACAAGCCAAACTCACTTTGTCCTTACTTCGTTCACCACGATCAAAACGCTTAATTATGTCTAGTTTTACGCTAAGTGTAACACTCTGACGAGCTGTTTTAAGCTTTTCCGATATCTTAGAACTCATCTTGCTAACGGCTGCTCACAGGCATGTGTTTAAGCAATGCCAGCTAGAATGTAGTTCCGAATCCAGAGGAGAGCGGCTGCTCGGGGCGCGCGCTGATTTTTTTTATCGCGCGCTGCTTTTCTTCGTAACAGTGAAAACATCTTCTGTTAACAAAAACAGGGTACTAATGTAGGTCTTTCGTAACAGTGAGGTTTCGTAAAGCGAACGTTCGAAAAGCGGGGAACACCCGTATATCTGGAATGCCTAAGTAAAGCAGATCTTGCTCGAAGGACAGTAATGAATTTTTACAACAATCATCTGGTTTCAAATATACTGTTACAACAGGAATTCTGCAGATGCTGGAAATTCAAGCAACATACATCAAAGTTGCTGGTGAACGCAGCAGGCCAAGCAGCATCTGTAGGAAGAGGTGCAGTCGACGTTTCAGGCCGAGACCCTTCGTCAGGTCGACTGCACCTCTTCCTACAGATGCTGCTTGGCCTGCTGCGTTCACCAGCAACTTTGATGTATGTTGCTCAAATATACTGTTACTGGAAAGTTTATGTTAAAACACATTTATTTGATAAAACAATTTAAATTCCTTCTGTTGTAATTTAATATTGTCTTCTGGATTGAAGGTGCACTAAACTAAGCAAACACCTCTAACATCTTTTTGCACTATGGAGTACTGGTTGCTTTGTCATTTTTAGGTTTGTTGTAACTAATTTACCTTCAACAAGGTCACACAAATGGCCAGATAAATTCTTTCATATTAACAATTGAGGGATGAATAGTAGGTAATACTCCAAACTAAATGTCTTAAGAATGAGAAGCAGCAGTAGACAATGCACGGCACCTGCTCCACCATTCAACAGGATCAGGGCTGATATTTTTCCTCAGCACCAATTTCCTACACTAATTCCTTTTTTCATCTATTCTCTTAACATCTGTTATGGAATTTTTACATCTGTCAGAAAGGGCTGCACCTCCAATATCACACACAAGATGCTGAAGAAACTCAGCAAGTCAACCAGCATATATATGGAGAGGAATAGAGAGTCAACCTTTCAGGCTGAGACCCTTCTTCAGTACTGGAAAGGGGAAGATGCACTGCCCCATGATCCTTGAATCTTCTCATCTATAAATTTCCTCCATTCTTATGAGCTACGTTAGGCATTTAATTAAATCTGAAGTGAATATTAACCAATCATTATCTGACCTTGAGGGAAGAACACCAACACTGAGCCATGGATATTCTAGTAGACATAAAGAACCTGCTGCAGCATTCATGTTGGATGATGTAGTCATACTGCATTGGCAAACAATCTTTGCTCAAGACACCATCATAAGAACAGATTAACTAATTACTCAGTTTCATATATTGTAGAACCCTGGAGTGCACAAACCAGCTGTCTGATACTGAAATAACTGATTACAAAGTGCAGAATGCCCTGAGGTTACAAGAACAAATTTCCTTCCCTGAGTGCCTTTAGTGAGACAGGTATTTCCTCTTTTGAAATTAAATTTCTCCAGTTGCCATGGTGTGATCAACTGACTGGATCAATAGTTCAGGATGTTAGCCTGGCAATTTAACTACTATGCGACTGTATCCTATGATGTGGGAAGGGATAAATTCTTTCCTTCAATAATATTCCCAATGGAATATGGAATTTAAACTTCATTTTTCAGTTGACTTTTTTTAACCATCAAACAATATGAAAGTAAACATCCAGTAAATACTTCATGCCATCACATATCATAGAATCATAACAAATGCACTGTTACTCCATCCACCTTTTTGATCGCTGTAACAGAATCTTTCTAGTGCAATATTTATTGCAATCTTCACTTCTTCATCAATCCGGATATCTTTAAGTCCTTTTGCTTTGGAGGCAGCTTGGTTTGACTGGGCACTGCCAGGTCGTGGGGACACACTTGCAGGTCTTGACATATTTGATCTGAAGAAACAAATAAAATAAAATATTTTCATAAAATTTTAAAATCAATTCTACACAATATGAAATAATGTAATCTAATTATTTAACTTACAATTCTTATATCAGACTATGTTATGAGTTTTACAGTTCAAAATCAATGCTTCATTTTGTACAAAACTTGCCAGTTTTGATGTGTCACTGTTCATGTAAACTAAATCCCTCAATAACAAGTGCAATGTTTTAAAATTAACCAAACAGCTTCCTACTGTCAGTACATTAGACGTATTCAACAGTATAAAATGCATACATTCATTGAAAAACAAAAAACAGCAGGCAAATTCAAAAAACAGTTAATATTTCTGGTTAATGACCTGAATAATACCAAGTATAGCAACACCAAACATATGGGGAATTAGAGGTCCCTCAGCCCAGTATGGCAGTGCACAGTAGGACTGTGCTTATTTGGTTGAGTCCATTCTCAGTTTTTGACACGACCTAGGGGAGGCCATTGATAATTGGTGAGCGCTGTATTGTATAGAGGGACTGACGGTAGGCTAATGAGCATTGTATTGCATGGAAGGGAGGACGGTAAGCTGAAGGTGAGC
The DNA here is from genome assembly GCF_963921235.1 of Mobula hypostoma. Lineage (NCBI taxonomy): Eukaryota > Metazoa > Chordata > Chondrichthyes > Myliobatiformes > Myliobatidae > Mobula > Mobula hypostoma. The sequence continues at coordinate 24,556,659 of NC_086112.1, read as the reverse complement.
GCTGTACTTTACGGAAGGAAGGATGGCAGGCTGATGAGGAGCACTGTATTGCATGGAAGGGAGGACGGTAAGCTGAAGGTGAGCGCTGTACTTTACGGAAGGAAGGATGGCAGGCTGATGAGGAGCACTGTATTGCATGGAAGGGAGGACGGTGGGCTGATGATGAGCATGAAATGTGTTTTCTGAGCTTTGAATGGACTTTCCCAACTTGGGCTATGATGTCAGCCTCTTCCTCCTGAATTACCTCCCCCAACTTCCCTTTACACGCGCTGACCGCCTTATGGAGCAAACAAACTACCAGTGCAGTAGAAAACTGGAGGGAAATTTTCATTCTAAAGAAGAAATTTTTACGTGCCATGACTCAGCTACTGGTTTGCTACTTTGCTGTTGTTGTAAACTTCACAAAAGGGTTTTTTGTGGTTTTCTCGTTTAGTTATTTATTATGCCGTTGTTTTATATTATTTTATTAATCCCTATGTTAGGACAAGATGCAGTATGAGAAATTGAAAAGGTTTCACCCTCAAACAGTAGAACAAGTTGACATATTGTTGACATGTCATATGATGCTGAAGATGTTTTGTGTGATAAGCTGAAAAACAGCAACTTCCCTATCCAGGTTGATTGGTCAACAGATTTCACCAATAAATGTCATGTAGTAGCATGTAGTATCACAGTTGGAAAAAAGCTGTTCCCAAATCTGGCCATACGAGTCTTTAAGCTCCTGAGCCTTCTCCTGGAGGGAAACAGACGAGAAGTGTGTTGGCTGGGTGGGTCGTGACCTTGATTATCCTAGCAGCACTGCTCCGACACCGTGCGGTGTAAAGTGAGTCCAAGGATGGAAGATTGGTTTGTGTGATGTGCTGTGCCGTGTTCACAATCTTCTGCAGCTTCTTTCGGTCTTGGACAGGACAACGTCCATACCAGGTTGTGATGCACCCTAGAAGAATGCTTTCTACGGCGCATCTATAAAAATTAGTGAGGGTTTTAGGGGACAGACCAAATTTCTTTAGTTTTCTCAGGAAGTAAAGGTGCTGGTGGACCTTCTCGGCAGTGAACTCTGCTTGGTTGGACCAAGTCAGGTCATTTGTGATATTGATCCCGAGAAACTTAAAGCTTTTGACCTGTTCCACTTGCGCACCACCGATGTAAATTGGGTCGTGCGGTCCACTACTCCTTCTGAAGTCAACAACCAATTCCTTCGTCTTGCTGACGTTGAGGGATAGGTTATTATCTTCGCACCATGCCACCAGGTTCTTAATTTCCTCTCTGTACTAAAACTCATCATTACCCGAGATACGGCCTACAATTGTTGTGTCATCAGCAAACTTATATATTGAGTTTGATGGAAACTTGGCTACACAATCATGGGTGTACAGTGAGTACAGCAGGAGGCTTAGTACACAGCCTGTGGGCACCGGTGCTCAGAGTGATTGTAGAGGAGAGCTTGTCCCCTATTTTTACAGCCTGGGTCCTGTCTGTGAGGAAGTTGAAGATCCAGCTGCAGATCTGAGTGCTAAGGCCCAGATTCCAGAGCTTAGGAATCAGTTTATTTGGAATGATGATATTAAAGGCAGAGCTGTAGTCAATGAAAAGGAGCCTTATGTATGCGTCTTTATTCTCCAGGTGTTCTAAGGAGAAACGTAAGGCCAGAGAGATGGCATCTGCCGTTGACCTGTTGCTCCGGTAGGCGAATTGCAAAGCCTCGAGGTTGACCGGTAGGCTGTGGTTGATGTGTGCCATAACCAATCTCTCGAAGCACTTCATAGCAATTGATATCAGAGCCACAGGTCAATAGTCATTCAGGAATGCCACCTTGCTCTTCTTCGGCACTGGGATTATCATTGCCTTCTTAAAACACGAGGGGACCTTAGACTGAAGCAAGGAGCAGTTGAAGATGTCAGCAAACACTCCAGCTAGCTCGCTTGCACAGGCCTGGAGAACCCGTCCTGGGATGCCATCTGGGCCCGTCGCCTTCTTTGGATTTATCTTCAGGAAGGCCCTTCTAACATCCTCCTCGGTAACGATGAATCTCGATGCCACCAGGTCTGGTTCATCCGGAGGGAGCGGGACGCTCCTCTTCTGTTCGAATCTTGCGTAGAATACGTTAAGTTCGTCAGGAAGAGAAGCACCACAGTTATTGATATTCCCAGCCTTTACTTTGCGCCCAGTGATCTCATTTAGACCCTGCCATAGTCTACTGGCATCCCTCCGGTTAGCCTGGGCTTCCAACTTGGCTCGATATTGCCTCTTGGCACCCTTAATGGCTTTCCGGAGTTCACACCTGGATTCCGTGTAGCGACTGGTATCCCCAGACCTAAAAGCCGCAGCTCTAGCCTTTAAAAGGGACTTGACCTCATAATCCAAGTTGAAGTGAAATAAAAGGGGAAAAAAAATGGCGATTCTCAATGCCACAAGTGTTTAGGATCTAGAATGAACTGCCAAGACAGAAGTGGAGGCAGATTCAAAATAAAGCTGCACATGCATCTGAAATTCGAGTGCGCAGAGCTATGGGGAGCAGGCACAAGAAGAGAGACTGAATTTCTGTTTTGCAAAACCTGCTTAGACTTCTCAAGTGAATGGCTTCTTTCTGTGCTGTTACCTGTCTACAATTGCCACTGTACTTTTCTGTGCAACCATACAGAATGTTGTGAGCCTCTCCTCACTGCCAGAAAGCTAACTGAAGCCTTAGCCATATCCATTTGAAATCAATGGCCTTCAGTACAGAAGGGCTTCAGCAAGTACTTCAGTTAAGGCATCATTCTAAGAAGAAGTGATGATTTCAAACAGCCCAGAAATTACATCCAAAAAACGGAGCTTTCAAAGGCCTGTTTGCTTACCACATAAATGAACTTTCATGAATGAAATTCACGATATCTCTTAGACTCAATTTGTAGCACAGAGTACAGTTAGTAGGGCTGCTGCCTCATAGCTTCAGGGAGTCCAATGTCATTTGTATGAAGTTCGCACTTTCTCCCTGTAATTATGCAAGTTCCACTAGATGCCCGGTTTTCTCCCGCAGACCAAAGACATCCTATGCAGACTGGTAGGTTAACTAGCGTTGTAAACAGGCCCAAGCCTACAGATAATTCATAGAATCTAGGGGGAGTTTATAGGAGTATTTAAAAAATAGGATTAGTCTAAATAGTTGCTTGAATGAATAGGCTTGGTCAGATGAAGGCCCTTTTCCCATGCTGAGCTCTATGAAAACATGTGAAATAGGAAATGGCCATTCAGCTCTGTTCCATCATTCACGGATGATCATACACTAGAATATGGTTCTTTCTTTCTGTTCCTATCCCTTAGCATTGAGAAATATATATATAGTTCCTTAAATATAATGTCTTACCCTCACAATTCTCTGTAGTAGACTAATAAACAATTTTACCATCCTTTAGATTAAGAAATTTCTCCAGGTCTTGATTCTGAATGTATATATGGCATCCGTTAGTCTTGCAAGACCATGGACCTGCGCGTGGAAAGTCTTCACTCTCCAGGGCGCAGGCCTGGGCAAGGTTCTATGGAAGACCAGCAGTTGCCCATGCTGCAAGTCTCCCCTCTCGGCAAGGACCAATACAGCTTGGCACCAGTGTCGTCACAGAGCACTGTGTGGTTAAGTGCCCTTGCTCAAGTACACAACACGCTGCCTCAGCTGGGGCTCGAACTCACGACCTTCAGATTGCCAGTCGAATGCCTTAACCACTTGGCCACGTGCCCACACGATTCTGAATGACATACCTCAAAATATGGAGTCTGTGACACCTCATTCTGAACTCACAGGGAGAAAGTTTTCAATAGGTGGTGTGGGGTTACAACTAGTCTGTTTATAGCTGATACAATTTTGAAAGTTTATGAGTATCTCTTTCTACAATACTTCACTGAATATAGGCCTAAATGACTGAATCTCTCCTCAGACTTTTCTCCTACCATTCCAATAGTCAGTCTAGTAACCTTTCAACCATCTGCTTCCATGAACAAAACAGTACACAACACTCTAGAAGAGGTCTCGCCAAGACCTTGTGCAGTCACTGCAATACATTCTTGTATATTCAGTTTTCTTACAATGAAGGCCAAATGCCATTTGCCATCCTAACTGCTCATTGTACCTGCACATTTGCTTGCCGCAGCTGCTATACAAGAAGACTCAAATCTTAGTACACCTTCCCATTTTAAAGTCAAAGTCAACTGAGAAAGTAAAAGTAAGTATATGTTATCATATACTACCTTGAGATTCACTTTCTTGCAGGCATTTACATGAAAATACAGTACAAATTTACAAAAATTTACACATAAACAAATACTGACAAACAACCAATGTGCAAAAGAAGATAAAGTGTGCAAATAAAAAATAAAATAAATAATAAAGAACATGACTTGTAGAGTTCTTCAGTGAGGCTATAGGTTGTGTAATCACATTCTATTCTCATTCCAATAGTAATGCCTTTTAGTTTTTTTATCCAAGTCAATATCCTTACATTTATCCAGGTTAAATGCATTGGTCATGCATTTTACCGACTCATACAAATTGTCTAACTTCCCGCCTCTTTGCACCCTCTACACAGCTGACAATTCCTCTAACTCCAGCTTTGTGTCATCTGAAAACTTGGAATCATTGACATATATTGTGAATAACAAAGAGCCAACCACTGATCCCACTCATCACTGCCTACCACCTGGAAAAAACTTGATCATTCTTACCCTTTGCTTCCAAATACAGCATATTCATGAATTATCCTCAGTCTATTCTACACTCCAATAAATTTAAGCACAATTTTTCTTTTATAAATCCATGCTGACTTTATTTAATCCTATTACTCTTTCTAGGTGTTCTGCTTTTACATCTCTTTTACAAAAGACTCCAACACTTCCCCTCATTACTGGTGTTAGCTAGTCTGTAATTATCAATTTCCATCTCTTTTTTAAATGTGGGGTTACATTTGCCACTCTCTAAACTGTAGCAGCTGCTCTAGAGTCTAAAAATCTTTGGAGATCACTATTTTCAGGGCTACTTCCTTTTTTAGGATTCGGCCCTGGGGATTTGTCAACCTATAGCCTTATTAGTCTCCCCAGCAGTTATTACTTTACTAATATTGTGTTTCTGTTGCTCTCTCCCTCCCTCTTGATCTTCGGTTCCCTAGCATGTTTTAGGAAGTTCCTTACATCTTCCCTCACGAAGACAAATGTGGTTAATTGCTCTCCCATGCCATTTTTTCCCAATTATAGTTTCCCCTGTTTCTGACTCTAGGGACTTACATTCGTCTTCACTCACCTTTCTCTATTCATAAAAGTTTCTACAAATAAATTAACCTTTACGTTCCATCTTCCCACGCTTGATAAATCTTTTTGTAAGTTCTAAACTGCTCCCAATCCTCAGGCCAGTTGCTTCTCTGTCAAATTTGTATATCTCCACTGAGAAGTTAATACTACCTCTACTTTCCTTCAGAAACCACAATTGTGCCATCTATACTGACATTTTTTTCTGCCAGACAATAATCAGTAATTTTTGTAATTTGTGTTCTTTAAATATTACCCATAATTTATCCATCAATTGACATAGTAATGCTCCCTGATCAGTCAACTCATAGCTCATTCCTTTGTAATTTCCTATGTTCAGATTCAGCATTCTAGTTTCTGATTCAACTATTACACTTTCCACCTCAATGAAGATTTCTATCACGTTATGCTTGCTGTTCCCAAAGGATCTTCACACAGCACAACATCCAGTATAATTAAATCCTTGATATACTGGTCTAAAACAATGAGTATCATACACAACCAGCTGGAATACTTTATCACAATATTATTGCTAATTTGGTTTGACCAATCATATCACATCACAAATTTGCTGTTTAACTCTATCCTTCTGTTACCATTACTGTTTGGAGTCTGCAGCAAACTCCCGCTGACATTTTATGCCCCTTGGCATTTCCTAGCTCCAGTCCGACAGATTTCTCATCAGGATATTCCATCACTGCACAGATTTCCACCTTTACTAAAAACCCAACACCATTGTTCTTCCTTCCTAAATACTCCTCTATGTTCATGTCCCATCCTTGATATATTGCCAAAAAACAAATATATCCTGATCATTTAACTCCTTTTGTGCAGTTAATTGACCTACCTTATTCCAATGTTCTGTGCATTAGGCTCAATGCCCTCAGGCTGTCTTGTTAACATAACATCTATTAGCCTCTTTCTCCTACTGTTTCCTCCTTTTGTCTCTCCCTACTCAGGCTTCTATCCCTCTGTCTTCCTGGACTGCAGTGGAAAACTCCCACCACCCCATGCCCCCAAGGACATCCTGCAAAGGCATAAACTATCCAGATTGCCCTACCTTCCCCAGAACTAGTCCCAGTCCGAGAATGTGAATCTTTCCCCTGTACACCATCTCTCCAGCCATGCATTTATCCTACTTCTGCTCTCACCAACACGTGGACTGGAGTTGCTACATTTGAGGTCAACTTCAATTTATCTAATATCTTGTATTCAGATCACACAACCTCATTTTTTTTAAAACATCCTGGTACATATATAAAACTTGACAATGCCCTGTAGTTGATCTGACCTGACATTTCTGAAGAATACAATAAGATATTTCTGACATTCTGATTATAAATGACTTATTCTAGGAAGACTTCCAACGAAGAGTTCCAAGTCTTTGTGTGGGCTATAAATTTACTTCTATTACACAAAAATGTCTGCTGATTATTATTAGGAAGATGACTAAGACCATAAGGTAATACTAAGATAGTTCAGGGTAGGATTTGGGGAGTGTCAAAACAACAAAAATTGGTTTTTTGAGGTTTAGAAAGGCAAAGACCCTTGAAAGGCAAAAGACAACTACAGGTACCAGTGATGAGCTAAAGGAAATGAGGGCTAATTAGGCAGAAGTTGTTTTCAGAAGATCACAGGAATGGACAAGTTAAAGAGAGGGAAGAGACTTGAACAAGAGAACAATAATATTAAAGTAAAAATGACTATTCACATTTACATCGCACATCTGAAGTCACAGAACAGAAACAGACTCTTCAGCCCACTGAGTCTGCAAATCCCCCATTTATGTTAATCCTACATTAAGCATATTATTAATTTTTTACATAAATAAGGAAATCAGGAGGGCAAAAAGGTGACATGAGACATCCTTGGCAGCTAAGGTAAAGAAGATACAAACAGATTTTGATAGTATATTAAAAGCAAAAAAGTAACTAGAAAGAGAAAAAAATCCCTATAACAATCAGTGTGGTGATCTATATGTGGAAATGGAAGAGGTCCTAATTGAATATTTCACACCTGAAGATAATGGAAACTACAGAATTTAGGGAAGAGAACAATGATGTCCTCAGACTTGTTATGAAAGAGATGTCGGCATATATGAAGGACATTAAGATGGAAAAGTGCCCAGGGCCTGAACAAGTGAATCTAAGGACGCGGTGGGAAGCAAGCGAGGAAGCTGTACAGCCTCAACAATATGTATATTCCAGAGCCAAAGGTAGGGCATTCAAAGACTGGAGGCTAATGTGCATTTAAGAAGGCTGCAAGGCCAAACCAAGGAAATACAGACTGGTGAGCCTAACATAAGTGGTGGAAAAGTTAGTGGAGAGGATTCCCAGAGATAGAATGTTATCATGTCTCACAAATTTAAATCAGGAAGGTGAGATCACATGGCATCCAGGGTGAACTGGCCAACTGGATACAAATTGGGTTATTGTAGGAGTCAGAGGGCTTTCAGATTGGAACATGTTTGTAAGTTATGTGCAGTAGGATCAGAGCTGGATCCCCGTTGTTCATCATGTATGTTAATCTGGATGATTAATACATTTGCCAATTGATGGATAATTGAGAAAGTTGCCTGTATTGTAATAGGATCCAGATCAACTAAGAAAGCAGGCAAATGAAAGGAAATCTAACTCATACCAGCGCAAAGTGAAGCATTTTTGGAAGTGACACTGTGAAAGACAGGGTCCTTGGGACAGTAGTATAGAACAGAGATCCATGAGTTCAAGTACATTGTTCCATGAAAGTGATGAAACAAATAGACATTTCTGCATTGCTTCCATGGGTCGTGTCTTTATGTTATCAAGCAGACAGAAATGTTGATAGGCCAGATAAGCGAAAATGTAATCGTAGAAGTATATTTCAAGCAATAAGTACAGCAAAAATAAACAAACATAGGGAAAAATGTATTTTGAACAAACATTGAGAGGGAAAAATAAAGGGAAATAGAGCTGGAAATTGGAGATAGGGGGATTTGAAATCAAGAATGAGTACTTTAAAAATTCAGAGATTGAATGAGATTGCTTAATCAGGAAGCAATGGGTGATCAAGAAGGTGCAAGTGAATGATATGGGGAGCTAAATTGTGGAGCATATCTATGGTAAGAAAAATAGAACATTTAAAACACTAGTCATGTCTAAAGATAACAAATATTGTCAACTTAAAGTGAAAGCTAGTGCAGTTATAGAAACTGAAACAAAATATCTTATTGGTGCTCAACCATGATGATGCACTCAAAACAAAGGAATGCGTATTTCTGCTGAGAATCCACGCACCTGTCCTAGGACTTTCACTTTCAGGCCAATTTAAATTCCATTCTAATTTTGATTGCAGCAGAAATTGCTTTGCTGTACTTATATTCTAAATTATTTATTGAGAATTTCACAGAATCACCGACTGGAAGGAGTTTCGGCCCGTTGGGTCTGTGCTAGCTTTATGTAAGAGCGCTCTTGGGCTGCTGACGAACCAGGACAAGCCTGATCCGAAGAGAGTATAAACTGCACTCAAATCCAACTGTTCAACATTGGCTGTCATATAAAAAGCAAGCCGGACCGCCGCATCAAGAAAAATCTAATCGTGGTGTAGAAAGAGCCGACACCATGCCCCCACCCCACCGCGGCTGAAGGGAGGGGAGGGCCCGAGGTGGTGAGATAACTTGCGGAGTAAATCCGGAGTGAGCGGGACGGGGCCGCTCAACAGCTCCTTCAGGTGGGATAACGCAAGACGTAGCTCGACCCGATTGTTGGCGAGGCCGCAACCGGATCAATGGTTGTCTTGAAAAGAGAAACTAGCTGCGGCTAGATTTGGTTTGGTTCAGGCCGGCCCGGCTTTTCATTCGCCCCTCACCTGCGACGGTAACCCGACACTTAGCTCCGGTTCTCATTGACGCCGAACGACCGACGTGCGACGTCACGCGCAAGCGGAGGACTTCGCTCCACTATCGACGTCCATGCGGACGGACGCTTGGCAAGCCCCGCCCACACCAGAGAGTGATCTTGGCACCAAGATCGTCGCCAGCCTACCAAATGCTACAGGAACTCAATAGGCTAGGCAGCACCTACGGGGAAAAAAAAGTACAGCCGATGCTATGGGCCGAACCCCTTCCGAGGACCTTGCCCAGGATTTAAGTTCTAATTGGAATGGAAACTGGAATTGTGTGAGATCGGTTCTGAAGTACATGGTATCACATGAGCTTACCAACAAGCACGAAGACCTCACTTCAGAGAGGGGCCCTCCCAGTCAGATCCTTCTTGTATTATCGCCCAACACACATTGCCCTTACCACAGCTGCCATGAGAAGGGATGGTTATGTACCCTTTACCCTTTCTAGTCTGTGGTTTGCTAAGAGCATGTGGAGAAGTATGCCAAGGCACTAGCCTTGATTGGGTTCTCTGATGTGTGGACTGTTCCCGGGGACACAAACGGAGACAGACATTAGAGGGTCATCAACGTCTTGAAAGGCAGTCTTTGATCTTCCCAAAATTCGTTGGTCTTCCAGCGCTGTGGAATGTCCTTAAGGGAATGCCGCTGACTGGCATGATCTAAGCTCTTTCCACGAACACACAGGGCTGTGGAAAATCCCTCAATCATTGAAATGGGGTATCAACTCAAAGGGGCACATAAATAATCATGACTTTTACAAAAATAGGCTAACCCTTCTGAATGTAACACTTATTGTTTCGTGGGAATGTCAAGGGACAGAAGTGAGTTGTTGTTATTACTAATAAAGTGTTTTCAGAAACTGAAAGATCTTAAGGTAGATATGTCACCTGAACCAGATGGAATATACCCAGGAGTTCTGAAAGAGGTAGCTGAAGAGATTGTGGAGACATTAGTAATTATCTTTCTAGAGTCACTAGATTCTGGAATATTTATGGAGGACTGGACAATTGCAAATATCACTCCTCACTTTAAGATGGGAGGAGGGCAGAAGAAAGGAAATTATAGGCCTGTTAGCCTATTGGTGTTGGGAAGATGTCCCAGTGTACTTGGAGGTGCATGCCAAAGTCAGCATGTTCTTTAAGGGGAAATTTTGCCTGACAAGCCTGTTGTAATTCTTTGAGGAAATAACCGGCTACACAGACAAAGGAGAGTCAGTGGATGTTATTTACTTGAATTTTCAGAAGGCCTTTGACAAGGTGCCGCACAGAAGGCCGCTTAACAAGCTAAGAGCCCATGGTATAACAGTAAAGAAACTAGATAGAAGATCAGCTAACCAGCAGGAAGCAGAGTAGGAATAAAATGGGCCTTTTCTGGATGGTTGCCAGTGACAAGTGGCATTCTACAGGGGTCAGTGTTGGTACAGTTCCTTTTCTCATTGTATGTCAATTATTTAGATGACAGTGTTGAAGGCTTTGTGGCCCTTTTCGCAAAGGCAGAGGGGCAGGTAATTTTGAGGAAGCAAGGAGTCTTCAGAGAGACTTAGACTGGGAGAATGGGCAAGATGGAATTTAGTGCATGGAAGTGTATGGTCATGCACCTTGGTAGAAGGAATAAAGGTGTAAACTATTTTCTAAATGGAGGGAATATTCAGAAATCCGAGGTGCAAAGGGACTTGGGAGTCCTCATGCAGGATTCCCTAAAGGTTATTTTGCAGGTTGAGTCAGTGATGAGGAAGGCAAATGCAATATTAGCATTCATTTCAAGAAGACTAGAATATAAGTGCAAGGAAGTATGTTGAGATTTGAAAGGTCACTGGTGAGGACTCCCTTGGAGTATCGTGAGCAGTTTGGGCCACTAATCTAATAAATAATGTGCTGACATCGGAGAGGGTTCAAACGAGACTCACAAAAATGATTCTGGGAATGAAAGAGTAGAGTTTAATGACTCAGGGCCTGTCCTCACTGGAATTCAGAAGACTGAGAAGGAACCTCATTGAAACCTATGGAATGTTGAAAGGCCTCAACAGAGTGGATGTGGACAGGATGTTTCCTATGGTGAGAAAGTTTAAGACCAGAGGACACAACCTCAGAATAGAGGAATATCTATTTAAAACTGAGATGAGGAAGAATTTCTTCAGCCAGAGAGTGGTTAATCTGTGGAATCCTTTGCCACAGGCAGCTGTGGACACCAAGTCATTGGTATATTTAAAGCAGGGGTTGATAGATTCTTGTTTAGTCAGGACATGAAGGGATACGGGGAGAAGGCAGGAGATTGGAGCTAGAGGGAAATGGATCAGTCATGATGAAATGGTGGAGCAGTCTTGATGGGACAAATGGCCTAATTTTGCTCCTATGTCTTACGAGTGATGGAAGTGAACAACCCATAGCCTTTGCATCATGTTCCCTTATTGCTGCAGAGAAACATTATGCAAATTGACAGGTCTTGAATATGGTTTGGGATGTACAATTTTTCTAGCAGTACTTGTATGGGAGAGAGTTTACCATTGTTACTGAGCTTCAATCACTAGTGTCCATTTTCAATCCACAGCAGGGTGTTCCATTAATGGTAGCAGCACAAATGCAGAAATGGCCTCAGTTTTTCAAACGACACAATTACAAGATTGAATTTAAGAGGACAACTAATCAGGGGAATGCTTATGAATTGTCCCATTTACCCTTTCAATAGGAAATATCTGAAAAATGTTACATAATTGAGTGGAAATGTATTCTATATTGGAGGGAACGTCGACTCAGACCATGAGAGGCCTGCGTCGGCCCCACACAGACTTCCAATCTGCGCCTTGTAAGGCATGATGAATTCTATATTGAATTACAGTTTATAGCTAAGCAGGGAGTGTTGTGTGGTTAATATTTCAGTAATATTGTAAATATATTTAAGGATTCTGTCTTTTACATAATTGTACTTTGATAATAAAAATTACTTTGTATTTTGAACTTCATTGCAGGTTATATGTAAAAGCATGTGAATGGCATTTGTCATTACACCATGTCATAAGTACACACCTCACTAAAGTAAGAACGAAGTAGACACGTTTATTCGGGCACTTGCATTTTTCTTCCAATTAGTTTTGGAGTTACAAAACATAGCAGCACCTGCTGGAGTTTAGAAGAATTGGGGCCGGGGGGGGGGGGGGCGCGTGGAAAGTGGATTTCAATGAAAGGCCTAGAGTGAATGCGTCCTATAGTAGGTGAGTCTGGGACCAGAGGACACGGACTCATAATAGAGGGTTGTCCATTTAGAACAGAGGTAAGGAGGAATTTCTTTAGCCAGAGGGTATTGAAAATGTGGAAGTCATCGCCATAGACAGCTGTGGAGGCCAAACCATTGAGTGTATTTAAAGCGAGATTAATAGGTTCAAAATTGGTCTGGGTTTCAAGGATACGGGGAGAAGGCAGGATAATGGGGTTGAGATGGATAATAAATCAGTCATGATGGAATGGTGGAGCACAACTTGATGGCCATCAAATGCTCCTCATATGTTAACCCTTTCATTCCCAGAATCATTCTCATTAACCACTTCTAGACCCTCTCCAATGAGAGCAAATCTTTTCTTAGATACAGGGCCCAAAACTGCTCACAATACTCCAAATGTGAGCTGACCAATGCCTTCTGAAGCCTCAGCATTACATCCTTGCTTTTATATTCTAATCCTCTCAAAATGAATACTAAAATTGCATTGGCCTTCCTTACCACTGACTCAACCTGCAGGTTAACTATTAGGGAATCCTACATTGTGACTTCAAAGTCCCTTTGCACCACTGATTTTTGATTATTCTTCCCATTTAGAAAAGTGTCTTCATTCCTTCTACCAAAGTGTATGACCATACACTTCCCGACACTATATTCCATCTGTCACTTCTTTACCCATTCTCCCAATCAGTCTAAGTCCTTCTGCAGACTTCCTGCTTCCTTAACACTACCTACCCCTACACCAATCTTTGTAGTGTCTGCAAATTTGGCCACAAAGCCCTCAATTCCATCATTGAAATCATGATATATAATGTGAAAAAAAAGCGGTCCCAACATCGACCCCAGAGGAATACCACTAGTCACCAACAACCAATCAGAAAAGGTCCCCTTTATTCCCACTCTGTCAGTCAGCCAATCCTCTATCCACACTAGCATCTTTCTTGCAATACTTGTATTCTTCTTAAGCAGCCTCACTGGCTTATTTAAGGCCTTCTGAAAATCCAAGTAAACAACATCCACTGACTCTCCTTTGTCTATTCTGCTTGATATTTTTCTCAGAGATTTGTCAGGCAAGATTCCCCCAAAGGAAACCATGTAGACTTTGGCCGAATTTATCATGTGCCTCCAAGTACAGCCAATCCAGAACTGCCGTTCCACAAATGAGCTCAATTACAAGCTGCTCTAAGAAACCATCTTGTCTGCATTCTATGAATTCCCTCTCTTGGGATCCAGCACCAACCCAATTTTCCCAATCTACATGCCCAGAACTTCAATCTACATATGGGGAACCAAATTATCAGCAATAGTATTGAGAATGAATTTGAAGAACATTGATGAGAAGACTTCCCAGATCAGTACAAGTGAACAGGCTACTGTATTTCTATTGTTAATGCTAACATTAATTAAACATCTGACAATTAAGGAATCTTTAGGGTAGAGGGATTCTGGTGTAGAATTTAATATAAAAATAATTTAGTTCTATTGCAAACAGTTTTAAATTTGAGTAACACAAATGAAATAAATATGAAACAGGTAACTTTTAAAAATTAGTAATAGTTTTCAAGTAAAAATTACAAAACAAAAATCTTGAAAAAAGAATTCAATGGTGTCTGCATCAAAGGCTATGATGGTGACAACATGTGGGCATATTATTTCAGAGTCTGTTATCTCTGTTCATGTACCCCGGCACAAAAATTGCAACAAAATTGCTGCTGCAGAAAACAAAAGAATTCAAAACAGCCTGCATACAAAGCTCTAGTGAGTGAGTACCTCATAGACACCCCAATGATCCCAGAGTCAGCTCTCCTGCATAGTTGTTTCCAGATCCCAACAAGACTGAACCTCACATTAAAATACTTCTTACTAACTATTGCTAACCTTGGGACTTGCACACTTAAATATGCAAATATATAAATCCCAGAGCTGTTGGTATTTAAATACATAATTGCTGTCAGTTTGTAACCTCCATTATTTAAGAGCAAAATCTGGGCTATTAATTTTTTTGTGTAATGACTTCCAATTTAATTTTCCTATTGTAGATGATAATATATATCGTCCTGTAGTCTTTCATAATTCTCATCACAATCTGTTTTATGGCCAGTTTGAGAGCTAACCCGATAATGAAGCATTCAATCTGCCGTACAAAATCAAAAGACCCCAACATCTCTGCTTTCTTTATAATCAGCAAGGCTCAGGTTTATACAGTGCTGATGATGTGCTATTATATTTCACACAATCTAAAACAAAGCCTCAAGTTAAAGATCAAATAAATGCAATCTATAGACATTGTACCATAGTTCATTTTTCTCATGTTGCTTCCCTGGAAGCATATTGCATAATATGCTAATTTGAGTTTCTTTTGTGTACAGTGAAAAAAGTGTTAGACTGGCTTCTTGGTTTCCATGTACCACTATGGATTTGTGATCTTTCTATTTAAAAATTACAATACATTTAAATAAAAAAAACATTTTTAATTGAAACGAGCATCTCACAAAATTCAGAAAAGCCACCTTTTTATCCATTAAATCTGAAAAATTTATTCGGTATACTCCCATTTGTGTCTCAACATAAACATTTGTCAGATAAAACTCCCGCCCCCCAATATTTATATTTTTCAATAACATCCATTCATTGTTTATATTTCCTGTAATTCTTAGGGTAGGGGTTACCCTAAGAATTATTGTGACCATATAAAAAAATTGACCAATTACATCTACATTTCATTTTCTAGAAAGAAAATTTGGCACAGTGTCTCATGGCAAAAAGAATGGCAGGTTAGTCTGGATGATTTTTTTAAGTGATAAATTATTAAAAATATTTAAAAAACAGAACGTGTTAGAAATCTGAAATTAAAAATGAAAATACCAGAGATCCTTAACAGGTCAGACAGCATCTGTGTAAAGAGAAATGATTAACCTTTTCTGTTTAAAGTAGTAGAGAAGATGGGAGGAGCAATGGATAAGACAATGTAAAAAGGTGAGTCCAGAAATGCCAGGGGATAAGCTATACAAGTACTATGATCTATAGGAAAAATGGAGGTCCTTAGATGATGATGATAATACAAACCCCATTTCCAAAAAGGTTGGGATATTTTCCAAAATGCAATAAAAACAAAAACCTGTGATATGTTAATTCACGTGAACCTTTATTTAACTGACAAAAGTACAAAGAAGAGATTTTCAATAGCTTTACTGACCAACTTAATTGTATTTTGTAAACATACACAAATTTAGAATTTGATGGCTGCAACACACTCAACAAAAGTTGGGACAGAGGCATGTTTACCATTGTGTTACATCATCTTTCCTTTTAATAACACTTTTTAATAGTTTTGGAACTGAGGATACTAATTGTAGTAGATTTGCAATTGGAAATTTTGTCCATTCTTGCTTGATATAAGATTTCAGCTGCTCAACAGTCCGTGGTCCCTGTTGTCTGATTCTCCTCTTCAAGATACGCCTTACATTTTCAATAGGAGATAGATCTGGACTGGCAGCAGGCCAGTCAAGCACATGCACTCTGTGTCTACAAAGCCACGCTGTTGTAGCCCGTGCAGAATGTGGTCTGGCATTGTTCTGCTGAAATAAGCCGAAGAGACGTCACCTTGATGGCAACATATGCCTCTCTAAAATCCTAATATACGCCTCAGAATCAATGGTACCTTCACATACATGCAACTCACCCATGCCGTGAGCACTGATGCACCCCTATACCTTCACAGATGCTGGCTTTTGCACCTTTTGGATGTTTTCATCTTTGGCACGGAGAACTCGACACCTGTTTTTTTCCGAAAACTAGCTGAAATGTGGACTCATCTGACCACAGTACACAGTTTCACAGTCTTTCGGTCCATCTGAGATGAGCTCGGACCCAGAGAACTCGCCGGCGTTTCTGCATAGAGTTGATATATGGCTTCCTCCTTGCGTAATACAGTTTCAAGTTGCATTTCTGGATGCAGCGACGGACTGTGTTGAGTGACAATGGTTTTCCAAAGTACTCCCAAGCCCAGGTGGCTATAATTGTCACAGTAGCATGACGGTTTCTTAGGTAGTGCCGCCTGAGGGCTCGAAGATCACGCACATTCAACAGTGGTTTCCGACCTTGCCCTTTACGCACTGAGATGTCTCTGAATTCTCTGTATCATTCACAATATTATGTACTGTAGATGTTGAAAGACCTAAATTCTCTGCAATCTTGAGTTGAGAAATGTTCCTTTTGAACTGACTAACAATTCTCTCACAAATTTTGGCACAAAAAGGGTGAGCCACGACTCATCCTTGCTTGCAAAGACTGAGCCTTTGATGGACGCTACTTTTATACCCAGTCATGATACCTCACCTGCTACTAATTAGCCTGCTTAATGTGGAGTCTTCCAAACCGATGTTACTTGAATATTCTGTGCCCTTTTCAATCTTATTTTAACTCTGTCCCAACTTTTGTTGAGTGTGTTGCAGCCATCAAATTCTAAATTTGTGTATGTTTACAAAACAGTTGGTCAGTAAAACTATTGAAAACCTTTTCTTTGTACTTTTGTCAGTTAAATAAAGGTTCACGTGAATTAACATATCGCAGATTTTTGTTTTTATTGCATTTTGGAAAATATCCCAACTTTTCTGGAAATGGAGTTTGTAGAAGCAAAGCAGCAAAATGCATTGTAAATAGCAAGGTTATGGGACATAACATGGTAAAATGCATTAAGGACTAAAGATGGATTAGGGAGTCATGAAAAAAACAATTTCAAACTGCAGAGAGGGGAAAGAGTTTGTTGATGGAATCCAGCAGAAATTGAAGGATGACAATTTGAATTCAGAGACTGTTGTGGGGTGCAAGGTGATAATTCTCTTGTGCAATATAGTCAACTCTCATAGTCCCTCTGAAATCATCTAAGTTGTTCAGCTCTATCAAGTTAAATAAAGATTAGGCATACCAAATCCAGCCCAGTTGATTTTCCAGAGTTATCCTGGAGGCTCATGTAAATTAGGAGAGTTTACTATACTTCTTTGTAGTTCAGATGGAACTGAGAGGTCTTTCATATGAAGAAAGACTGGATGAACTGGGCTTGTACTCGTTGGAATTTAGAAGATTGAGGGGGGATCTGATTGAAACGTATAAGATCCTAAAGGGATTGGACAAGCTAGATGCGGGAAGATTGTTCCCGATGTTGGGGAGGTCCAGAACGAGGGGTCACAGTTTGAGGATAGAGGGGAAGCCTTTTAGGACCGAGATTAGGAAAAACTTCTTCACACAGAGAGTGGTGTATCTGTGGAATTCTCTGCCACAGCAAACTGTTGAGGCCAGTTCATTGGCTATGTTTAAGAGGGAGTTAGATATGGCCCTTGTGGCTACAGGGGTCAGGGGGTATGGAGGGAAGGCTGGGTTCTGAGTTGGATGATCAGCCATGATCATAATAAATGGCGGTGCAGGCTCGAAGGGCCGAATGGCCTACTCCTGCACCTATTTTCTATGTTTCTATGTTTCTATGAGAGACTAAGACACAATCAACTGCAGATCTTGGAACCTCCAGAAACAAACAATGTACGGTTTTGACCTGAATTGTTGCCAATTCCTTTTCCTCTTGCAGATGCTACTCAGCCTGCTGAGTTCCTCCAGCAGATTGTTTCTTGAACTGAACAAGTGACTTTCCTCCGAAATAGCAAGCAAACCTCTTCACCCTGGGTCTGGAAATAGACCACGCTAAAACACGAAGTTTCCTAACATGTGAACCTGTTTTTATTTTGAATAAGAATTCAGTGGGTGCATGGTCACCATTATTAATTTATTTTAAAAATGCTTATATTTTTAATTAACTGAATACAAATTCACAAAATTCCACAATGGAGTCTGAACTCTTGATATCTAGTTCATTTATGCAGATTTGGAAATCACTTGTCACTTGCCTGGTGCATGTGTAACCATCTCCATTGGTAATCAAGACTTCCAACAGAAAATGAGGATCTCAAAACATTACTGAATCAAAACAGAATCAAATGTTATTAAAAGTATTTATTCTAGATACAAGTTTTTTTTGCAAAATAACAAGTATTATAAATGTCTCTTCATATAAATAAATGCAGAGTTTGTACAATTCTATATAAAACAAATTGTTTTACATTTTACAGGAACTAGGAAAACTAAAAATTATAAACATACAACAGGAGTTATCAACCATCACACCTTCAAAGACCAGAGGTGCTCAAATTCTCAGAAGTTAATTCAAACAAAATCAAAACAAACTAATATGTTGTACATGCCAGCATTTAGACATTTTACATGTAAATGCAATTAAAATAATTTTGTTACAAAACAATTAAATTAATAAGTCATTCAAATTGTTATACATATTTGACATCCTGACTTATGGCATTCCTTTTATTCTGCCCCGTGTCCAGCTCTAAACAAAGTGCCAACCTACTGAACTGGCATAATAACAAAATGCATAATAAATAAAACCTGGAATGGAATGTATTAATTTACTAGCACATCTCAATCCCCTTACCATTTAGTTTCAGATTTGATGAGTAGTAGACTGGGAATGGATGGTTAGTTATGCAATGTCACTGCACTGAAACCTGATAAAAGGCAGTAGCACACATTCAATTGATAAAATCAAAGATGGAATTCACTTTGGACTGCCTCATTTCATGGTTTCTGATATTACTGGAGAGCAGTAACTGCTTTCTACATGTAACTGAACAAAGTTAAATCTGAAATATGAATTTTGCTCAGGGAATAAATAATTTCTTGTAATGTTAACTCACATTCTATTTTTAGTATAAATAACTGAAGTTTCTTTTGCTGTAATTTACAAATAATTAAAATATTTTCTTAAAAAAAACAATTTTTAAACACAGGAAGAAATTCTGGATAATTATTACACAGAAGTGAAAAAAAAATTGTTGCATGCACTCACCTTGGGGTGATTTTTCAAATAGTCTATTTCATATAACACTGATCATTTAGATTGGTCAATAAGGAAAACAACTAAAACAAATAACTTTTGACCCCATGTTTACAACCTGGACCATTCAACAATCTTTAATTCTAAAATTCCCACTTATCTTGCAGCGATTCTAAATTTGCTTTAAATTTCTGAACATATATGTTTATTCTTATGACAAATAACTCATTGAGAAGGAATGACATATTACTTGCAGAAAGAGAATTGACATGTAAAGTATACCTTTAAAATAATTATTGCTTAAATATGACTTAGAACTATATTTTATATCTTATTATTGAAGATAACCTTTTCTCATCTGCATCTCATAACAAGGTAAGCACACTAGACTGTACTGTGGTGGAGAGATGCATACACAAACTTGTAGTATGTATATATTTTTAAACACTATACTGTGACAATTCATCTCCTAACTTGTCCAAATTGATATTAAAAATGATGTAATATTTGAGTATGATTTGAAGACCAAGATGCTAAAAATTGCTGTCCCAAAGTAAAGGAGTTCAAATATCAAAGTTAGCAAAGTCATGCAAGTCCTTTTTCACCTTAGATGTTTGATATCAAAAGACACCATCTTCAAACTAGGGTTATGCCCTAATTGGATAATACCAGAGACTGCAGAAGTACACCATCTATAATACATTTTGAGAGGTCAAAAATAATAAAATAAATGCAAGTCAATTACTCAGTGAAGGAACTTTACCTGGGAGTGAACTGGTCCTTACATTAGTAACAATGGCATGTAGTGAAACAGTTTTAATATCTTGGAACATACTTCTAAAAGATTAGCAATTTTGTCCAAAAGTAATTCAAATGCAGCCTGTTTAGGTCGCAGCACTTAATATTACTTAAAAGAAACACTGACCTTCTTCTGGTCCAGTGCAACAATCAGGAAATCTAGAGTTCTTTTGGATTGGATAATTAAATCACTTGTTTTCTACCTAAAAAATATCCTGCCAGCTTGAAATTCTATAAAGAGGAGAAGCCTCCTGCAGATGAACCAAATCATATCTTCTTACTTAGCAAGAAAGATTCCTTAATCAGGTGATCAAAGGTAATTGATTAATGTTTAAGAAAACATTGACACAACTAATCCAATGGAATAGAGAAAAAAAAGCTACTTGAAGTTGTCTAGAAATTATCTGCTATAAAGCTGGAAAGAAGGGTCTTGTAGTTATGTAAGCGGTACCCTAAAAGAAAAAAGCCCACTGCTTTTTTCATCTGCATAGTTAAATATACTCATCTTACAAAAAGTTATCGAATTAAAACATCATTTTTATTAATTTTGCATGTGTATTAATTACACCAATTTGGCCAATTCTGGCAATTTTTGTCAAAGTTTTGAATTATTTTGATTCAATATTCAAATATCCAAACCTCAAGTCATCTGTGCCCAAGGCAAAATTAATTGTAACAAAAGGATTGCTTGAATAAAGTTGAATATAACAATTGATTATAACAAATTCAATTGTCACTGAAGTAAAAGATTAGGAATGATATTGCTATAGTTCATTCTGTAAGTATCTATTGATATTTGCCTAATTAAATATTGCACTATGGTGTGGTACATTAAAATCTATTCAAACCTTCAAAGAATTAAATAAATTTGTCTCATAAGGATTAGAACAATTGTTTCAGTTAATTTATCAAATATGCTGTTTTGTATCAATATTAAACTAAACAGTTAGGTAATAGTCTTCACAAGAATTATTTAAAAGGTATCAGTTTTGCATTTAAAATGTAAACCATATATATATAATGAGGATGGCTTTTTTCTTAAACGGCATATAATTTTCAAAAGATTAAATGCAACACTGAGAACTGAAAGATCATCAGCAGCATCCACTAAATGCTCAAACTCTCAAGATACAGTTCTTTGCCTAATTGGTACAAACTGCTGATAAAATAAGCTGCTTTCAAAGAAAATTCTGGACACCCATTTGCCATATTCATACATTAAAATATGCGTGTTTCTACTAAGATGCAAAAGTGTTCTACAGGCACATCTAGGAAGTGATTTATTGGTGTTAGATGCCATGTGTGACATTTTTTGGAAAATTCAGTTTCTCCATAAATATTATGCTGGTGCTTCACATGTGACAGTTGGGTGAATTCAGATGTGAAAAAGGTGCCAAATACTACTTTTATCTTCAGGTGTCTTCTGAATTAATGCAGTGGATCATTTACAACATCCCGCTATCTGTACAGTTTTTTTAAAGTGAAGTCTCATTTGTTTGTGGTCTAGAGTTTTCTTCTTCAAGCAGCGCAATTCTTTGCTTTAGCATTCTCACTTGTGTCTCATGTCTCTCCACCATGGCCATCATTTGTGCTTCCAGTTTCTTCAGTTTGTTTTGATGTTTCTTCTTTGCCTTCTCATACGCTGCCACTAAGTTACTGTAAGTGTCAACGACATACACAAGATATGATCAAAACATTGTTAGACTACTAAGGTTTGGATAGTTGCATAGATTTCACATCACTGTTTTCCACTTCCACACCAGAAGGCAGATTACTTATGTTGCTACATTACAATAAAAGTGAAACAATAAATCTTGATGTTATGAGTAATTAAAAAATAAATATTCTTTTAATGGATTTTTTCTAAATGCTGTACTTAAAGAAAAATTGTTGGAAAAAAAATCTTGAACTCAAGCTACGTCACAGAAGGAAATTGTGCAATTGGGGCAGTACAAATAGATACTTAATAAATAATAAATATTTTAAATTACTTTTTTTCTTAAATGTACCAAATGGTCAAAGTAATTTAAAAGCAGTGGAATAGCATTTGGCAGCTGTAGGGGGTACAGAACAGGGTCTCAGCCTCAAGATACACTGTCTAAGGTCCAGATGGTGCTCTCAGTCTGCTCCACACCATGGGACAGCTATGACAGAGACCTGGATGATGATTGGACCCCCAGGGCCATGGGAATAGCAGACAGGATGAGTTTAGGGAGCATGCCTCTTCCAGCTTATTGGCTCTATAATTCTCACACCAAGATGTCAAAACTGATCCAGCTCTGAAAGTGTGCAGAGTCTGTGTAGAATAGATTTCTGCAATATGGAAGAAAGATATGGTAAAAAAAAACACGCAATTTGTCAACCCTGATCTTTCTTAGGCTATTCATGATTTCCATTTCTTGACGTGAAAATCAAAAGCCTACAAAGGGAAGTGACCTCTATTTACAACAAATTTTATATTGTAATTTCAAATCACACACCTGTTCGCTCGTTTGAGATCATTAACAAACTCTGCAGACTGTTGATGTCGCACTTCACTGCTTTTTGTCATTCTTTCTAAAGCAGTTACCAGTTCCTGCACACGAGATTTCAGTTTTTTCTCTCTATATTTGCCAAAGACAATTCAGGATTAAACAATAGCAAATTTGGTAAAGTAGAAGATAATTCAATCTATCGTATGTAAACTGTTTGTTCCCCAACAGGAAGCCTACTTATTCTTGTACTTCCCTTGAACTCTGGTGTTACTTTTCCTAATGCTAATCTAATTTCTTCTTAAATTGTCTTAAAATGACTTTTAATAATATGTAGTGAAGGGTTCTGCAGATTTTCAGTGTAAAGTTAAATCGGTCATGCAATAGAGTTAGAGCTACAATACAAAAACAAACCTTCAGCCCAACTTGACCATGCCAATCAAGGTGCTTGCTGAGCTAGTACCATAGCAGGAAGTAGCATTTGGGCTATATCCCTCCAAACCTCTACTATCCATAAACCTGACCAAGCATCTTTTAAATACTGTAATTCTATCTGCCTCTACCACTTCCATTGACAGCTCATTCCATATACCCATACACTGTGTTGCAAACATGGCCTGCAGGTTCCTTATAAATCTTTCTCCTTTCACCTTAAACCTAACCCCTCTAATTTTAGGCTCTCTCACCCTGGGGAAGACTTACCTATACCCCAGGATTTTATAAACCTCCATAAGGTCACCCCTTCAACTCATTTTTGCCTCGTCTGACCCACCCCCTCTTTATAATTCAAGCTTTCCAGTCCCGGTAACATCCTTGTGCATCTTTTCCGGACATTTCCTTTTTTTATTACAACAATCCAAAAATAGCCAAGACGAATATTCAAGTTTATTTGGATACTCTGGTAGTTTGAGTATTTTAATTGTGTTTTTTTGTTTAATATGGTAAAAAAAGAAAAAACACAAGAATTGTACATGGATAAAGAAGAGAAAATCTGCAGATGCTGTAAATCCAAGCAACACACAAAATGCTGAAGGAACTCAGCAAGCCAGGCAGCCTCTATGGAAAAGAGTCAATGTTTGAGGCTGAGATCCTTTATCAGAACTGAAGGATTTTGTGCGTGTTGCTTATATTTCCAGCATCTGCGGATTTTCTAATCCAAAGTGATTTACACTCTTTTTGCCTCATATCTTCTTACTTCAAATAATTATCCACCTTTCATACATTCTTTGTGTGTCATATTCTAAATCATTTTCATATAAATTCCTTTCAGTCATAATTTTTCTGTTCTTCCTAGTAAACCACTCAGTTTAAAATCTGTTAAATGCCATTTGTATTTACTTTAGCAGAAACAATACCAGAATCATAGATCTTTTCTCACAATTACTTGTTTCAAGTCCCAGCTAACATCTGGTAATTAACATTGGTGGAGACACAAGACTGGTTTCAACTATTTTCATTGTCCTTTAGGCTAAGAAAGAAAAACTACCCAAATATAATCTTTCAGGGATTATATAAATTGCTTTACACATTTTCTTCTCTGCTATGTACTTGTGCTCTGATTTAATGAATGGCCCAGAATCTTGCCTTCTTCACATTGTAAGAATATTGGGATCCCTACTCTTTTGACATTTTCATTGATGATTATTTCTAGTTACACATACTTTCAAAGTTTGCACAACACAGAAATAAGAAACCAGGAAGGAGAATAATGATTTACTTTGGTGGAATGAATGGGGACACCCAAAAATAACAAGATGCATTATTTTTAAGAGGATCCAAAAACAAGGAAATCCAGAAGAACTTTTACAGTCTTTAAAAATGCCACAAATAATTGAGAACATAAATCCTTTGGCTTTATAGATAGAAGCATGGATTACAAAGGAAAGGGTCTTCGTGTGGCAAAGATTTTACTTTTGTATAAATTTTAGCATGCTATTGAAAAATCTAATGTGGATTTCATTTTTGGCCAAAAATCTTGACTTTTCTTTTCCATCATTTATTTCTTTCATGCAATTATTGCATCAAATTAATAAGGGAAGTTAAACTTACTACAGAATGGTAGGCTAGGAGCAGTCCTCTTTACTAAGCTGTATACAAATTACATGGCAAAGAATAATGGTACCAAAGTAATTTAAAATTATATATTTAACTCATGACAAAATTTGATCATGGCTCACTATAACATATGCGCAAAATGTTTAGAATTTCTGAATTAAGGCTTCTTATGAAAACACCACTCACCGTCTCAATCCATTTGTTAGCTCAACTGCAAGCTCACTGTCATTGTATGTTCTGATTTCAGCTAGTGATAAAGCATGTGTTACTTCATCGCCACAATCCTGAAATATTAGAAAGAATCAAATTACACAGAAATTATACATCCTCTGGGATATAAATGGAGAATTCATTATATTGAATCTACATATGTATACTTAATTTAACATGCAAGAAATCAACAAAGAAGGGAGACAACATTCCACGTGAAAAGATTAACAGGCAATAAAAATATCAAAATGTTTCACTGGCTCTCAATCAATTTACATTGTGTCACGTTCATAAATATTTTACCATGAAAAAGTGGTGATATCTTGAATACACTTTACAATTCAATGTTTTTTATGAATTAGTATGGCAATCAAGGTTTATACATTTGACTGAATCTTAAGTCAGTTCAAGTGAATTATACCATATCAAACCTCAGCCGTGATTGCTCGATATTGGTTGGGTCACTGAAGTAACCCTTGACATGGCAGCTAATGTCGCAGAATTTGCTGGGATTACTGGCAGTGCTGCATAAATTACTGGCAATTATCCACGCAGGAATACAAAAATCCTGATATTGCCATTGAAGTTCTTAAAGCCATTCCTCCACCTAGAATCTAACAATGTAGCAGGAAATAGGTGAGATTCTTCAGTATTTACGACATGGGAATCTGCTTTTGGAACTATTCCCAAGTTAGACCTAGTACAGAAATTTTGTGTACATTCATTTGAATAGTAAACTGATGCCTACAGAAAGAATTGGAAGAATAAAAATACCTTTTCCTTTAAACTTCCTGTTTCCAATGTTTTAATTATTTGAAGAACTTTCATGAATTTTAAATAAACACAAGAGGTTCTGCAGATTCCGGAAGTCCAGGGTAAACACACAAAAAATGCTGGAGGAATTCCGCAGGTCAGAAGAAGAATATGGAGAGGAATACAGCCAATGTTTCAGGCTGTATTCATCAAAGTATCTTGGCACAAAATATCAGCTCTTTATTCCTCTCTGTAGACGCTGCCTGATCTGCTGAGCTTCTTCAACATTTTGTTATTGTTACTATGTATTTTAAATGATATTTTTCCTTCTCAAGTTTAATGACATTTTAATGCCTATTTTTTAATGTAACTGAATGTAGCATTTAACAACTGTCAGCTATGGCCAGAGTTTGTTCTAGCCACCAATGCTTCCCAGTTCTGTATTATGAGCTGCATGGCTTAGATTCAGAATGGTCTTGCAATGAGATACCCATAAGGAATTGTATCAGCTAAGTTCAGGACAATGAGAATGTGAGCAGTCAATGAGGGCAGCAAAATCATCACCAATGCAAGGAGAACCACATCTCCTTCCTTAACAAAAGGCTCGGCAGAGGATGTACTTCTTGCGGCAGTTGATAAAATTCCACCTTCCCCAGAATATACTGGTGCAATTCTACACTACCATCACAGAGAGCATCCTCACGTCAGCCATTACTGTCTGCTGCAGCATTTTCGTACAATATATGAAAACTACAGTGTACTGTCAAGTCAATTGAAAAGGTCATTAGCCACAGTCTACCATAACTGCAAAACTAGTATGTGTCCAAGACAAAGAAGCAGGCAGAAAAAAAATCATTGTAGATACCAGCCACCCAGCAAACTGCCCTTTCTAAAATCTCCCTTCCAGAAAGCACTATAGGACTATTAAAACAAAAACTGCACACCACCTTAAAAGTTTGTTCCCTTGGACAGCTAATCTGATCAGCCATTTGAGTTAGCCACCACCACCACCCCTCTATCAATCACTGCACTGTAAACGCTTTAAACTACTTTTTATAATGCTGTTTACATTGTAAATACATGATGATACTTATGCACAATTTATTCCATATCCGTACTTCAACCTTAAGTTTATTTTTATATAATTCTTTATGTCGTGACAACACACCACAGAAAATTCCTAATACATAGAAATGTATATGGCAAATAAAGTTGTACATCAAGGATCGATGTACATACAAAATTGCAGTGGCTCAAGAACTGAACCCTATGAAATGCAAATGTACATCTACCTAAAATTCTAATAACAGCAATATCTCAAATCTCCAGTTTCTGTTCTGTACCAATTCTGTATTTATGCTGACACTGCCACTGCTTGTGTAAAGGTCAGAAATGCAGCTGGGCTTGAAACTGGATGCCACAAATAGATCGTGAACAGCAAAGGTTAGGAATTAAGAATGTTTGAAAAAGGAGTAGACTATTCAACCCTCAGATAAATCCCTTTCAGCCCTATAGTCTCATGTAAGCTTCATCTTCATTCACAACTAAGAGTGTAATAAAGTATGGTGTCAAAGTTACTATAAATACACAGGAAGCAAATAAAGCACCTTTACAGGATCTCTGAATGCTGAACCAATGATTCAACTTACTCCCAGAGGGGATGCACAATTGATCATGCAAAGAATTTCAGCAAGCACAAAACCTGCAGAGCTTAAAACCAAGTCTGAGACAGATGGGAAGAGATTATAGGAAACTATATGAGGGGTGACTGAAACATGTAATGTATTTAAATAGCAAAGATAAAAAAAATCTGGGAGCATGGAGCAGTATGGTTGGCCATCTTTTGAGATATAATTATTTATCTCAATACTAATTAAAATATTAAAGACTGTGTTACAGCAATAATTACTTGCATTTCTATAATACACTTGCTGATGCATTTTTCTTATATAATTTGGGCAAAGCTGTCATGTGTTTATGTGACAGGAAGTAAAGGGAAGACAAATGTGAAAAGTAACTTCCAATGGAAGAGAGAAAATGGAAGCACCTTGGAATTATACTTAATAATTACGAGAAAAGGAGAGGTGGCAATTGAGGAAAATATTACAGTGAGTATCAGCAATTCAGATTAAGCTCTCAGTCTCTAGTTTTTTAAGTGGCTATTGAATGATCCCCTAATACAAGATGGAATTCGACCTCAAAATCTACCCTGTTATGAATTTGTAACCACATCTAAAAATATAACACTTTATTCTTCATTCTGTTATTGTTTTCCCTTGTACTAACTCAATACATTGATGGCATGTAAAACAAACTTTTTCCCTGTACCACAATACGAGACAATAATAAATCAGTTTACAAATTTACCATCTATGTTACATCATGTTTCTTGCACTGAATTTAATGGATAATGGTGAAATTTATTTTTACTTGTTTATCTTTTCCTCCACTGCTGGTTGAGCTGAGAGATCGCATCCGTTGTTCCTTTTGCTCTTCAACCTCTGATTTCAGGTGCTCAATATGCACCAGATAGGCTTGTTCCTGGGCTTCTCGTGTGCTGAGCTTCAATTCAAGCGCTTTCTTCTCCTTCTCCATTAAATAAAGTTGGGCTTTGAGTTCTGCCATTTCCTCCTTCAGATTACAGAAATATTCAGTTTCAAAAGTTTCAATATTTTTAAATATTATGAAAATATATCAGCAGTTGTAAAATGTATCATTAAGAATTATCAAATCTCAGGTCTACATTATTATCAAATAAAATACTTAATGTCACTAGAGAAAAGAGGCTTTTAAGTAGCTAAAGTGTGTCCATTGGTACAGGAAATAAAAACCTGCCCGAGAGCTTTGACACCTTCCAATGATCTTGCTCAGCTTTTCCAGCTATAAAGATAGTTATAATAATTTAAGTATGTCTGATATGCAGTCATTTCAAAAATGATTAAATATAATTAGCTAATTGGGAAGTCTTTGCAAGATGAAGTGCCACTGGTGGCTCCAGTGGCACAGACAAAGTACTTGGTGCCTCAAATCAGTCAAAACTTGGGAGTTTTGTATTTAATGTATGGAGAGAAATCTTAATACACCAGAAAATATGGTATTACAAGTTTTCTTTACATACACAAATAAAAACGCCACAATACCATCAAAATATTGAATTAGCTTGAGGCTTTTCAAGTTAATATTGAATTAACTTGAGACTGATCAGAATCAAAAATTTGGCCTCTGTGTCAATGACAGTTGAAAAACTATCTGAACAAATTGCATTTCTCGCCTCTCAGCGTATAACCTTGAAGATAAACACTCTCCCTTCCACGATACACCATATCCTACCAATTCCAACTACCAATCTCAACCCGTCTGGCTAAAATATTCTTTCCTCATCTCTTCATCTTTTAATTGTAAATCAATGCCCTAGTCATTGATTTTTGTTAATGAATACAGTAAGTTCCCAAATGTGCAATCATAAATCTTCACTTTGTCAAAGAAACAATTCCAGTCATTTTTTCAAATTAAATTTCTGCAGCCCTAGCTATATTTTCAAATTTCTCCTGTAACCCGAGTATCATAATTAATATCATAATATAATAATAATGGCTCCATCTGTCTAAGTAGACAATGGTTGTGCCTGTTCCGGGGCGCAGACATGGGCAATGAATATGGAGATCCTGGGCTGCCCAGACATCAAGATCCCCCTCTCGGCCTCACGGATGTGGTCCAAAGGAATGCGAAGCAGTACATTTGACACCAGCTTGGCTGCAGGAGCTGCCGGGAGGTGACATGATACGTCATCCAACCGCCTTAGGGGCTCCACTCCGGATTTGTGTAGGGTTTACTCCTTAGCCTTCTCTTCTCCCGAAGATACCCACAAGGCAGTGGGATCTGTAACCCTGGATAGGGGCCCATACCGGGTACTGTCAGCCGGAGCCAGCTGAGCCCGGGACTGTGTAAGGCAGGGTCGTCACGCCCTGTAGTAGTGACATATGGAGCCACTACCCACTACCGACTAAAATCATATCGCCACTATATTACGGAAACCAACTATGGATTGTATGACAATTTTGCCAACATCTCTATTCTCTGAAAGAAGATCCTGATCTTAGAGCTTTCCATTCATTTGTTTTCATTTTATTCAAACTATGGACCAAAGCTTTCTGTCAGGAACAAGCAGCCCATGCTCATTGTGTCCAATGTGGAAAGTACAAATGTTTCTTTGAATATTCCTATCTCAAAGGGTTCCACTATTGTCATATAAGTTTGCTAGACTAGACCTCGACAACTAAATGAAATCAAACACAGTCTACGCCATATTCCCAGGCTTAGCCCAACATTAACTGGAATGTTTTTAAACATCGTGACATTCAGAAACACTTGAACTGTTAAAAGTCGAACAAGTAAAAAGATTACTGATTATAAACTTGTAACGTCCTGGGAAAGGCTTCACTGCTAATGTAATGGTTTCTCTGTAGCAGCAATGTGTTTGGGTTATGACTGGAGATAAAGGGGGCTTTGGAACATGCAGTGTCCAATGAGGGGAGGTTCTTCTTTCTTGTGTGCCCAAGAACAAGGTATTCATGCGCTTTTGTTCGGCGGAAGATGAGAGAGAGAAAATGCCAGAACAGAGAGGTCGTAGACTGCAGGACTGAGAGGATGTGGAATGGGGTCGGGAGTCGACAATACCTGGGGGAAATCAATGGAGAACAAACGGTGGGAAAATCATGAGCTCCAACGTGTGCATTATACTGTTTCATTAAAATGGGCCCTTTTCTTTTTGTTTTCTTTTCTAACCCTCTAGTCAAATTAAGAATTATAAAGCTAAATCATTTAATTGCATATGGTGTACTATTTGTTATTCCATTGTGCTGCACGCAGCATCCACACAAACGAGACTTCACAAGTTTGGCGGGCCAAAAAGCGTCTTCCCCGACACTAAAGCCGCAGACCGAACCTAGGGTTACAATTGTGGGGGTATCGTTCCGGGACTGATTTCGTTGGATGCTGATGCTTTGTCTCGACGTGCGCATGAAGGGCTGGATTGGGATGAAGAGTGGGAGAGTGCTCCTGCCCCGGGGGTAAAAGTCACGTGTCATTTTGCCATCATGGTGAAGGCGAAAGGAAGGCAAGGGCAGGATCAAATGCTAGATCAATTGGGAGCTTCTGATGACGCCATTCCACAATTTTACTGTAACCTGACTGCTCTGAGGACAAACCAGTTACTGGAATTCAGTTCTGGGGAAGTGGCAGCTGTTCAGTGAGATGACCCAGGCATCAGCACCGTTTGGTCAGCAGTCGAAAAGGGAGACATGACTCAGACAGAGAAGACAAAACACATTGCAGTGCCTCCATTACTGAAAGAATGGCCCAGGTTGGAGTTGCCAAACCAGATCCTATACCAGGTCGTCACCTCCGGACTGACCTTGGCGTTCCCAGCTGGTTCTGCCTGAGAAGTATCAGAGGATTGTGTTGAAGTCACTTCCTGATGATTCTGGACATTTGGGACTTGAAAAGACCTATGGATTGCTCAGAGACTGGTTCTACTGGCCCCAAATGAAGCTGGAGGTCGAGGAATACTGAAAGTCATGCATTCGATGCATTCGGCGGAAGATGCTGCCTACGTGGACAGCTCCCTTGTCCCACTGGCAGAGTGCAGGGCCCCTTGACCTGGTGTGTATGGATTTTCTGTCAGTACAGCCAGATGCCAGCAACATGGCGAATGTCTTAGTCATCATGGATCACTACACCCAATATGCGCAAGCTTTCCCTACCAAGGACCAGAGGGCGACCACGGTGGCCAAAATGTTGTGGAGAAGTATTTCGATTATTATGGCCTCCCCAGGTGGGTACACAATGATCAGGGATGGGATTTCAACAGTAGGCTCATCCATGAGTTACTGGGCATGCTTGGAATCAAGAAGTTGAGGACCACTCCCTATCATCCACAGGGTGATCCCCAGCCCGAGAGGTTTAATCAGACCTTGCTAGACGTGCTCAGGACCTTGGAGATCAGCAAGAAGAGCAGGTGGAGTCAACATATTGGACATCTGGTCCACTGCTACAACCGTACCCGAAATGAAGCTACCGGATACTTTACCATATTGCCTAATGTTTGGTCACGAGGCGAGGTTGCCCATCAACCTTTGTTTTGGGACTGACAAGGGCGACCTACCAGCGAAGACTTATCTGAAGTATGTGTCTGATATGAGAAGGGAGCTGAAAAGGGCTTATGAATTAGCTGGGGTCGCAGCTTCAAGCAGGATCAAGGAAATAAGAGAGGTATGATCAAAAGGTGAGGTTCTCCCAACTCCTGCCAGGAGACCGAGTCCTCATGAGGAATTTGGGGCTACCTGGGAAGCACAAGTTGGCTGACCACTGGGCAGCTATGCCCTATGTGGAGGAGTCAGATGCCAAATGTACCAGTTTTCCAGGTGAAACCAGAGGGTGGGAATGAGCCTGTCAAGATACTCCAACAGAACCACCTTCTGCCTTTGGGACAAGAGGTGCAGGTTGACCCAGAGCTTGACCTGGAGCCTACACCTAGTAAGAGGACTCTGCGGCGACACGGGGGGTCTGCAGGACCAACAGCTGGGCCCCACCCTTGAGTGGGATACTGATTCGGAGAATGAGGATATGGATGTGTGGTATATACTGCCTTTTGCTAACCCCCACTGATTGAGGAAGAGACCCCCAACCCTTCTCACGCTGAGTCAAGTGAAATCGGGGGGCTATCTGTGGACAGCCTGGGTTGCAGCTGGACACTGCAAGGGATGGAGCAGGGCTTAGCCAGGGAGTTAGAAGGGTCTGAGTTGCAGGTGGGCCCAAGTAATAGGCTGGGGGAGGCCTTGCCAGGTAGAGGAGGTATGGAGGTCTCACTGAATCAGGAGACCACCGGATAGGCTGGCCTATGTAGCACCGGGGGAACACAGTGTGGCCCCTACCACTGTGAGGAGCTATGTCACTGCCTTTTACACCTGGGTTGGACTTTGTGTTTTGCAGGAAGGGTTGGCAAGTTATCTCAAAGTCATGAGGACATGACTAAATTTGGTGGGGGGGGAGAGTGTAACGCCCTGGGAAAGGTTTCACTGCTAATGTAATGATTTCTCTGCAGCAGCAGTGTGTTTGGGTTATGATTGAAGAAAACGGGGCTTTAGAATGTGTGAAGTCCAATGAGGGGAGGTTCTTCTTTTTTGTGTGCCCAACAGCGAGGTATTCACAGGCTTTTGTTTGGCGGAAGATGGAGAGAGAAGATGCTAGAACGGAGAGGTCGTAGACTGCAGGACTGAGTGGGCAGAGAATGGGGTTGGGAGTTGATGATGCCTGGGGGAAATTGATGGAGAACAAATGGCCGAGAAAATTGTGAGCTCCAACATGAGCATTAGACTGTTTCATTAAAACGGGCCCTTTTCTTTTTGTTTTCTTTACTAACCCTCTAGTTAAATTAATTATAAAGCTAAATCATTTAATTGCATATGGTGTACTGTTTGTTACTCCGTGGTACTGATTTATAACCGGAGAAAACATCACGCAGCATCCACACAAAGGAGACTTCACAAGTTTGGCGGGCTGATGAGTGTCTTCCCCTAGACTAATGCCACCGACCAAACCTAGGGTTACACACTAAATCAATTAAACAAGAACAAGTTTAAATAATTATAAAGCATTATTTCAAAATATTTAATTACCTAATATTTGCTTCCTCTTAACTGTTCATCTCCATTCTGATAAATAAAGTCACCGTTCTTATGCTAGGGTCTATAAAAATGTGACAGGAAATCTGTCCAATGAACCTCTATATGCTAAAGTCCTAAACTTAATAGATTTTGGATGAGAAACCTGTCAATACTTTCCACTTCAGAGTACCCAAGGGCTCCAATGGTGACAGCTTGATTGCTGAGATTATCAGGCAGTTACACCGAAGAATTGGCACAGAACATGGCAGCCTATTTGTTTCAATGGAAATTTTACAACGCTGGGAAAAAATTTTAAGAACTAGGCAAATTATTTTGCGTTTATTTGGTTATTTTGCTTGTTGATAATTATTTAAATGTTTAGTTTTTTATCACTGTACTTTCTCTTATTTTAGAGAGATAAATAATTATAGTATTTGAATGCCACTGAATGTTAGGGATCTTCATGAAAGTTCCAAAAGATAACTTCCACAGACAGGGAGCTGGAGACTACCTTTGTCTTCAATTGAAAGTTTCTCAGCAGCTTCTTGGTGATTTTCTAACTCATTCACCTGACCCATAAATACATTGGCTCCTGGTAACATATTAGGTCATTTTCAATCAAATCCAAGATGTCCTTGGCCTTGCACATCCGAGTTAATTTAGTATAGAACAGTTATCCCACAGGCAGTGCAGGTGGCAGACCCCAATCAGCAAAATCTGGGTCAATGGAACATTAGCTTCCTAAATTATATTTCAACAACAGCTTCTAAATGTCATTAAAACTAAACTTCTCAAAATGTGTGATCCTTACTCACCTTCATGGCCATAAGTTCTTGCATTAGAACTGCATTCTCTAAATCAAGTCGTTGGCCATCTCCCCGTGTTTTCACATCGTAACTAAGTGGATCAATATGAACACTTTCTAACTCTAACATAGTTAGCTTGACTGCTGCTTTGTCATTCTTTAGCTGTTGAACATAATCCTTCAACCTCTGTTCATCTTCTTTTGTAAATTCTGTATCACAGCTACTAGCAGTTGAACTTGTAGTACTGAAGAGTCAAAAACAATAATGGATCAGTAATATTTTGAAATAAAATTATTCATATACACCATTTCATAGCTATTTTTCTAAATAAAGCAATAAGACTATCGAACAGTCACCTACTACAATTACATGGACTTTTAACTTCACAGTCTACCTTGTTATGGCCTTACACCTTATTTCTGCCGAACTGCACTTTCTCTTAACTGTAACACTTCATTCTGTATTCTGTTATTGCTTTCTTTTGTACTAACCTCACTGAAATGAAACAATTTGCATGGATGGCATGCAAAAAGTTTTTCCACTCTATCTCAATATGTATGACAATAAACCAATTTACCAAATATTAAATTCCAAGAGCAAACATTATTGCACAATGGAGCAAACTTTAATCCCTGTTAAATTGTATTTTGTGTACAATAAAAATGTAGTTATACCTCCTAACAAGTTAATCCTTTTCACAATTCCAGCAATATTTTCTACTTCTGAGGCATGTTTATTTAGGAGGGATATAAAGGGTCTCCGCCCGAAACGTCGACTGTACCTCTTCCTACAGATGCTGCCTGGCCTGCTGCGTTCACCAGCAACTTTTGTGTGTGCTGCTCGTGTTTGCATTATCATAACTTCTTGTCTTTCACGTATAAGTGTTCAAATTTTCAGTAAGGCCAAGCAAATCTTATCCAGGGTTATTGGAATCAAATAGCATTTACCCAAATTTTGAATTTAACAAAGCAGTGCAGAGATAAGAAACACACACAAAATGCTGGTGGAACGCGGCAGGCCAGGCAGCATCTATAGGAAGAGGTACAGTTGACGTTTC
Organism: Mobula hypostoma; assembly: GCF_963921235.1. Lineage (NCBI taxonomy): Eukaryota > Metazoa > Chordata > Chondrichthyes > Myliobatiformes > Myliobatidae > Mobula > Mobula hypostoma. The sequence goes on along the minus strand of NC_086112.1, from coordinate 24,521,584 downwards.
GGGCCGAGACCCTTCGTCAGGACTAACTGAAAGAAGAGATAGTAAGAGATTTGAAAGTTCTGGATCTCTTTATTGCTAAATTTTTTTTTACTTATCTCCATCCCTCCCCCTCCTGTCTTCTCCTAGCATTTCGGATCTCCCCCTCCCCCTCCCAAATCTCTTACTATCTCTTCTTTCAGTTAGTCCTGACGAAGGGTCTGGGCCTGAAATGTCGACTGTACCTCTTCCTATAGATGCTGCCTGGCCTGCTGCGATCCATCAGCATTTTGTGTGTGTTGCTTGAATTTCCAGCATCTGAAGATTTCCTCGTGTTTGCAGAGATAAGAAATTGTGTTTACTTTCTTATGTAATAACAAAATAAATGCTATCCGCTTGATCATTGTACTCATTGTGAAATCCAGATATTGCCATGGACTGTATTTATTACAGGGCATTCAGGCAATTGTGGTCCACAGAAACTATTTTATCGATCTCTTGTAACACAGAAATTAATGAATGTATCTTTGGGGGAATTACAAATTTTAATTAATAAGAGTCCATATGCAACCAAAGCAAAGTTATAAAACTGAACTATTCACCTTGTGTGACTGTGAGACGAGAGACTTTCCCAGGGCTGTATGTTACATCCTGTAACAGTGCATGCTCCACCGCAGCTACCATCAAGTTTCATAAGTAGTGCCTTTGCAGCATTTTCTGCTGTTTTCCTGCAGTCATGTGCTCTCTTTAACATCATTGTTTTGTTTTCTTCACCTTTTTGATCGCCTGTGATAACATGACGTTTACATTTTTAATGACATTATGGAGAAAGTATCCAAGTTCCACACAATTAAGATCAAGACCCAAAGTAAAATCCTGGATTAAAAGTGGAGAATACTGAAACTATTATTTTCGGTCCTTGCCTCCATGCCCACCTTCATCAACAGCAACTGTTTGGAACAATGCAAAACCTTTGCATTGTTGGTGTCATATTTGACCCCACTTTGAATTTTGAACCAGATGGAGATCATCATTTTTAGACCAATAATTTCCATTTAAAACATCGCCCAGCTCCAACACTGGTCTTTTTCTCATCAGCTCCTAAAGCTCTTACTGTTACCTTTAAGTATTTCTCTTCTAATGTCTTCCTGCCAAACACTCTTACACTTGAAAAATTTTAATTGCTTTGCCATTGATCATCTGGCTTCCAGCTGTAAATGTCTCAAGACCCAGAATTCTCTCCCTAAATTTATCTGCTTCAGTAATTCACTGTCTCTCTTTGGGGCATTCCTTAAACTTACTTGTGTTTTAGCAAACTACCCACAGAATCCTGATGTTCCCAGCTGTCAAATATTCTTCAAAACACAACACGATGAACAGTCATGGAACATTTTACTATCATACTGCCTCCAGTAAATACACTTGTTGATTAATCTACTGAATGCACAAACACACCTCTAACTAAATATGTTAAAATTCAAGTTGGCCAGTTAATGAACAGAAGCCAACCTGGTAGCATTGTTATAATGCTTGAGAAGCAGTAATGCACAAAAAAAAACATTCTTTCTTAACTGGTCTGTGCTCCAACTGATCCCAAGTGTCAAAAGCATTTTGGATCTTGGGATACATTAATCCAGTAACTATTTCTGCAAAATTGTGCAAATGGTGAATTCTATTTTGTACTTGAGCAATATTTTTGCTGAAGGTATTAGTTGAGGGAAATTTAGTTCATTTAATGGTAAAAGCCACTCTCCATCTCATCTTTCTTCTCTTTCATCAACTACCAAATACCTCAAACATCATTTAGTGATTCACATTTTAAGCCATTGCTGCTTAGGCCAGCATTTAAAAGACCATTTCCCAGTTAATTGCTGGCATGGAGCGCTTCACCTGCCAAGTTGCAAAGGGAATTGAATATTGAGCAATCATCAGTAAAAATTTCAACTTGTGACCTTTGACATAAATGCTATTACAAAAAAAGCACAGCAGTGCCTCTATTCCTTCAAAGTTTGCGAAGATTTGGCATGACATCTAAAACTTTGACAAACTTCTAAAGATGTGCGGGGGAGAGTATATTGACTAGTTGAATCACAAATCACGGTTGAATTCCTGGTATGGAAACACCAATGCCCTTCAGCATAAAATCCTACAAATATTATTGGATACATCCCAGTCTTTCATGAGTAAAGCCCTCCCTACCACTGAGCATTACGGGAAAGCAGCATCCATAATCAAAGGCCCCATCATCCACGCATGCTCTCTTCTTGCTGCTGCCATAAGGAGCCTCAGGATCCATATCACCAGGCTCAGGAACAGCTATTACCCCTCAACCATCAGGCTTTTGAACCAGAGAAGACAACTTCACTTGCCCCATCACTGAACTGTTCCTGCAGCCTCTGGATTTACCTTCAAGGAGTCTGCATCTCATGTTCTCAATTTCTATTGGTTATTTATTTGTTGTTGTTATTATTATTATTTTCTTTTTGTATCTGCACAGCTGTTTGCACACTGATTGTTTGTCCGTCTTGTTGGGTGCGGTCCAGATTCTATTGTGATTCTGGATTTACTGTGTATGCCCGCAAGAAAATGAATCTCAGAGTTGTATAAAGTCACATATATGTACTTTGATAATAAGTTTACTTGGAACTTTAATCTGTGAAGGAATAGCTGAAAACAGGAAGTTATATCATGTGCCTGGGACCTTTGATCTCCAACTACTACCATAACTATCTTCCTTTAAACGTGACTTCAAACCGTGATGTTTTCCCCTTGATACACATCAGCCTCAGTTTCATCACAGGATATCTCAATGCCACATTCAATCAAGTGTTGCCTCACCAAATACATTCTGTGTTTTTCCTATTTTCATTGCTTTTTCAGCTGAGGGAGAACAGCTGATGTTTTTAAAATCAGATGGTTTCCTTACTTATGCTTGACCTGATACTGAAGACTTCATTTTACCCAAGGTAAATGTGAAGATGTCCAGGCTGCTCCCTCATTTGTACACCACTTAGATACCATTTATGGTGAGTCAGTGAAGCTAACTGAGTAAGGTTTAGTTCTATTTGTACAACTAAGTGAGGCTGTTCAATTTGACTTTGCAAAGTTGACTGGATTTGGCCACATCCAAATTCAAGGATAAGTTGTTGCTGAGTACACACAACGCAGGGACATAACAAAATGTGACAAGAAAGCAATGATAATCAATACATTATAGGTGTAACGACGCAATCAGAAATCGGCACTGATCTGGGCTGACAATTACGTGTCCGGCGGCACCTAATTAATTAGCATGTTTATTTCGGCTTTTTTCTTAAAGATGTGCTGTGTGCGTCCCAGCTACCGCTGCACCCCTGCACGCTTCGCGGACCGGTATTGGTTGGTGTCCCGGAGGGTGGGGGCCACTGCACCACCCCAACCTGCGACGACTCAGCCTAACACACTATCATCAGTGTGCTCAGCGCTGTCCCGATTCCGGTAAGTGATACTACACTGTACATACATTATTTCTAGTTTATATAGGCTGTGTATTTTTACGTGTTATTTGGTACGATTTGGCAGCTTCATAGCTTAAAGGTTACTGGAGAGAGTGTTTTGCCAACAGCCTAAACAGCGCTAGTGAGATTTTCGCTACGGAGAACAGTGCAGTAATGATTGTGGAAAAGTATTTCTACTTTATATAGGATAACAAATACCTGGGGATACAAATTGACAATGAACTGGACTGGTCAAAGAACACTGAGGCTGCGTACAAGAAGGGTCAGAGCCATCTCTATTTGCTGAGGAGACTGAGGTCCTTTAACATCTGCCGAACGATGCTGAGAATGTTCTACGAGTCTGTGGTGGCCAGTGCGATCATGTTTGCTGTTGTGTGCTGGGGCAGCAGGCTGAGGGTAGCAGACACCAACAGAATTAACAAACTCATTCGTAAGGCCAGTGAAGTTGTGGAGATGGAACTGGACTCTCTGACGGTGGTGTCTGAAAAGAGGACGCTGTCCAAGTTGCATGCCTTCTTGGACAATGTCTCCCATAATGTACTGGGTGGGCACAGGAGTACATTCAGCCAGAGACTCATTCCACCGAGATGCAACACAGAGCGTCATAGAAAGTCATTCCTGCCTGTGGCCATCAAACTTTACAACTCCTCCCTTGGAGGGTCAGACACCCTGAGCCAACAGGCTGGTCCTGGACTTATTTCCTGGCATAATTTACATATTACTATTTAATTATTTATGGTGCAATTGTAGCAAAAACCAATTTCCCCCGAGATCAATAAAGTATGATTATGACTATGACTATAGGCTATGTATTTATCATATCATTCCTGCTTTTACTATATGTTACTGTTATTTTAGGTTTTATGTGTTATTTGGCATGGTTTGGTAGGTTATTTTTGGGTCTGTGAATGCTCACAAAATTTTCCCATATAAATAAATGGTAATTGCTTCTTCGCTTTACGACATTTCGGTTTACGAACTGTTTCATAGGAACACTCTACCTTCGGATGGCGGGGGAAACCTGTACTTTTGTACTCACCAACTGATCCAACACCTGCAGCCCTGAATTGGCCCAAAATGAGTCCTTGTTCACTCTCTGCTAGTGCCAATAGCAATTCATATGCTTCTATGCACTGTTCACTTAGAATACAAGCAAATTAGGTGAAAATAAGTAACTATATTTAATAACATGAAGTTATGCTAACATTATATGTTCAAAAAACAGTATGACACAAGATTCAAGATTATTTAATATAATTTCCAGTACACATGTAAAGTAGTATGAAATAATTGTTACTTCTGATCTGACGCAGCACAAAAAATGAGATAAAGATGCAATAATAATAATAATAATAATAATAAATATAAACACAGGATAGCTCTATACAAAAAATTTTATGTCCATAAAGTGGTGCTAGGCACATAAGGTGACTGGGAGCGTGGAGGGAGGGGATGGTGGGTGGAGGTGTGATCAGCCTTACTGCTTGAACAAATATATATATAGTATATATTTTATAGCTTTCAACTTCCATTGGTAATTGTTACGATGAGCTTAATTTTGCAAGGAAATGCCAGTTTTCCAACACAACTAATTCTATTTCCCTTGCATAGTAAGTGACAGGAAATTTGGGAGTTCCTTAGTGTAAATACTTGAATGCAGAAATCCTAAATTTCTCCTATACTTCATTAGGAGTTTGAAGAGATTTGGCATGTCAACAAATACACTCAAAGACTTCTATAGACGTACTGTGGACAGCATTCTGACAGGCTGCCTCGCTCTCTGGTATGGTGTGGCTACTGCACAGGACCGAATGAAGCTGCAGAGGGTTGTAAATCTAGTCAGCTCCATCTTAGGTACTAGCCTACAAAGTACCCAGGACGTCTTCAGAGAGTGGTGTCTCAGAAAGGCAGCATCTATTATTAAGGACCTCCAGCACCCAGGACATGCCCTTTTCTCACTGTTACCATCAGGTAGGAAGTACAGAAGCTAAAGGCATACACTCAGCAATTCTGGAACAGCTTCTTCCCCTCTGTCATCTGGTTCCTAAACAGATATTGAACCCATGAACACTACCTCACTTTTTAAGTATATATTATTTCTGTTTTTTGAACAATTTTAATCTATTCAATATATGTATACTGTAATTGATTTATTATTTCCCCCCTTCTTCTATATTATGTATCGCATTGAACTGCTGCTGCTACATTAACAAATTTCACGACACATGCCGATGATAAGAAACCTGATTCTGATTCTAAATTTTGAGCCACCTGCTTAGTTTTTTTTTAAAAACCTACGTACAGACAAAACTCTAGCAATAAACATCTGCCTCTCTATTTTAAACAGATTCTCCAAACTTGCACAGGAGAATCCAAACATTATTTGATGCAGGGATTTCTCTTCAATTGAGATCACTTGGGAGCTGACTTAGCCTGACTGTGAATGTCTCTAGCTAGAATTTGCAATTACTGCTCCTTCCACCACCATTGTGTAGGAGGCCCAAAATGAAGATGGCTTCATCTACATAATTCCAGCCAACCACAGTACAGCTATATGTGCACCAGTCTTCATGCCCAGATTTCAAATTCTTGATTCAGAGGCAGACTTTAGGATTTGATAGTGTGTAATGCATAGGTAGGTTCCACCCAAGACTTTGAGCCTCAGACGCAACCAAAATTTGGGGTGAAAAGGGATGGGTTGTGGGAAAGAGAAGAGGATGGTCTTGATATCCCACTTGTATACCCTTGTAGCACTCTTGTGTTTGCATTATGATTTCTTGACTGATCTATTTTAATTATAGTAGCTTTCTATTTTAAAGTGATTGATTGAAGTCTCATAGTTATAAAGCTGAAAGAATTTCTATTTTCTGGGTCAATTAGGAGTGGCTCTATGAACTTATGTAATGGGTGAGTGTCTTTCTGGTTATTTATATTATCTCATGATGTGCAGTACAAACATCCAGAAAGGGAAGTCACAATAGCTTTTAAAGAATTAAAAAAAAGAATTGGGTAAAATATTTTTACAGCTAGGAGCATCAAGAACCCAATTTGTAATTGTTCCATTTACCTGTATTGGAGTGCAAGTCTTAATGCTGTACTATTGGATTCATATTTACCAACCAGCATACTCATTCTTTCAGCATTGCTCTTGCATTCTTCCAAAGTAATGGTTAAAAGGTCATTTTGTGATTTTAAATGTTCAATACGACTGAAAGATAAAAACATAATGAACTGTATCAATTAATGTTTAATTTAAACTATTAAAAGGATAACAGAAATAGGGTCATTGTTCCAAATATCACAACATACAATTAACACAAATTTGGAATAAGAATAGACCACATACCTCTTACCCTGTTGTGTTATTTTATAAAATCATGGCTGATCAGATTATAATCTCAACTGCACATTTCCATCTACCTCTGGTAATACATCAAACTTATCAAACTGCCAGACTGAACCATAAAAATCAAGAAGTTTTATTTACATCTCACTTTGAGGAAGAGATTTGCAAAGATCATGTCCCTCAATAAAATATCACATTGACTGTCAGAAATGGGTAACATCTTGCGTTTAAACAGCGACTGCAGGCTCTGAATTCTTCTACAAGAGCAATCATCCTCAACTCCTTCCACCCTGTCAAAACTCTCAAGGTTTGTGTGTTTCAATCAAGATAGTTCTGGCTTTTCTAAATTCCAGTAGCTAGAAGGTTAGCCTGTTCAAATTTTCAGCACAAGGCAAGCTGCCAGTTTCAGCTGTGACCTTAGTAAGCCTCCTCCGAATTAAACATAGAACATAAACATCTACAGCACATTACAGGCCCTTCAGCACACAATGTTGTGCCAACCATGTAACCTATTCTAGAAACTGCCTAGAGTTTCTCTACTGCATAGCCCTCTATTTTTCCAAGCTCCATGTACCAATCTAAGAGCCTCTTAAAAGACCCTATTGTATTTGCCTCCACCACCATCGCCGGCAGCACATTTCATACACCCACCACTCTGTGTGAAAAACTTAACTCTGACATCCCCTCTGTACCTACTTCCAAGCACCTTAAAACTATGACCCCTTGTGTTAGCCATTTCAGCCCTGGAGGAGAAAAGCCTCTGGCTATCCACACGATCAATGCCTTTCATCATCTTGTACACCCCTATCAGGTCACCGCTCATCCTCCATAGCTCCAAGGAAAAAAAGCCAAGTTCACTCAACATTTTAAAGAATTGCTTTCAAAATGTACACAATACTCTAGATGTCAATGTGCAAACACCCTACATAATTGGAGCATTGCCATTTTTTTCTATCCAGTTCACCCTGCAATAAACAAAAACCTTGTTAACTTAAGAGTTACTTGTTGTATCTACATATAAGCCTTCTGGAAATCACTCTACAGAACTTCTAGCAATCTACTGTCTCTCACCATTTCTAATATACGTTTTATTTTATTTTTCCTGCCAAAATGAGTGATCTCACATTATCCCACTGGTTCTCTGGTAGATCTTTGCCCACTAATTTACCTTATCTATGTCCCTTTATCACCTCTTTCTCTCCTAACAGCTTATTTTCCTACCTAATAACAAAGGATAAAAGCATGAATATAAAATCTTAAAATTATTGAACATGCTGTTCAATCAGTTTTCCCCATACAAGATATTTGAATGAAATACCCAAACAGCTCTACATAAAATATTACCCTGCAGCCCTGCATATGCTCTTGTCATACATGTTGAAGTGCCTTTTAAAAATTTCCTATGGAACCTAGTGCATTATTTGTGGATAATGGTATTTTTATTTTACCTTTACACTCTATTATATAAAACCAAAGACCTCTGCTTACAAACCAACCAGAAGAAGCAGTTTCTCTCTATATTTTCTGACAAAACCAGTCATCAGATTTGGTTTTTGTTAAACCTTAAATGGCTCACCAGGCACAAAAGAGCATTCACCACTAATTTAAATGATAATTGATAATCTTTCTCCCCAATCTATCATTGGAACAGCAGTAGGTGGTTTATCATTCAAATCTGTTTACCTATTTATTGAGATTGCCATTTTCTGCCAAATTATCTCAATACAGCTTGATTCCTTAAAGTTGTCACGACCGGGGGAGGTAGTGGGGATAAGCTCCCACTACCTATTAAATGCTCCCAATGGCATGCGTCTCAAATAGCCTCTGACAACCAAGTCCAGCTCCTGACCTTCACGTGTGGCTTAGCTACTGAGCCTTGTGGTACAGTTTCTACTGATGGGAGAAAGGGCAAAGGTGGGTTACTGATGCCTTAAAACCAGTCGTTTAAGGCAGATGGGGTTCGTCAGCTGTGGTTGGCAGCTCATCTAGGAGAAAGAAAGCTCTGATCTCAAACCCCTGCTGCATTACGGTTATACCCATTCACGAGGAAGGCTTCAAGAGAAAACCTCAAGGAAATATCTGGAGCTGGAGTCTCTAAGGCTTTCCTAAGTTGAATTCAACGTTGACTGGCAACACTTGCAACATCACTGGTGTCAAACTGTATTGATTTCTCCAGTTCCTTTGGATTCATCAGCTGTATGAAAAGGGGGAGCTTGCTGCATGGCCAATAGCTTGTTCTCCAGACCCTATTCCCCTGGTTTGCACATTGGCTTGGTTATCGCATAATGGCTTGTGTAGGATGAAATATCCATGGTTGACCCTGACCAATAGAGGACCTCTTATCTCAATACACCTACTTTTACACTATATATCTTTTAATATCATAGTTGACAAATTTTTAAACTTAAGATGGATAGATTTAATAAATGATTAAGCATCAAATTCCTTTTGTGGAAATGGTTTCTAAATTCCTACCACTTTTACATACAGAAGTGCGAACTTCATTCCTGAAAGGCTTAACTCAATTTGTCGCCCAGTTTTGTAAGTTTCAGGAAAAATTGTCACAGCTTTGGTGAACTCTCCTTGTTTCACCATGGAGTCCCAATATTGTTCTGGTAGATTTAGACTGCTTTCTCTACAAGGCCAGTATGTTTTTCCTGTGAGATCCCAAGAACAAATCTTAGTACTTTGTATGAAGGCTGTGTATAAACATTACAAAATTTCTACCATTTTTATTCCAGTCTTCCAGATTATATGTAGAGAAGCAGTATCCCAACAATTTTTTTAAATTATTTTCTATCTCTGCCCATAACATTTTATGTATCTATTTAAATATACCATCAAGGTTGCAGACTACCCAATCTATTCTAGACTACAACCCAATGATACAAATTCTGCCCCAGTAACGTACACCCAGTGTTATGAACATTAAATTTTCAAATCCAGGTACCTACATTTCCTATGCCTAATCCCTCACCCAATGCATCCCTTCACCCCCACCATCCCTCCTTTATCTGATTTCACTTATAATCATCCTAACTTATCAGATTCCAGTATCTACAGGCACTTACCTCCATTGTCTTCCAAACTCTGTTTCTACGCACCCACCACTCTCTTCATCTGCCCAAGATCTCCTTCCTCACCTTGTTCAACCTATTGTCTACCTCTATGCTTTCCGATCTGACACAGGGTTTTGACCCAAAGTATTCACTTTTCCTTTGCTTCTATTAATGCTGCTTGACTTACTGAGTTCCTCCAACAATTTGCTTCTTCCTCCAGTTTCCATCGACCACAGACTCTCACGTAATTAAGTACAAGACTTGTCTCAGTTTGCCATCAAAAATTGTTAAAGGTAGTCATCCTTTCTCTCTTTGTTTAGGAGAAAAGAAAAAGTTCTGCCCAAATAATTATCAGGGCTTCATATATGAAGCTGCATTTGGAATGGGTACATGCTATCTCTTTGTGCTATAGCAAAGTGATATAGTATGAAGCTAAGCCATTGGCACAACTCTTATCTCTTATTTTTAAATCCTTGTTCACCCTAAAATTAATACTGTAACAAACATTTTACCTGTTCAGCCTTTCTGTTTCCACCTCAAACTCACGGATTTTGCTTTCAGAAATAGCTGATCCATGAGAATAGAGAGTTTGAAATATTTCTTGAATATTGGAGCAGTCTTGCAAAGAATGGGCTAGATGCTCTGCCACACTACTGGACACCTGTTTAAATGAAAGAAATGAAACTTATATGGTGTTTGTGAAGTGTACCATTGTGTGGCAGTGAATGAAACCTCCACTTATGGTTGCAGGCAGAGCACTCTGATTAAAGGATAGTTTGACAGACTGGCAAAAAAATTACTCACAACATTCTGCCTTCTAATGGAATATCTAGTAATAGTGATAACCACAATATGACAGGAAGGAATTGGAGAAAGGTTGAAAAAGTAAAAGCAAGTTGGATGCAGTGAGTTAACAATCTGGCTTCATCCCCTTTGCGAAAGGCAAAAGAAAGTGAATACTTTTATACAATGGGCAACACGTCCACAATATCTCAATATTCCTTTGTAGTTTTGCTAGTCAATCTCAGGGCAATACATAAAGAAATAAAAATTGATATAAGCTTTTCAGATCCAGAATGACAAGAAGAATAATGAACCTATGAAAAAGGAATGAAGTGAAGGCAGAAGGAGAAGAAGAAATAAGCTGGAGCATGTGGAAAGAAGGATGCAGCTGAAGGAAAAAACAAGTCAGGTTAATGTGAAAGTTTCAAGAGAAACCTGCAGATGATTATCTTTCAATTCATCCATTACCATTGCCTTTCATCATGGTTCAGGAATGCCCCCCCCCACCACCCCCACTTCACCATTTCCCATCCTCTCTCTCAGGTTATCTCTTTGCCCGCCCACCACCTGCCTCTGGTGCTCCTCCCCTCCCCCTTTATTACTTTCTTCCATGGCCTCTGTCTCTTTCACCAATCAACTTCCTAGCTTTTTGCTTTATCCCTTCCCCTCCAAGTTTCACCTATCGCCTGGTGTTTCTCTCTCCCTTCCCCCAACCTTTCAAATCTTTTCCTCAGCTTTTTCCCTCCAGTCCCGCCGAAGGGTTTTGGCCCGAAATATCAATGTACTTTTTTCCATAGATGCTGCCTAGTCTGCTGAGTTCCTCCAGCATTTTGTGTGTGTTGTCGATTTGGGAGATATTTTTGAAGTAGCCTTGAGAAGTAAACGTTGTAACTTTTGTAGATAGTGTATACTGCAGCTGAGATACAGTACTGGCAAAGAACATGAACATCACAGGGTCAAGCAAATGAAAACATAATGTGGTTCATGGGGTTGTAGTTAATAGGTTGCTTTTCCGGAATAGTAATAAGGCTTCTCAAGGTTTTGGAAGCAGACAAAACTGGAGTACATTCCCACATATTGTTAGCTTGTGACTTGTAGTTAGAGGAAAGGCTGTGGAGAGTGAAGAGGTGAGTTAATTACTGAGGAATATCAAGCCTCTGACCTGCACTTACAGACACAGTTTACTGTGGCCAATCCAGCTACAATTCTAGTCAGCATTATCCCCAAAATGTTGCATCTGAGGGAGTCAACAATTTAATACTATTGAACACTAATGCTAAGTGGTTAGATGCTCCTTTATCTGAATGAGAATTCCTTGCACAGTGCAAGTATTGCTACTTATCAGCTCATGCCTGAATATAATCTAGGTTTCTTTGCAAGCTGACATGGTCTGCTTTGTTCCTTTAGGGACTGTGGAGAAAAAAAGGAAGAGACATCTTATGATGGAAGGAAGTTCATTGATGAAGCAGCTAAAGATAGTTGGGCCAAGAGCATCATCCAGTCTAAGCCATACCCACACTTATTTTGCTGTAACCTATTCTCTTTCACATGCTCATCAACTCCTTCCAATTCTCCTGCCGCCCACCTGCACAAGAGGCAACTGTTGATATCAGAGCATCCACGGAATGAGAGGGAGAAAATGCAAACTCAGCACAGAGGGTCCCTGAAGCTGCACCACTCTGCCACCCTCTGAGAAACTCCTGCAATGTTGTCCTGGGGATCATACTTTGTGCTACCAATAACCATTTTATTTTGTGGCATTTAAAGGCTGAAGATAAATCACGGATAGGACCTCAAATTGTGCAGTATATCTCATTAACTGCCTAAGCATCCCAAAGAGAATGAGGATGAGGGAAGCAGCTCAGTGTGGAGAGTGGGTACTGAGTTAAATCGTGTCTCTGGTGTCATATGGAAATGTGCACCAGATATCAGATTATGTTTACCCATGATATTTTCCTTCATTTGGATTATGGCCAATGGACTTGCAATGTTGAACTATTTTAATTTTTTAAATTTAGAGATACAGCACAGTAAAAGGCCCTTCCGGCTCAATGAACCTACATTGCCCAGTTACACCATATGGCCAATTAACTTACTAGCCCGTACATCTTTGGAATGCAGGAGTAAACCAGAGTGGTCATGGAGAGAATGTACAACTCCTTACAGACAGTGGTGGGAATTGAACCCAGGTTGCTGGTGCTGTAATAGCATTACACTATCATGAGATATAACATTTATTCATATATTTTGCTTGTGAAACAATGGTCAGCACCTTCAGGAGGAAATAGGAGAAAATAAGAGGAATTAAAACTACAGTATATATTTACTTTGACAGAGTCCAGCTCAGAGATAAAATTGCAAATTGGGTATGCAATCAACCAATCTAAATTGCTGTGCATTTAGGCCCACATAACTTAACCCTAAATTTTGATTTTCTTACACGAATTCTAGAGGGAAGTGATCCCACTGCACTGCTTCTATTTCTCCATGAATTATGATCTTATCATAGCAAAATTATGAAAACAATTTTAGGAAGATTTTAATTCATAATCACCATTTCATAATCCTCCTACACATTTCCTTTGCATTCCAAGATATCTATTCTAAACTCTTTTTTTTCCACACTTCTGATATTACACTGACTTACTAGTTTTGACTACATTCATTGTGCTTAGAATTTAAACATTTAATACAGGCTGTCGCCAAATAACAAATGGGTTTAATTTTTTTTTGAAAGATGTCCATAGTTAGAAAGTACACAAAAATAATCACTCTACATGGTACCCATACCTCCAGCATATTTAAATGATTGGCAGTAAAAGTACACAAGGTCAATAGGAATGATAACTAAAAGTTGTGGGAGGGATGGGAGGGAAGAGAGGGAGAGAGACTGAATTTAATATTATGAGAGCTCATATAGGCACTTCTAACCTGGGGAGAGCCTATATTAAAGATTCATAAGATGTTACTCAAATTTCTGGTCTTCATTTCATCTTGAAGTTAGCAAATGCAAATCTGCACCTTCAACCAGTGCATAACTGCAAATCATGGCAATCATGAACAGTGGAAAGTAAAAAGTTGATTTTATTTTGTTGCCTGGTAGACAGAAAGATAGGCAGTTAGTTAGTATCTTATTGGTGATGGTGGTTAAAAGGTAAAATGGAAAATTAGTAAGTGATCAGCTCATTTTAGATGAACCATCATTTCTCAGGTTGTAAATACTTACTCCAATACTACTGATCTCTGATCCCAGAACTGGTCGATCTGAAGATGAAGATTCAGACCTAGTCTTAGACAACTTTACTCGTTCAGCAACCTATCAATTAGGGAAGGACTGTCAGAATTAGTAGTTGCCCTTCACGCAATGTGAAAACTCAGCATATTACAAAATCAGTCATTGATAAACATTTCATTCTTTAATTCTACATAATGGTCAACAGGTCAACAAGTCAACAACATTGCCTTTCTCCATGTCCGCCATGGCTACTCCAAGACTTTGAGCTCCAAAAAAAAAAAAAAATCCTTCAAAGGTTACTTCAAAGTTTGTGCAGAGCAACCAAATGACAGTAGCTGCTTCATAATGTGGAGGAGAACATGGCCATAAAAACTCACCTTCGCAATAGGGATATCATTACTGCTACTACTAGTGCTGAGTTCACCAGTACTGGGGTTGACTGGTCGACTGGTTGCAGCCAGCCGACTTGGACTAGCTGGGCCAGATGCTTGCAAGCTCTGTAAACGCGTCTGGAGCTCTCTAACCTAAATTAGAAACAAAACTTGCGTAAGTTTGCAATATTAATAATTTTACAATAGCAATAAACAATATAGATAGATAAATTACTGATCCCAAAGGAAATTACAATGTAGTGTCACAGTAGCACAGATATACAAATATCGAAAGAAAAGTAAGAAAGAATAAAAAATAAGTTATCTCAAACTGTCTAACGGTGGCGGGGGGTGGGGGGGGTCATCACTTCCCCAGCTGTAGGTTGCTCATGATACAGCCTAATGGATGAGGATAAGAATATAGCACTCTTTAAAACAGTGCAGTTGTCTTAATCTACGACTAAAAGTGCTCCTCTGTTCAGCCAAGGCGGCATGCAGAGGGTGAGAAACATTGTTCAGAATTACCAGGATTTTCCATGGAGTCCTTTGTCCTACCACAGCCCCAAGTGTGCCCAGTTTGACTCCTATAACAGAGCCAGCCTTTCTAATCAGTTTAACCTGTGTTGATGCCATTGCCCCTGCACACCACCGCATAGAAGATTGTACTGGCAACAACAGACTGATAGAACATGTGAAGGAGAAACCTGCATTCTCCAAGGGATCTCACTCTCCTCAGGAAATAGAGGCGACTCTGGCCCTATTTGTACACAGCCTCTGTGTTGGTGCTCCACACGTCTGTCATCCAGGTTCACCCCCAAGTGTTTATAGGTCCTCATCACATCCACATCCTCGCCATCAATAGTAACAGGGAGCAGAGCAGGTTTAGTCTTCCTGAAGTCCATCACCATCTCCTTTGTCTTACTGATGTTCAGCTGCAGATGACTCAGTTTGCACCATTTGACAAAGTCATCTGCCAGGGCCCTATATTTATCCTCCCTCCCTCCCTTTATATACCCAACCATTCCTGAGTCATCAGAGAATTTCTGCAGATGACGTGACTCAAGTGTTGTATCTAAAGTCTGAGGTATCAGGGTCAACAGGAAGGGAGCCAATACAAGGTGGTCCTTAATTTCAATTCCTCATATGCATTTCTTGAGGATTTCCCCCCCAGGAACACAGTGTCAAGAATAGTCATATGGCCCTCCAAGCCACTGGAGGTCATGACTGATTACTGGCCTCAACTATACTTTCCAATCTAACCTCTACAAATTCCACATCTCAATATAATTAATTTGTCTTGAATGTTCTTAGAGGTTGCACTTAGAGCTCTCAGCAATAGAGAATTCCAGAAATAGACTGTCTTCCAAGGAAAGATACTGCATTATACGTTAAGCCTAAATGGGTGATCACATATCCTGTCCTATATTCACATACCAAAGTAAACATTCTCACTGCAAGCTTACACAAAAGTTTATGTTTCATGTCTCATTCATCTAAAATCCTTAAGTGTATAGACCTAATGTACTATTCATAAGACAATCCTTTTATCCGAGAAATTAATCTACCGAATCTTCCCCATACTACCTCCAATGCCAAGTATATCTGTTCTGAAAGAGGTCAAATCTGAATGCTAAACACAACAGGTTCTGCAGATGCTGGAAAATCAGAGCAACACACGTAAAATGCTGGAGAATCTCAGCTGGTCAAGCAGCATCTATAGAAGTCAATGTTTCAGGCAAAGAACCCTCATCAAATCTGAATGCTATATTTCAGATATGTGCTAACCAGTGTCCTGACGAAGGGTCTCAGCCCAAAACGTCAACTGTACCTCTTCCTAGAGATGCTGCCTGGCCTGCTGCATTCACCAGCAACTTTTCTGTGTTGCTTGAAATTCCAGCATCTGTAGATTTCCTCGTGTTTGCATTTTTAAAGTTTTAGCAAGAGCTGTTTACTCTTGTATTCCATTCCCATTGCAATGAAGTTCAATATTCCATTCCTAATTACATGCTGCAACTGCTTTTTTGTTGAATGCAGAAAACCAGATCTCTCAGAGCATTGCCATCTACTGGTCTCGCACAATTCAAATATTCAACTTTTCTATTCTGCTGAAGTGCACAACCTCCTTATAATATTCCATGTGCCACCATTTTGTAGAGTCAGTTTGCATTCAATATACATTGCATTCTGTATCTATATTTTCTGACAAGGGCCCAACCTAAATTTGCAGTTTACACAAGAATGTATTGATTTTAGTCCTGAACAAGGGTCTTAGCTGAAACGTCAACTGTTTATTCATTTTCATCAAGTCTCCAGTTTTGCTGAGTTCATGCAGCATTTTATGCGTGCTGCTCTGGAGTTCCAGCAGCTGCAGAATCTCGTGTTATTGATTTTGTTCTGTGTACGCAAAGAATTGCACAAACTTAAGAGTCAAGATTACTTATTGGTAGTATTGCGCTGTTAAACAGAGGTCCTACTAATAGTTAATAATCCTTTGCTGAACAATATCCAGCCTCAAATCTCAAATTTGCTTTATCCTGATTAGCGGTTTAAATATTCAGAGGGGGAAATTAGGTTTCAATCCTCAAAGTTTCTTAATTGAAGCAATATCATAGTTTAACTATTAGGTAGATGTGCAAGTATAAGGATTAATTCTGGGAGGGTGTATGGCCATGAGTGCTTACAAAATGAGAAGACAGAAAATATGAGTCAAACAGTGCAAGAAATATATGAAATAGGTTAGGAAGATAACAAAGTACTATAATATCACAAAGGATTTACTATTTATTCAAAAAAATTGAACATCAACACTAAAATTAAGCAACAGCATCAGATAGGAACACAAGAAATAGGAGAAGGATCACTTAAGAGGAAAAACAGCCTGCTCTGCCACTCAAAATCACAGCTACTCTTCCACCTCAGTAAGACTTCCTACAAATTCCTCACCTCCTTTTATTCATTACCTAAAATCTATTGATCACTGCTTTGAATGTATTCAATGCCTGAACTGCTACAGTCCAGAAGGATGAAAAATAATTCAAAGATTTCCCATGCTGTGGGTGAAGAAATTTCTGCTAGTCTCATCCAGTATAAATACCTTCTTTGCATCCATCCTGTCCAGAACTAGAATTTTGGAAGCTTCAGTGAGGAGCCTTCAGAAACTGATAAAGCATTAAAAAGGATGAAACTCAGTCTTGGGAGCTCTGTTAAAAATATTCCAAGGAAGTCCAAAAAGTACAAAAAGAGAGAACAATCCTCAGAAGAGCAGGAAAATCTTGAAAGTAAAAATTGAAATGATCAAAAATAAGAAACCTGAGCCAACAGCTTTCCTGTTAAGCCCATATTACAGATTCTCTAATAAGGCAAAAGAAAAAATGGGTATGTGAATTGAAGAGAAATAAAAAAAGATGTAGTTGCCTAAAGTTTAATGACAAGGGCCTGCCATTGATTCTCCACACTCTCTCAGAAATATCTTACTGTCTAAGACCAGCAGCAAATTTGGTAGACAGCATTTGTTTTGCAAATGTTTCTTTGTGGCCCCTTCTCTTACATTACAGTGAAAGCATTGACAATGAATTAAAAACACAAACACAAAGAAATCTGCAGATGCTGGAATTTCAAGCAACACACATAAAAGTTTCTGGTGAACGCAGCAGGCCAGGCAGCATCTCTAGGAAGAAGTACAGTCGACGTTTCGGGCCGAGGCCCTTCGTCAGGAACGACGAAGGGTCTCGGCTCGAAACGTCGACTGTACCTCTTCCAAGAGATGCTGCCTGGCCTGCTGCGTTCACCAGAAACTTTTATGTGTGTTGCTTGACAATGAATTAAAACTCATTCTCCAAATATATAAGTATGTATGCATCAGTTTTCTACTTATTGCAACTTGATGATTGAGGTTGGAAGTGGGGATGCTATTGGTTGAACAGTTTCCACTGACTCTGCTGATTAGACGTAATCCAGCAAGAAATTTGTTAGAGACAAAGTGCATTATTGCAGCAAGAAAACTGAGGTGACTTTGCTTGACCAGAGTCTGTATAGGAATTAAATTTCTACTGGATCAGTCAATTTAATTAGCATCAAAACATGTGCACAGCAGATGTAGAATGGAGACATATTTCTGAGGGCAGCCAAATTTGAGAAAGATATTCTACAGTCTCCCTTGGTTGACATAAAACAAAGGATTTTGTAATGTTATAAAAAGTAATATATTCGAGGCTGATGATGCCTTCTCTGATTTTTCTTGGAGTTGTCATACAGTGGAGATCATAAGCCCATACAGCAGTTTGGGTCACACTTCACCTTTCAGGAAGCAGTTGAGGAGGATAGTTCAATGATAATCCCTGTTTTAAAATCTTATTGCTATAATCAGGTGCATCTTCTTTCTTGCATATTGTCAATTATTTAACTCAGATCTCGAGGCATGTACTTAGAGCTGTCTCTTGCTGTTAGTGCCTCACTCAGGATAGTGATGTCACTATCAGTACATTTGAGATCCCAGTCTAGCATTACAGGGTAACAGTAGGTCTGTTGCTGTTGAAATTACCCATGTGTCTATCTTTAAATGAAGTGCTAACCAGCAAACTGTACACAGCACACAACTAATATCAGCTGGATAGCTGTAGTCATTAAGTCACTGAAAATGTAGCACAGAAAGAGGCCATTCAGCTCACCAAATTCACACCATCATTTACACTAGATGTACACTAATCCCATTTTTATTCTCTCCACATTCTCATGAAATCCCCCAGATTCTACAACTGGCTTATATTATTTACACACTGGCCAATTAACCTAGCACCCCACATACTTGGGAAGTAGGAAGAACTCTGAGCACCTTGAGGAAAGCTAACATGGTCGAAGTATCAATGTACAAACACCGCATTGACGACACCCAAGATCACGAGTGCAATGCAATTGAGAGAAAACAATAATAAAGTTATTTTTGGGAAAAGAAGCAATGAGAACAATAATATACATGAACAAAAAATGTGGAATTTGAATGTATGTCTAAATGCCAGGCTCATAGGGACTTGCAGCAAATTTTAAATGGTTCATCTTCCCTTTAAGAGTGACAGAGAATGAGACAGAGACAGACAGAGCACAAGACAGCTCGTACTCTAAAACAGAATTTTAAATAGAATGTGTACTTGCCCTCCGACGCAACCGATCTCTTTCCTCACGAATAGCATTCATGGTGGCCCTTGTTCTATTCAGGTCTTCCTCCTTGCCACACAACATAGCAGTGAGGCTTTCGTTTTCTTCCCGAAGAGTTGCTAATTCCTTTTCCCATCGAGATCTCTCTTCAGCAAGAGTTGGGTAGAAATCACGTCCGAGTACTCCCTCAATCTCTTCTACGGTCTATTAAAAATAGTCATCGAAGTATAAAATTATTGTTGCAGCAATGACCACATGGCACCATTCAAGTGTTTTGCTGTAGTTATTATTATATGTACTATTACCGTGCAAAGCGCAGAATCAAATATCGCTGTGATGATTGTATGTTCTAGTATCAATTGTTTGGCGACAATAAAGTATAAAGTATACCATGCACACTGCTTACTCTGTAAACTTCATGTCAGCAAGGAATTTCATTGAATCCAGATGTATATGACAATAAACTAAGTACAAGAAGTTATGTTAAGCAAATTTCAGGTCCTGGAAATAGACCTCTAATTTACAGTATGTAAAAGTCAAGTGATAATGTGAATGGGTTGATTGGTGAGAATGAAATTAAGGAAAATCCCAGCTTCCCTTCAAAAAAAAATAGGCTGGATGGAATATTTTATATACTTAGGATATCAGTTTTACTCTATTCTGAATAACAAGATTTCTGATTGTCCCATTACATAGATGCATTTGACTGGGCACTGAGTGAATCAAGACTGTCTCTAACTCCCAAGTAAGTATGGCACTAACAAGTCAAAATGGCACTAAACTGGTGAATAATTTCATTTATCAATCCAGTCCATCCTAAATCTCAGCTAAACTTTTGACAAACAATGTTTTAAAGAATGCATCTACCAATATGTCAAGATTCACAAAACCTACACGCATTTTTACTGTAACATTAAATTGTAGGAGATATTTTGTGCACAGATAAACCACAAAAAAAATGAGTTGAAATGCCAGTTAATTTGCAGCATTGTCGGTTTAGAGAAGTGCTTGTCAGAACTGCAAACAGTGCCTCGTTTTTTTTTAAACTGTGATTGTTGCTATAAGCATAGGCACTGGAAAAATGGACCATACACTAGGACCCCAAATTGTCAAAGCAGTTCCTGTACTGGCCAACTGGATACTGCTGTAACAACATTATTTCGTCATTATTCCTTGGTGTTACTCTGCTATCAAACTTTAACAGCTTTTGATTTTTTTTCCCAATTGAACATCACAGATAGCCTCATTTCAGACATCACCTAATATTTTTCATAAATGTGTGATATGTTAACCATTGACAAAGATAAAATGGAAAATATAAATAAAAGATGAGATAAAGCTCAGTAAGTCCTCAAACTGTCTTTGCTGTGATGTTAATATTTTACTGGAATTCATTGGGACTCAAGGGAAGGTATAGGAGTAAAGCAAAAGCAGATTAAGGAAGAGACTAGAACAATATAGTACTGTTCTCAACTCTATCAACCAAAAAGCAATTCCTCAACCATTTAGGTATATTTTTGGAGGCGCGGTTATTAATGCAACGTAGATAGATAAAAGCCACACTGCAGGTAAACTCAAGGTAAACGAATACCTTTATAGCTAGGTCACAATGCTCACTGGCAGTAGTGAGTTGCTCTATATGTCTGTCTACTTCTGCTACTGAAAGACTGCAGCTGCTCTTCTTCCTTCCACAAACTACATTTTCCAGCCCAGTCAGCACCCTCTGGAGCTCTGAATTGAGGTCACTACAGGTATCTAAAACAAAAGAAAAACATTCACTTCATTATTACAGCTGATAAAAAAAATTACACTCTTTGTGTGCAGCTCCTTTGCACTATATTACTTCCACAAAACAACAAATTCACAACATTCAAAATCAGTGAAAAAACACCTGATTCTAATAGCTATAAAATTATTTGAATGTTATGCAAAGTATATGCAATTAATATTTTATAGAACCAAAATGAAGCAGTGCTTGACATTCAGTGCATAGATTCAGATTTGTAAAGTAGTTATGAACTGATAAATATTCTTTCATCAGATATTGGAAGTAGAAGCAACAATACCTCAAGCTGTTTATAAAAAGGCAAACACTGTAAAAATCATTTCTAAAATAACTGGAAATAAGAAACAACTGTGATAAGATGAGGAAGATCAACCAGGAACTTAACACTAAAGTTAGGCTGTCACTTTGGAGACCCAAAAAAAAGGTGTCTGAGTTCTAGTGTTTACTTTTAGTTTGCTTTAACTGATTGATATCAGATCACAGCAATAAGAGTACAGATAAAGCTGTCACTCACTGTACTAATCTCTATATAGCCCAGTAATTACATGGGTAAATGTGAGCACATCTGATATTTTTGGGAAGATAGAAAAAATTCTGGAAATGCTCAAGTGATTACACGGTATCGCTGGATGGAGATGCACCTAACTTTTCTGTTCAATTATGGTCATTAATCTGAAATGTTAACTCTGCCTCACCATGAATACAGGGTGACATCTGCAATCTTTTACTTCTAAAAGAAAATTTAACTTCAAATGTAAATTTAGTCAAATAATTAATCAAGTGTTAATTTATATAGCACCTTTTATTTCTATCCAATGCCCGAATAGGTTTTTTCAAAATACAAGAAATTTTAACAGATGAATTTCTTTGCCTATTTTAGCAGTTAAATCTAGAGAGATTTTATTTTTCCAGCCAGAAAAAAAATCACATTTCCACCATTAAAAGTCCACCAAGCTCATTAATAGATAAAATATAGTACACTTACTCTACCAGATCTGTATACAAGATAATTAATCGATAGCAACCAAAGATTTTCAAAGACTTGAAAGACTGCAATAAGCATTCCAATTGCCATTCTACAGAAGCCACTCCACTCATTGTTCTCTGTCTATTTGATTACCACAGATGTAGTCTGTGGAAGTGGAAGTAATAACTAAAAGGAACATCTGTTGCAGTTGCCCATAAACCTGCAAATCCCTTATAGGTTTCAGAAACGTTCAGGATGCTACCATTAAGGCATTTGTGAACTAAGTCAAGCAGCTGCCATATTCTCCTTGAGGCTGGCATAAGACCTTAAGTATAACTGAAGAGATTTGAGGAGAATTATACTGAAGCTCTTATAGGAACATGCTTTAAATTATAGCCTTCTCTTCAGCCTCTGCTGGACTACTTTTTAAAATTCTGTCTAAGAGTGGATATCACTGGCCAGGCCAGCATTCTCTGCTCACTCTTAAATGCCCAAGATGCCCAATTGCCATGATATCTGCTGCGGTCCATTTGGTGAACATACTCCCATGGTGATTAGGTAAATTTTATGATTTTGACCAACCATGAGGAAATGGTAATACAGTTTAATGTCAGAAAGGTGCTTTACATGAGCTGCTAACAGTTCTATTTGCATTCATCTTGTTTCAGAAGTAACAAGGACCTACAGATGCAGATAATCTTATAAAAGTTACACAGCAGAGTGCACTGGTACTTATGTGTGTGGGGGGATTCTTAAAATTGTGTACGGTGTAATCAAGATAGTCTTTTCCTACTAACTTCCCAATTCTCTTTATCCCTCAAATTCTGTACATTATCTTATGCCACCTCCTCATCAACACTTTGTTGAGGCAGAAAGAATTTATATTGATGCTTAGAGAGAAGAATTATGTATTGCAAGTAGTGGGTAATTAAAGATTAGGACATGATCATGTATTAGGGTTGTGCGTGGTCTTTTTTAAGTACTCAATCATTAACACAGCACCAGCAATTTGCCAACCCAATTACCTCCCACCAAAACCAGCAGTTCAGGATACAAAGAAAGAAATTAAAGAATCATAAAAACATGGCGCCACTTTGTCCATTCAATCAAGAGCAACTGTGCTGGTTCCGCTCCCCTGTTCTGACCCTTAAAGTAATGTTACACCTTTCGGCCTGGTCTAGAATGTAAATGATCATTCTTAATCATAAACTTCTCTTCCCTGATGCTGCTGTCTCCCTCCTTCTTGAATTCATGTCATGACTTGGCCGCCGCCACCACCAGATAAGCTATGCCAGATTCTTGCAGTTTCAGTGGGGTAGGAAATATAGAAGTCAGGGTCGCACATCTACTTCCCTTCAACCATTCGGTTCTTGAACTAACTGGCAACATCCTCATCACTACAGTTTACCAGCACTATGACCACTTGGATCACTTTGCACCAAAAGCAAAATTATTTTTTCAAAATTCAAAGTAAATTTATTATCAAAGTACAGACTGTATATATGTCACCATATTCAACATTAAGATTCACTTTCTTGTGGCCATTCACAGTAAATACAAAGAAACAAAAAAATAATAATAGTCATTACACAGTGAACGGTAGGGATCTGGGAATACAGGTACATAGTTCATTGAAAGTGGCATCATAGGTAGATAGGGTCATAAAGAAAGCTTTTGGTGCATTGGCCTTCATAAATCAATGTATTGAGCATGGTAGATGGGACGTTATGTTGAAGTTGTATAAGGCCTTGGTGAGGCCTAATTTGGAGTATTGTGTGCAGTTTTGGTCACCTACCTACAGGAAAGATGTATACAAGGTTGAAAGAGTGCACAGAAAATTTACCAGGATGTTGCTGGGTCTGGAGGACCTAAGTTATAAGGAAAGATTGAATAGTTTAGGACTATATTCTTTAGAACAAAGAAAATTGAGAGGAGATTTGATAGAGGTATACAAAATTATGAGGGGTTTAGATAGGATAAATGCAAGCAGGCTTTTTCCACTGAGCTTGGGTGAGTCTCCAACCAGAGGTCATGGCATAAGGGTGAAAGGTGGAAAGGTTTAGGGGAATATGCCAGCACAAGTGGTCCATGTGAGCTTGATTTCAATGTTTAAGAGAAGTTTGGATAGGTACATGGATAGTACAGATATGGAGGGCTATGGTCCGGGTGCCGGTTGCTGGGAGTGGGCAGCTTAAATGTTTTCGGCATGGACGAGATGGGATGAAGGCCTGATTCTGTGCTGCACTTCTCTATGGCTAATAATCAATAAATATCAAGAACATGAGATGAAGTGTCCTTGAAAGTGAGTCCATAGTTTGTGGGCACAGTTCAGTGTTGGGGTGAGTGAAGTTATTCTCCTCCAGTTCAAGAGCCTGATGGTTGAAGGGTAATATCTGTTCCTGAACCAGGATTTCCCAACATGTCATGCTGGAAGATGATGGCAGCTTTAGGGATACAAGGGAGAACCAGGAAGCGAGCCATTAACACCATGGCCCAAGCAGCAGAGAGAGCGTCCAGTTGGCTTTGGCTGCAAAGAGACAATAATAGCTGGATGTCTGACCATCGGGGGTAGAAGACCGATCACCTTCTGCTGTCCCACCATCCTGAGGATGTTCTCAGTTAGGGGATGAAACATCTGAAGACGGATGGACCCGGCTGATGACTCAACAGTCCAGCAGCAGAAACATCACAGCTGTTTATGGTAATGGCCACACAAGAGACTGCTAATGCTATAACCTAGGGTAAAGAACCAACTGCTGGAGAAACTCCTTGTTGTAACCAAATACTTACTTTCACAAACTAGTGTACAAGGACATCAGAGTCTCTCAGCACCTCCCTCTTTGCTAATCTATCCTTATTCAGATAATAATACTTCAGAAGCAAAGTGAATAATTTCACAATTATCCTTGATATACTCCATCTACCATGAATTTGGTCCATTGCTCAACTTGTCTAAATTATATTGGAACTTATTTATATTGTTTCCCATTTTGTGTTGTCTGCAAACTTGAGATTCATACATTGTGATCCCACATCCAGTTACGTTATGTCCCCCTGTATTCCTCAGGAAGGTCTTTGATCGCTGTCATTGCTCTACAGTAATAAATGAGCAGATGGCAACTAGCTCCCACTTTCCTCTGGATAATATTCCTTCCTAGTTGTCAGATTGATATCACATTTGAAAGTCATAATGAAAAGCCTGATGAGGCATGCAGTGCACTTTTAGAGGATAATCCAGGAAAGCAGCTTTTATTCCTTCAGCATCTGCATCATTAACTGAAAAGTGGAGGATCAGTTGTCATTTTACAAGCTGTGCTCCAGGTTGCTTTCCCACCTTTCAGCAAATTTAGCAATTGTATCTTGGTGCCATTATTTATGTCATTTACATAATTTGCAAAATGTTCAGGCCCCAGTCCTATTCCTGTGGCATACCACTTGCTACATCTTTCCAGCTGATAACGACCATTTATCTCTACTGTTTCATTGGTAACCGATTTTCTATCTATAATGTTACCATATGCTAAGAGTTTTTAATTTCTGTAATCATCTCTAATCTGTCAAATTATCAAATACCTTCTGGTATTCCAACTGTAGGAAATATAGGAGACATTAAAAGCAGAAACAATTTGGTTCCTCAAGGTTGTTAGAGCCAGGGATAGTAATGAGGTCAAGCTCCCCCTACCTATTAAATGCTCCCAATGGCCTCTAACAAACAAGTCCAGCTCCTGGCCTTCACATGTGGCTTAGCTCCTAAGCCCATGGGAACTCTTTCTACTGACAGGAGAAGGGGCAAAGACAGGTTACCGGTGCCTTAAAATCAGTCGCTTCGGGTAGATGTGGCTCGTCAGCCATGGTCGGCAGCTCATCTAGAAGAAGGAAAACTCTGATCTCAAACCTGTGCTGCCTTGTGGTTATACCCACTCATGGGGAAGGCTTTGGGAGTAAACCCAGAGGAATAAATCAGGAGATGATATCCCTAAGACAGTCCTATGTTGAGTTCAACACAGACTTGCAACTCCTGCAATGCTGCTGGTACCAAATTGTATGGTTTTCTACCATTCCTTTTGGTTCATTGAATGCATGGTGAGGGGGAGTTTGCTACATAGGCAACAGCTTGCCCTCCATATCGTACTGTCCAAGCTTAAGTATCTAGGCAGCTAGAATACAACATCCATGGTCTCACTCACTTACTCAAAAGCAGAAACAATGGAATAACCTGTGCTTTTTCTTCCTTAGAGATAAGGTCCTTTTCTCAATCTTTCTTCTGTGCCCATTCCAAAGGGAGAGATTGCAGGGGACTGCCCTTTTGATTCACTTCTCCATTTTCAAATACCAACTGCAGTCTTTTACACACCATTTCCACAACTAACCAATTTGTTCTTACAATTCATAACCACCCTCTCTTGTGAAAATTTATATCTGGTTCTCCTTAAAACCACTGCACTACTGTTTCCCACTACAACCTTAAGTTCCACTCCTTTAAGTCCAAGATATAATTTAATATAAAGGCAAACTCAATCCATCCACAACAAGCAGTATTTCCCAATTGCCAACCATTTAAATTCTAATCCCCATAGCCATTCCAACATGTTGGTCCACAGCATCCTCTACCGCCAGAATGAGGCAACTCTTGGGTTGGAGAAGCAGTACCTCATTTTCTGTTTGGGTAGGTTCCAACCTGATGTATGAACATCAATTTCTCTAACTTCTTTTCATTTCTCCACCTTCCCTTCAATTCTGCCCCGTTACAAAAGTAAAAATGATCCCCTATATTCCTGTTCCTGACTCGTATCCATCTCTTTCTTCTCCAACATCTTCTGAAATGCCATCCTTTACCAAATATTTAGCAACTGCTTCTTTAAATGGTTTTGCTACAGATTTGCTTGCAAATTTCAATTCCAAATTAGAAATTGGATGGGAAATTTAACATGATTTCTTAATTAAGGAAACACTTCTCTCTTTGCCAGCCCAACAAACTATTGAACTTATTCACTTTTGGCTTGAATCAATTCTCATAGCACATTCTTGTCTGACATGCAAACAGCTTAGTTAAAATGTAATTTTTTCCCCTCAACCTCCCACTGAGTTACCAAGAAAAAAGGCAGAAATAAAACATTAACTATATTCATTTGATTAATAGTCTGATATCTAGCACCTTTGTTTAATTTTTATAAAAATACGTCCAAGTCTTCTCTCTCCTGACTTGTTTTTTTTTAAACTTAAAATTACAGTGGATTCCAGTTAAATGGGCCTTTGGTTAATTGGGGCAGCTGTTTATTTGGGACAACTCTTAAAGAACAAAAATTAATTTGAGAAAATAGTCAGGATTTCTTTCATTTATTTGGGACATTACGCCACTTAATTGAGGTAGGAAACTGTGGCCGATTTCTGAATAGCATCAATGTGTACACTTGTATGGCTGCTAGACACTGCACCATGCTTACAGCAATAAGTTTTTAAATAGTGTCAGTTGTGTCTTTTTGTGTTCAAACAGCAGTGATTTTTGTCACTGATAGCTGGCGAGGAGAAATAAACAGCAACATAATTCAGAACTGTTTTGTTCACCATGATTTCAAGCATTCAGGCTTGGAGATGCCAGAAATGGCCTGGAGTGAAAATGAAACAATTTCACCACTGTGACAAGTTAGCAATTACGAAGGTATCAACATCATCCTGAATGAAACTGAAGATTTGGAGGATGCAGTTGTCTGAAGTTCCCAATCTGGGGCCCACAGGCCTCTCAGTTAATAGTATGGCTCGATGGCATAAAAAAGGTTGGGAATCCATGGTCCAAAAGATTGAATGAAGGCAGTCTATTATCTGTACTATGTGTCTACGCTGATCTTGTTCAGTTACTGTCAATCAAAAGAACACGGCAGATGAGTTCCTCCATTGAAAACTATTCGGAACTAATTTACAGTTTTATAGTACTGTGAAGGTATTGACAGTAATTTGTTCTATATTTTATTTAAATGCATGAAGTGTTACTCAGTTAAAAGGTACTTCGTCTTTTTCATACCTTTTAACTACCGTAAATTACAATGTCTAAGCCCAGAATTTGGCCCTAAATTTTGGTCCTAAAATTAGGGGGTCAGCTTATACAAAGGGTGCCAACTTTGGAAAAATGAATACATAGAAGACAAGTCATATTTATTGGCTGTTTTTGAGTCAAATACAAAAGAAAATACAAACGCTTATGAAATCTACACAAAAGAAAAGTTCTACAAAACACATTCTTTTTCTCAATTTACTTGTACACGTTGTTGTCGTCAAACGTTCAGAGCTTTAAACTCTCACACTCTTCATTATCTGACTCTCCAAAAATCATGTCCCATTCTTTAGCAGTCACCATATCATCGTAAGGACTCTCAATTTCTGCTTCAACATCATCATTTGCAGATTTACTGGCTGCCAAATCTCCATCGTCTTCTTCCCAAAGCAAATGATCTTCAGTGCCATCCAAAGCATTGCTGATGCTGCACTTCTTGAAGGCCTTCACAATGCACTCGGCCTTCATTTCCTCCCACGATTGCACTACTCACTCGCAAACTGTAGCTAGAGATGCAGCCCTCATATTTCCCGCTGGAGTGAATGACTGATTTCCAGACATCATCCATTCATTCCACTGTCGACACATGGATTCTTTGAATGGTTTGTTTAAACTCACATCTAGTGGCTGGAGCATGGACGTCAAACCACCGGGGATGACTGCTATGTCCGTATTTTCAGCTTTCAATGTTGCTTTTGTCTCACTTGACAAGTGCGCTTTGAACATGTCCCAGACAAGTAGCAACTTTTCCTTCCAGAAACCTTCGGGACATTGACGCCATACCTCTTTAACCCACTTCAAGCAACCCGCTTTGTCTATCCAGCCGCATTCTTGAACGTGAACAACACCCTGCCGGAATTTTTCTTTCTTTGGGAATGTTTTCCTCTTAAAAATCACCATCGGTGGTAGTTTGGTCCCATCAGCCATACACGTTAACACAACAGTAAAATGTTGCTTCTCGTATCCAGTTGTTTTGACAAGGACTGTTTTCCCCCAATTCTGATTGACAGTGTGGTTGCCAGCAAAATCAAAGAACATTGGTGCCTCGTCCATGTTACCAATCAGTGAGAGCGGGTAAGAATGTGCCTTTCAATGCTTGATTACAAATGATTGGAAGGCCATAATGTTATTCTCAAGGTGACTCGGCAACTTCTGAGCAATCTTTGTTTTTTGTTTCAACACAAGATCACGTCTATTCATAAATCGGGTGCACCAACTTCACATAGCTTTGAAATTTTCGCTGACCTCACTGTGTTTTTCAGCCCATTTCAACGCTTGAACTCAAATCATTTCTCTGGTAACAATGTATCCAGACGATACACCGATTCACCGACTCTAAAACTTTTTCTTCCAGTTCTGGCCACTAGCATGTTTTCCTGCGGTTTGCACATTTGCACATTTCATCTTTGGCATTTCCCTCTGCCTTTCTCCACTCTCTCACTTGTTTCTCGTTTACACTAAACTTCTTAGCAGCTGCAGAATTATTCGTTCCTTTAGCAAAATCAACAACCTTCAGTTTGAAGCCAGCATCACATTGCATTCCTTTTAATCTTTTGTACATGGTGGTCGCAAACTCAATACTGAGTACACGTACTGATCCCGCCACCCCATGTTATGTTTTAACAACATTACGATGGATGCTAAATGGTTTCACGGGGGTTACATTTCAGAGGATTCTTTACCAGTGGGAACCTAATCCAAAACTTCCCTCCCTGATCCAAACCCTCTACAAAAGGAGTCGACTTACACAAAGGTAACATGAAAAAGTCACTTTTTTAATCTTGAAAATGGGGGGTTGGCTTATACTCCAGGTCAGCTTATACACCAGAATTTACGGTATTTCAATTGAATTTCAGCTAACTGCAGCAACCATTTACTTGGGCCAAACGTACTGGTCCCAATGCGTCCCAATTAACCAGAATCCACTGTACTTCCTTTTCCAAGAGTCACCATCTCCTTTTGAATACTGCAATCACTTATATCCCATATTTGACCATTCAAACCTACACTCTCTTATCCCAACCTATTAAAACAATGCTATTGTAGCTTACTTTGTCTACACTCCCAATAATCCTGAATTTTTAACTAAAATCTTATCACTTTTGACCAGCACCTTTGATCTCTTCTTGCTTGGTGACGTAATCCATGACATCAGTCTTGCTGCATTGCACTATACACATCTTCATCACAATTTTATGTGAACCAGAACAGTTCAAAGTACATTTATTATCAAAGTATGTATACTACTTTCAACCTTGAGATTCATCTCCTTGCATTCAGCCACAAAACAAAGAAACTCAATAGAACTCATTAAAAAAAAGACTGTCAGACATCCAATGTGCAAACAATAAAAGTAACAAAATAACATTCAGAGCTGATGTTCACAAAGGTGATTCCACAAACAAGAAGCCAGTTGCAGCCGATGGAAAAGCCCATTAGTTGCAGGTCACAGCCTCAGTTCAGCGCAGTGAGCTGAACACTAGTACATCCCTCACCTCTAGACCTGACACCCTGACCTTTTCAATCAGGCCCAGTACTTAAATCAGGGGTCCCCAACCTTTTATGCACCGCGGACCGGTTTATTATTGACAATATTCTTGCAGACCGGCCGACCCGGGGTTGGGGGGCGGGGGAGGGTGTAGGGTTGCCAACGGACAAGAGTAGCAGTCAACTACGTTGTGTTTACCCCGAGAAAGACTACCATGACCATAAAGCCTTGCGTGGGCATCTGTGTGCGCATGCGTGTACGTGCCGATTTTTTTTTCTACAAATCGTTTTTGGTGATTCTGTTCAGTGAAACTACACTGTACATACATTATTTCTTTCAACTTCAGTTATACTTTATCCAGGATTTGGCAAACATTAGAAAAACTCATCTGGCACAAGGGCAGGTCAGAACCACATGCAATGACTGATATTTTGACCATCAAAGCACAAGTGAGGAACTCAAAGGAGCATTCCTAACTTGCCTGGATAAGTTGAATTTCAATACACAAGGAGCTCAGCAAACTTTAATATAAAAATATGACATTTTGTTAACATTTGCCAACCAACAACATTCTACCACCTACTCAATTTTCTCCACCAGCCTACCTTCCTCTCTAGGACACCACATCTTGTCCATGGTCGCAAACCTACTACTGACAGAAATATTCAATCAGAGCTTGAATATTTTATAAGATTATGTTAGGTTACCGATGTTTGTAAGCATTAGAATTTCAACATAGGGCTGAATTTCATTGAAGCTGCTGCATTCTAAGGTGATCACTTTTTTCCACAATAAATTGCTTCCACTTCCTGAAGCACTTAGTGCTTTAGGTAAGCCCAGAATACACTTGCTCTTATCAGGTTCCTCAAGATGAAAGAATTCCAGATGCAGTTTGAGTGTGAACAGAAGACCAAAGCCGTGGACTTCAGCTCAAGTAAGGACTATTATAGTTGCATGAAGGTAGGTGGAAGGGGGGAAAAGAATAACCTCAGAGACATTTAACAGGTGACCAGTAATAGACATTCAAACAGCTGATCCACAACACTCATTAGATATTATCTCAACCAGAAATAAGGAACTAATGAGAATGAGGAACACCATTAAATTAAAAACTAGAGCATGCAAGGTAGCAAGTACTGGTGGAAGGCCAGAGGTCTGAGAAGATTTTAGGATTTAGCAGCAAAAGATTAAAAATCTCAAGAAAAAAATTGATTTGAGAGAGGACTGTTGTACTCAACAGTAAAAGAAGCAATGAGTGTTTCTGCGGATATACACATAGGAAGAAGGTGAGTGTGAGACCTCTAGAGGAGAAGGCCAGTGATTTAATTAATAACAAGAAATAGAGAAAGAGCAGATATGTTAAATCAAATTTTTTCAGTGTTCATCATATAGGACTGTAAATATCGCCTAGATAACTGAAAGGCGAATTTATGTCTTGCAATGCATCTTCATTTCCTCTCCCCCCTCCCTCCCCAGAATCTGTCAAATTTCTACCCTCTCTTTTCCAAGGAGTTAAAATCATCACATTTATTATAAGTAAGACATTAAAATTACCTTATGGTATAAAGGATATAATCTAACAAAACAAAATAAAAAATAAAATTGAAGTTCGGCAAACATGAGGATCAGATAACGTCTGTGGAACAGCTCGTGTCAGATGAATAACCTTTCATTAAAGCAGACATGGCCAAGCTTGCTGAGTGCTTGCAGTATTTTCTGTTTTTATTTCACATTATAAACATCTAAAGTCTAAATAAGCATTCTAATCTTTAAAAAAAACTTTTTGGTTATACTGTGTAATACATTATTTTGTGTTAGGATCATCTTACCTATATCTACAGAGACCATCATCGACTGATTCTCAGGCCCCGAAACAGAAGTCTGATCCTGATCCATACTTCTGGAATCTTCGTTTGCCTCGTGTTGACTGTGGCTAAGGTCTGATCGCAAATCTGAACATTCATCTTCTTCTCTGTGGGAAAACACAAAATAGTTAGGCTTATTAATATGGAAAGAGCCGAATTTAGTTCCTAGATATAAAATATTAATTGAAATATTACAGTGAAAAGTCAAAATGCTAGTGGTGAGAGAATAATTCGACATGCACTTCAGCAACAAGGAAGTAATGTAAAAATGTCCATATATATTTCAGTGGATATAGCAATTAATGAATTAAAGCAAGAAATTTCCATTTGAAAAAACAGTTTATTTTTTTCAAAGCTTTAAGGCAAAAAGTGAAGTGGTTATAAATATGAAATAAAAGCTAAAAGGCTCAAAATTCTTAAATTAGCCAATCCAATTTGATAAGCTTTTCCAATATTTACATTAGCTACAAAATTTAACTTCATTAAATTTAGAGCTCATTATTGTCATTCCTTACTTTGTGCCGGTAGAATGATATCCATTGAAGTTTAGCTCTTGATTAAGAAATTTTGTTTAAACCTATTCTATAAATGCAATTACATTAATCATTCCAAATGCTCAAGGGTTATTCATGTTATCTTCTAATGATCAAAATATATACATTTGGACAGATTTTAGTACCCATTTGCTTGGCATGTAAATTTCTTCCATTCAACTGGCTCCAATGGAGATTTATTTAACCAAATAGTTGAAAATTGGAGCACTAATTTTTGAAATGCTTTTTATGACTTTAATAGTAAACAAGGTTATTTTATTTAGTGTTACTTAATTGAAATGCAAAGTTAATTTTAATATGTTAATTTATTAAAAGAGTAAAATGTTTGGACTACAGTCTCTGGTTATAAGTGAGATGCCACACTACCTACTAACCCTCATACTGGCAGAAGAACCTTGTGTGGATCCCCATGCAAGAACTTGCTTCCCCAAGCCTCAACAACATGAATCTTCTTACGTTAATACTTGGGGGTTGGGGAGTGGTAAAGACACGGAGAGAAAGAGATGCTGGGGAGAACTGGCCCCGTCACCAAACCTGTTGGAAAAGCAAAGTCCAGCCTAAATTAGCCTGCTTTCAAATCAGTTAAAAACTCACTGGTCTATAGCAGGTGTCCAAATATCTGAATACAGAAATCGCATTGCATACAGCTCAGAACTGGCCATCTTTCTTTTCCATTCGCAGTCCTGATTCAAGGTCATGCACTGAAACATTGACCATCCCTTGCTCCACAGATCCTGCTTGACCCACTGAGTCCTTCCAGCAGTTTATTTTTTGCTTCAGACACTGTCATTATAAAACCATGTGACTGCGCGATCTATTTATTAATTTTATTTAGAGATGCAGTACAGAACAAGCCCTTCTGGCCCAATGAGCCACTCCACCCAGCAACCCACCCATTGAACACCAGCCTAATGACAGGAATATTTACAATGACCTATAATCTACTAACTGGTACATCTTTGGACTGTGGGAGGAAACTGGAGCACGAGGAGAAAACCCACATGTTCACAGAGAGAACGTATAAACACTTTACAGACAGCACCAGAATTGAACTCCCAAATGTTGGACATGTGATGGCACACATCAACTCCAGCCTCCCAGACATCTTCAACCTATCATCGAAACAAGTCCATGGATGCATCACAGGTTTGCATGGCAACTGCTCTGCCCATGACCACAACAAACTGCAGAGAATTGTGATTACGGCTCAAGGAAATAATACCAACAATGATATTCCATGGAAGTCAATGATATTTCTGTGCCATCAGAGGGAGCAGAACCTCCAACAAGTAAAAATGCATTGTTTGTCAATTTAAGTTTCATAAACATAACTGTATAGCCTCCAAACAACTAGCTAATAAAACACAAAAACAGAATATCACATATTTGAGAAACAAGACTTGTTATTCAATAAACTTCATGGCATCATAGCTCTAGAATGTTACTAGCATGACAGCACCCACTCAGTAACAATAGAACAATATACTTCGGCTTTTTAATCACAAAAATCTGAAAACAAATTAAAAACAATATTAATATGATATTCTGATACTGTTTACCTTATTGTTGTTCCCTGCAGCCTGTCAATCTTCTTATTTAGCTCTGCAATTATACTATGGAGCTCAGTAATGCGTTCTTCATAGCGTAGCGTTGTCCTTTCCTGAGTATCTTCGTGCTCTCTCATCATATGAGATTGTTCGCACTAAAAAGACAATACATAAAGTGAAAAGCATCAAGATTGCCCTTTTCTACTATACTAAATAATTTCTGAGGTTAACTTTCCGATTGACTAATCTTCAGTCATGGCTCCTTCAACCCGCAGTCAGAAAACAACTATCTAAAAAGATTTTGGTTGATAAATACTGATCCATAAACATTGGTTTGCAATTCAATTTTGTAACTTGCCTCTAAACAAATCCATTGTTATTCTAAATTTGTCTCTCATATATATGTAATTAATCCAATAGCCCTATTTAAAAGTAACATTTCTCATGAACTACTTATGGGATATTGCCACCAGAGATGCCTAATTAATAACCATAATTATATTTCAGGAAGAATTTAATACAATGGAGTACTTTTGGAATGTAAAGGGTAGATTTGAAATATAAAATTTCGCTCCATTTGCTATTGAGTCATATTTAACAAGATTGTCAAGTAAATCTTCATCTTCATTTAGAGTGTTTTTAATACAGATGAACTATCAAGTAGTAAAGAAATAAAACAAACCACAATGTCATGCTAAAAGATGGCAAAGCATACAGTTAAAAAAGATAGATTGTTACTTTTGTTTAAATCAGAATTGGGTTTCATATCACTGGTATATGTCATGAAATTTGTTGTTTTGCAGCAGCAGTACATTACAATACATAATAAAAACTATAAGTTACAATAAGAAAAATATATTTCAAAAAAGGTGATGCCAACGTGGAAGAAGCTCTTCCTAAAGCATTGCGTGTGTGCCTTCAAGCTCCTGTACCTCCTCCTTGATGGTAGCAATGACAAGAGGACATATCCTGGGTGATGGGGTCCTTGACGATGCCTTTTGAGGCATCACTTTTTGAAGATGTCCTGAATGCTGGGGAGGCTAGTGCCTATGACAGAGCTGGCTGAGTTCGCAATTTTCTGGAGCTTCTTCCATTCCTGCACATTTGCTCCTCCATATCAGTGATGCAACCCGTTAGAATGCCTTCCACAGTACATCTGTAGAAATTAACGAGTCTTTGGTGTCATACCACATCTCCTCCTAATTAAATATAGCTGCTCCATACCTTCTTTGTAATTGCATCAATATTATACCTGGGAGAGATCTTCAAAAACGTTCATACCCATGAACTTAAAACTGTTCACCCTATCCCATTGCTGATGCTGCAATGAAAACTGGTGTGTGTTCCCTCAGCTTCCCCTTCCTGATGTCCACAATCAATTCCTTGGCCTTAACTACGTTGCGTGCAAGGTTATTGCTACACCACTCAACCAACTTGCTCCTATACGCCACCTCGTCACCATCTGAAATTCTGCTAACAATAGTTGTGTCACCAGCAAATTTATAGATGGCGTTTGAACTGCACCTAGCCACACAATAGTGGGTGCAGAGAGATTAGAGCAGTGGGCTAAGCACACATCTTTGAGGTGTGCCAGTGTTAATAGTCAGCAAGGAGAAAATGTTATTTCTGATCCGCAATGACTGAGGTCTCCCGATGAGGAAGTCAAGGGTCCAGTTGAACAGTGAGGCAGAGAGGCCTGGGTTTTGGAGCTTGTTGATTCATACTAAAGGTATAATGATATAATGATGTTGAATGCTGAGCTGTAATCAACAAACAGCAGCCTGGTGTAGATGTTGCTACTGTTCAGGAGATCCAAGGCTGAGTGGAGAGCCATTGAGATTGCATCCAATGTAGACCTATTGTAGCTATAGGCAAATTGCAGAGAGTCCAGGTCCTTGCTTAGGCAGGAGTTGATTCTGGCCAAGATCAACCTCTCAAAGCACTTCATCATATTAGATGTGAGTGCAACTGGGTGATAGTCATTGCTCTTCTTGGGTACTGGTATAATCGTTGCCCTGCTGAAGCAGATGGAAAATTCCAACTATCATAGTGAGAGATTGAAGATGACCTTGAATACCCCCGCCAGTAGGTGAGCACAGGTTTTCAGTGCCATACCAGGTACATTATCAGAGCCTGCTGCCTTGTAAGGGTTCTGACGTCAGCCTCCAAAACAGAGATCATCAGGTCACCAGCTGCTGTAGGGATTCACACAAGTATAATTTTATTCTCCTTTTCAAAGCGTACGTAGAAGGTGTTGAGTTCATCTGGGAGTGAAGCTTCATAGACAATCATGATGTTAGGTTTTGCCTTGTAGGAAGCAATGGCTTACAAACCCTGCCAGAGCTGATGTGCATTAAATTCTATCTCTAACTTCAATCGGAAGAGGTCATACCTGAACTTCTTGTATAGCTCTGGATCATCAGTCTTGAATGCCACAGATCTAGACCTCAGCAGGCTAGGCATCTCCTGTTCATCCACGATTTATGGTTTGGGAATGTCCAGTACATTTTTAAGAACATAACAAATAGGAGCAGGAGTAGGCCATCTGGCCTGTCAAGCCTGTTCTGCCATTCAATAAGATCATGGCTGATCTAGCCATGGACTCATCTCCACTTACCTGCATTTTCCCCATAATCCTCAATTCCCCTACTATGCAAAAATCTATCCAGCCTTGTCTTAAATATATTTACTGAGGTAGCCTCTACTGCTTCATTGGGTAGAGAATTCCACAGATTCACCACTCTCTGGGAAAAGCAGTCCTCCTCATCTCCATCCTACATCTACTCTCCCGGATCTTGAGGCTATGTCCCCTAGTTCTAGTCTCACCTACCAGTGGAAACAACTTTCCTGCCTCTATCTTATCTATCTTTTTCATAATTTTATATGTTTCTATAAGATCTCTTCTCATTCTTCTGAATTCCAGCGAGTACAGTCCCAGGCGGCTCAATCCCTCTTTATAGTCTAACCCCTTCATCTCCAGAATCAACCTCGTGAACCTCCTCTGCTCCGCCTCCAAAGCTAATATATCCTTCTTCAAGTAAGGAAACCAGAACTGCCGCAGTACTCCAGGTGTGGTCTCACCAGTACCCTGTACAGTTGCAGCATAACCTCCCTGCTCTTAAATTCAATCCCTCTAGCAATGAAGGCCGACATTCCGTTTGCCTTCTTGATAGCCTGCTGCACCTGCAAACCAACCTTATGTGATTCATTCATAATCACTCCCAAGTCCCTCTGCACAGTAGCACGCTACAATTTTTTACCATTCAAATAATAATCTGCTCTTTCATTTTTCCTTCCAAAGTGGATGACCTCCCATTTACCAACATTGTACTCCATCTACCAGACCCTTGCCCACTCACTTAACCTATCTATACCTCTCTGCAGACTCTCCATATCTTCCGCATAATTTGCTTTTCCACTCAATTTAATATCAACAGCAAACCGTAGATACACTACACTCGGTCCCCTCTTCCAGATCATTAATGTATATCTTGGACAGTTGCGGGCCCAGCATCAACCTTTGCGGCACACCACTCACCACTGACTGCCAATCAGAGTAACACCCATGTATCCAAACTCTCTGCTTTCTATTAGTTAACCAGTCCTCTATCCATGCTAATACATCACCTCCAACACTATGCATTCTTATCTTATGGATAAGCATTTTATGTGGCACCTTATCAAATGTCTTCTGGAAATCCAAGTAAATAACATCCATCTATTCCCCTCTATCCAGAAAGAACTCCAGTAAGTTTGTCAAACAGGACCTGCCTTTGTTGAATCCATGCTGCATCTGCCTGATGGATCCATTTCTTTCCAGATGCCTCGCTATTTCTTCTTTAAAGATAGTTTCAAGCATTTTCCCAACTATAAGTGTTAAACTAACTGGCCTACAGTTAAGAAACACACATCAAAGTTGCTGGTGAACGCAGCAGGCCAGGCAGCATCTATAGGAAGAGGTACAGTCGACGTTTCGGGTCGAGACCCTTCCTCAGGACTAACTGAAGGAAGAGTAAGAGATTTGAAAGTGGGAGGGGGAGGGGGAGATCCAAAATGATAGGAGAAGACAGGAGGGGGAGGGATGGAGCCAAGAGCTGGACAGTTAATTGGCAAAAGGGATATGAGAAGATCATGGGACAAGAGGCCCAGGGAGAAGGAAAAGGGGGAGGGGGGAAACCAGAGGATGGGCAAGGGGTATAGTCAGAGGGACAGAGGGAGAAAAAGGAGAGAGAGAGAAAGAAGCGACACTCAGGTTGAAGGAACAACACCTTATATTCCGTCTGGGTAGCCTCCAACCTGATGGCATGAATATTGACTTCTCTAACTTCCGCTAATGCCCCACCTCCCCCTCGTACCCCATCCGTTATTTATTTATATACACACATTCTTTCTCTCTCTCTCCTTTTTCTCCCTCTGTCCCTCTGACTATACCCCTTGCCCATCCTCTGGTTATTAACCCCCCCTCCCCCTTTATCTTCTCCTTAGGCCTCCTGTCCCATGATCCCCTCATAACCCTTTTGCCAATCAATTGTCCAGCTCTTGGCTCCATCCCCCCCCCCCCACCGTCTTCTCCTATCATTTTGGATCTCCCCCTCCACCTCTCACATCTTTTACTATCTCTTCCTTCAGTTAATCCTGACGAAGCGTCTTGGCCCGAAACGTCGACTGTACCTCTTCCTAGAGATGCTGCCTGGCCTGCTGCATTCACCAGCAACTTTGATGTGTGTTGCTTGAATGTCCAACATCTGCAGAATTCCTCATGTTGGCCTATAAAGAACATAGAATAGTACAGCACAGTACAGGCCCTTCGGCCCACAATGCTGTGCCCACCCTCAAACCCTGCCTCCCATATAAGCCCCCACCTTAAATTCCTCCATATACCTCCCTAGTAGTCTCTTAAACTTCACTAGTGTATCTGCCTCCACCACTGACTCAGGCAGTGCATTCCATGCACCAACCACTCTCTGAGTAAAAAAACCTTCCTCTAATATCTCCTTTGAACTTCCCACCCCTTACCTTAAAGCCATGTCCTCTTGTATTGAGCAGTGGTGCCCTGGGGAAGAGGCGCTGGCTATCCACTCTATCTATTCCTCTTATTATCTTGTACACCTCTATCATGTCTCCTCTCATCCTCCTCTCCAAAGAGTAAAGCCCTAGCTCCCTTAATCTCTGGTCATAATGCATACTCTCTAAACCAGGCAGCATCCTGGTAACTCTCCTCTGTACCCTTTTCAATGCTTCCACATCCTTCCTATAGTGAGGCGACCAGAACTGGACACAGTACTACGAGTGTGGCCTAACCAGAGTTTTATAGAGCTGCATCATTACATCGCGACTCTTAAACTCTATCCCTCGACTTATGAAAGCTAACACCCCATAAGCTTTCTTAACTACCCTATCCACCTGTGAGGCAACTTTCAGGGATCTGTGGACATGTACCCCCAGATCCCTCTGCTCCTCCACACTACCAAGTATCCTGCCATTTACTTTGTACTCTGCCTTGGATTTTGTCCTTCCAAAGTGTACCACCTCACACTTCTCCGGGTTGAACCCCATCTGCCACTTCTCAGCCCTATAGTTACAAGCCTTTTGTCTACATCCTATTTTGAACAGTAGCATGACATTCGCCACCTTCCAATCTGCCAGGACCTGCCTAGATTTCTTTCAGTACCCTGAGATGCATTCCATCAGGACCGGGGGACTTAACTATCTTCAGGCCCATAAGTTTGCTCAGCACTACCTCTGTAGTGATAGCTATTGTATTGAGGTATCAAAGGACAATACTCAACCACACAGGTCATAATGAAGTCAGTGACAACTGTGGTGTAACTCAGTTTCGAAGATGAATCCCTGAATTCTTGTTCCGTCCACCAACTCAAAGCAGTTCTGTATGTATTCCTCTGTCTCCCTTGACCATACCTCCTTCGTCCTCACCTCTGGTGCTGCGTTCTGTGGACACTGTTTGTACACCAGGTGATAAATGTTCTAGATGGTGATATAACAGTGGTCAGCTTTGTTCCACAGTTGATATGTTGGTGGTAGTTATTCAGCGACTTCTTCAAGTTGGCCTGGTTGAAATCCCCCGTAATGATTGAGAAAGCATCAGGGTGTGTTGTTTCATGCCTGCTGATCATGGTATCCAGATCTTCCATTGCCTGCATGACGTTACAGATAAAATGTACAACACAACCAGGACGATGGCAGAAAACTCTATCGGCAGATAAAATTAACACTTGACTGCTTGCTGCTCCAGGTCAGTTGAGCAGGATTGAGAACCACCATGTCTCTGCACCATAATGAGTTAATCATGAAACATATTCCCCCTTCTCTACCTTTAAAAGAGTCAGCTATCCTGTCATTTCAGTGAACAGTGAAGCTTCTGGGTTGCAGTGCTGCATCTGAAATGGCAGGGGTTAGCCAGGTTTCCATGAATCAAATTGCACAGCAGATCCTGATGGTCCTCTGGTTCTGCAATCTTGCTCTGTGGTCC